>NC_136062.1:141946109-142547370 GCF_964261635.1 Lissotriton helveticus | reverse complement strand
TCAAGATCATTTTTAAATTTTCCAGTCTAGTAATCTCATTTAGATGCATAGCACATTGTTTAGTGATTACGTTTGTGGAAAACGAGGAATGTTCCAATTTGAAAAGCAGAGTATACTGCCTTTTGCTCCTATCATTTCATTATTTGTATCTTTTTCCTCGTGAATTTTAAATTTTTGTTAGTCCTCTTGGAGAGTACAGTCAACAGGTTTCAGCAATACGGGACTGATACAAAAATTCATTTTAAATTCTGCTTCGAAAAATAATTAACTCAGTGGGTATAGTTTAAGGGAGAGGCATACTGACCCTTTCATGTATTTTTCTGTTGGTCTATAGATAATAAACTTGTGTCGTTTATCTTATTATGGTGCTTAGAAGATTATTTTGTTTTAGACTGAATAAATATATTTTGCTGTACGTCATAGTATGTTCGTGGCTAATACGATAGCTCCCCCTACTGGATTTCCAAGGTAAACAAAATACAATTATGGTGGTTAGCAACAATTTGTGGCTTAGAACCTGCAATTCTTCAACAAAAACAGAAATGTTGAGAAAAGTAAAAGGCTTCTGTGAAGGAGATAAAAAGAAAGCCCTTTACACAGCTCAAGTTATGGTGCAGCTCATGTATGCAGGTTCTTTGTTGTTTCATTCCATTCCAACCACATCAGTTTACAACAAATGTTAAATAATATATTAATGAAAACATTAAGTAATGCATTGGTATTTTTCTCTTTTCAATTATTCTTTAAAAAAAAAAATTACAATTTACGTTCACACAAATCAAAGTACAGGAATTGAAAACATACTTTAAGAATTCGACTGAATAGGTGCTGAACATGGCCATGTTAGAGGAGAGAGTGCGTTTAGTAAGAGCCATAGGGAACCATAGAGAAAAGAGAGAAGGTCAAAAATCTTCAGGATTTTCAGCCGTTTTCCTTCTAAAACGTGCATGCTTAAAATGTGAACAGTACACAATAAGTAAGGCAGTTGCAGCTCATTAGCTTCTTCTATGCGGCCATCAACTAGAATTAACCAAATAACCAAATCATTTGCATTGTTGTCATCTTATTAATTTTATAGAGGACTTAAGCGTAAAATCTCAGAACTGTAAATATTTCTGTACATGGCATCCAAAATGTGCGCAGACGTGAAGATCTGGAACACACTACCCCTGATTAAGATCACATCATTTGATTTTCGTAGTAAATGAAACAAAAAAAACACAGTTTCATCTGGTGATTCTCAAGTCTTCACACACTTCCAGTCAACAGAGGTGCTGGCTGACCCTTAACGCTACCAGGCAAATGACGGAACTGTCAGCTGCATTGAAGACACTAAGGGGCATATCCACAAGGAGCTACCACCGAAATAACGGCACTTCATTGCTCTCAAAGTCGTGATAAATTTACCCCACCAATCACAAGCTGGTGCTAACAGCCCACAACACCAGTTTTCCCAAGATAGCAGCCGCAAAATACATCGCCATAGCAGACCCCCGCAACTATCGCTAATGAGATGCACAGTAGGCGTTCCCGTGCAAAAAGCCCCAACAACACCACACCTCAACATTCACAACAACCAGCCAGATCGGTGATAAGAACACACAACTCGTTAGCAGCAGGAAATTAACACCTGCTCTGACCAGTTGTAAAGTCGGACCACAGCCTGCACCACAAAAGGGAGGACAGCCCACAACCACACCTGAAGGCAAACAGATGCCATGGAGCTACTGAACATGCAGCACAGGCACCAAAGAGGGCCACAAAACCCACCAACACCACACCCAGGCCCGCAACATCCCCCCCTGTCCCTCCACAATCCTTGAGCAAGAAACTGCACGCCAACACCACGAATCCCAAAACAAATATTCTGCCTGATGTCACACAAGCAGGAAAATCAACATTCATGCGTGGCCAGAAAATGGAGATTCAGTCATACAGCAATTATTATTTATTATTTATTATTTATGCATTTTTATAGAGCGCGGACTTTACCCGAAGGTGTCAGAGCGCTTCACAATAGGAACAGAACTGATACATTAGAACATTACACGTGAGCAAAATACAAAGGCAAACGTTACATTAAATGAAGCAAAAATGACATCGCGCGCCAACAAAATATAAGAGGTAGCAAACGGTGCATTACAAAAGTGACAATCGTGAGCCAACAAAATACAAGAGGTAGCAAACGGTGCATTACAAAAGTGACAATCGTGAGCCAACAAAATATAAGAGGTAGCAAACGGTGCAATGCAATCACCAACACAAAACACCGTACAAACAAATGCCAAAACAACCATTCGTATGAGACCGAATGGTCCTCAATGGACAATCCATAGGACAAAGCATGGATCACTAAATCCAAGAGAAGAAGGTGTGCCATGCGCCCAACAAAGGAAAGAGTGGGGGAGAGTGAGGGAGAGAGGCAAAGTGAAATTGCGCAGGCTGCGCAAGGCCTTGCAGGGCACCTAGCTCCACATGCTTACATGTGTGTGTGCATCGCCATCCGTACACCATGAGCCCAAGGCAATGTCCCAATCTCAGCGCCAAAGCCACATCACATTCCAAAAACACAAGTAGAAGTTAGACAAACATCAGGGATGAAAGCTCCATTGTACCAATGCAGAAGGTGGGAGGACACCTGCACCTCTGACCTTGGTCCAGACCCGCCTGGAACACCCTGAGAAAGAAGCCATGGCAGATGTGGATGACTCTCACACCATGCGTAGCGCAAATAAACTACCTGACTAATCCATGCCCCACACACAGAAGCCCCTTCCATTGGTACCCCTGTATGGGATGCCCTTGACACTCACGGAAACAGCAATCGATTCAGCCCAATGTTGCACACACATTGGAATCATTGCTCAGAGCTGTGGCATACCCTCCACACAACTGCCGCAGTTCAGAAGAGTGCCAGTTCCACAACATGCAGCAAGGCAATAGCAGGCCATGCTGGGCACATGTACAGCTCCCATCACGTGGAACACTACCGTGCATGTACGCTGCATTTACTGGGCACAGTGTCACTAGCAGTGCTGCGGATCAGTTACCGGCTCTGCTTCCAACACAACCGTAGATGAATTGTCTTATGACTTGAGTGTGTGCCCCCTGTTGGAACACGAACAGGAGTGTAACCCAGACAGCCGTGCATGGGATGCCTTGACATACTGCTTATGTATTGGCAGTTGTGCATGGGAGATTGCACAATTCCTTGTGTGCAGTGACTACATAGAGGCGCTCCCCTAATGGGCTGTTTTGCGGATTGGTGAAATAGCATGTGCTGAGCACACCTGCCTGGACCAGGTAATAGATTGTCTCACCGTGGTTCCATGACGACTTACTATTGGAGCACATTGCCCATGAAGCAGCGCGGGCATTCATGGACGAGGAACTACGTCCCTGCACCCACATCCGATTGTTACCCACAGCACATGTCCCAACAACTTGTTGCATCGTGGGGATTGCTCACATATCCCACCACAACAGAGGACACGTCTGCCATCGTCTGGACTCTGGATGCATGTGCGTGGCACAATGCATGTGTACACACACTTGTGCAAGGTGATGCAGGTCCATGGTCGGAGCAACACAGAGTTGTTTGGCAACGTTGCCAATTCGGACACACAGCTGGGGGAGAGCAAACACATGGCAATGTAGCACAACATATGAACCTGTCGGACCCTTTCACCAGACCATGTCAGCAGTGCAGACAATCAGAGCACTCCGGTGGCAGAGCACTATGCAGATCCTCATGGGCAGTGAGTCGTGCCTCCTCATACGGGGCAATGGGCAGACGCCCCAAACAACACATGACTCATCCAGCAGGGCAAGGTGGGCTGGGAGCATTGCCATCCATGATGATTGTTGTACATTTTTGCATCACCATTTCCTGAACCTCGACTTGTACCCATGCTGCGTGAAAGTGTCTTAAGCAAGTCCCTGACTGTTGTGGCGGCTGCCTCATCCACATTGATACACACATCCCAATAAAGTCTATGCCACCCCACTGGTGTCTAAGTGAGAGGTTTGTTGATTTGATTGTCCACGTGTGTGCCACAATGAGCATCATCCCTACATAGGGATGAACTGACTGACGCATGTGCAATGGGGGTGGGTCCCTTTTGCAAGCTCAACCTCTGTGAGCCAGACATTGTTTTGGGATGGGTGCTTGCCGGCCTGTGAACTTACGTGACTTCAGCTATGTGAGTATGGTGTCCAACCTCTGACCATGTGGAGCAATGTTATATATCATAACAGAATGTGTCGGGGGCATGGCTTGGACGCCGGCCAAGATGGCGGCGTAGACCGAGCGCTCCGCTACCGACCAACTTTCATCTCCTCAGAAGGGCACTATGTTGGCGAATTTTCCCATTCCGACCATAGCCCCGCAAATCAGAACGTGAGCAGAGCCCAGCGCCCTCACTGTTTCTGTCCTTTGCGGGCCACCAAAGGAGTTGCCGAAGGATTTCGTTTCGCGGCTGTTGCCGCCATTTTGTGCGCCGGCCGCGGAACACAGAGGCGGCCGGCTCCTCTATCTGTCTCTTCACCTGGACGTTCATCGGCTCATATCGGAGAGGTTGCGCCTTATTTTGGGAAATGCTACTTTGCTGCTACACTCGTCGGTAAGCCTTATGTCTTTACAGCCAGCTTTTTGAAGCAGCTTTCTCCTCAAGCTTTGCCTGCATTACGTTATGAGGCATTTTTGGCTCTTTACCTATGTGACCCACAGCAGCAGCGCCTCATAACGCTTTCATTTATGCCTCTACTGCACCTCCTCCTCAATGCCTTTTCAGGAGGTCTCTCAACTGTGGTGTAAGCTGCGTCAAGGTTTCTTTCTTCACCTCCAGTTACCAATTTTTGCTCAAGCTGCGTGAGGTCTTATGTTCATCCTTCTGCTAACGCGCTGCACGTCAGTGGTGTTTTCTTCAGAAAGGGCTGCTTCTCCCATGCTCAGCTATGCTCCTCTGCAGTGTTCGCCCTTCATGATGTTACTTTCTTGATTTTTCCTGAAGCGCCTTTTTTCTAAGCTCTGCCAGTGATGCTTTTGAAACCTATTTGGTACTACGTGCCTCCTTTCCACCTCAACGACCGCTCCTTCCATGAACTCTGCCACACGCTATTCACCTGCAGCGTTTTTTCTAATTGGCACTTCTGTTTTCTCCAAGCTTTGAACTTTCTGACAGGACTTTTCCTCTTACCACTTGCCTTCATTCCTGCGCTCTTGGCTGATTGTCTCTGGATTGTTTCTTCTACGTAGGGTCACCACTACTCATCACAATACATTGTTGTTACGAAGTTTCTCCTATCCTCCTTTTGCTCCTGGTTTTTAATTGCCTTTTATGGGGAAACTTCGTTCTTTGAAGCTCACTTCTCTGCCGAAACTACCATCTGGATCTGATTCTGATTCTCCAAACCAAGAAATGAGGGAGGGCAAACCCTCGAAATCTGATTCAGCCCATGGAGCTATACCTAAAGCCCAAACTGGAGGAAAGGCGCAGCCTTCTCTGACCTCATCCAAGCGGCTGAAGAAAGATCCGCCATCACCTGGGAGTAACTCTTCTTCCTCCTCCATGGATCTTATTCTGGAGGAACTCCGGGCCTTCAAACCCTTTATGGAAGCCACCACAAAAAACATGCTGGCTATGCAAGAGAAGTGGACATCTTTGGACTCACGAGTCACGACTTTGGAACAATCCTCAGACACTTTACATTCTCCATGCTCCCGCATTCCTTCAATAGAGGCTGAAATTCTTTCCCTCAGGCGTCAAACTGAGGATTTGGAAAATAGAAATCGCAGGAACAACCTTCGCTTGTACGGCCTTCCGGAACTTTCAGAGGGGTCCAATCCTACCGTCTTTTTCCAATCTTTCCTTGCGAAGATACTGGACGCTCCGGCCTTATCCTCCATAAATATTCAGAGAGCGCACCGTCTTGGCCCCAGGGTTGCTACCAAGCCTAGAGGTGTTATCATGCTATTTTTGCAGTATACTGATCTCCTCCAGGTCCTATCAGCCGCCAAACTCAAGAAGCAAATAATGTGGGAAGGTCAACCTCTTTATCTTTCGCAAGATGTTTCCATGGCCACCGCAGATCGAAGGAAAAGGTTTTTAGATTTGCGACCTCAGTTACGAGCTATCAATGCTAGATACGGTCTCCTACACCCTTGCCTCTTCAAGGTTACGTATAAAGACAAAACCACCACATATGAAGACCCTGCGGCTCTGCAAGCCTTTCTCCGCCAACTGAATCCGGATGTTATGGATACCTCCAAATCTGGCTGAAGGAACTTGTTGTCCACTGTCTGATACACGGGCATGATCTCGTCTGATTATGGTTCTACTTTTTCTTCCTTAGTGTTGTTTATTCTGTTTTAATTGTTGTTTCTTATTCTACTAGCTGTTTTGTTAATTCAATCTACTGTTCTGTATACTGTTATACTTAGTCGAGTCATGTTTTCACTGTGATTTCCTATATTACTCCCTAATGTATATCTCCTTCCTTTAGATACTTCCCTCGTCGACCCTTCTTGATGCTTCCTAATGTTCTTTGTCTTGCCCATTGTATCTACATATCACTGGTTGGTTACTCGCTCTGGTTGTTCACGTCGTCATCTCCCGCAACCACCATCCCCATTCCTGTCTGGGTTTTTTCCGTTTTCGTAAGTATGTCTTTCAGTCGTTCGTTTCGAACTTGTACTGTCTCTATGTTCATTTCTGTCCCTTTCCTCTTTCCCTTTTTCTTTTCTTGCATTCTCTTCTACCTCTTCCCTGGACTCTTCTTCACTTGTCTTTCCCCTTTTTCTGATTTCCCTCCTTCTCTATATCACATCTGCCATTTCCTCATACATCTATTCCTTCATCTTTTGTTCTCTCTTTCTTTTCCTCTTCTTTTTCTCTTTTCTCTTTTTCATCTTTCTCATTTTTCTCCATTGTATTTTTTATGCATTACTGTGCATGTTGCACTCAATTGTTTTTCTGAATTGTTCCGTTCCGTGTAACCACATGGAATGTTAAGGGATTAACAAATCCCATTAAAAGACAGAGGGTTCTCTCACACTTAGCTAGACTTAAAACTGATGTTGCTCTTCTTCAAGAGACTCACCTTGCTGAACCAGAAGCTTTGAAACTTAGACGTTGTTGGGTGGGTCATGTTTTTTGTTCTCCTACAGGTTGTCGAAAAAATGGTGTTGTTCTTTTGTTACACAAAAAATTAAACGTCTCCTCGATTACCTTTGAATGTGATGTTGATGGCCGCTGGCTCATTGTTAACTTACTCATTGATAACATCCCCCTCACCCTCTTTAATGTATATGCTCCTACTGGAATCGATAAATCCTTCTGGCCTACTATTTCTTCTAAATTATCCTCCCTCCCTAACGACTATATACATCTTGGAGGAGATTGCAACCAGGTTGTTGACCCATTCCTCGATCGCCACTCGAAAGCTCCTTTTGTTCCCTCCAGAATGCACACACAGTTTGTGAACTCCCTACAAAATAATGCCTTAGTGGATATTTGGAGATTATGCAATCCAGATGTTAGAGAGTACAGCTTCTTTTCCCCTCCTCATCAGTCCCAATCCCGCATTGACCACATTTTTCTTAGTAAATCCCTTTCCCAGCATGCCATTCGCTCTGAAATTGGCTCTATCTTACTTTCTGATCACGCCCCAGTTTTTGTAGACCTTGATCTACTCCCATTTTCCCCTCACTCAGGAAGATGGCGTTTCAATAATACTTTACTTTTAGACCCCTCCTTCTGTACAGAATTCACCTCTTTTGCCAAAGAATTTTTTCTTCTAAACCAATCCCCTGACTCTTCTTTTGTTTCAGTTTGGGACTCATTTAAAGCAGCCTCTAGAGGTTTTATTATTAATTTTGTATCTCGACGAAAGAAACTTCGAGAGGCCAAGTCGGAGAAAATTTTGACTGCCATCAAGGCTCTGGAGCTTGCTTATTATTCTTCTAAATCCGACACCTCTCTTAAGGCTCTTATTGACGCAAAAATTTCATTTAATAAATTTACAACAGATGCTGCCTCTAACATCTTACTAAAATGTAATTCTAGATATTACGGGGGTAAGAACAAGATGGGGAAACTTCTAGCCAATTATTTAAAGATTCGTAAGGAACGTACGAAGATTCAATCTATCAAGACTTCCTCTGGTGCATCCACATTTAAAGATAAGGATATTCTTTCTGAATTTGTCAAATTTTATGATTCACTTTATACCTCTGAACAAGTCCCATCGCCTGATGACCTCCTCACTTACTTCCAATCTCTTCCATCTCCCTCTGTCTCACATATTGACTTCCACTCTTTGGAGCAAGATATTTCACTTTCTGAAATCTCCCATGCTGTATCCAAACTTCGTCACGGTAAATCTCCGGGCCCTGATGGGTTTACCATTGAATTTTACAACCATGTTGCCTCTCTTCTTCTTCCTAAACTATTACTCTTATTTCAATCCTTTTCTGATACCGGTTCTTCTAGCGGTTCTTTTCAACAAGCCTTAATCTGCTTAATCCCAAAAGAGGATAAAGACCACTCTTTGTGCAAAAACTACAGGCCAATATCTTTAGTTAATACTGATTACAAAATTTTGGCAAAGATACTCGCTCTTCGTATGGATCCCCTCCTGCCTGATTTAATTGGTCCAGAACAATCCGGCTTTGTCAAAGGGCGTCTCACCTCTGATAATTCTCGGGTATTTCTTAATATCCTTAGCAAATCTTCTTCCTTGACCCTGCCCTTTGCGGCTATTTCCCTAGATGCGGAAAAGGCTTTTGATCGGATAGGGTGGGATTTCATGTTTCAAGCTTTACGTTGGATTGGTATTCCTCCTAAATTCATTTCCATTATGTCTTTGCTTTACTCTAATCCTCAAGCTTCCATTTTTGTTAATGGATTGTCCTCGGACTATTTTTCCTTACATAGAGGGGTTCGTCAGGGTTGCCCCTTATCTCCTTTGCTTCTTGTTTTAGCCTTAGAACCTTTCCTTACTAGAATACGACTAGATGATACTATTTTTGGCTTCCATTTTGGTTCCCAACAGGTCAAACTTTCGGTTTACGCTGACGATATTCTTTTTTACTGCCCCGACCCTGCCATCTCCATTCTTTCTTTTCTTCAACAGGTCTCTTCTTTCTCTGCAGTTTCCGGATATTGCTTGAACGCTGACAAGTGTGAAATTTTACCTCTGAATCTTCTATGTCAAAAACATCTTTTTTCTTCTACAGGTTTCTCATGGCAACCAGCTAAAATCAAATACCTAGGGGTTTGGTTTGCTCCTCTTTTATCCGACACTCTTAAATTAAATGTTGATTATATTTACAAGAAAATGGACACAGCTATTTCTCGCTGGCACCCGCTCTTTTTATCCTGGTGGGGTCGTCTCAAAGCTATTAAAATGATGCTATCCCCCTTACTTCTCTATACCATTTCCATGCTTCCTTTACACATTCCTCTCTCTTTCTTCAAAAAGATTGACTCTTTGTTACTTAAATTCCTCTGGAACGGTAGACGCCCCCGAATAGCTCTTGCTTCTTTACATAAAGACAAAAATCATTCTGGAGTTCGTTTTCCAGATTTCAAACAATACCATTGTGCTTTTTCTTTTAAACAATCGATACGTTGGTTTTTGTCTTCTCAGCCTCATTATCCCCCTGTGTGGCTAAGTATGGAATCTTTTTTCATTTCTCCCTTCACCTTCCGCGAATTCTTATCCTTTACTTCTTCTCTCATCCGCTTTCGTTCACCTATCCTTTCACATTCCCGTACTCTTCTCTCTCCTTACTTAACTTCTTCTTATCCATCACTCCTCTCCACACACGAGCAGCCAATTTGGAATAACAACCTTCTAAAAATCCGTAATTGTACCATTTTTTGGAAAACTTGGCACTCTCGTGGAATTTGTTGGATTTCTCAACTTCTTAATCAGGGTGCACCTCTCCCTTTCAAGGATCTTCAGTCTCTTTTCTCTCTACCTGCTTCTGCTCGTTCGCAATATAATTCCCTTTCTCCTGCTTTGATCTCTTATCTTCAATCTCTTCTACCCACCAATGAAATCCCCATAGACCGTAGGCCCATATCCCTTTTGCTGGAGTCCTCTCCTTCTGCTTCCACTCTATATAATTCTTTCCATCTTATCACTAATAGTTTAAAGTCTCGTGTTGAACTTGCGTGGGAGTTGGATTTTTCTCAGGAGTGGCCTGTACTTCTTTGGGATAAACTTTGGACTAAACTCCATAAGACCTCTAGAGCTGCTAATACCACCCAAACTTTGTTTTTCATTTATCATAGAACTTTATTTACACCACTTGCCATATCCCACTTTTCACCAGATACTTCCTCCACATGTTGGTCTTGTCCCTGTCCTTCTGCTGATCTTAAACATATGTTGTTCGATTGCCCCCATAATTCTCAGTTTTGGCAATCAGTCTGGCGGCAAATACAAAAGATTTTTCATTTCCAGGTCCCTTTCTCACCATCTCTAGTATTTCTTGGCTCCCTCTCATCAGAGCTTCCTCTCTCCCCCAAACATTATCCTTTACTAGACCTTTTCATTGCTGTTGCCTTTCATATTATTACCTCAAACTGGAAACAGGCCACTAACATCTCATATCAATCTTGGTGGAATGCAATCTGTTTTAATCATCGTTTAGACACCAATTATGTATCCCCCATCTCCCTAGCTATCAAACGTGATCTGATTTGGCTCCCCTTAACAACATACCTCTCTTCTCATGCTCCAGCCCATTCCTCTCCTGATTCTGACGCAGTTGAAGTTCGCAAACCCCCGTGATTTTATTCCTCAGATTTTATTACTCATATTTGATACCTTTCTCTTTACCTATTATGATTATTATATTTCATTATTTTGTTCATTATTTATTGTAATTATTAATCTTATGTTGTGCTCATATCTCTTCATGCTTGTAATGCTTACTTTTTATGCAATGTGTATTTTTCATTATATTGTTTATTTCATTCATTCACTGTAACTCTTCTTCCCCTCCTCCCCTCCCTCCCCATATTTTATCCTTTACCTTAATAAATCAAACTTAAAAAAAATAACAGAATATGTCCACACAGATGTGTGTAAGTAGGTCTGCGTCTTGAAGTTCTGTTGTCACATGTGATGTAGGACACCACTCCTGGCCTGCTACCGATTTGGTCACTCCTACACACAGCCCTCCTATTCAACACATGGTTGTGTGCCTATGTTGGGGGTTCGTGAGATTTTTGTTCATGTGCAATGGGGACACAGCTAGTACTCACCTTCACAGTCATCCAATTTGCCATTTGTCTCAGGGATACACATGTGCATAGGTGCCAGTTACCATGGTGTACCTTCATGTGCAATCATTGTCCCTACATCCACCCATACTTCCATACGTGAATGAACATAGTGATGACACATCTGTGTGATTCAGAATGTTTTATTCACATTCAGGTGATTGACAGAGCTGGAGCTGTTCATGGCCATCTAATCCCACATGGCATAGAAGCCCAGTGGTGGGAAAACCACAGTCCTTTGGGGATTGAGAAGTGATTAGTGTAGGAAGGTAGATCCCTGACTATGGTTGCCCCCAACTTTTTGCCTGGTGTTTTGCGGGTTTTCTGACTTAGTTGACCTGGGGCCCTGCTATTCAGGACCCCAGGCCCACTGCTCTCTCTGTTAAAATGGATTCCATGTACCCTAGGTACATATCTGATTGGATACTGAGTCACCTTATCAGTCCCTGTATAGTATACCTTAGGTATCCAGGGCATAGGTGTACCCAGGGCCTACCTGGGGCTGAAGCATGTAAAATGCCACCCCTGGCTGGCCATCCAAAACTGACACAACTAGCTGCTTGACAGCTGGGGCAAGGTGGTGTAATCACCCTTTGCTTTAGATATAGTATACCTATATCTAAACCTAAAATGGGCACACATATCTCCTATCAGTCACTCCTATGGCAGGCCTTAAAAATCCTGGAGGCAGAGTGCTTGGAATCGTGTGAGATAGTGCTCTGGCATGAGCTGAGCCTGTCTGCGGCCTTCGGGATCTATCCCTTAGCCGTTTCCATGATAGCGTCAGACCATATACTCTTAAGTGCCTTATAATCCTCGCGGTTATGGTAACTTTGGTCTGACATTATCTAAACATGTTGTGTAAGGTGTCATACGCTTTGGAATACTACCCCCTTGCCAGTTCTGGTGACAGGGGTAGCATTCCACCCCTCTAGAGGGAGAAGACATGTTGGTAGCTGTAACCCCGGTTAAAGTTGAACACAGCCTCAGCTCCACAAAATGGATGCTGCCACCGAGACACAAGTCTGCCCTCCTGCTGCTGGGAGCCCTTCCAGCAAGGGAGGCCTGGACAAAGGGTTTCCTGTCAGGGGCGGTGCTAGCACCATCCCAGACAGGATTTTGTGTATCCCAGGTAGGCAGGGCTGAAAGGAAGGTGACTGCAAGTGGCACCCCGGTGCTCACTGTGCATATGCCGGCTCAAACCAGTTCCTGGGGCACACCAGCCCCTGAGCTGGGGAGAGTCCGGACAAAGGAGAGGGGTGTAACCACCCCCCTCCTGGTCCCACCCATAGGGCAGGACCTAGTCGCGTGCCAGCCCCTTTTCTTAGGATAAAGGTAGGAGCAGGCACCCTTCCCAAATTAGATAATCTTGAATCTTGAACTACTTTCCACGAAAGGAACTCTTGACTTTCTCTGAAGACTCTCCCTTGTGGCTAAGGAGTAGCCACCCTGCACCAGCAGGCACCATCGAAGCTCTTGCTGTTTGCTGCACGTCCATCCTCCGGATCAAGACTGCCCAGCTCGACGAGACCCGGATTCCCTGTCATCTCTGACCTCTACCTACATGATCCAGCCCAGCTGAGATTCGTGGGTGTGACGAGACCCGTGGGACCGGCCATCTTCAAGACCTACACGACGCTTCACCAGCAAGACCCCCGAGAGACCCTCGAGTAAGTGCACTGGGGTTTGAGAAGCCGTAACCCTAAGCAGCTCCAGCACCGAAGTCCAGCCTCCCAGCATCCACGAGATCTGCGTGGGGCCCTTCTGCTTCTTTGCTGCTTGCCACATTGTCCGGTCACTTGCCCGTTGGCTAGTGACCCTCTTGACGACGTACCATGACGTTTTCACCGCTGGTCTAGGTCCCCTAGAGCGGCCCTTGCTTCCTGTCCAACAAGAAGTGCCCTGGACCCTCCTGGTCCACTCCAGACGCCATCTTGACTCCACCGCGTGGGCTTGCCTTTGCCAAGGTTTGTTGCTCAAATCCTGAGTCCAGCATCGCCGACAGCCGACAGCCTCGTGGGACAGCTCGCACCTCCAGCCTGGACGCCGACAACGCCTCCTAGCCCGTGTGACTGCAGAGTCCAGCGTCGCCCACTCACCTGGTTGAGGTGACTTCATCCGGTGCCCTCCTGGTGCCCACATAATCACTGGCTAGTGATTAAGAACTGAGTCCCCTCTGCTTTCAGGCCATCTCCTTCACTGATCCAGCCTTGGATCACACCGAACTTCTTCACTGGTCGCCTGCCAGCAACTTCTTCTTTCAGGCTCCATAGACTTCAACGAGGATTCCCGACGTCTTTTGAACCCTATGCAGCCGCGGCCCCTGGGCTAGGTAATTCAAGTATTTCGGTACTCCAGCACAGGTTCACTATCCAAGTGTCCAGATCCTTTGTCGTTTTCAGTCTACCTAGTCGGATTCGTCCGGAAACAGTAACTTTAGAAACGCTAGCATCCATAGACTTCTTCCTGCATCCCGCGTGAGAGTGCACACTCTGCACCCGATCTCCCTAGGCCTCCTGCTCCTAACCTTAGGGTTCAGTAGTGTAGTCCTAGCGATCCTGAAGCCTCTGGATCTTGTTACTTACCTGCTAGTATTTCGCATTCCACTTTTTGTGTATATGGTTTTTCGTGCCCCTCGGGCATTTGTGTAAATTGTGCAACTTGAAGTATTTTCGTAAGAGTTTTGTATTGTGCTTAGCTCCCTGACTCATAAAGAGTTCAGGGTAGTCTTGTTATAAATAAATATCCTTTATTTTCATAACAACTTGTGTGGTGTCCTTTCACTTGGTGTTCAAGGGGTATATGTGATGGTAAAACAGCTGGCTGTACATGCCCTCTAGAGTTTAGCCTGCAGACTGCTCATGTCCATGCTACTAGGATAGCTGGTCTAATAAGGTTGACTTACAACCAATCATCAATAAGGGTTGTTTGGTATGATACAAAGTGATCACTAGAATAGTGAGCACTATATATCAGGCCAACTTCTCACAATTAGGAATTGGGAGGGTGAAGTCCGCAGCAGGATTGCTATGTAATGAAATGGGAGTCTATGTCGGGGTTCGGGTGAATGTCGCTGAGTGTTCCGGGGGTCAGTAGGAGGTGTTTCCCAGGGCATGATGAATAGGTCATTACCAGGCAGGGACCGGGCATATGGCGATGATGAATGCTACTGCCTCCTTCCTCATACAGTAGTTCTCATCCCCTTCTTATGACCCTGATACGGGTTCTGTGTCCAGTGTGTCCGGTGTCCGTGGTGGGGTGATGTCTGCATCACTGTGTGCCATGGACACATCAGGAGTCGGAGCTGTGTGTGTCGATGTTCCCGCTGCAGTCATCTGGGAGCGGCTCAGTGGCAGCAATGGCAAGATGAAGTACTGCAGGGCATTGAAGTTCCCAGATACTACTCGCTGGTGTCCAGCCGTGGAAGACATACTTCCAGCCTGCATCTGCTCCATGGTCTCCATTGGCCTTCGCATCTGTGCCAAATCTGTGCTGTAATCACTGGTGCCTGTCTGACCAGACAGTTTTTAAATTAGATTCATGGCCCCCAGTGAGGTTAGCCAAGGTCTGTGGCAGAGCATGGTGCGTACAGGGGGTGTCCAATAGGGACTGTACGTGGTCCCTGATGGGACAGACACCAATGTAGGGCATCAAGTTTGGCTGCCACCCGCAGCTGTTCAGCCAACTCTACCTGGCAACTCCACACACGTTGTTGGAGCTCCATGTATTGGTCGGGGGTGCTGGGAGACAGCCGCGGTGGTGTGTGTTTCCTGCTGTATGGTCTGTGCAGGTGGTGGGCTCACCTCGGGGCAGCTGGCCTGCCCTATTCCTGAGGATGGGGTGTGGAGACTGTCCATTATCCTTTGGAGGGTGTCTTGACATTTGTGCAGGTTGTCCTCTTCATCATCAATGATGTGAGGTGTGGTGTCCCCTGCAGGAGGTGTTGTTTGTCCCTCTGCAATGTGAAAGGTGAGATGCAGGTTAACAGAGTAACACATGTATGTTGTAGTTTTGCAGATGTTTAATTCAGACTGCATGCCAATGTACATTGTCACATTTTTGGTGGAGCTCGCTATTTGATGGCAGTCAGTGTGTTTTTCGACTACATGACGGATGTGTCGTAGTACCCGTGCATTATCATCACACAATGCCAGATATTAGTTCACATGCAGGATCTGTTGAGAGCCGGGGCCTATGCGGTTGATGTTGCACTTTGTACCACATTGCCGTCATTGCTGATGTTCTGTGATTGCTATGTGTGTGTGAGGCATTGTGGGGGAGTTGCCCCTGCAGCTCTGATTTTGTGTAACCTTCTCTCTTTGAGGCGGAGTGCCTTTGAATTGTGTGCATTTTGGGGCCTGATTTGCTTTTGACTTGGGTCATATGTGCTCTCTGACAGATTTAGTGGCCTGGTGCATTCTTTGTCTGCTGCGTGTATTGTACAGCATGGGTTGTGTGTGCAAGTGGACATGTGTGACGTGCCTCTTTAAGGATGTGATCCGCACTGGGCTACCTCCATGTCGGTTCGTCGGCCATCTCACGTTTTTGGGCTGCTGCCATGCTGTCGGGCATGCAATGTTACTTGCATAGTCAGTGTGGGTCACTGAGCCGCTGCTTTGCTGGATTCAGCACATGTGCATGGATCTGTTGTGATATTGGTGATCTGGAGGGTGCCCCTTTGGGCACATTGTGGATGTTGGCCTACTTAGCGTTTCTATGTGTGCTGCAGTGTGCCAAGGCTATCAGTGACATGCTCCATGATCATTGTGGGTGTGCAGTGTGCTACACATAATTGTGCATGTGTGCCATTATGCCCATCTCCCCCTGTCCCTCATCCCTGGTCATTACTCACCCTGTTGCTGTCCTGCCACCGTCTCCAAACTGCTGACTGTGGCCACCATTTTCTCCAGCTCATTAATGTCCTCCTGTGTCGCAAGACTCCCACCTCCAGTCACCATTGCTGCCTTCCTGTTGGCGGAGAGCTTCTCCTTGGCTTGGCTGTGCACTTAATGCCAGCACCTTTTGACCTCCTCCATTGACCTCCTCGACACACCTGACTGCATTGACGTTGGTGACGATGGACTGACATTTTTCCGTTTGGGTTGCCAGTGCCACAGTGGAGGTGCCGAACAGTTGTTGATGGTGTCCTATGACCTCCGTGACGATGATCCGGTCTTCCTGCGGACTGAACCCCATTTTCCTCTTCCTCTTCTCCATGCCCTTCCCCAAACACGGGGTTCCATGCTGGTCCTCCATGGGGCTTGTGGGGTTTGGCTTGTCCTCTGTACTCGGACCGGGTGCATCCATGGTGCTAAGCAGTTAGAATTGGTACTTTTTTTTCTCTTTCTTTTATAGTGCATTTTCCCACAAGATGCTTGTGATTTGCAGGCCTGTGGCTGGTTTTCTCTGATTTTTGTCGCGCAATTTGCCTCATCGCATTTTTTTGTGTTCGTGTATTGCATTTTTGCCGCGTGGCGTTGATTTTCAAGCGGACATTTGCCAGGTTGTCTGGTGTCTATCCCATGCTACTGCCACGTTGTTAATTCCACGTTGACACAGGGTTATTTTCCCGCGATAGGCTGCGATGTTGAAAGCTGCAATACGCTACTCTTGCGGTAGTTATCACACGTTCTCTTGAGAATATACCCCTAAGGTGGTTCCCTCCTGGGTTGAGGTTGCTAGATCCTAGGAACTCACATTCCTCCTTATTGGCATCTCTATAGAAGCTCCATTGAATGTGGCAACTTCTATACTGCAGATGAACCCTCAGTTCAGCTTGTAATAATATCGTTCCCCCCCTGACAAGTACTTTCACAACCTATATTCATAGTGTACCATGCACTCATTTTTGTGGACATCACTTATTTTACCTCATCAGTACAACATCCATTTTAGTACATCCTGATTCCTCACTGCTCATCCCTACTCTCATCCCTATTTCTCATCCATCATCCCTACTTCTCATACCTGCTTCTTATCCATCATCCCTACTTCTCATCCATCATCCCTGCTTCTCATCCCTACTTCTCATTCATCAGCCCTACTTCTCACCCATGCTTCTCATCCATCATCCCTACTTTTCATCACTCATCCCTGCTTCTCATCCCTACTTCTCATTCATCAGCCCTACTTCTCATCCCTGCTTGTCATCCATCATCCCTACTTTGCATCCCCACTTCTCGTCCATCATTCTTACTTCTCTTCCATCACCCCTACTTCTCATCCATCATCCCTACTTCTCATATCTACTTTCCATCCATCGTTTTTACTTTTCACCCCGCTTCTCATCCATAACCCCTGCTTCTCACACATCATCCTTACTTCTCAGTCTTACTCCTCATCCATCATCCCCACTTCTCATCCACTTACAACCCCTTATGTGCCTCACATACCAGATATTTTCGAGACAAGGTGACTGGAATTTAAACTTAAAAATCAGGCACTATTCTTTCCCTGCACCAGCGATGAACTTCACATTTCAAAACTTCAGTGCTTCTTGAGGTGTCAAAAAAGACTTATTCTGGCACTTTAAATTATACAGATTTGCATGTGTTTGATTTGGTAGTATTTGCGTACAGTGTTTATTTGCTCTGCACCTCTGTAATACTTGAACCCGACTGTGATTACTAAATTGGTATTTGAAGTAGATTCAATCAATTCCCAAAACTTTAAATCACAGTCGCAGTTGCCTAATCCAGATGTCACTCTGAACGTCACAGGAAACAAGAGTTTTGAAAATTAGCTGTGCTAATCTGATGCATGTGTGCAAGACATAATACTACCAAACTTAATACAAACCACACAAAAGATTTTTATAAATAATGCAAGTACATTACATTTAACAAGTACTATTCATCTATGTAGTACAGGTAGCTTCCAGGCATGAATAAGTATTAAATCTCTTTTTTATTACCCTAATGCAGGTGAAATATGAAACTGTGACATTTTATTAGTCCTTACTGATTGAAATTCTGTAAGCATAGCTTTAGTTTAATAGATGAGTCATTTGAAGAAAGAATGACTTATGCATGCAGGAGAAAATGGAGCAGCATAATCTACAGGGAACTTTATCCATCTTTTAATCTTTAGACATTGGAAGGATGAATCAAATGACAGAATGAGAATGTCTCACTCAAACTCGAAAAATTATTCAAGCTGACTGTAATTCAAAGTACGGTGAGCCTTTTAATCACGCAACCAATGAGACGATTCAGGTTTTCATACTAAGGATAATAATTTATGAAGCAAACTGCTCATTATATGTGCATTTTTTGTTGTATCTATCGGTTTTGTCAGATTGTTTGCAATCCAGGAAACAGCTACTTTGGAAATTAAAAAGTGAAAAAACACCAACTTTGTTACTTTCTCAACACTCTGTGATTAGAGTATTGAAAATGTTCTCATTTAAAGAAAGAGTATGACGTGTAAAAAAATCTATCTACGCCACTGAAGGCCCTCAACTGGGTTATCAACTCGCTATATGCGTGAGAAAGCCAGATATGGGTTTAGCAGTGCGCCTGTGAGTTTTTTAGGATGCACGACTATCAAAATGAGGGTGAAAGACCACAATGCGCGGTAATTATGGTGGCCACCTTTACAGTTTTTCCACGGACCTCCCATTATGTCAGGGTGGAGTCCATTGACCGTTATGTTCTCTCTTATGGACGCCTTTTATCCGTAATTATAGGGATAGTCAATGTAGTGGTAAGGACTGCCACAGTGCGCCTCCATATGGAGTGGCTACCTGTAGGTCTCAAGTAGAGTGACTCCAGCAGCAAGGAGAGCCCACCGCTTGCAGGAGGCATGGCACCGGCAGCAGGCCTGTCTGAAACTGTTTCATGCAAGAGTCCTGCAGCCTGTCTGGCTTTTCTGCCCCTGCAGCACAGTCACCTCTTTAATCCTCTGCACTAAACTCAGGATCTGTTCATAAGTCTTCCTGGTCGACCATCACATTACTCACTGAGGGGCAAATTCTCAAGGAGCTATCCCGAGTTGTCGGCACTTCATCGCAGCCAAAGTTCACAAGCTGGTGCTAACAGCCCATATCACAAGTTTTCCTGTGATAGCAGCCGCAAAAAACATTGCCACAGATGACCCCGGCAACTATCGCTAATGAGATGCAGAGTAGGCGTTCCCGTGCAAAAAGCTCAACACCACACTGCAACATTCTCAACGAACAGCCAGATCGGCAATTAGATCCCAAAACAGGCGATAAAGTGTGTTAGCAGCAAGGAAAGTAACACCTGCTCCGACCAAGTGTAAAGTCGGACGACAGCCTGCACCAAAAAAAGGGAGCCCAGCCTAGAGCCACACCTGAAGAGCAACAGATGCCATGGAGCCACTGATCATGCAGCCCGACACCCAAGAGGGCCCCATCACCCACCGCCACCACCCCCAGGACCACCCCCCATCCACTCGGACTTCCACCACCCCCCACCCCTGGACCAACACTGAGGCAGCACAGGCAAAGACAGCGACCCCCTGAAAATGTACCAACCTCACAGACCCAACACCAGAGAATGACATTGCCCATCCCAGACTTAGAGGGATGGCTGCTGGCCATCCTGCACGTGTTGCCCTCTGTTACCTTCCAGCCAATAACTGCCAGAGTCGGAGGAGTCTCACAGCCAGCCCAATACAAGTCCCTTACAACGGTTGTGGATGACATCATCACCTTGGTACCCCACTATCTATACTCTCCCTCCACTGTGTAGGAACAGCTGGAGACCAAGCAAGGTGTCTACGCCATAGCTGGCCTCCCGCACGTGCGAGGAGGCAATTGACTGCACACGTGTCCTACTTGTGCCGCCTGGCAACACTGCACACAATAACCGCAACAGAAAGCACACGCATTCCATCAATGTGCAGGCAATAGTGGACCACCCGGAAATCTCCACCAACGTCAACGCCAACCACCCAGGCAGTGTGCATGATTCCTACATCTACCGACAGTTCGTCATCAACCTGCGCTTCCAGGATGGCACCTACGGAAATGCACTGCTCAGTGCCCTGGATGTGATGGGCAGACTGCAGTATGCAGACCACACACATTTCCATGTCGACATACACCGCTGGTGTATGGAGTGTAGTGGACGCAACCATGTCACCCCAACCAGTGGGGAAGCTCATGGAAATGTAGCTTGTTACGTCCTGCCTTTAGCGTGAGTGGAGTGGGCTGGCCCGGCGTATGCCAGGCCAGCATAGGGGTGTGAATAAAAAGCACATAGCTCTGGGCATGGATCTCTTCTGGAATGCCCAACGTCTCAGCCAGGGCGGTGCCTTTCATCTGCCACGAGCAGTGTTGCCTGCGATCCTGTGCTTCTGCTGCACCCCAGGCCGCTGGTACTCACACCCGTCTTGCCCCCCCAGCACACCCAGGCCTCAATGCTAACCTGCTGACACTGGTGTGTGTTGAAGAATGCCCACCACGTGCCGGTGCAAGCTCCAGGCCCGAGGCCCGTGATCCTGGCAAACTGCTACGACCATCACGGCCACCGCGAGCAAGGCCTCCTTTCTCATTTACGTACTCTACCGGCATACGCAGCATACTAGTAGGTCACACATTTGTAACTGAGTCTTGATTATACTATGGTAGAGGACGATGTTTATGGCTGTGTTGAAGTTACTATACTCCCTTCGATGTGGTGCCACCAAGTCTGCGCATAGCATTACAACCACACGTGTCTGTGGGCCCCATGTGGACCACGGCTCCCGGCCACACTAAGCTCGAGTAGGTCACATATTTGGAACTGGGTCTTGATCATGCAATGACCGAGTACACATGGCAATGCAGACTTTAAATCACTATACTCCGTTCAATATGGTGACACCAAGTCTATGTATAGCATCACAACGACACGTTCCTGTGGCCCCTTGCTGGAAATGCCTACCACCTACACTGCGGTCGAGTTGGTCGCACAATTGGAACTAAGCATCAATTTTTCAATGGCAGAGTACATATCATTGCACGCAAGGAGAGGTGTAAGAAGATGACGTGTTGCAGTCGTGAGGAAAAAAGGATCATCGTTATGGAGGTGATCATACACTTCTGACAACTGCCCTAGTGTCACTAACTCTGTGCATCCTGAGCCAACGACAAGTGGCTGTGGGCCACTGCTAACCGCTGCCTCTGTCCTTCACTGCGGTCGAGTAGGTCACACATTTGGGACTGAGTCTTGATTTAGCAATGGCGGAGTCCATTTCATTGTACCGGCATCATCGCAGAAAACATCCCCTCTCAGTCCCAGTGCCACTAAGTCTGTTCCCCAGCATTCATGGACACTCTCTGGTTGAACTTTGGTGGCGTCTGAGTCTATGGACTAGCTGATTGTCTTCATCCTCATGTAGCTGATATCAAATTGGTGGTGGAAACGAGGCTGTAGCATTCCACTCCTCCATTTGCTGCGTCCGAACGGCTACTGCCCTTTGCATCATGCCCTGGAGAACACCTTCCACTGCCCCCCGTAACCGTCTGCCACATTCCCCTCAGTCCGCGTAGCCCTACCTCAGTGGGCCGAAAGTCACCATCCTGTGACGTCCCGTGGTGGTGTGCCTGTGCCGGCCACTGTGTATCTGGGCCACTAACTCTGTGCAGGGACCCTGTCTGATTGAATATTGGATGGCCTCTGAGACGATGGCATTGGGGTTGTCAACGCCAAGAGTCTGTGGCCCTGCGCTGTTCGCTGCCTCCGGTCTCAACTTCGGTTCACCAGAGCTCACACATCACATTGAGTCTTGACTTGCCCGAACGTCGCATCACCTCAGGAGGCACATGCCACCATCACCAGGACCAACTCCAACCGCCATCTGCCAGAGTCGAAACAGTGATACTGGCAGACTAACGGAGTTGCTCACATCTGTTGTGGATGCCATCATCTGCCTGATACTCTGCTCAGCACTCCAGGTGCCACTGACTCCTTGTACCGCAACCCATTGACCGTTATTTATTGGGTTCTGTGCTGTGGAGAGGTTGCGCAGCAGATCAGCTCAGGCAGTGTGGGAGACCTGGGATGATGATGAGGAAGATGATGTGGGTGTAACACACCCCACAGCAGCTGAATCAGGTACAGCCCTAAGGGACACAATCTTAGACATTCTCTTCACATGAGCGGGCTCAGCTCTAGTGCCCCAACCTCAGTTCACTGCAACTCACGGACACTCTTGTTTGCATACTGGGTGACCTCTGTACTTGCTCCGGCTACCTCCATGTTGCTCAGCAGTTGTCCCTGTTATGCTAGTGTTTTTAGTCTCCGTTTTAACAGTGTTCAGTGTTCAAGTTGTTGCCAGCACAAACCACTCCATGCGGGATGGCTTACACTCACCCAACATAAGGCCAGCACAGGCGTCATTGTACATGTGGCCCTGTCAACAAATGGGCTGGGCGCACGTGCCCTTAGCTGGTTCCACATACTATCTACGTGTGTCCCTGTGGTCATGTTGTATGCATGAGGGCCCTGGGCCCTGGGACATTACATTGTGTTGTATACAGCAGACAGAGGCATGTCACCGCAGGCAGGGGGTTAGAGCTTGGACACGTAGCTTTCTCATCACCCACTCAATACGTAAGAAGAGTGGACTGGGCCATCGTACGCAGAGCCAACATGGGTGTGTGAATGATAATTGCATGCCTCTGGGCATGGTTCTGTACTGGAAATGCTCATAGGCATGCATCTCTGTAGCATTGTGGATCTACTTTGTGGGGTGTAGGTTGTCCCTGACGGGACTTAGACACCCCGTATGTGATGTAGTTTGGCTTCCATGAGTTCTGACCCCACCCGCACCTGTTTGGACACCTCCTTTTTGCATTCTGACACCTGGCATTGGAATGGGATGTGTGCCTCTGTGATGTGTTAGTAGCCAGCCGTGGTGGTGGGTGCTTCCTGCTGTGTGGTCTGTGCATGGGCTGGGGTCTCCTCTATGTAGCTTGGCTGCCCTACTCCTGGAGGTGGGTTGCCTAAGATGTCCATGAGCTGTTGTAGGGCGTCGGTGTCGACGGTGTGGTGGTCCTCTCCAGCATCACTGATGAGTTGTCTGCTCTGCTGTGCTGGGGGTGTTGTGTGTCCCTCTGCAATGTGAAGGGGAGATGCATGTTGTGTTGACATGGATGTTGGCGCATTGTTCTTGTTTACATGCAGACTGTATGGCAATATACATTGTGACTATATGGGAGTTGCTGAATTTTGATGGTGGACAGTGGACATTTGAACTACATGATGGATGTGAGGTTGTACTCAGACATTCCCATCGCACAGTTCCCTGGTCGGTTAGATGTAGTTGGCCTGTTTCTGCGCATGTACGGAGCCAGTTGTGTCCTCTGTTCTGCAGTATCGGGGTTGCACATTGTGCCAGATTGTCGTAAATGTGGATGTGCTGTTCTTGATATGTGTGTTTGCTGCAGTGTGCCACAGGGATCAGGGACATGATTCAGGGTCATTTTGGGTGTGCAGTGTACTACATATCTTTGTGCATGTGTGCCATTGTGCCTCCCCATCCCCCCGTACCCACATTCCCTGGTTGTTACTCACCCTGTTGATGTTGTGTCAGGTCCTCTCGAGCTGTGTCTGGACTTCCAGCTCCTAGCACCATTTCCACACTGATGACTGTGGCCTCGGTTTCCTCCAGCTCCTCCTGTGACGTAGGACTTTCACCTCCTGTCGCTGTTGCGGCCTTCCTGTTGGCAGCGGATTTGTCCTTATTTTGGTTTTCACATCATGCCAGCGCCTCTTGACCTCCTCGACACTCCAACTGCATTCACGGTAGTCCAATTGTGGGTCAGTTGATAGTAGTGTCCTGTCACCTCCGTGACGCTGATCTGGTTTTCCTGCAGACTGCACCCTGTCTTCCAATCCCCGTTCTCCTTTGCCTTCCCCGACCCCATTGTTCCTTGCTGGTGGTCTGTGGGGCTTGTGGGGTTCGTGTTCACCTCTGCACTCGGTCAGGGTGCATCCATGTTGCTGCGCACTTTGGAATATTTTTGGTTACTTTTATAGTGCATTTTCCTGCCAGGCACGTGGGATTTGCAGGCCTGCCATTGTTTTTCGCTGCTTTTTGTATCACGATTGGCCTCATCGCAAGTTTTTTTGCATTCGTGTCTCGCATTTTTTAGGCTTCGCGTTGACTTTATCGCAGACATTTGATGTGTTGTCGGGGGCCTATCACATGGTGCCTCCGTGTTGTGAATACTTAATTAACACAGCGTTATTTTCCGGCGATAGATTGCGATGTTGAAAGTTGCGTTAAGTTAATTTTGCGATGGTTATCAAACGTTCTTGAGAATATCCCCCACAGAGTCACATGTAAAAGGCAGTGGTTGAAATGCATTAAGAAAAACGTATAGGAATAAGAATAAAAATTCCACATTTGTAAAGTGCAAACCTATCACCCCTAAGGGTATCCAGGCGCTGGGGGCTGTTAGGGAGATTAAGTAAGCTATTACCCAGAATCACATGATGCTGGCAATCGAACCTTGAGCCCCGCGCCTGGAGTCAGCCACTCTGGCCGCTGCTCCACACCAAGCCCGTTTCAGAGCAGGTGGGGCTTGTTGTGACAATCTTTTTCGACGCCCCCTCGCCATAACCTCCTCCTCGGATTCCCTCAGTACCACCCAGCATAAGTGCCCCTTATCTCTCCATAGCCCCTCTCCCACAAACATTTCCTTTGTTTTAAAGTACTGGTACAGGCTTGCTTTACTAATCCACTCAACAATCCATGTACAATACATATCTGTTCTTTGCAGCAGGCACATTAACCCTCTGCCCAACTTTATGGTGAGTCAAACCCGCCACTAAACAAAACTCCATTGTTTTTTCTAGCAGGAACATTAATCACAAGAGTTATCTTGACATTTTTATTCCTGTCTAAAAGCTGGCCCCACTAGAAACTCTGCATCTGGTGCTTTTCAATTGCAAGTTTATGCTAAACACAGCAACACCCTCTTAGGTTAGTGCCCCCCTTCCAGGTCAGCGCCCAGTATGGCTGCACTAGTCGCACTGCCCTAAAGCCGGCCTTGGCTCCACACATCTCCCACCTCTGTGATCATTAGTGCAAGGAAGGCAGAGAAAGAGTAAAATATTCTGTAATTATTTTTTTAACTTCAGAATATTCTCAATATTCTCAAATTTATATATAATATGATACTTGTAACACACCTGGTGGCCTAATATAAATAAATGATGTAGCTGCTCAACTGTACTAACTTGTTACAGTTGAGTTATGACATCACAATGTCTTCTACAAGAGCTAGCTGCTGATGTCAAAGGCAGGACAGGTCATTGCACATAATTAAAATGGATGTTTAAAGGACAGCTTTTCTTTCTTCTGCTCTGTTTTCTAGCTGTACAGTGACAAGCCAAAAGGCAGCATGTTCATTTTTTGCAATACTTAAATAATTATGGAAAAGTTGGAATCTTTGTGAATGTTTGTACACATTCAGGACTATTGCACCTTTTTTAAAAATGGACTTAAATTAACCTGTTGTGTGCGTGTGTCGGCCAACGGCCGTCGCAAGCACTACCTCGGTAGTGCTACGCACGTCCGTTGGCTGACTCGGCCCTGCCCATTCAATAGAACTCCCGCACCGCGGCGGAATTTGCACCGCGGTTAAGGAGTTAAACTGATTAGAATATATTTCTACAACAAATATCTAACAACTATTTTTGATGTGTTTAATTTTGCACAAGAAGTTCTATTTGTATCCTTCATGTTTGAAGACATGCACTCTCTTTAATGTAAAAGAGCTATGCACCAAGGACCTAATATGTGAGTTTGTGTCTTAGTGCAGCGCCACAGGCCTTCCTGCTGTGCTGCCCTACATTAAAAGAAAAGGGCCGGAATGTGCTGTATCTATCAGATATGGTGTATTCCTGCCCTTTGCCCCAATGTTGGTGCATAATTGGCTGCTGTGCGCCAACGCAGGAACCTATGCACCAGGGTGCAAGGGTGCGTGAGTTGTGGGATGCTTATTTTTGAGCAGGAATAGAGACCTACCTGCACAAAAACAATCACAAGAGGCTTTTTCCTCGTTCTATGTATATTGCAGAATGCAGCACACATAGAAAAAGGTAAAACAAGGAGAAATAAAGATATTTCTCCTCGTTTTGTCTCCCTTACGCCTCCTCAACGAAGGCATATGTTTTTGGCGCTGCCTCAGAGTTACGATGTCTCGTAAATCTGGGGCAGTCTCATTAAGCTGTAGAGATTTCTGGGAATGCCTCCAGCACATGCCCCTCAAATGCAGACAACTGAGGTAAAGGGAACGATATTGACATGGCAGTATTAATCTAAAAAAAGTGGCATAGTTCTTGCTTGGTAAATATGGAGTGGGCTTCTGCACCACAGAGTTTTGCAAAAGGTGATGCACCAGGATGGTGTGACTGTGTATTATAAGAAATAAAATATCCCCTGCCTTACATGGTAAGGGTATTTCAAGTCACCTCAGAACAACAAAACATTACGGAGGAACTTAGCATTCAGCCTAGTTCCCCTCTAATGGTTATGGAACTCGCAGTGACTTGCCATATTCTTTTCAGGGGGTACTGTATGTCCTATATATTGGATACACCCCAAATTGGTTTGGATACTTGATGCGGTCCCACTGCCAAATACAGTTTGGGCACCTGAAATTCCTGAATCTACGTGCTTGATCACAACCTAACATAGGTCACGGAACACTAGTGCCATGTTTTATGACATTCTGCTTTTTCAAGGCTTGGACATGTAAAACTTTTACCTTGAAAAGCCGACAACTATCAGACACTGGCCATTGGACAGATGCACCCATACACAAGATCGTTTATCTTTTAAGTGCGCCTAGGATTTCAGATCCAATTTACTGTGATTTAAGATCAATGACAAGATCTCCTTAAAGTTGCGAGCACTAGTAAAAGCAAACAATAGTTTCTCCTTAAACAGGCCATTGAAGTCCGGTTCTTCCTCTAAGAGTTCCATTGTTTACAGATACATTTTTTCACTTCAGTCGACACAGTTCTGTTAGTATCCTTCTTCTATGGAAAGATTGGACCCCCAAAACAGGTGGAAAAACATGAAACAAGAGCCATGTCCTTTGCAAGAGAGGATTTATTACAAAAACAATGTAATGTAATGTAATGTAATGTAATGATGTCTTGTAAAGCGCATGTATCACCCCACATGGGGTATCTCAGCGCTGTAGACCGCTGGGGAACCCGTCCTGGCTTTCCCTGTGAGATGGTCCCTACTGGGTATCTCCAAGGTAAAACCAGGCATCCCCGGCGTATGTGGGGGGCCGTTGTGGAGATGAGGCAAGCTAATGCCCAGAGTTGCCAAGTGTGATCCCTGGTTAGAGTAGGCACCGAGGTGAGAATTATCGAGTCCGCTGACCCTGGTCTACAACCCTGCCGCGTCGGGAATCGAACCCTGGTCCCAGGCCGTCCTCTGCTTCTGGGTCGGCTGCCTCTAACCAGTGAGCCACACCACTCCACAATCAAAGAAGGATACTAATAGAACGGTGTTTGAATCAAAATTCTCTACTGTGTCTACTGAAGTGGAAAAAAGCATCTGTAAACGATGGGAACTCTTAGAGGAAGAATCAGACTTCAATGGCCTGTTTAAGGAGAAACCATTGTTTGCTTTCACTAGAGCTCGGAACCTTAAGGAGATCTTGTCAAGGAAGAGGATTAAATCACATACCGTGAAAACAGGAATGATGAAATGTTGGAATTGCATGCATTGTAACAACAGCATACTGGGGGATGTCGTACTTCACCCTTGAACAGGAGAAGGAATTAAATTGACTCAAGCTTTTGATTGCAACTCCTCTAACATAGTCTACGCAATTAAATGTTCCTGCGGCCAACTGTATGTAGTGAAAACTGTAAGGAAAATGAAAATTCGGTTGACAGAACACAAAAGCAAAATCCTGAACAAGAATATCAACTCCAATTTGGCAACTCATTGGGAGGAAAGTCGTCTCACCATCGCACAATTAAAATTTCAAATCATTGAACAAGTATATATGCATGAAGGAATTCATAACTCTAAAATACTCCTCCAGAGAGAAGCGTTTTGGATAAAAAAATTGAATACCCTGATGCCATTTGGTTTCAATGACAAATTTGAAATGCATGCTTCTTATAAACACCCATCCATCTCTCAGTCCACACTACATATACACTAGTCTTTCACCAGAGCACATCTCATTAATTAAGGGGTTTATTGTTTGTATTATTCCTTATATGTTGGCTAATGTGATGCCTTTTGCAGTAAAGACTTTGTATTAGTGTGTATTTGCCATGTACCATAACATCATTGTTGAGTCAAAAGAATCTTCTATGCATACACTGGTGAATATGGCCATATGGATTCTATCCACACGGCACAGTTTTTCAAAAGATCAAGGTACCAGCATGCTTGAAAGCTTCACTTCTAAGCATAACACCACTCTAAAATGGCGACCACTTAGTGGAAAAATTGGGGATCGCGTTTGACACGGAGTAGGTGCAGTGGCGATTTCAATATGTAACTGGTCTCTTGGTATTTTGCATTTGGTCCCATTCGTGATGATCCACCTTGTCGGTAGGTTCGTTTTGTTAAGCACCGTTTTTTATAAACACTCCTTTCGAACCTATACTAGATGGCGCCCATTTTTCGCCTGCCTCAGTAATCTCGCAATTTAATTCCAATATGTAACTGGTTCCTTGGCATTTTGCATTTGGTCCCAGTTGTGATGATCCTACAACGTCGGGAGGTTGTTTTATTTAGCCTTCCGCTTAACAAACACTTCTTTAGAACTCATTCTAAGGTGGCACTCATTTTCGCCAGCCTCCGTAATCTTACGGGATTTAGACACGGATGATATACAGAACACCGGGAAACATGGTCATGATTTACCCGCCTTGAGTAGAGGTTCAAAAGCGGTACAAAAGGGGGTGGCGATGGACGGAGCATCTCAGTCAATCAAACACTCACCCCCAGTCAAAAGATCTGGGTTTAATCCATCACCGTTCTTTAGCCCACTCTGCCACCCCAGTTCAGACATGGCCATATGCAAATCAGTCTGACCCTGTGCCTCATGGGAACAGTCCAGCCCGAACTGCCAAGCCACACCTTCCCTGGACCGGAAACAAGCTTCTGAGGACCGGTTTCTGGCATTACAGCCTTCTGCAGCCCGGCTTGCTTGAGTCCAGTGGCAAAGTGAGCAAGGGACTCATGTCTGAGCATACCCTTCCACACTTATGGTGGCCAAAAGCGGTACAAAAGGGGGTGGCGATGGACGGAGCATCTGAACCAATCAAACACTCACCCCCCAGTCAAAAGATCTGGGTTTAATCCATCACTGTTCTTTAGCCCACTCTGCCACCCCAGTTCAGACATGGCCATATGCAAATCAGTCTGACCCTGTGCCTCATGGGAACAGTCCAGCCCAAACTGCCAAGCCATACCTTCCCTGGACCGGAAACAAGCTTCCGAGGACCGGTTTCTGGCATTACAGCCTTCTTCAGCCCGGCTTGCTTGAGTCCAGTGGCAAAGTGAGCAAGGGACTCACGTCTGAGCATACCCTTCCACACTTATGGCGGCCAAAAGCGGTACAAAAGGGGGTGGCGATGGACGGAGCATCTGAACCAATCAAACACTCACCCCCAGGCAAAAGATCTGGGTTTAATCCATCACCGTTCTTTAGCCCACTCTGCCACCCCAGTTCAGACATGGCCATATGCAAATCAGTCTGACCCTGTGCCTCATGGGAACAGTCCAGCCCGAACTGCCAAGCCATACCTTCCCTGGACCGGAAACAAGCTTCCGAGGACCGGTTTCTGGCATTACAGCCTTCTTCAGCCCGGCTTGCTTGAGTCCAGTGGCAAAGTGAGCAAGGGACTCACGTCTGAGCATACCCTTCTACACTTATAGGGTCCAAAAGCAGTACGAAAGGGGTGGCAATGGACGGAGAATCCGAACCAATCAAACACTCACCCCCAGTCAAAAGATCTGGGTTTAATCCATCACCGTTCTTTAGCCCACTCTGCCACCCCAGTTCAGACATGGCCATATGCAAATCAGTCTGACTCTGTGCCTCATGGGAACAGTCCAGCCCGAACTGCCAAGCCATACCTTCCCTGTACCGGAAACAAGCTTCCGAGGACCGGTTTCTGGCATTACAGCCTTCTTCAGCCCGGCTTGCTTGAGTCCAGTGGCAAAGTGAGCAAGGGACTCACGTCTGAGCATACCCTTCCACACTTATGGCGGCCAAAAGCGATACAAAAGGGGGTGGCGATGGACGGAGCATCTGAACCAATCAAACACTCACCCCCAGTCAAAAGATCTGGGTTTAATCCATCACCGTTCTTTAGCCCACTCTGCCACCCCAGTTCAGACATGGCCATATGCAAATCAGTCTGACCCTGTGCCTCATGGGAACAGTCCAGCCCGAACTGCCAAGCCATACCTTCCCTGGACCGGAAACAAGCTTCCGAGGACCGGTTTCTGGCATTACAGCCTTCTTCAGCCCGGCTTGCTTGAGTCCAGTGGCAAAGTGAGCAAGGGACTCATGTCTGAGCATACCCTTCCATACTTATGGCGGCCAAAAGCGGTACAAAAGGGGGTGGCGATGGACGGAGCATCTGAACCAATCAAACACTCACCCCCCAGTCAAAAGATCTGGGTTTAATCCATCACCGTTCTTTAGCCCACTCTGCCACCCCAGTTCAGACATGGCCATATGCAAATCAGTCTGACCCTGTGCCTCATGGGAACAGTCCAGCCCGAACTGCCAAGCCATACCTTCCCTGGACCGGAAACAAGCTTCCGAGGACCGGTTTCTGGCATTACAGCCTTCTTCAGCCCGGCTTGCTTGAGTCCAGTGGCAAAGTGAGCAAGGGACTCACGTCTGAGCATACCCTTCTACACTTATGGGGGCCAAAAGCAGTACGAAAGGGGTGGCAATGGACGGAGAATCCGAACCAATCAAACACTCACCCCCAGTCAAAAGATCTGGGTTTAATCCATCACCGTTCTTTAGCCCACTCTGCCACCCCAGTTCAGACATGGCCATATGCAAATCAGTCTGACTCTGTGCCTCATGGGAACAGTCCAGCCCGAACTGCCAAGCCATACCTTCCCTGTACCGGAAACAAGCTTCCGAGGACCGGTTTCTGGCATTACAGCCTTCTTCAGCCCGGCTTGCTTGAGTCCAGTGGCAAAGTGAGCAAGGGACTCACGTCTGAGCATACCCTTCCACACTTATGGCGGCCAAAAGCGATACAAAAGGGGGTGGCGATGGACGGAGCATCTGAACCAATCAAACACTCACCCCCAGTCAAAAGATCTGGGTTTAATCCATCACCGTTCTTTAGCCCACTCTGCCACCCCAGTTCAGACATGGCCATATGCAAATCAGTCTGACCCTGTGCCTCATGGGAACAGTCCAGCCCGAACTGCCAAGCCATACCTTCCCTGGACCGGAAACAAGCTTCCGAGGACCGGTTTCTGGCATTACAGCCTTCTTCAGCCCGGCTTGCTTGAGTCCAGTGGCAAAGTGAGCAAGGGACTCATGTCTGAGCATACCCTTCCACACTTATGGCGGCCAAAAGCGGTACAAAAGGGGGTGGCGATGGACGGAGCATCTGAACCAATCAAACACTCACCCCCCAGTCAAAAGATCTGGGTTTAATCCATCACCGTTCTTTAGCCCACTCTGCCACCCCAGTTCAGACATGGCCATATGCAAATCAGTCTGACCCTGTGCCTCATGGGAACAGTCCAGCCCAAACTGCCAAGCCATACCTTCCCTGGACCGGAAACAAGCTTCCGAGGACCGGTTTCTGGCATTACAGCCTTCTTCAGCCCGGCTTGCTTGAGTCCAGTGGCAAAGTGAGCAAGGGACTCACGTCTGAGCATACCCTTCCACACTTATGGCGGCCAAAAGCGGTACAAAAGGGGGTGGCGATGGACGGAGCATCTGAACCAATCAAACACTCACCCCCAGTCAAAAGATCTGGGTTTAATCCATCACCGTTCTTTAGCCCACTCTGCCACCCCAGTTCAGACATGGCCATATGCAAATCAGTCTGACCCTGTGCCTCATGGGAACAGTCCAGCCCGAACTGCCAAGCCAGACCTTCCCTGGACCGGAAACAAGCTTCCGAGGCCTGGTTTCTGGCATTACAGCCTTCTTCAGCCCGGCTTGCTTGAGTCCAGTGGCAAAGTGAGCAAGGGACTCACGTCTGAGCATACCCTTCCACACTTATGGCGGCCAAAAGCGGTACAAAAGGGGGTGGCGATGGACGGAGCATCTGAACCAATCAAACACTCACCCCCAGTCAAAAGATCTGGGTTTAATCCATCACCGTTCTTTAGCCCACTCTGCCACCCCAGTTCAGACATGGCCATATGCAAATCAGTCTGACCCTGTGCCTCATGGGAACAGTCCAGCCCGAACTGCCAAGCCATACCTTCCCTGGACCGGAAACAAGCTTCCGAGGACCGGTTTCTGGCATTACAGCCTTCTTCAGCCCGGCTTGCTTGAGTCCAGTAGCAAAGTGAGCAAGGGACTCACGTCTGAGCATACCCTTCTACACTTATGGGGGCCAAAAGCAGTACGAAAGGGGTGGCAATGGACGGAGAATCCGAACCAATCAAACACTCACCCCCAGTCAAAAGATCTGGGTTTAATCCATCACCGTTCTTTAGCCCACTCTGCCACCCCAGTTCAGACATGGCCATATGCAAATCAGTCTGACCCTGTGCCTCATGGGAACAGTCCAGCCCGAACTGCCAAGCCATACCTTCCCTGGACCGGAAACAAGCTTCCGAAGACCGGTTTCTGGCATTACAGCCTTCTTCAGCCCGGCTTGCTTGAGTCCAGTGGCAAAGTGAGCAAAGGACTCATGTCTGAGCATACCCTTCCACACTTATGGCGGCCAAAAGCGGTACAAAAGGGGGTGGCGATGGACGGAGCATCTGAACCAATCAAACACTCACCCCCAGTCAAAAGATCTGGGTTTAATCCATCACCGTTCTTTAGCCCACTCTGCCACCCCAGTTCAGACATGGCCATATGCAAATCAGTCTGACCCTATGCCTCATGGGAACAGTCCAGCCCGAACTGCCAAGCCATACCTACCCTGGACCGGAAACAAGCTTCCGAGGACCGGTTTCTGGCATTACAGCCTTCTTCAGCCCGGCTTGCTTGAGTCCTGTGGCAAAGTGAGCAAGGGACTCACGTCTGAGCATACCCTTCCACACTTATGGTGGCCAAAAGCGGTACAAAAGGGGGTGGCGATGGACGGAGCATCTGAACCAATCAAACACTCACCCCCAGTCAAAAGATCTGGGTTTAATCCATCACCGTTCTTTAGCCCACTCTGCCACCCCAGTTCAGACATGGCCATATGCAAATCAGTCTGACCCTGTGCCTCATGGGAAAAGTCCAGCCCGAACTGCCAAGCCATACCTTCCCTGGAACGGAAACAAGCTTCCGAGGACCGGTTTCTGGCATTACAGCCTTCTTCAGCCCGGCTTGCTGGAGTCCAGTGGCAAAGTGAGCAAGGGACTCACGTCTGAGCATACCCTTCCACACTTATGGCGGCCAAAAGCGGTACAAAAGGGGGTGGCGATGGACGGAGCATCTGAACCAATCAAACACTCACCCCCAGTCAAAAGATCTGGGTTTAATCCATCACCGTTCTTTAGCCCACTCTGCCACCCGAGTTCAGACATGGCCATATGCAAATCAGTCTGACCCTGTGCCTCATGGGAACAGTCCATCCCGAACTGCCAAGCCATACCTTCCCTGGACCGGAAACAAGCTTCCGAGGACCGGTTTCTGGCATTACAGCCTTCTTCAGCCCGGCTTGCTTGAGTCCAGTGGCAAAGTGAGCAAGGGACTCACGTCTGAGCATACCCTTCCACACTTATGGCGGCCAAAAGCGGTACAAAAGGGGGTGGCGATGGACGGAGCATCTGAACCAATCAAACACTCACCCCCAGTAGAGGTTCTGCGCATCGTAGTAGAGGTAAGACCACCCTGATGGTGTACTTTGACACTGTTAACGGTCGCTCGCTTTGAGTTCACGGTGGCATTTCAAATGGTTCGCCCTAAGAAATGGACACATTTGAACTCGTTGGTCATTAAGGTTTCTTTATTGGCAGATACAACGGGGACATAATAACGCTCCAGTGGTGGTCTTGATCAAAGCAAGGAGACTCGGTTAGACCCTCAATCAGGTATGATGCACTGAGGTGATGGTGATATTGACTCCCACCGAATTGGGTACTTTCCTTATGTTGATAGTTGGTCATGCTTCACTGTTTTTAGGAATTGGTTGTCCTCGCGGTGCCTCTAGACGTATTGTATACAAAGGTCGACTGTGTGTAAGTGAATTTTGTTATTGCATAGGCTATGGTTTTACACAGTGGTGTTGCACACCAAGGTGATTAGGGAAAGATAGTATGGTTTTCCACCTTATATGCTTGCGCAATTTTACATACACATATTACTCACAAACATTGGTGTATTTGCTCGTATTAATTTTTTCATACATTTTTCAGTTATGTTGTGAATATTGAACCACTGAAGTACTTGATTTGCTATTTGCTTTTATTAACAGTATTGCCCCTGATGAAGGGACAGCCTGCCCCGAAATGCATTGGGCGTTGTTTCTTTTTATATTGCCATCACACAGTGATTGTCATTCAACCAAGGATGCTGTATAACTTCTAAATATTTTTTTTTAAACTAGATGTAATTTATTTTGAAAGTTTTATAGAGCGCGAACAAGATCCTTGCAGATATCAGAGCGCTTTACACACAAGTAGGATAAAACAGATAAAAAGCTAAACAAGATATAAAACAAAGTTGAGCAAAAACAAATTAATCAAATGTAAACAAGGTGGGGAGGCAACAGTGTAAAGGAGGGCAACTGTACAGTAATAAAGGAATGAAAGCTAAACAAAATATATCAAGCAAATATAAGCAAATAAATTAGGCAAATGTAAAACATGTGAGGTAGCAACGTTGTAAGGTGGGCCAACGATCAGAAAATATGTCCAGCATAGATGCGCAAAACAAATTAAGTAGATGAAACATGGTGAAGGTTGTAGCGGAGTATGGGAGGACAACTCTGCAAAGTTTTCTGGAGGAGACAAAAATGAGAACGAAGGTATATTAGACTAAATTCATGTGAATTTAGCTAAGAGTAGGGCTTTTACTTCTTTCTTGAAGGAAGCCATGGATGGGATAAGTCTGATTTCTGGAGGAAGGGAATTCCATATCCTGGGGGCCATCCCAGAGAAGGAGCGTTTATATGTCTTCATCTTGTGGAATCTTTGGGGTTTCAGAAGAAGGTTCTTTGCGCTTCTTGTATCTCTTGTGCCACCCGAGATCAGTTTCTGAGCGAGATAACTGGGCGAGTTGTGGTATATGGCCTTGTGAGTCATGCATGCTATTTTCAGGTGTATTCTAGCTTCGCATGGTAGCCAGTTTAGGGATCTGAGGTCGGGAGAGATGTGTGACTGTTTTTTTGAGCCTGTGATAAGTCTGGCTGCAGCATTGATAGAGGCTTTAAGTGGGGCGGTAGTCGAACGGGGAAGGCCACAGAGGGCAACACTTCCATAATCCACTTGGGGGATTACTAGGGCTTGGACTGCAGTTCTGAAGTCATTAGTGGGTAGGAAAGGTTTCAGCTTTCTTAATGTGTTCATTTGGAAATTAGCACTTTTCGTAGCATTGCTGATGTGGTAATGCATATTGAGATTGCAGTCGAGGGTAATGCCTAATGATTTTGCTGAGTCCACGATAGTAGGTTGGACGTTAAGTGCAGTGAGATGATTAAGCCAGGACTGAGTGATGGGGACTTTGGAAGGAGGAGCAATTAAGAGGAATTCTGTTTTGAGGGCGTTAAGTTTGAGATGATTCTCTGCTAGCCAAGTCTGTGTGTTTCTGAGCGTTGTGTTGAGAAGTTTGATGTCTTCAAGGGTGTCAATTTTAAGGTAGATCTGGGTATCGTCGGCGTACACGTGAAATTGTACATTAGATGTTTGAAGCAGTGCGGTGAGTGATTCCAAGACTAGATTGAACAAGGTAGGGGAAAGGGAGGATCCTTGAGGGACACCTAGAGTTACAGGAACTGGGGTAGACATATTGTTGTTAATCTTGAATTTCTGAGTCCGGTTATGTAGAAAAGAGGTGAACCATTTGAGTACTGTCCCTGAAATACCCATTCTGAGATTTAGCAAGTCGAGTAAGTTCTCATGTTTGACAGTGTCGAATGCTGATGAGAGGTCGAGAAGGATGAGGAGGCAGGTGCCATTCGGATCAAGAATTTGCAGTGCATCATCAATTATATGTGTCATAGCTGATTCCGTGCTGTGACCTGCTTGGAAGTCTGATTGGTGTGCGTTGAGGAGTTGAAAGTGCTCAATGTGTTTTATCAGTTGGAGATGTACTCATTTTTCGAGGAGTTTGGCCAGAGTAGGAATATTGGTGATAGGACGATAGTTAGACAATTCGGAGGGGTTCGCTGAAGGTTTCTTCAGTATGGGCGAAACCTGTCCTATTTTGAGGGGGTCCGGGATGCAACCTTGTTGCAGAGAGCTGTTTATGATTTTGGTACAAAGCGGGATAAGTAGTGGGATAAAGTCATGTACCGCGTTAGCGGGTAGAGGGTCAGATAGGTGATTGGAGAGCTTCAGAGTACTTAGAATCTTGCCGATAGAGTCTTCAGTATAAGTTTCGAAGGATGCCTAAGAAGCATTGTTTTTTAGAGCAAGGGGCATATTGCTCTGGGGGTTAGAATAAAGTTTTGGCTCAGAGAGGAGATCTTTCCTGATTGTGTCTGTCTTTAGATTAAAGAAAGAAGAGAATTCTTCACAGGACGGTAATGTACTTGACGTGTTTTGAGGTCTTTGAGGTCCTTCTCTGGATTGAGTTTTTATTAACTCAAATAACTTCTTAGGTCGGTTTCTGGCCTGGTCAAGTTGGCGACTGAAGAAGGAAGCTTTCGTGCGTTTGATTTTTCTAAAGTAAGCGTTTCTTTTTTTCTTTAGTGTTTTGAGATGCAGAGCTGAGGGGACTGATTGCCAGTTGCGTTCCGCAAGTCTCATGGCTCGCCTGTCTTCGTTAAGCAGTCCGTCATACCATGGTTTTGAATTTTTAGATGTAGCTCTCTTTAACTGAAGGGGGGCAACTTCATTGAAAATAGAGGACATCGAATTGAGGTAGTGGTCGGTGAGAACCAGTACGTCGGTAGCGTCAGTAGGGGGTAGGAGAAGATTGTAGTACTTTGAATTGCACATATCTTGCTTGATGATAGCACAAAGTAAAATGTATGAAAATAAATACAGTTCAAATTATTAATAATTTTCTGATGGGAATATCTTATAAATGTTGTATTAACCCACTTTGCTGTGCACGCTTGAGCCCAAGTAGCCCTAGGAACTTGGGGGCATATTATCAAGACAGGCAATAAAATTATCGCCGTTTTATGGCAGAAAACTGCTGCTAAAACGGCGATAATGGGCTTGATAATATGCTCTATGGAATTCCAATTGAAGCCCATGTTAAATGTAAAGGACATCTAAAATGGGCTTCAATTGGAATTCCATAGAGCATATTATCAAGCCCATTATCGATGTTTTAGCGGCAGTTTTCTGTCGCTAAAACAGCGATAATTTTATTGCATGTCTTGATAATATGCCCCTTGGCCCCTCTAAAGTTCATCACACAAGCTAGGCTGGCATCTGTCAAGCATGGCACGCTGATTAGTTTGATCGAATAAGCTACGAATATCGGGGCATATTAGCAAGAACCTCATTAAAATTATCGCCGTTTTAGCGGCAGGAAACTGCAGCTAAAACGGAGATGATGGGCTTGCTAATATGCATTATAGAATTCCAATAGAAGCCCAGGTTAGATGTGCAGGACATCTAACCTGGCCTTCTATTGGAATTCTATAACGCATATTAGTAAGCCCATTATCGCCGCTTTAGTGGCAGTTTCCTGCCCCTAAAACAGCGATAATTTTAACGAGGTTCTTGCTAATATGCCCCATCTGTATTACATAAAAGGAGTGCACAATCTACATCTATTTCTTATGGATCTTATGAAGCGAGTAGCCCATTTTGGGCTTTTTTTTCAACAAGTATGTGCACAATGCAGGAACAGTACGTAAATGCTTTGTTAATCAGGTTCTAATATACAGGGTTAGTGTAACGCTATCTCCATATGTCTTTTATACAATATATATTTAGGTTACTGCTATTTAAGTCACAATTTTCATATATACAGTGCATGTGTCATTCAATTTAAAAGATTACCCCACAGAGGTTCAACATTTACTCACTGCTTTACAATTATATTCTGAACTTAAATTTTGTTCCCCTGCTTATTGAGTCAATAGATGAGTATTTTATTTAATTTTTCTGAAAATTGTCAAATATTCTTATTATATGGGCATAAGAAATGCTATATCCCAATTCGCTGTTAAAAATGATCATATGATATTTGCACTAAACATGCCAACCTGGGTCTCTCTCTTGTCATTACTCACTGATACTCACAAGGCCCGTCTGGACCCCATACTCGCCAGACTTGTTAAAATCGAAACTGAGATTTCTAACATCTCTAAATTATGGGAGTCCCGGCAGCCACACTGGTCCTTGAGGATACGTCCACTGTACCCACATTAGCTCCTCCTTTAACGGGTCCGGCAGGCACAGGGAGAGTGCTAGACCTTGCATGCAACTCGTGGCTCTAATAGCTTTCTTTTTTGCATCAATTTACCCCTGGAGTGTTGTCCTTTTATTTTTGTTCTGGGGAACACCCCTTGCTTGGATGGTATATCATAGGTAATCCCACCGTACTAACTTTTACTTGGCAGACTATTGTAACATCATGATGGTTAGGCTTGTGGTTTGGATCAGTCCTTTGAAGAAAGCCAGTCATGGGGATTGTGTTATCATTACCTTCAGATATCCATCCATAGCCAATAGAATTTTGAGCCACCAGATGAGATTGTCAAGTAATGGGGTTGTCAATGTTTTGCCTTTTGGTTTCTTTTACGGGCACTTGAATGTCATTTTGGTTCCACCACCGACCCTATACTCACAACTTGTACCACAACTCATGCCACACAAGTCACATCTGAGTATTTCATGTCATAACACGTTCTCACCACAGGAACAGAAAAATTAGCAGGATTGACAATCTTCAGGTTCGGTTGTGGTGCCGGTCCCACCCAAGAGGCTGGACTGTCAATCTTCTATTGTTTCTACAAATCCAGTAGTCTCAACCACCAATATACTGTCTTGGAACCTTGCTGGCTTGGTGTCTAAGCTGTCGTGCCCAGACTGGTGCGGATTTATAGACTTATTTGGCATATGTTTTTTTCAGGAGACATGGGCTCCTTTACCCAGGGTTCATTTGCTTTGATCTAACTGCTTCCTGGCAAAACTTCCAGGGGATTGGCAACCTGGATCAAATGTACTCTTCAATGTGTGTCTAAAGCTATTATCCTAGGATCGCATGATGTTCTGTGGATCTTTTTGCAGTTCCCGTTGGGAGCCTCCTTGTGAGTATAAAGGGCCTCATTTATGAGGTTTTGCCATAGGACAGTGCAGCAAAAGAAAAGGGCAGGAATGCGTATTCCTGTCCTTTTCCCCTGTGCCGCCGCACAATGTGTTGGCCATGCGCCAGTGCAGGCACCTATGCACCATGGTGCAAGGGTGCCTGCATTGCAGGGATGATTATTTTTGTACAGGAAGGGAAATCTTTCTCTGCAAAAATAATCACAAGATGTTTTTTCCTCTTTCTATGTGTGCTGCAGAATGCAGCACATGTTGAAAAAGGAAAAACAAGTAGAAATAAAGATATTTCTTCTCGGTGTGCCTCCCTTACAACCTCCACTGGGCAGGTGTAAAGTTTTGGCGCTGCCTCATAAATCTCGTAAATCTGGGGCAGTGTCAAAAGGCCATGGGTTTTGCTGGGAACGCCCCCAGCAATACCCATTGCATGCCCCTTTAACGCAGAACACTGCGCTAAAGGGACTGATATTGATCATGTAGAATTAAGCCAAAAAAGTGGTTCAGTGCTGTGTGATAAATATCACGAAGGCTTCTGCGCCATGGAACATCACAAAAACTGACGTTCCTGAGGTGCACGTAGTCTCATTAATGAGGCCCAAAATGTTTATTGTAGGCATGGGGGTACTAGAAAGTAACTATCTGTCATTGATCTAATCAATGCCCACCTGGTGACTCTCCCTGTAAGTTGTCTTAAAATAGTGGTGCGTGACTTCAACTGCAATTTTGACCCAATGGGCATTGATTCTGAGAAGCTGAAGGGGGAAGAGGATACAATTGGTCAGTCCCATCGCTGACGTTTCCACCTATGAAGAAGTGGTCATCACTTCAGTTAAACACCTTAACATTGAACATTAGTATTAGAGCATGTAATGGGAGATCGCTTTCAGACAAGGAGGGGAGGTATACATTTAATCATCAGTATAGGGCTAGCCTTATTGACTACATCCTTCTTGATCTTAGATTGTGGCCTATGATGATTGACAGTATATTGAGATGAAAATATAGAATTGCAGAAATATCGAGTTTTTAATATTGTGACAGAAATTTATTGTGCAAAAATATCATTGACAAAAATATCAATTTTTAAGGTAAAAATATGTTTTTTAAGTTTCTGTGTTTAAATAATATTTCAATTGTATAAGATTTATATTGTTTGTGTAATTGTTGTTAACATTTCTAAATATAGTGGTAATTTAAAGATATTTTTATTTTTAATGTAAAATTGTAAAATTGTCATTTATAGTGTTGTAGCAGATTGTGCAGTTTGGAGGGGGCAGGGTAGAAAGTTAATTAATTATAATTCCTTAATTATTTTGTAATCAATATTAATTAATTATTTGTTTAAAAAATATTTTAGGTGTGGGTTGTTAGGTTTGTAGGGGTATAGGGATCGAATTTTAGTAAATAATAATTGATTGATTATTATTTGTTTATTATCAATTAATGAATTATGTAAATTGTGTAATTATTTAAATATATGTTAAATGTGGGTTGCTAGTTGTGTGAGACTATAGTGTGCGAATTGAATGAAATATTTATTAAATAACTTTTTTCTTATATAAATTATTTAAAAAATGTATATATATTCATTTTTTTGTTAATAGTTTTATAATTTTATTCAATTAATACTTGTATTAAAATATGATATGTGTTTCAAGAGAAGTACTTTCCCTACTGTTTTCACAGACTAGAATGGGTATAGTAAATATTACCCCTGCTGAGTTCAACGCTTTCTCTACTGTTGCACTGACTGGATAAGGATTAAATGTTACCCCTCCTGAGTCCTACTGTTGCATAAACTGGAGTGGAAATAATAAATATTACCCTTACGGAGTCCAAAGCTTTTCGTCTGGTGCACAGGCTGAAGTGGGAATAGTAAATGTTATCCCTTCTGAGTCCAACGTTTTTCCTACTGTTGCACTGACTTTAGAAAGAATAGTAAATAGTAAATTGTACCCCTCCTGAGCGTAATGCATTCCCTACTGTTGCACCGACTGGAGTAGGAATTGTAAATGTTACCCCTGCTGAGTCTAACGCTTTCCCTACTGTTGTATAGACTGGAGTGGGAATAGTATATTTATTATTCCTAGAATGTTACAGTTTTGTTTATATTGTTTAAAATTATATGTTTTATATACAAATCTTTTGATATAGAAAATATTTTTAGTAAAAAAAATGTTTTAAATATTTTTTACTTTTTTGTGGAATTAAATTGGGACATTTTAAAACTGTTGACAGCCTATATGTTACAATTTTGCATGTAGTGTGTTTATATATATATATATAATAATAGTTCCAAAGTCGCTCCTTCCGATCGCTGGGGACCTGAGAGAGGTGACGCACACCCTGGCGGAGCACGCTGGTAAATAATCCAAAATACCACAACAATGTCATGCACTCTCAGCAATACGGCCTCCACAAGACTATCCACAGGTTTTAAGGGTGTTTATTTATAATATTAATGAATAAATACCCTTGAAACCTGTGGATTGTCTTGTGGAGTCCTTATTTCTGAGAGCGCATTACATTGGTGTGGTATTTTGGAATATATATATATATATGTATATATATATATATATATATCTATATATATATATATTAATATATATATATTTATACTTGTTCGATTGTTAAATGTAAACAAATTAGTAAATTATATTAGCAATTAAAATCATTTTAATAATAGTTTTACACTATATCGGCCACATGCATCATTGTTGCCGTTTGCGATTTCTTAATTGCGAAAATTAAGGAATCGCAATTAAGAAATCGCAAAAGGCTATGCATTAAGAAATCGCAATTTTTTTGCGATTTCTTAAAATTCCACAATTTGCGAATCGCAATTAAGGAATCCCTTCCCATTGATTCCTATAGGCCTAGAGGCCCATAGGAATGAATGGGAAGTCATTTTCAATTTGCGATTCGCAATTTGCGAATCGCAAATTGAAAATGCAATTTCAAGGGTGCAGGGGGGGGTCCAAAGGACCCCCCCCGAACCCCTGAAATATAACTTTAAGTGCATTTTTCACACACATGTGTGTGTGTAAAATGAAACTTTCAAAAATGCACTTTTGTGCATTTTTGAAAGTTTTCGCCAATTACCATGAAGGTCAACTTCATGGTAATTTACCTCTCCCTATTTGCGAATTCGCAAATTTAAAATGTTCATGCATTGCATTTAAGAAATCTTAAATTACGATTTCTTAAATGCAATCGCAATTTTAGAAATCGCAACATGATTGCGATTTCTAAATTTGCGAAAAACATGATGCATCCCAATTTTGTCAATTGCATTCGCAAACGGCCGAAAATTGCGATTCGCACCGTTTGCGAATGCAATTGACAATGATGCATGTGCCCGTATTTGTTTAATCAGCATACACACATACTTACATATGCGTATGTGTGCAATTGTTTAACTAAGTATATATTTATACATATTTTGTATATTGAAACAAAGCAGAAGGTGCACTCTCAAAATTATATAAATTCTTCTTTATTCCAAAAATTCTTTTGACATCATAGGCACAGCCAACGCGTTTCGTTCCTTTCTTGATTTTTTGGAACTTCGTCAGGGCAGAAATTTTGATAATTACAAAACCTCAGAGAATGGTGGATGCCGAGTATCAAGTGGATCCGAATATTAAACTGTGATCAGGCGTATGCTCTCGAGAATGAGAGATGGCGATAATCTGCCTGTATATCCTGAAGCGAACTTGTATTTCCTGTCTTGAGGTCAAGAAACCAGTTTAAAATTTGGGCCAGTCCTTTAGTTGTATGTAGAACCTCAGGGTTCCTCGGAGGGTAATCCCTGCCCAAATACCACGGCAACGTGCCGGATGTTGTGCAAACAACTTGCCGAACCTGTCCTGCAGGACGCCGCGGATGCTGAGACCAGGACGACCGACACCCTATCACAGGTTCGGCAAGTTGTTTGCACAACATCCGGCACGTTGCCGTGGTATTTGGGCAGGGATTACCCTCCGAGGAACCCTGAGGTTCTACATACAACTAAAGGACTGGCCCAAATTTTAAACTGGTTTCTTGACCTCAAGACAGGAAATACAAGTTCGCTTCAGGATATACAGGCAGATTATCGCCATCTCTCATACTCGAGAGCATACGCCTGATCACAGTTTAATATTCGGATCCACTTGATACTCGGCATCCACCATTCTCTGAGGTTTTGTAATTATCAAAATTTCTGCCCTGACGAAGTTCCAAAAAATCAAGAAAGGAACGAAACGCGTTGGCTGTGCCTATGATGTCAAAAGAATTTTTGGAATAAAGAAGAATTTATATAATTTTGAGAGTGCACCTTCTGCTTTGTTTCTATATTTCTTCTGTTTTACACATCCCAAGGCAGCGGATGTTGGAAGAGTTTGCACCACTATACATTGGGAACTATATGAATTGTTGTGCATGACCTGGTTGGCTGCTTTGATCCTTCTGTCTAAATATTTTGTATATTGTTTAAATGTATATAATTTACATTATATCCCTGTTGCATGTTAATATATTTAATGTTTACAATTTTTAACTGTATATTTCTGTATATATTTTTCGATATTAGTGTAATGCAATATATTTTTTTTCGATCTTTTTGTACTCACCATTTATCTATAGATCGAAAAATTATATTTTTTGCTTAATATTTTTGACATGATATTTTTGTATCACAATATTTAGAGCTTCGATATTTTGTCAGTGAACCGGCTAATTCTCCAGACATCATAAGGTAGGTCTATTAGGTGGTTGCCTCCAGCTTAGGGAAGGTTGAGGCAGAGGGTCGGAGCTCGTTGCATATAGACACACTGGGGAAAATCAGCGAGATCCCTAATGTCATGTTTTCCTCCCTCAGGAATCTGTGCTTGGTAGCATGCAAGGCTTTGCCCAAGAGAGAGAAAAAAGGCAGCTGGTACTCCAAATCTTGCAGATCTGCGAGGCGAACTCTCAATGCTACCATTAAAAGTGGAAATAGAAGAACGATTCAAGCAGCTAGGTCCTGCTAAAAAGCCATTATAATGCAGGCCAAGATAAACTGGGTGTTTGTAAACTGGGAGGCTATGATAAGTGGTGTCAAAAGGAATGATCAGCGTGCGTTTTGGAGGTAACTAGCAAACAGACACCTTGATACTAACACACTCACTCATAGCAACATATCTGCATCTACATGGGTAGACCACTTTTCCAAACTTTATTCTAGTGAGATTAGCATGCGTTTACCCTTGTGTGAGAACAGCTGTATACTTTTGGCTAGTGGGCGCATCTGTACTGCAAATGGTCATACAGTTATCACTTCTGAGGCTTCTGAAGCCTTAGCAATTGATGAAATTAAAGAATTGGATGTTGCAGAGTAAAGCTCCCAGTCTAGATAAAATCTCCAGGGACCTTTTTAAAGCTGAAAGGGTTATCTGGAGCCCTTACCTTGTTTTACTCCATAATGAGTGGTGCCCCATGCTGTCTTCATGAGCTAGAGCAGAGATTATCTCAGTTTCATTTTTAAAAAGAGGTCAAGGGATCTTCCTTTCAACTACAGGACCATTAGGCTGATTGATAGCTCACCGAAAGTCTTTCGTCGGATTATCCGAGAGAGGCTACAGGACTCAATGGTAGTTGTGGATTTACTGACCCCAATTGCAGCTGGGTTCAGGAATGGCATTACCACCATAGACCAAGTGTTTTGCCTCAAGTTAATCTACTGGAAACAAGCAATCTTGGTGGGGAGGTTGACTTTATGTGGTTTTCGTAGACATCTGGTCATCTTTTGACAAGGTAACTAAAGTTCACATATATGAATATCTAAGGACCACAATCACTAACAGCTTGACTGGATACCACACATACACAAGTGAAGACTCAAGATGGAGTTAAATGTAGGCGGTATCCTATGGTCTCATCAAGGTTCTCCCTTTCATCCAATATCGCCCCCACTCCAAATATATAATCTCCAAACATTAGGGGCTACTTGTTTATGGTGGGAACAGTGGGGCAACAAGTACACTGGAAGCATGGAAGAAGTAGAAAATATGTTCCTGCGACTCGTCACCAGTCTTCCAGCTATCACCCCCTTAATTCCCTTACTGCTTGATGTGGTGCTCAAACCCCTCTCTAAAAAGGTGGACCATACAATACTGTATGGGTGCACGATCTAGGCTTCCTTAGCACTGACGGCATATCAACAGGTCCTGGAGGATATTTTGTGGCTCCCAGGGGAATTCAGAATTCTCTGGTTTAGATATATCCAACAGCAGTTGAGTGAGATGAATGACTGAATGAAAACTAGATCTTATAAAGCGTGGACTTAGCCCAAGGGCATCAAGGTGCTAAAGCAGACTATACGTGATGGTGGCGGAGAGAGTTAGACGGCAGACTGAGTAAAGAGCCATGTCTTCAGAGCTTTTCGAAACAGTAAGTGAGAAGAAAGGCCGGAAAGATCATGGAGAAGCGAGTTCCAAAGTTACCATAGAAAAGGCACGACCTCCCCAGATGGGAACAGGTGGCTTACTCCCAAGGAAGGTCTAGGGATATTGAAAAACCAGCGTAAGCACCTATATTGGCAGTACATTGATATTTTGACACTCAGCTCTGCAAATATGGGTTCCCTCACCACTGCCTTCTTAGACCACAAAGAAAGCTACTTTGCAGCAGAGGGATACATTAAAGAGATCAAACTCCCACAAGTTAAAACACTTTATCTGAAATGTCAGTTTGGGACCCTGCCTCTACAGTTCACCACGGCCAAATGGGTGCATGCATCCAACACAAGAGACAGGAACTGTCCCTTTTTGCCCTGAGGTACCCAAAACTCTTGTTCATGCTCAAATGTTTTACTGATCTTATGTCGAGTTGAGGAGGAAATATATCTTAGCACTCTGCCACAATCTGGGTTCCAGAAGCTGTGGCACAGCAATCCACTTCCTTAGAAGTGATGTAAGTCAGTCTATTATTTTTGCCGTCTCTCAATTTTTAATGAATATGTGGAGGCACAGAAATAAAAAGCTAGCCACCCTATACCTATATCGAGTATGGATCAGCCTCAAACCCACTTTTGGTCCATGCATGGATTGCCTTTAGTGTTTATTTATTTTGTTATTTTAAGTATCGTTTCATTTTTTCTTCCTTTCTTTTTATAATGTTGACCTTACGTTGTATAGTCATGCTCTGATAATCACAGGATGATGATTTATGTATTTTAATTGTTGTGCAGTTTTTGTACACATATCATGGACTGTACAGACCACTATGTACTCTTGACATTTGAATGTTTTTTATCCGGTAAGTTTTAATTTCCTATTTGCTAGTACTGTATCTATATGTATTGTTTTCTCTTTTGGATTTTTATTCCAAATAACGTTTTTTGATAAGAGTTCAAGAGAACACCCCTTCATTTATAACATCAGATTTTAGGCATTACACAATCATTTTAAAGGCTTTCCATTGCCTTTCAAATCTACAGATGTTTAAGATGTTAGCCCTCATTGTAACTTAGTTGGAATTAGATGTAGAGATCCCATGGACTAAAATCTAAGTTACCAGCCAGTATCTCCACACCAAACTTTGGCAGTTGTTAGTTCTGTCTCTGGAAATGGAAATAACTGCACTTATCTGGAGTTTCAGGATCCTTTGCTTTGCAATTTTTACCTAAATTGTTTAAAAGGGCCAGTGGGGTATGGGGAGTATGCTGTGAAGTAGCTCGGACACAGGGCAGTTTTGTCCCTGTCTGGGGCCGGGGGGGCATTGTTTGCCAGGGATTCATTCACCACAGCTGCCTACAGCACCTGCCTTGGTAGCAACTGCCACACTGATGTTGGATGGAATGCCGAGCAAAGCAAACATTCACCCCCAGTCAAACGATCTGGGTAAATCCATCGTTCTTTTGCTCAACTTGCCACCACAATTTAGACACAGCCATATGCAAATCAGTCTTGACCCTGTGCCTCATGGGAACAGTCAAAACGAACTGTCAAGCTAGATCCAACCTTGACTGGAAACAAGAATCCTGTGACTGGTTTCAGGGTATCACCCCTCATCAGACAGGCTAGCTTGAAGTCTAGGGCCTTATTTCTGAGACCTTGCAACACTTTTGTCCCTCCGTTGCTCCTCTTTTTGCGAGACACTGGCAGCGTAAAACATGCACCATGTTGCGCCCTATTTACAAAGTGCGCCACTTTGTAAAACCCTGCACTACATTATACCTGCATTGAGTATAATGTATGCAGGGAGGGCACTCCCCCCTCAAAATTCCTTGTAGAAATGGCGTATTTCTGTCAGATTTCACTGTGCCACTTCTAGGACGCCACTGTGTCAAAATCTTATGCCTACCTCACAGCAGGTGTAAGACTGACGCAGGCACATTTAACATGGGACTTGCCCATGTGTAATGAACCATTGCAGGAGCTGTGTCATTTTTGGGACACAATCCAGAAATGCATCCTTACTGTGCCTACAGATACATCAGAAATACTGACGTATCTGTAACTCCTTGCGACATGGATTGCCTTACAGTAAATACGGCGCATCTATCGTGTCGCAAGGAGGGAGCAGTGAACACTGTCTCATCGTTGTTTTCATGCAGCAATGCAAAAGTTTTCATAAATAATCCCCCTAGTGTTCACAAGCAAGAAGTTATTCGTTCTAGAGTTTTCACACTCAAAAAATCTAGACCCACACACAACTGCAGCTTGTGGTATTTCTCCTCAAGTTATTGCTCTGGTCGAAATACCACTACTTGCAACAACGACCCTCATTTTAGAAAGTTATTTGTTCCCATTCTGCTAGTCTACACCTTTTTAGGGCTCGCACAAAGCCCTTTTGTAGGGGGTTAAAAATGGACCTTGAACTCTACACAGCTTGTGCATGTGCGTTACCAAGGCCCATTTTGATTGGGATTTGCATGTGTGCTGTTTTTCAACAGAACACGGAATAGGGCATAGGCGGTCGCGTAGCTCTGCCTATGGCCTATTGGTGTCTGTTACGCGCACCAATGCCCATATGTCTTCAATTATCGTGGCGCGCTCGCACCACTTGCGTTTTTTTTATTTTTTACAATAGAGATCCTGAAAGCGATCGCTTTCAGTGCTGCTTGTTTTTTTTGTGGAGAACAGTACTAATGTCCTTTCCAATGCTTGTCTTACATATGCCCAGCTTGTCCTCAATTCCATAATACACCAGCGACAAAAGTGATAAGGCAGGGCACATTTAAAATCAATGATTTTCTTTTGCTCACAGTGAAAAAACGACCTTAAACATCTCAGGTCTGCTTCATTTATCACCAGTATGTAAAAAGTACTATAAAGGTTAGCAGTAGAGCGTCCGGTTATGTGACGTCTAATCCTGGTGGAGTAAAATACCCTGTTAAAGAGCTTTGATCTGCCGCTGTCTGTGCAGCGCTACATCTGAGCACCCAGGAGGGACCAAAGGTGTTGGCACCTTTACCTGTGCAACTTCAGTACAGCTAAGGTACAACTGGCAACAAGTTTCATGAAACTAGTAATCCCAATTACACGTATTTTCTTTTTTACAAATAGTGCTTTACTTTCTATTTTATTGGGAGTGTACCGTAGTTTTTAGGTGAATATTTTTAAAGTGACTGACTGTGTTTTAAACACTCTCTCAATGCATTCTCTGTAAGTGGGGAGCCGCAGCGCTCGAGGGTCAGCACAAAGAGACTCCATACTTGCCAGACATCCACGGACTCGCTGTCCCAGGGGGCCGCTGACCATGCCCACACCTGGCCGCAGATTGAAAAGGACCTCGCCGCTCCTGCTACTGCGGGAGCCGCAGCGCTCAAGGGTGAGCACACAGAGACTCCATACTTGCCAGACATCCACGGACTCGCTGTCCCAGGGGGCCGCTGACCATGCCCACACCTGGCCGCAGATTGAAAAGGACCTCGCCGCTCGAGGGTGAGCAGACAGAGACTCCATACTTGCCAGACATCCACGGACTCGCTGTCCCAGGGGGCCGCTGACCACGCCCGCACCTGGCCGCAGATTGAAAAGGATCTCGCCGCTCCCGCTACCGCGCGAGCCGCAGCGCTTGAGGGTGAGCACACAGAGACTCCATAGTTGCCAGACATCCACGGACTTGCTGTCCCAGGAGGCTGCTGACCATGCCCGCACCTGGCCGCAGATTGAAAAGGACCTCCTCACTTCCGTCTCGTGGACGCGCCCGGGCCAAGGGCGGGCCCGTTCTAGACGGTTAGAGACCGGAAGAGACCAGACCGGGCCAATTCTCTAACACCCATTGGAAACCGTGAGTACTGACTGCCACTCACCTCATTCCCAGTTAACATGGTGGCCCGTAGGGGTATGAAACCCACACCTACAGGGCATGTAGCTGGGACATTGGACCAATTTATAATGAGGGCATCATCAGTGTTAGAACGAGAGATTGCCATGGCAGAACGCCGGATTTCACAGGACCCGGTGTTCCTGAGGAGATCATCTCTGGGTCCTTTGGCCCAAGCGCGCTCCCCTGGCCCCCCCAACATACAACTGCGGCGGAGGGGTCGCCTGGGAGAATAAATACCCCCTCTACCAACGCACTGAGTATGGAGGACTTGATCAACCAACCCTCATCTGGTTGGGTATCTCACAAGGCGATTGTACACCCAGAGCGCCCCATAATTCCTCCTGACCTCAGTACTATTAATGAAGGTGCAGTTCCTAAACAGAAGCGGGCGGGTGCACCACTCCGGGGGAGAAAACCAAAACAGTCCAAACATAATAATTGTACCGAGACTCCAATTGTAGAGCAAGGCGAGCAAAGCGAGTCCCTGATTCCGCCACTGAGCCCTCCTGAGGGTCGAACTGATTCTGCATCCCTAAGTATTTCTAATGCAGACCTGATGGTGGGAAAATTGAGCTCGATTTTAGCACCATTCATACAGCCCTTGGAGCAAAACCTAAAATCCATTGAAAAAAAGTTGGCGAAAATGGAGGATCTATTCGTGAAAAATATGGCCCATGTAAAAGAACTTTCTACTAGTAAAGCCCAAGCACAAGCTCCAACTGTTGCTGTGGAGGCTACGCCACTACATCCCAAGCCTCTAACCGCTTGTCCTCCCAACCCATTGTTTGCGACTATTACCCAATGACCCAGTGAAAGCCTAAGCAGTACTGCCCGAATTCCTGCTGGCAAAGTTCCATCTTCAAGTCCAGAGAAGGTAATTTCTCCGGGACGTGTCCCCACAAATCGATCAAGGGTTAACCATCGCTCCTTGGACCCACCACGCATCGACCTACCGCCTGAGAGTGTTACCTACGTGGTCGTCCTCACTGGGGTCCCCAAGCTGGCCCCTAACAGACTAGAATCATTTATGGAACCTAAAAACAAAACAACCCACTAGCTGAACACACATAGACCTTTGCCAAATAGTGTTCAAAGTAAGATTCTGGGTGTTAGAAGAGTTGGGTGGGTGGGTCCAAAACCAAAAGACATGGTCGGGGATTGTGTTGTAATAAATTTCCAGAACAGTAGGGTAACTGACCACGTGTGTAGTAGCCGTTTTGATAGCTCAGGTACAACTATCAAAACCCTAAAGTTAAGCTACTTCTATCCACCAGCTAACCCACACAATTCTTATCACATAGGGAATTTAGATCACTGGCACTCACAAGAAGACGCCCGATGTTATGAAGAGCGCCTGCGGGGATGGAGGGGGAGTGATGATGTCTTGGGCTTTCCAGTTAACAACAGGTTCAGCCTATTGGACCAGGTGGATTGACCACAAATGTCCCCTATCTTCGAAGTATTGCCCTTACCAGCAGATCATGAGATGGAAAGACAGGGGGGGACGGTAGGTTTTTTGGATCTGCCACCTTCTATTGAAGAATGTTTCCATGACGGGGGAAAATCGCCCCTACCCACGAGGGAGACAATAGTTACTCCACTAATATCCCAAAAGGCCGCACCATCTGTCCAAAGTTTGTCTTTACATCCAGCTCTGGTCCAATATGGGCCCAACACTGTACCAGGGGGATCTAATAGCTTGAGTTTCCAGGACAACGCGGAATGCAGGCCGTCTCCTCAAAATGTGACCTTAAAAAAATTATCCTGGAATATAGCGGGACTTGCTGCCAACCTAAAAAACCCTGATTGGTGCGCCTTTGTAGACCTTCATGGAATTTGCCTATTACAGGAAACTTGGGCTCTTAATCCTACGCATAGAATGGGCTATTTTACCTATATGGAGCCAGCTATAATGGGCCCTAGAGGCAGACCATCGGGGGGCTGTGCATATGGGTAGGTGCCCACCTTGTATTTATGATGAAAAGAATAGATACCAACAGTCCCGATCTGACATGTATCTTACTGTCCCATATTAAAACACCTAAACTGGCACTCATTAATATCTATTCGCGGCCAGTTCGATCGGGAGGCACCTCCCAGACTTTAGATTCTCTGACCACTTTACTACACTCCCTCCCGGGCGATGTCGCACTGCTGATTGGTGGTGACTTCAATTGTCACTTCGAACCACTCAATGGTGTTTCCCAGATTACAACGGAAGAGGACGAAACTTGGCTAGTCCCGCCCCCGAATATCTATCCAGCTAAACATTGGTCAGCCCTGGCACTTCAGCTAACTTCTCTTACCTATTCTTTCTCTATTAGAGCGTGTAATGGGCGATTCCAGGGGGACAGTCCATGGCAGACAACTTACAGTGGAATGGGGCACACCTCCGTAATTAATTATTTTATGGCTAGTATGTCCTTGTGGCCTAAAATCCTCAATTTCCACATAACCAGTTGCACGGAAAGTGACCATAACCCCCTGGCTATAGAGATGAATTTCCACCTGACCAACGAGGGCAGAGAATCCCCCCAAACCAGTGACATCAGAATAATCCAAGGAGGGAGGAGAATTCGATGGGTAAACATGAAGCTGTCCACCGAAAACATGGCCAAAATGTACTTGAGTTTATCCCCCTGCTAGAAAGCGCAAATTTAACTACTGCTCTCCCCTTTGAAAATGTTGTGGGAAGTGACCTTTTTGGCATACACATGGAACTAACCGCACTATTGGCGGACTGTTTTTATAAAACAGCCCGCATTAAACTGGGAATGCAGGGCGGAAAAAACCCTTGATTTAATGGGGGCTGCAGGGAAGCGAAGCGTGCACTGCTTTCGGCACTGAAACAAGGTACGCTAGTTTCAGTGACCGAAGCCAGGCGGGCATATAAGCAATTCATTTTTAATGCAAAATCAGAGTGGGAAGCAGAACGATGGCACGCCATCAGATCTGCACTCGTGGCAAAAGTTACAAGGACCTTCTGGAATCTCGTTCACACCGGGAAACCAGAAGGCAAGACCACGATTGACCCAAACATCCCAGAAGAATCTTAGTCTCTACATCTTAAAGAGCTCTACTCCATCCCCCCCACATTAAGAAGTGAGGCCCCTCTAACCCTTTTGGCCCCGGATCCGATGTGGTGCCTACCACCCTTCTCTTTGGCTGAGGTGCAAACTGCTGTACATAGCTTGCAACCTAATAAAGCCCCGGGGCTGGATAGGATCCCGGGTGACCTCTTCAAAGAGGAACCGATAGTCTGGGTCCCATACCTTTTACTATTATACAATGCAATTTTGCAGGGCCTACCTCTCCCAGGTACTTGCTTGGGGGCGGAGATAATACCCATTTATAAGAAGGGTTCTCCGCTTGAACCTTCAAACTATAGGCCTATCAGCCTTATCGATGTGAGCCAGAAAATCTATGCTAGGCTCCTTCTACAACGTTTACAGGACTGGATCAATAATAATAATATTCTGACCCCGCTGCAGGCGGGCTTCAGGGCCAAAACGTCAACAACTGACCAACTATTTCGGCTCCAGGTCCTCCACTGGAAGCATGTTGTTCTGGACGGGGGAAGTCTATATCTAACTTTCATGGACCTGAAGTCTGCATTTGATATGGTGGACCGGAACCAGCTTTGGACCATCTTACTAGCCATGGGGGTTCCACCATACTTATGCTATCAACTCAAACTTCTCCACGATATCACCTTTGCCAGAGTACGTTTTGGAAAGTATGGTCAATTAACAGGGCCGTTCCCGGTTGAGAAGGTGGTTAGGCAGGGTTCTGTGCTCACCCCAACCCTCTTTTCCCTCTTTCTCAACGGGCTTATAGAAGATCTTCTTACCATTAAAGACATTGATTCCCCAAAACTGGCCTCTCAGAGATTTCCCGCACTAATGTTTGCGGTGACACCCTGCTGCTTTCTAAATCGCCAATGGGCATGCAGCGGGTGTTGAACCAGTTCATCAACTTTTGTAATAAAAGAAACCTGGTGGTTAACATCGACAAGACCAAGTACATGGTATTTAATGCTAGTACTACTAATTGTCCCCATCCTACGATGGAAGGTAGACCCTTGGACAGGGTCCCAATTTTTGACTATTTAGGTCTATCCCTAAATGACAGAATGGGGTCCCACAAATTGCCAAGGCCAATCTAAGATTAACCCAGACCGCAGGGGGGATTTTAAAAGCTAAAAAAAACTGTGTCCAAAAAATAGTTAGTGCCCCACTTGAAATATTCAAAGTCAAGCTAGGTCATCACCCCTTTATGGGGCGGAACTTTGGGGGAACTTATCATCCTCCGAGTTATCCATCACAGAAAACAACTTCATTAGGCAAATTTTATCCTTGCCAAGAAACAGCCTGCTTGTCCCGCTTAGGTTGGATTTGAACATTAGCCCTATTGCAGACGCCATCGCCTCACGCCCACTCCTTTATTGGAGGAGGCTGTGGAGTACTCCAGAGCCAGCGAGCTATAAGGAGGAACTAAAGGTGGTGTTGGCCTCCCCGGGCGCAGGCAGGATTCCATGGTTATCCTTCGTTAGGCAGTCCTTTATCTTGATTGGGCATGAAAATTTATGGTCAAACCCTGAGGCCTCCTGCTCAGCTATTTCTAAGAAAACCTTGTCTGACACTATAAAAGACTTTAATCTTAGGAAGACATATTGCTCCGTTATACTTACAAGTCTTACTGATGTCTTCCTGGACCATAAGTCATACTATAGCTTCGAACAGGAGTTAGATGTAATTCAACCCACCTTAGCGAAGAAGCTGTATCTTCAATTTAGATATGGAACACTGCCTCTATATTCAATTACTGACAGGTGGACGGGGGTCCTGCACGCCCATGCCCAGGCTGTAGAGGATGAAACCCTTCTTCAAATTACCCTCTTCTGTCCGGCCTATGGCATTATCCGGAGAAAGTGGATAATCCAGTTGTGCAACAACCTGGGTATTAAGAATTATCTCGCTTTTTTAAGGATCTTGAAATCTGATACTAATCCAGTGATAGTGGCCGCTGTAGCTAAGTTTCTGTTTTCAATGTGGATTACTCGAAGGAAATTGCTCAGTTAAACTTGGTACATATTGCACCCTGTTTTACTGTAGAGACGTAGGGAATGAAGGAGATCAGCAAGGGATATCTTACAATTTTTAAACATATGTAGATTAATTTAAACTTTTATAGTTTTTAAAATGTTGTCTCTTCCCACTCTGATGATTTAAGACGATGTATTTTTTATATGAATTGATATTGCAACACTATTGAAATGTTTGAAAACTGTACATGTATTTGTATGTGCTTTTATGGTTAAAACTAACCGAAATAAAGTTTTTGAACTGAACTGAACTGTAAGTGTGCCACTTTTCTCGGGAGCAGGTTTGGTTAATTGCTGCTGTCACCATATAATGCCTGCCAACTGCTCTTTGCTCTGTATTTAATTGTACTCCAATTGAATATGGTAATTAAGGGCCTGTAGTTTATTTCATCTGGGCTGGGCACGCGCCTCTCTGCAGGGGCAGTTCTATCTGATGGGAGCACAGCACAGTAGGGAGTTGAGGCACTCAGAAACTGACTGCGTAGGGTCAGCACGCAATTAAATCTGTACTAATTAAAATGAAAGGGTCAAAGGGCAGCAGCGCGGAATGTGCTGACACACTTTCTCTACCCTCCACGACAACCCGTAAGTTAATTGATGAACCCTCTACATGTATCCTTCTCTTATCAAACTGTCCAGTTCTTTTCATCAATCCTGTCATGTTCCAAGGCTCTTTTATTTCTATGATTACACCGCTATACTCGGATCCAAAACCACCCCCTTCTTCGAGCATGATTTACAGTCCTCTCACTTTTCACCCATTCCGTGTTCAAACTTTACATTCCTTCTACCCTAACCTCTCCATCCACAGGACGATGTACCCTCATGGCAAACATGCAGCCTTGGTCCCACTCTGCTTCTCAACCCAAAGTATACATCTTATCTTACTTCGCCTATATATGTTATCTGTGTTGACTGCTACCATAAAACCTGTGGGGCTGAAGAATGAGGTGGTGGTGACAGACCTTCAAAAATCAGCATCCAGTGGCTCTCGAAAATGTGGCTATTCCTTCATAGCAGTGGCGGCTGGTGACTCTCAAAAATAGTGGGGAAAGGTTATAGGGTACTTTCTCCTGCTGCTACCTCAACATTGTTTATTTATTTATTTTTGCAGTTATTTAATAATATTAATAATAATAAATAAACATAATAAATAAACATTCAACTTACCCCAGCAGTTGACCTTCTTTGCACGCGTGCGGGCCGACTCTGAAATCCACCCGCATCACGTGCTGAATAGAAGAGCTGAGCAATGCATGCCGGGCGGATAAAGTGAAACTAAACACCATGCATCCCAGCCAATGATAGCACTGCTTTCATGGTGTTTATAATAGTAAACAGCATAAGTGCAGTGCGAGGATTTGCTGGGACGGGCAACCACAGTGCTCCATCTGAGAACGATGGAGCTGTGTATTTGCTTCCCCACCTCCCAGACAGCTATGACTGGGGAAGCCTGAACTGTACATGTCGGGCAGACCATAAGCAAAATACCAGTCACCCTGACATGCGCAGTTCAGTTAAAAACCCTAACTGCCGGGTGCCAATAAACAACACCTACTAGTAAAACAAGCATTGGCATCGCCAATAGGTCTCGTTTTTATCTATCTCCCTCACTTACTTTTTTGTATTTGTTCACCCCCTCTGTGTTTTCCCATTGTTCTCTTGTAATGTAAAAAAATTGTAATGTATGTTTCCTTCCCTGTACATGCCAGCCCACCTCCCACGTCTCTCTGTCATGGCATCCCCTAACAGTGACATCCCCTCTTGTGTGCATATCTCTGTCTGCGTGTGTTTTTTACTGTGTGCGCGTTTCTGCATCTGTGTGTATCTTTTTGTGCGTGTTTCTGTCTCTCTGTGCACATCTCTGTCTCGGGGTGCTTGTCTCTATCTGCATGTATTTTTCTGTGTGTGCGTCTCTATCTCTGTGTGTGCGTCTCCATATGTGCATTTGTCTCTGTAAGTACGTCTCTTCTCTGTGTGTGCATCTTTGTTTCTATGTGTGTCTCGGTCTGTGTGTGTGTCTCTATACGTGTGTCAGTCTCTATGTGTGCGTGACTGTCTGTGCATCTCAGTGTGTTTGTTTCTATGTGCGTGTCTGTCTCTGTGTGCGTTTGTGTGTGTTTGTCTCTATGTGTGTATGTGTCTCTCTGTATGTTTGTCTCTGTGTATATGTCTACTGTTAGCCTCACTGGCAATGTAAATATGGCCTGAGAACATTATAATACACATACTTACTCCACAGATACATACAAACCTGCCATTCCCTAACACACACAGTACACAAACCAGCAAACATATCCAGCTAACTATAAACAATCCCACATTCTCTAACTCTAACTAATGCGAGACCTATTGCATTGCAAATGCTTGTTATTCTATGGTCATAGAGACTGAAAAGGTCAATTAGAACAGTGCAGACTGTAGGTCATTTTGCCAACTATATATCAAACTCTCAAACAAATGAGCATTTTGTAAAGTTTTTAGGCAACATGGATTAGTCAAACAGCATGAGAAACAAGAAACTTTTTTGGATTAGGTGACAAGATACCATACTGAATGAATGAATGAAATTGAATTTGTATAGCGCTTAGCTACCTTGAGACCTCCTAGCGCTTGTGGAACGGAGAGACAGAAAGGCATGTTATGCTAGTGTGAAGTGCTGAAAAGATGGGTTTTGAGAAGTTTATGGAATGCCAGCATGTTGGGTTCCCCTCGGAGAGTGGGAGGGGAGGGAATTCAATAGATTGAAGGCATTCAGGGAGAAAGAACGTCCACCCCATCTGGATTTTCATACTCTCATTGAGGTGGCAAGAAAAGCGGAGCTGGAGCGAAGACTCCTAGGGGGTTGGTAGGGAGTGACCAAGGACTGAAGGATGACTGTGCCTGATTTCCACATAGATCTATGGGCCAGGCACATGGCCTTAAAATGAATCCTGGCCCGGAAGAAAGCCAGTGAAGACAACTCAAGGCAGGTTTTTCTGTTTGTCTCTGGAGTCTGGAGCAGTGGGCGAGCCGCACAATTCTGGATTAATTGTAGCCTCTGGATTGTGGACTGAGGGGTGCCCAGATACAACGCGTTCCTGTAGTCCAGGCGGGAAAGTATGAGGGCTTGCACCATAATCCTCCTTGCCTGGAAAGGGAGCAGGGAAAGGATCTTTCCTAGCATTCTCATTAATCCAAAACAAGAAGCAAAGAGAGCTTAGTAGCTTGATGATTAAAACAGTGGGAGCTGTCGAGCCACATTTTTTCAGAAGGGCTCTCACCTGTGCACATTTTCATGCGAGGGGCACTGTGCCGGAGGTAATAGAAGAGTTTAGAGCATCAGAGCTGACTGGACAAATGGAATTGGTGACTAATGATAGGTATTGAGGAGGAGCGGGGTCCGTGGGAGGGCCAGAGGTTACCCTGGAGATAAGGGTATCCAGGGAATCTGCCTCTATCAAAAGGAATTCTCCTGTAATTCAGGGTGTAAACTTCTAGTGCTGAGATCTGTGGACTCCGGCTGGTGGGGAGGGAAAGGCTGGCAGATCAGCTGGATTTTTTGATGGAAGTATTCTGCTAAGTTGTTGCAATGATCTGGGGCTTCCTCCGTTTTGGGAGGTTTATGTGGCACAGTGAAGAGGGATTTGGCGATGCGAAAGATCTCTTTAGGAGAGTTGGCAGCTGCATTGATTCTCTCCTCATAGAAGTTGGTTTAGGTGGTTTTGATCTCTGCCTTGTACCTCCTAATTGCCTCTCTATAATCCTGTTTCCTTTCATTTGCAAAGTTTTGTCTCCATCTCCTTTCAAATTTCTTACAGGTCTGCTTAAGCTCCCTTAGTTTAGGGGAAAACCAAGGGTACGATTTTTGCTTGAATCTCTTATGAGAGGGTTTTTTGGGAAATATAGTATTCAATGAGTTTTGGATCCATGAGTTAAAGTTATTGTTTGCCATCTCAGGGTCAGGGTCACAATGGGGTCTGGTGGCGTCGAGAACAGCAGTCCATTGGCTAACGGAGAGATTTGACCATTTCCTATCAAGTGTCGAAGTAGTATTCTGAGGAGGAGAGGGGGCCAGAGTCTCCCAGATCAGGGGTATTAGTGAGTGATCAGTCCAAGGGAGGAGGATGGGAGTGCCATCCATAAGATTCTGATCATTATTAAACACTGGGTCGAGGAGGTGGCCCTTGTCGTGTGTGGGGGCAAAGCTGTTTTGTTTAATTTGAAGTGCTGAGAGGCTGGATGATAACTCGTTGACCAGGTGGTTAGAGTGGTCATCCATGTGGATGTTAAGATCCCTCAGTATTGTGAAGTTAGCTGGAGTTAGAGCTAAGTTGGCAACAGGTATGGGGAGAGCATTTAGGAATTGGCCTATGGGTCCTGGTGGTCGGTAGAGCAGTAAGCCTGAGAAGGTGCTGGTAGGAGAGAATTCTAGGGAGAAATTCATGCTTTGGCAGTCTAGTGGCCCATCCGTGGGAGACTGGCAGCTGAAGTTGTCTTTAAATATTATAACTAGTCCCCCACCCCTTCCAGTCTTACGGTCCACTCTTTGTATTAGATATCTTGGTGGCAGGGTTTGAATAATGACTCAGTCAACTTTGTCTTGTAACCAGGTTTCCGTCAGGAATAAGATTTCAGGTCATCTAGTTGGAGTGTGAGTTCAGTTGAGTGCCTAGGAAGGGAGCAACAGTTCAGGAGAAAGAATTTGAAGAGGGGGCCAAGTAGAGGTGCTTCCTTGCTGTGGGGTTGAAGTTTATAGTTACAGTAGGAGCAGCAGGAGGGGCTGTTAGCAATGGTCATTGAGTGTAAACAGTTGATACCAGTGGCTCCTCTCAAGGCAGTCAGTGACTGAGCACTATAACTGAGAATATTTTGAAAACTGCCAGGGGTTGTGGGCCCTGGGCCGAGCCGGGCGCGGACGGGCGCAGACGGGCTTGCCTTTGGCGCGACTCCAGCCCGCTGCCGGTGCGTCCGCTACGTGTGAGATCGGCCATCCGTTTAAGTAGCAGTACAGCTCTAAAGCTAGAACGCTGACTGCAGCCAGAAGTGTACCACCCTGACTAATACTAACAAATATACATCCATATCCATATGACATGAAAAGACATAGCATCAAGCCCTGTCTAAACTACCTACCACCTATGTTTGCATGTTTAGGAATCACAATATATGTTAAATTCTTTTGTGCGAGCTGGAATCAGAATTCTACGTGATGTATATTATTATTGTGCTGATTTAGGATGAGGATAAACACATTAGCCGTCGAAATAAATGCTGATAATATCAAGAGGCAACAAACATGATACATATAACGAACTATTCAACAAATACTTAATGAGAGAGGTTCTGATTTGTTTATACATGACTTAGAAGTGCACGTTTTGAGAGCTGATTTAGAAGAACACCCATAATGAATTACATAAAACACCTGATTCACAAAACATTTGAAAAAGATCAAAGGGACTTATTTACAAAAGGCCTGCACCACCGGAGAGTCACTTTATTTTAATGTTTCAGTTGTGCAGGGCTCTCAATCATATCTGTGAGGCAAATGCAAAGCCACCATGTGTGACTTTGCATGGCCTCATAGATATCAAGTAAGGCAAAGCAGTGCAAAGCTTTGTCTTGCCTTACTCTGTGTCAAGGAGGCGTTCTATGGACATTGCGGTGGGTGTTCTCACGCAACACCCATGTATTTTGACACAAACACAGATTTACAAAATCACCTAACCCTGGGGAAGTGCCAAAACCTTTTGGCCTCCCAAGATCAGGTGTAACAAGCAGAAAAGTTTTAATTTCTTCTCGTTTTTTCCTCTTTTTCATGTATGTGTAATTCTGCAGCAAACTAGAACAAGGAAACCGCCTCTTTGGATTGTTTTTGTACAGGAAAGTGCCCCTTCCAGCACAACAACAATCATGGCAATAACACAGAGGGTGCCTGTGTTGGTGTTAAGAATGCACCGTATCTGGTACGCCACCAAAAACACCTGCGGCATTGCCCTACACCAATTGTTTTGTAAATGAGGCCTGTAGTCTCTTATGTTTGGGGTAGGTTCCCCAGGTTTCACAGAAGTACTCTAGAAACTCTTGCGTTCAGTATTAGGTACTGTCATGTAATTATTTTAAAGTTCTAATAATGTGCTTCAGACTATGAAATTTGCATTGAAAGTCCTGATACCAAATACAGAGTTAAATTCCAATCCCTCTCCAAATGAGAGGATGTACATGTATTGGGATCCCAACTAGTTTAATTATTATTTGGGCAAACCTGCAGATTTTCCCTGTGATTTGCAGGCAAAGATTTGGCAAAATATAAAGGGAGAAATCTCCGTTTGTTATTCCTCATTCCCACCCAGTAAAATTTCCCACCTTGAGCTAAATACCACTTATTGTGCATATTTTAGAATCAGGGTGTAATCATGCTTTGAGGAATATTAATGTTGGAGATATTCACTAACCAATCAAAAGAAATGTCATAGAAATGTGGTTTTTCGGCGGTGCTGATATTGCAAATCTTTTAGAGCCTCTGCGATTGAAATGTATTTAAAAATTAAACTGGGAAAATTAACCTGTCTTCAGCTTAAGAATGATAGGTTTATGAACATTCAATGGAAAGGGGCTATGCCTGGAGCTTGGATTTTAAGTCTAGCTTTAGGCTGATGAGATTGTGTGATGGTGACCAATATGAATACAACTACAGCTGAGGTTATCACATCATTTGATGATAGATTATTACAAGACTGTCAGTCCACAGTCGACTGCCCTGGTACCACCGCAACTGCCAATAGATCCCTGGTGGTGGCGTGGCATCTTGAGGCTTCAAAATGCTTGGCGGAGCTGCGGCCTCACCCAGCATATTAGGATGTTGCTCACCTCCACACTTTTCATGGCAGTGTGACTGCCATGAAAAGCTTGGAGGTGAGAAAAAAAATGGGGGCCTACCTGTATTCCTTGTGCCTCTGCGCCATGGGGTGCATGCAGGGGGGAACATGTTGTGCCCCCCTGTGTGCATGCACCCCAGTACCTGCATGGCTGCAGCAGTCCATGCTGTGCAGATACTGCCTTTTACGTTCCCATTGCAGTGCTCTTGGATTGCCAAAGAACCACCCGCCAGTGCAGGAGAAAAGTCCTAATATGGCTGGCGGTAAGTATACAGGTTTGGCAGCGTGAGAGCTGGGTGGTCCAGAACTGCCAAACTCATAAGCAGCTAGATCTTGGAATGTACCATAGTTGAAATTAAATAAAAACAGTGATTTCTAAATATTTCATTTGGAGCAAATCAATAAGAAAACAGTATATATTTTGAAAGTCAAACCATGTATGAAATTAAGTTAACAAAAGATGTGGATGTAAACAATTTGGTGCCAGGGAACAGCTCTTGGGAAAAGCCTTTTGTTGGAATGAAGACTCCACAAAGTAAGTCACGTTCTTCATTCTCTGGAACTCTAGGACCAACTGACAAGCTGAGTGCCCAACATTCTAAAATGAGCTTCACAGAGAACGTTCTAAAGAGGGCGATACCAAGGGAAGAGCAGAGAGAGGGAAAAGGGTTGGAGAGAAAGGCAAGATAGGGATCAACCTAAATAAATATATTCCAACACCTTTCTTTCTTTTTCCACAAATTTTATTTGGTAAAATGTGATTTTATGTCAAACTTTACAATTTTTAAATATATACAAAAGACAGATTTTAATTTCTATCTGACCACTTACTCTTAGCACAAAGAAAATACCAAATCTCCTTTGCTTTGATGTATCTGCTCAACATTGCACATTCCATCAGGCCATCAACAACCAACTGTAAAAGAACTGCTGGAACAATGGAATTGTAGCCCTCGCACACATCTATGTAGTACACAACAGCACCAAGCCCAGAGAGTGTACTGTACAATTTTTAAAGCATATAAATCATGTTTAAAACATTGGTAACAGGACAACGAATTATAACAGAATAATAAAGCAGGCATAAATTGTTTTAAGATTTAACCAACAACTGTTACCAGCCTTATGAATATTACCAGGGGCACTTTTAATGGGACCTCAAGTGGCATATTTTAAAATATATTTGGGCCTATACACAAAGATATTTTGGAATGCGTAAAGTAGTAATCGTGTAGTATGTACATGCCTTTGTGAATTGGCCCCAAAACGCCTGAAATGGGAATTTTCAAGAACTATTCATATACAGTTAGTACAAATAGAACGGACTATGCCCTTTTACGCATTTACTAACTGGAAGACAGACTGTTTGGGCTGTTTTGCAAAAGACTTTGGGCCATATTATCAAGGACAGGCGATACATTATCGCCGCTTTTATTGGCAGGAAACTGCCGATAAAGCGGCGATAATGGCCTTGATAATATGCTCTATGAATTCCAATCGAAGCCCATGTTAGATGTGTTCACATCTAACATGGGCTTCGATTGGAATTCATAGAGCATATTATCAAGGCCATTATCGCCGCTTTATCGGCAGTTTCCTGCCGATAAAAGCGGTGATAATGTATCGCCTGTCCTTGATAATATGCCCCTTTATTACTATGTATGTATGTATGTATGTGTACTACTTCCTGTACTCATAAATACTTATTACTGTAGTGATTTTGATAGGTAACAGGAAGCATGATGACTTTGGACAGTATTGAAGTAATGTTTTTTTCAGATTTGTAACTGAGATTATCTGTCAATTTGGTGCCCTGTCTCTTTGGTTAAGGCGGACCCCTCTCTTGTTGTTTGAGTCACCAGGATATGATCCAACTGCTGTGTAAAGTAGGCACCCCTTTGCTTTTAATTCAAACTAAAGTTTAGCTCTGAAATGGGTCTGCACTTGATCTCCAGTGTAATTCTTTGATACTCAGCATCCTGGATTTGATCAGACACATATTTGGACTTAAACCTGCTTTAGTATCACATTCTAAGACCTACCAATGGAAGCCAGTTTTCTCTGGTCAATCTGTTTGAGATGTGACCGTTAAAATGCAATCTCCTAATATAATCACACGTTGGCCTAGCATGAATGCTAAACATGGGCATAGTTCCTCTCAATTTATCTTGTGAAAATCTCTAAGCCAAGAAGTCCAATAAAAATGCTGATCCCTGCTAAGGCTCTACTAAGCCTGGGGAACTTTTCAAATCTTCAGACGAACTATTCAGGGATCATTTGCTTTCATTTGCCTAGTGGTCCAATCTGCATGCCAAAGATATTCAGTAAAGTGGAGTTTCACACTGGACATCAAAATGAAGATGCTTGAGTGTCATAAATTCTCAAACAGGTCATTAAATATATACAAAAGAAGCAACTTTACTTATGGACAGGTAAACTGAGGGGCTTATTTACAAGCCCCTTGCTCCAGTGGTGCGTCACTATTAAAACGGGAAAAAGTGATGTACCTGGGGCACAAGTGGCTTGTAATAAGTCCAGGTTTGTCTGTGGTTTAATACCCTATAACTTTGATATTGTTATTAATGAAATTAGTTAGTTTTAAATATGTTGGTTTCACTGCAGCACTATCAGACTGGTTCTTCGTATTTTGAATTACCTTTCTCTGTTTATCCTGTTGCAGAATCAGCTGGACCAAATAAACGGAGTCTAAGTGATTACTTCTACATTCAACCATTTGCCATAGTTATATCTGATTATCCACATCCTGCTTATGGTCTTTAAATAGATCAACATGTGATTTGAGGATAAGGTGTCACATTTTACAACTCCCAGCTATTTGTGCTCGCGGAAATCCAAATGTGTCTGATTCTAGTTTGCAAGCAACAAGATTTAAACATTAACCAAAATTGTCATCAATGAATTATAATATTAAATCATTATTTCTTATTTAAGGAAAATGGCCTTTTTAAAATGGTACATTGTTCCAGTTTAGTTACACTTTTTGGTACGTACAAAAAGAAATCATAAACTGTCAGAATACAATAACCTAGACAACATTAGATAGAGGAGTCTGATATGCTCATGGAAATAAATATTAGTCCTGTTTTGAGTCGTGAACAGATTTTCTGCAAGCAGTTTCCTTGTTTTTGATACATCTGCTTAACTTGCACATATATAAAGGTTTTGTGAAACAGGCCCGTGGTGCAATGTATATTTGTAGATTCAGGACACTTTTCTAGCAACATATTTAATTTACCCGTTGTCTTCTTTTTCCTGCACATATTTTGTGCAATATTAATGTCTAGAAGTTGTATATAGCTATAGTGCAATGATGGTAACGTACCTTCAGATGATCAGATTGTTGACATGGCAATGCATACTAGCTGGTACTATATAGTCAGCATATTTCAAAATCTTTGCTTCCAACAATCTGTCCGGGGCCACACACTTTTATACACTTTTAATTTCTTATATTTCTTCTATTTTGAAAAGAAAGACGCAAGTAGCACTCAGAATGTACAGATAGCATTTTCTATGATGCTAAAACCTGTTTTTATTGGAGCAAATGGAGGTCAATTCCAGCAGTCGTGTAACATCAGATGTCATATATCACAAGACTCTAACTGCCTTTTGCTATTTTTTAAGATGAATTTCAAATCGTAATAGTTAAGTGCATCTTTTTAATTTGTTTCCATATCCACACTGATAGCCAGTTATGTTTTTGAAGGTTACCAAATTGGGGTTTAATACTGTGTAATGTGTGAGTTAAGGAAAATCTGAGAAAGTAGGAAAAATCATTTAAAGTATCTAAGGGATGTTTATACTTAATAGAACCTTGATTGGCAACTCTATTGTAGACTCAATGTTACCTATGGGGCTTTTTATGAGTCTGGTGGTCAATGTTATGTTATGTTATGTTATGTTAAAAGGGATTTGGTACCGCGCACATACACCAATTGGTTTCTTGGCGCTCAAAGACCAGTGGGATAGAAAACGAGGAGGTGAGACCAGCTAGCCGTAGGCAAGGCGAAACAGATGAGTTTTCAGGAGATTACGAAAAGTTAGATAATCAACTGAAAGACGAATAGAGAGAGGAAGGGAATTCCAAGTAGATGGTGCAAGAAATGAAAAACAGGCACCCCCGTGTTTCTTACGGTTAAATCTAGGAGTGATCAAAAGATTGTGAGCAGAGGATCTGAGGTGTCGGGAGGGGCCTAGGAATGCAAACACAAAGAAATGAAGACAGGAGCACAGACGAACAGGGATTTAAAGATGGTGCAACCCATTTTAAAAATGCATCGTTGCGCAACCGGAAGCCAGTGTAGAGTCTTCAGCAACGGGGTGACATGCTGGTGTTTGGGCTGCTGGAAAATTAGTCTGGCTGCCTGGTTTTGTACCATTTGGAGTCGGGAGAGATGGCAGGCAGGGGCCCCCACGTATAGACAGTTGGCATAGTCTAAGCGTGAGGTAATTAGGGCCAGAATAACAAGGGTGAGGGCCTCTTGTGATAAGAACCTTCGGATCTTCCCGATTCTGCGAAGATGATAAAAGCAGGCCGAGGTAACAGTATTAATGTGCGGCCGCATCGAGAGGTCGCTAGAGATGGTAACACCTAGGCTCTTCACAGTGTTGACTGGACAGGGAGGGGAGCCAAGGGCAGTGGGCCAAAAATTGGAAGTCCAGGGAGTTTGGAGGCCACCAACCAGGACCAGCTCTGTTTTGCTAGGGTTGAGCTTTAGCTGGCTAAAGTTCATCCACTCATAAATAAAAAGCATAGTGTTTTGAAAATTGGAACAAGAAAGAGGAGAGGGGTCAATGGGGAAAATGAGCTGCAGATCATCTGCATAGTTGAAAGTAGTAACAGAAAAATGGCGGAGAGAGGCAAGAAGGGGCTGCATGTAAAGATTAAACAAAAGCGAAATTAAAGGGGCAGAGAAGGAAGATAAATGAACAGATTGGGAACGGAGTTGGAGGAAGGATACCACCCACGACAGGGCCAGACCAGAGATGCCAGCGTTTCTGACACGGTCGACCAAAATATCATGGTCGACCGTGTCAAATGCGGCCGATAGATCTAAAAGTACAAGGGCCTGGGCCAAGTTCTTATCAGCCCCCCGTCTCAGCGTGTCCATAACTGCCACCACCACTGCCTCAGTGGAATGAGCTGGTCTGAGACCTGCCTGTCGATCATTCAGGAAACAGGTTTCCTCGATAAAAGTACTAAGGCAGCGGGTGACGTAAGTCTCCAAAACCTTCCCCAAATAGGGAAGAAGGGAGATAGGTCGGTAGTTGCCCAAAATTGCAGGATCAGACCCAGGTTTTTTTAAAATGGGTACCACCACAGCGCTTTTGAAAGCATTGGGAACAGAGCCTGTAGAAAGTGAGCGGTTTAAAAGATCGAGAGGAGGGCCGGGGCAGGCCATAAAGGCATCTCTTAGAATAGATGAGGGACAGCAGTCGTTAGGAGAACCAGAGCCCACAACCTGGAGTAATGATAGAAAAGTGTCCAGGGAAATGGGAGGAAATTCAAACAGGGAGTGAGGATTCGGGGGAGGAAGAACACTGTCCTGGGACAAGATGGTAGGGGGAATGTTGTTTTTAATCATGGATATTTTATCAGAAAAAAAAGAGTTAAGGGAATCACACAAAACTTGTGAAGGTAGAGGCTGGGGTGTGACTCGATCAGGTAGAGAGAGTTCGGCAACAATAGAAAAAAATTATTTTGTCTTGGATGCTGAAGTCATAACCTTCTGGGAAAAATAAGAAAGTTTAGTCGAGATAATCAACTTTTTATAAGTTTTTAATAGATCGATATAAATGGACTTTAATAAGGGATCATAGTTGCGCCGCCAACGGAGCTCAGCCTGTCTGAGAAGGAGTTTATCAGCCTTCAGTTTGGGAGTAAACCAGCGCTGAGCGTCGTGAGGACGTTTGGACTTGACAATTTTGATAGGAGCGACAGCATCACTGGCTTGGGACAGCCATTGATCGAGTGAGGCTGCCTGTAAGTTCAGGTCAAGATGGTCAGGGGGAAGTGTGGAAGCAAGGATCGAATGAAATGTCAGCATGCTTCCAATTACGGGCCATGAAATTGTGAAGTACAGGGGGACAGGTAGGGGTTGATAAGTGTAGGAAGAAAGAAATGAAAAAATGGTCGGACCAGGAGCAAGGATAGACCAAAGGAGGGGAGATATCGAGATTAATGGACCATACCTGGTCCAAGGTATGACCTTTATTGTGTGTAGCAGCAGAGATATGTTGTGAGAAATTTAAACCAAGTAATAGACCAGAAAATGCACGTGAGAGGGAGGATTCAAGAGAGTCTAGTGGCCAATAATTAAATGGACCGCCAGATTCGTGGGGGAGCACTGGTGGTGATCTTCTGACTGCCCTATTATGACCAGGGCAGTGGGGCCACTCTGGGACCATTGCAACTGTCAAGCATCTCTGATCTCGTGGTGGTGTGGCATCTTGAGGCAGCAATATGCTTAGCGGGGCAGCTGCGGCCCCACTAAGCATATAACAAGTTTCCTCACCACCACACTTTTGATGGGTGTTCGACTGCCATGAAAAGAGTTGTGGTGAGAAAACAAAGAAGGCACTACAGGGACCCCTTGTGCTTCTGCCCCATGGGGTGCATGCAGAGGGGCAATTGTGTGCCCCTCTGGGCATGCACCTGAGAACCTGCACGACATGGACTGCAGCAGTCCATGCTGTGCAGGTACTGCCTTTTGCGTTTACATAGCAGTGCCTATTTCAGAGGCACGACCCTGGGAATGCCAAGAACCACCCCACAGGCCAGGAGAAAAATCCTAATCTGGGGGGCGGTTCGTACACGGGTTTGGCGGTGCTAGAGTGGGGCAGTCCTGCTCCTGCACTGCCAGAATCATAATAACGCCCTATTGCTCCTTGCTCTGTGAGCCTCTGTGGAAGCAAATGACTATTGTGAGAATATGTCCCTTTTTGTGTTGTAACCACCATTATATGTTGTATTGTACTGCTAGTTTTTAGACCCTGCGTACTGAGGCACTGCTATACAGTGCACAGTAAATGTGAACATGCAGAAATTGGCTAACCACTAATTCTCAAACTTATCTTTTCTATAATGCCTTAGCATTAGGTGATGAAGTATTCCAATGTTATTAATAGGTTAATGTCCCTGTGGACTGTAGCAGTTGTGGTATCCACTACTGTAACAAAGGACAACATGGTATCTGGCCTACCACTGTAGCCTCCCTGCTGCAATATAAAACCTGCAGTGCGCACTTTTAAAAATAACTGTTTTAAACAGGTACAAACCTTCCATTTAAATATTAATGTGTGCCGATGTAAGGCTTGTAGCCCAAAAGGTAGGGTGTGTGGTATTTAAAACTGTGAAATGTATAAAGTTAATGTTCCAGTGTCTCTACAGTGATAAGGCACCACAAATTACTTTTTCTGGGGCAGGCATAAATGATCTATGTGGAAAACTAGATTACAGATTAAAATATTAATACTGTTATCTCAGGAAAGGGGCAAGCTAGAAAATAATTAAACTGCTATTTTAATAGTTATTAGAAATCCTGTTCATTAGTGAAATCAGACTTGTAATAAATATTGAGGTAAAGTAACTTTTAGACAGTTACCTTTTAACTATCTGCAGTGACAGAAGGCTATTTGGCAAACACCTCTGCCAGCACCTTTCACACCTGTGCTTAAGCTCGAGGTGTGAAATGCCTCCGAGGAGCAAACAATAGGCCATCCTGAAGGAGCAAAGGTGACTCCTCTGAACTCTACAGCATATTCAGAGTGGGTGCTGTGGGAAGCCTTTTTGACACCTCACTGTCAAATCCTGTTTGACAGGTATGTTGAGTCATATGTAATACTTGGGGTGCACTTGACGGGGAGAGAACAGGATGCCAAGACAATCCTTGTGTATCCCTGGTCTCGTTGCAGAAGGACCCTACATATGTCCTACCAGACATCTCTTTCTGAGTTTGCTGTGGATACAGTGCTTGCTTCAAGGAGCACACTGGTGATTTCCCTATGATGTTCCCACACCTCCCTAACACTCACAGTCCACGTTTAGTGAGGCTGAAGACTTTCACTAGCTTGAAAATGACCTGATACATTGTGTTTTAGCCTGTTTGCAGTATTGCAAACATGAACTACTGCTGAAGTAATTAGGCCAGGCTTGCAACTTTTACTCCACTGGTCAGAGAGGAACCAGTAGTGTCTTAGGTTGTCTCCCACACAAGGGCTGATGACCCTCACTCTCTCTGAACACTACTGGTCTTGCAAAAGGGTATCAGGTGGACCAAACTTGCTGGCATGTGTGACCTGTGAGAAGGACTTGAGGAGATGGACCTCCTCCACCTGAAATCCAAGGAGAGAACATTCTCCTAGGATCATGTGATGGATCCCTGGGTGGCTCAAGGAACATAAAAAGCTGAAAAAGATAATCCTCTGAAGAATCCAAGTTGACTTGTAGCAACTGGACCTGGACTTGACATTGTGGTAAGTCTTAAATGGCACCTAGCTCCCGGTCTTTCTGCGAACTTTGAGTACCATTGGAGCTTTGCACTTCTTGTCGATGTTTTCTCTTAATTAAAAATTAATCCTATCCCAGGTTCCCCTTTTTGGATTTGTCTTCTTTTTTTGCCATTTTTTTCATTGTTCACTCGAATTCTATCAATTGGAGTAGTATTTTTAGTTTGTTGTGCTTTTGACTTGTTTGGTACTTCTAAATGCTTAACATATTTTCACTATGTTAAACCTGACTGCTTTGTGCCATACTGATCAGGGGTTGAGGATTAATTGACTGAAACCTTTGAGTCGTTAGTGACTTTATTACTTGCGGTGAACTACCATCCACCCCAATAAAATACTTCACTTTCTCACAACCATCCAATGGCCGAGCAAAGATTAAACTCACTAGATTATTTTCCATTTTTTCCTTGCAAGCTTGTTTGGTGAGAATTATGATACAAGCCTCATCCAAAGGCAAAAGAGTTAAACAGTGAAGCTAATAACAAGCATTTGCCCATGGGCTTCGTAATAAAGTTGTACATTTGAAAGAAAACATTGCCCTAAATAATTGACATTGGTTTGTTGGATGCTTAAAACTGGAACTGTTTCACCTAAGTATTGACAAATACTGGTATGCATGCCTGAACCTGGATACGATTCACAAAGGTATCGACAAATATCCCACAATCACCTGTGGAAATGAGTAATTATGACGTTTTGCTAATACCCATGTCCATTGCCACTTAATCCACACATGATTTACTTATTCATTGTGAAAAAAGCTACTGAAATGTTTGACAACAACTTACTACTGCAATTTATGCCTATTTCTGTAGTCATTAAAAAGTATATTTTACATGGTGAATTAAACATTTTAATATGTTTTCCTTTTCACCAACAGAAATATTTTTCTATTAATTTCGGTTCTTCCCACACACATCTTTATAAATTCGAATTGTTTTGTGGGATTCATCACAATTATAGCAAAATATTACCTGGCCAATAAGCACCATGCTGGCTGTTTCAAAAACTACAGAAAGTGTTTTTCGGAATGCGTATGAATGTCTGTCAAACGTACTTCTTTGCTGATGTACACAAACTTTGCATTAATTGTCTTTGATCACTTAACTGAAGTTCCTGTCTTTTCTTAGTTGCATCCTTTGGAACCCTCACTCTTTCACACTTTCGACTTATGTTACAGACCACCTAAATATTTGTATGTTTCACCATGCGTACATTTGATGTTTTGCCCCTACTTAATTATGTGTAAAATGTGTTAATCACTCCAGGATTGTTTGGAAGAACAAACAAATGAATAGAAATAGAGGCTATACTAACCACACTCAAGGAATGAATGGATGTAAACATAATTCAATGATACATTCATTTTAGATAGCTAAATCCCTCATTTCAAGACTTCAGGATGTTTTTATGTACCAAAAGTATGTGCTGGACCATTTTAAATCATACCATTTTTCCTACTTTATAACAATAAAATGTTACATAAGAAGTCATGTACATTAGGAATTGATTTTGAGGGTAAAAAGCTCATATGCTTGGTCGCCTATGGATTTTTAGATATCTATGCTGCAAGTAATGCATTTTTGATGGTGAATAAATGTTTCTCGATGATGGTATTGACAATGGATACCTGAATAGGTAGAGAGTGCTTTTGGTTTTTGTAAATAAACGTCGGAGTCATCAACAGATGCAGGAGAGAAAGCTTTGAATAATGTCAGAAATTCCCAAACTATTTTCCCCAAACAAAAATTGGCATCATAGCACTCATCTGGAACTTTAACTTGAACTTAACCTCAAATTCCACTTTGCAAGTGTTGCACAAAGACCTAGGATAAATAATTCAAAATATTTAACTTTAGTGTTGCTCAATGTTTCTAAAGCGCTTAAGTGGGAACTTAAACTGGAATTTAGTGCTGTTGATGATATTGCTCCAACAATATCACTTTTAATAGTTAAGAAAGAAAGCTCCTATGCAGTATGACGGTTACTGAAAATGTTGGAATGTGATCAAATTCTGTGTGTGTTAAAACTATAGACCCTGTATCTGCAGTAGGACAGAATCTCTTAAGAGTCCACACAATCAGCAAACACTTCTTTTGCCTCCCACGCATGATGTTTTCTTCTGCCATTTGAGAATATTGAAGTAGATGTTATCTTCGTCCCAAAAACCCTAATTGTCTAGTGGCTGATCTCAAGCAGGAGGCACAGCAAGCAGTCTTATAGTAGGTGTAGACACAGAGTCGAGCCTGTACCACCACGTTGCAATTGTAATATTTATCTTTGCAGTTTTCATCTAGGGAAACATAAAAAATATATGAATTAGACAGAATAAAAACACATTGCCAGACATATTTTAAGTGATCAGTTTTACAGCATTTCTGAGGGCATGATTATTTCTTGAGTAGGCTTCATATGCATTGTATGATATAAGGATGCAAAGCTGGAAAGAAACTACACATCTTTTCCTAAAGTTAGTACAGCTGCACTCAGTGGATCGAAAATTGTTTTCCATTCTTGCCAATTTGTGACCCAAAGAAAAATATAAACATATAGGTGCAGATTTAGGGCCTGATTTAAAATTCGGTGGATGGTTCTACATCCATCAGTGCTGTTAGATTTCTGCCTTCCAAGGAAACACCTTGTATGGCTGTACTTGAAAGGCTAAAAGTTTGCTGTACATCTGCAGTCGGTTAGGTGGCTTTACATTCTTTCAGAAACAAACTCCCAAAGTGAGAGTTTGTTCATGGAAAACAAAAAGCTAAGCATCCCCACGCCCTGGGAGTTTTATCCCAGGGTGTGGGATGTCAATTTGTTTCCTACCAATGACTGCCGAGTTTTCTTGAGGTGATGGGCAGAAAAAAACACACTGTCTGCTCTCATTAGGGCAGGTGACTCATGGCTTTACTCTGAAGGCCCCCACTCTGTCGGGCTGATGGTATGAGCTTTGCAATGGAGCCATAGAGGGCACCACAGACATAAAGCTGATGGTCTGTCTGACTCTAAATGAGGCAGGCTGACTGAGGGTTTGGCAGACAAGGTACTCTGTCATTTGTGATGGAGCACCCTGGCTCCCAAATTTTAAACCAGACCCTTCGATCTACGTCCAAATATATATTAGCTTTTTGAGGATTCCCAATAATTTCAGAGTCAGGTGCAGATTTCCAGATGTACGTCTTGGATGTCATGTAACCTTTCCCATATGCTTCCATTCCCTCTTTATAGAGTACTCCATAATGGAGATGAGAGCATACTGCGCAAAGGCACTTATTTCTTTCCAATGGGAACATCTAAACTCTAGGCTCCACCATTAGTGTCACTAAAGGATCTTAAGTATTTCAAGGATAGAATGAGCAATCTCTGAAACATTAATGAGTGAACAAAGGGGGATGTGAATACTAATAAGGGGGGGACATTAATAGACCTTGTTGACCTGAAGGGCATTCCACTGGAAATAGAGAGGGGCAGGGTCACTCTGAACTGGGCACTTTACAAGCGAGCATTTCCTTATTGTGTAAGTTCGAGCTTAGGCAAGCTGAGCGTCAATGGCGGCGAGGCTATGCCACGGACACAAAGTTGCGGTACAGGTCCCTACATAAAGAGTACAAAACAGCGATTTTAGCTGCCAAGACCTCTTATTTCTCACAAAAAATTGTCAATTCAGCGACTAAAACGAAAGAGATCTTCTCCATAGTGGAGGAACTATCACTTCCTGACAGGGTCACCATCAAACCCCTCCCTTCCCAAGCGCTCTGCGATTCCCTCAACCAGTTTTTTGTAGACAAGATTGTCAACATTAAAAAGAGCATTTCTCCTGCCGGCCTCCCTTCCCTCCCTGGGCCTGCTTCCCTTCTGCCCTCTCCCCGAACTCGCAGCAACTTTTCGGAGGAGGACTTTCTAACCTTTTTGAGGAAGGTTACTTCAGGTTCCCCTTCTGATTGCTGCCATCCCCTGATCCTCCGCGAGGCTTTTACCGCCTGCCCGCTCCCCCCTTTGAGACTCTTGAATTCGTCTCTGTCCTCTGGTCTGGTACCTAGTTCCTTCAAGGTGGCCGAGGTTGTGCCCATCTTGAAGAAACCCACGGCAGACCCGACGATCATGAGCAACTTCCGCCCCATATCCCTCCTCCCCTACCTCAGCAAAGTGCTTGAGTCTCATGTTACCAACATATTGAGCTCCTTCATTGAGCACTCTCAATACCTTGATTCTCAACAGGCCGGTTTTAGACCCGCCCATTCCACTGAATCAGTTATTCTTTCAGTTATGGAGGAACTGCGGAGAGGAGCAGACTCTAACATCAGCCAGGTTCTAGTGCTCCTGGATTTGTCGGCCGCCTTTGACACGGTCGACCATAATATTTTGGTCGACCGTGTCAGGGAGGCTGGCATCCGGGGCACCGCTCTGGACTGGGTCCGCTCCTTTTTGTCCAACCGCCATCAGGCGGTCCGGCTCTCCCAGTTCACTGCTGATAGAGTAGGTCTAACTTGTGGCGTCCCGCAGGGTTCCTCCTTATCCCCTCTCCTTTTTAATTTATACATGACCCGCCTTATCCGGTCTCTATGTGGCAATCATGTCACCGCGTTTAATTACGCGGATGACATTCAATTGATTTTTAATATCGATGGCTCGGCGGAGTCCATCCTCACTTTCCAGTCTACCCTCTGTCACATTAGCGACTGGATGGGGGCTAATCACTTGAAGCTCAACCCCTATAACACCGAACTGGTTCTTGTCGGGGGTGCCGCCAACCCATGGAAATCCACCTTCTGGCCGGCGAGCCTGGGCTCTCCCCCCAGTCCAGTCGACTCAGCAAAAAGTCTGGGAGTCATCATCAGCAACGACCTCACGATGAAGCCCCAGGTTAATGCTGTAGTCTCCTCTTGCTTCTTTCAGCTCCGGAAAATCCGGAAGATAGCCCGCTTCCTGACCATTGAAGCCCTCACCTTACTCCTGCTGGCTTTAGTCATCTCGAGAATTGACTATGCCAATTCGCTTTATGTAGGTATTCCATCCTACTTGCTGAAGAGGCTGCAGCTTATCCAGAACCAGGCTGCACGCCTCATCCATCATCAACCCAGGTATTCCCACGTTAGCCCTTTGTTAAAGTCCCTCCATTGGCTCCCTGTGTCTGAGCGGTGCAAATTCAAGCTAGGCTGTATTATTTTTAGGTCCCTTGCCGGTCTGAGTCCCTCTTTTATCTCTTCATTACTGCACCCTTATGTTCCTGCTCGTGACCTCCGCTCTTGCCACCTTGCGCTACTCAAGGTCCCTATCTTTAAGCGCAAGAAACATGGAGGTTCAAGATTCTCATTCCTCGCCCCTTCCTTCTGGAATTCACTCCCTCTGAGCATCAGACTTGCTTGTTCATATGTACGCCTCAGGTCCCTCCTCAAAACCCATCTGTTCCGTAATGCTTTTTGCTAATGCCTATATGTTGTGAACTGTTCTTTCCCGCTGCTCAAGCGCCAAGAAACCGTTAGGTGTTAGCTGCGCTCTATAAGTAATTTTTACATTACATTACATTTACATTTTACATTACATTACATTACATTACATTACAATGCTCTTAGCCATGTTATCCACCTCCCATTGGATAACATGGCTAAGAACTGTTCAGGGCAGGTGTTAGCTTTTGGAGATATTCCCGCTTAGCGCGAATATCTCCAAAAATTGGTAATTGGAGATAGCGATGTTAGCGACTGTTTCCAGTCGCTAACATCTTGGCACGCCCACTTTGCATGTCATTAGTGATAAATTTCTCTGATATGCAAAGCGGGGCCCAAGATGGTCGCTATCTCCTACTAGCTGTCGCTAACTGGTGTTAGCGACAGCTAGGTAATAGGGAGATCATTTTATCTCCGCTTTCTTGGCTTTTAAAGCCAAAAAAGCGGAGATAAATCTCTTGATAATATGCCCCTAAATTCTGAAAATTGAATTGTTAATGAGCAGAATATGCTGTTTTTAAATACTAACTGAACGAGAATAAATTGATAGAATGGTTTCTGTGTATCTGTTTCTAAAAAAAATAGTTAATTAGTATAAAAAATTCTCTGCAAATATATTTTTTGCATGATACCGTTTGCGCAATCACATTTTAGGTGGAAGGGTGTGGTATTACCCTGAGTGAGACCATTACTGAATTAATCTCTGTATACTTTCTGTTTCTATACTACATGCCCACGAAATAGTTCATTTTACGAGATGCGACATCTTGTTCCACTACCGCCCTATATTTGTTGAATAGTAAAAAATACTCTGCAAATTTTTTTTTGCATGATGTCAATATACCGTTTGGCCACAAGATGGTGGTATGTACTAAGGCAACACTCTCTACTGACCTATCTCCGGTATGCAGTCCTGAGGGTTGCAAATTTCAGTTTCTTCCGGTTTCATCTGTGGCTCACATTGATCACTAGGCATCATATCATCGGACAAGCACCGCACTTCGCGAACTCGGAATCCACTTTCGCAGGTTTTTGAACACTGAAAGGAAGGAGATTTTACTGTACACCAAATGAGAGAATAACAATCATCACAAAAATAACCTGACGACTGGTGAGTGATTTAAGGCAGAATGTTCAGTTTTGAACGCAGTTATTAGACTCTGTCACCATACACACCGATCTGATCCAGGCGGAATACTCCCGACTTTATAACACAAAAATTGGTGTATTGTAGCTGTCTCCCCCTGAACCCTGCCTCTGCCTCAATAGATGTTAATGGGAAAATATATTCCCCCGATATTTTTTCAAACTCTCCCGCTTTCCTATTCTAAAAGGTTGACATGTGTGTGTGATGTATTCATGGGTATCTAACATGCATCTCTTTACCATGAAGGGAAAACCGTTGCAAGAGTTAAAATGCAACCCAAAAAATACTTTAGTAGTCATCCGTTTTTGATTCGATAAAGGATTGTAAAACACAAGGCGCTCCACTATGTGGAGGTTCTTGTGTTTTTTTCCCATATCCTGCAGATAGCTCTCAAAACATGGTTACTTAGCCATGCAAACTTAGGGCTAGTTTAAATATTGGGGATCGGGATACTACGGAATAATAGGGGTGGGCTTTATTTGCGTAGTCACGCTCCGCAAAGCTCCGCAAAACTGTAAAAAATCTCTGCAAGCATGCAAAAGTGCAACGAACACGCGGAATTGCTTGTTCCCCGCCCATTCGTGATGCTTATTTCCTGTTTGTGAACACTGTTTGCGTGCTCGGGGGGGGGGGAAATCTCACGAACATGCTTTTTGAAAAAGCAAACAAGCAACAAATTCCGCAAAGCCACTGATCGCGGAATTATTGGCAATTCCGCGTTCTCTGTGGAAATCAAAATTACCCAAATTTCGCAAATTCCGCAAACGGAACGGAATTTATTGCCCAGGCCTACTTAACAACTTAGCAGATGTCCTGTCTGCCATATTACAAGTACATGTAGCCTAAGGCACTTGCAATAAGGCAGACTTGATATGGTCCGCGTTTGTGAGGTAGCTTACCATTCATCAAAACTCCAAGGGGCTTATTTACAAGCCTCTTGTGCCACTTTTGCATCCTTTTTAACATGGGAAAAGAGACGTACGGGTGGCACAAGGTGTTGTAAATGAAGCCCTAAATAAGACCTGTACGGCCTACTTCGTATCCGTGGCTCATATGCACCTGCAAAGGCCAGACGGAGTGAGTGCCATCTGACGTTTGGCTAGTTTACCCCCCGCACGATTTACAGTGGGTAGTCGACCATGGTACGGGGATCATTTGTTTTTCTATTTTCAAAAACAAAATTCCATTTCAGGAAAACAAGTTAAAAGTTTGACAAACGGTACCATTATGATGGCAGAGCCATCCATCAAAACCAGTAAGTATATGATTAAGCTGTTTCAAAATTCAAAACTTCTAATTTCTTAATAATGTGGCCACTGTAAACACTTTTCAGTTTAATATGATAAATGATACAAATGCATTGAATGACAAGTGTTAGAAATGGTTGTAAGCTTGAACTTAGAAACATTCATGCCCCCTTGCCACTGCCCTGACGACGATGCGATTGATGAACCAAGAGCTGGAAGTCAGTTGTCTTTTGCCAACTGTTTGTAGCCTAGGGTGTTACTGTAGATACATTTAGATTACTGTCTTTTGTTTTTGTACAACGCACACCGTGAATTGTTGTATTTGGAATGTACTGTCACGTGGCAATGAAGGAAAAGGTGGAACTATGAAAAACCAAGTCATTGCCAAGAATCATACAATGTGGTCGAGTGGAAACTGGGACGGATGCAAGGTTTCCTGGTTTCACATTGTGCAATCTGGCCATTACTTGGGTATCTCTTTCTCTCTCTACAATTTTAGATCATAGCATAATACTTTGTGCTTAATTCTTTGACGTCATCTATAAGTGCACTGGGTTTAATGCATCTGGTCTATGCATGTTTCATAAGGACTGGTGGTGTTTGTGGAGGGTAATGATTTAATGCAGAAACTCAAATGAAAAACCAGAGTACCCACCGTTGCCCCATGCATTGAGACCATTTGCTCTATATAGCCAATTGTCTTTATCATCTATTCTTGAATTCATTCATCCACCCACTCCTCACTCATCCAACTGTTCATTTATTTATTTATTCATTCATTGAGCCATGCCTCCATTTTCCACACATCAATAATTTGAAAAGGTTCCATAATAAAAAAAAGTGTGTTGTGAAGCACACCATATTTTTTATTTTTCTCAAAATGTCTTGGGGGTGATTTCTCTCAAACCCTCCTTATAGTGGTCAGGCTCATTCGTGAGCAGTATGAGAGCTTGTCTGGCAAAATTTACCATGGCTGCATCTGGTTCCCAGACTGGCCCTGACTAACACATTACTGCTCAACCCCTTGGCAAAGGGAAACAGCCTTTACTACGAAGACTGAACAACAAACAGCCTTTACCACGAATTCTGTACTAAGCAAGCCCTACCGTGCATGTGCCTTAACCATGCATGTGTGTGGTTAAGGCATATGCAAGGTAGGGCTTGCAGACGGACAGAAGCAGGCAGAGATCATGGTGAGGCAAGTGGGGTTGGGGTGTTGGTCGGGTTGTTTTGTGGGCTGAGGGTGGGGCGGGGTAGTTTTTTGGAATGGGAGTGGGTTGGGGTTATTTAAAGTTGGGGTAGGTTGAGGTACTTTTGTGGGCTGGGGGTCGGGTTTGTTTTGTGGGCTGAGGGTGGGTCAGAGGTAGTTTTCTGGGCTGGGCGGTTGGAATAGCTTTGAGGGCTGGTGGGTTCGGGGAGGTTTTTGGGGTTTGGGAAGGGGCTTGTGGTAGTTTTCAGGGCTTGGGGGGATCTTTGTAGGGTTCAGGGCTGGGGGCAGGGATCGTAATACCTCTTAGGACTTAAGGGGGCAGGGTCGTTTCCAAGGATTAGTGGGTAGTTTAGTTTTCAGGGCTTGGGGGCTGTTTTAAGGTTCAGCGTGGTGGCAGGGATCGTGATACCTTTTAGGACATAGGGGTGCAGGGTCGTTTTTAGGGCTTAGAGGGTCATTTTCAGGGATATTGGGAGTGCAGGGGTGAAAAAGCGATTAGGGCTGGAGGGGAGTGCGGTAGTTTAGGAACTCCGGTCAGGGGCCGGGCTTAAGACTTACCTGTGAATTCTTAACCACGGCTATGTGTTTACCAAATATGCCTTCACAACAAATGATTTGTTATAAAGGCATGCGTGGTAAGGCACATTCGTGATTAAGAATTTAATTGTTTAGCCTTCGTGGAACCGACATGCGTGGTAAACGCATGCGTGGTTCCATCCTACAACCCCTGGCAAAATGTTCTTGATTCAAGCACAATACACTACTCAATCTCTATCAATCAATCGCGGCATTTGTAAAGCGCGCTACTCACCCGGGAGGGTCTCAAGGCGCTGGGGGAGGGGGTAAGTCACTGCTCTATCACCCAATCAAAACTTTCTTAGTTGGAGAATGGTCTTCGACTGGTTGTTGTCTAGCTGAACAATCACATCCACTGACCAAGTAAAGCTGGGTCCTGTTCTATCTAAAACCACTATGGTTGACGGTGGAGTTCTGCAAAAGTCAACCTTCTTCAATATTCATATGGCTCCACTGGGCAAGATCTTCAAAACAACCTGAATCAGACATCACATTTGCAGGAATGACACCCAAATCTACTTATAAGTGGAAAAAGGATTTGGAGAATGTCATCAAATGACATCTGCTGAAAGATCTCCAGTATAAGATGGAGTACAACTGGCTTGACCATAATAAATCTTTTTGGACCTTTTCCACCTCTTTCTTCCTCATGTTCTGACTCAATGGGAACACCTTTAATCGTCTGTAAACATTGCGCCAAACAAAATAGTTTTGACCTATCGAGGCTAGTTGGCTTAAGCATTCTTCTCTTGGGAATAGCCCGATTTGGTATGAGGGAACACATTAGGTCAACCTATGCATGCTTTGGACATGCAGTGACCATGCCACAAAAGTGCCTCTCAATTGGAGGGTCACCCAGAAATTAAAAGTAGCAGACCCTCTCATTGGTTCACCCTATCAATCAGAGGTGATAAAAGTCTGCCCTTAGCGGTCAGTGGTTGTTCAGAACTGGTCTATGATTTTGAAGAGGTGACTCTACATGGGGCCAGTCTGAGGAAGTCATTTGCAGCCTGCGGTGTGAAGGCAAGATAAGAAGCTTTCTCATGTGTCTGGAACTTGAGGACGTTTTCTCTATGACCGACGGATTAGGCTGCAAAGGAATGTGCCAGTTTGACGTGGAGTAAGGGCATCCGCAGCATCTGTCAGAGAACCAGCTCTTCCTGTGAGGCTTGTGCAGCTAGCGCTTTGTACAAGGACATTGTAGAAAGCTGCTCAAGATATGGAAGCCTGATTCCAGTCCTTGAAGGTGAGATTACTTTACCTAGACTCCTACCCTGTGCTGTGGAACCCTGTGTGGTACTTCCAGTTACAATCGGTAGCTGGTGAAAGAGTGTACCATGGTACAGGCCCCTCAATCTTCCTTTGTGTGACATCTGGGGGTATCAGGGTGTAAGTGGGACTCTTGCCATTCAATACCCTCCTACAGCTAGCCAGTGATACTGGATTAGTGGTACGTCAGTAAACTGTTCCAAGACATCAGGCACATGTGATCAGATCCCTGATGTCACTGGAGCTGTGTCCTCAATCAGGATGGGAGGGCTCTTCTATTGCTTTGGGTGGGGATTACGGGCTGTTAAGAACATATGACTTCACACCAAATGCTGAAGCTACCTAAATTCAATAAAATAATTAATATCATGGCTCTAGCGAATGAGAGCAACTCTGTGCAACATGGTCTGTAATATGCAATGCTAATTGTGTGTTTACATGCTATTTGTGTTTGTATAGTGCTTAGCATCTAGGCGCTATAATACTGCTTGGATTCAGAACTGTGGCCAGAGGGTTGTAGAGACATCTAATTTTCACTGTTTATCCTAGTTTTATGTGTAATAAACATATCTTGTGTGTATTAAAGTACTTTTCTTTTTAAAAAGTAAAGCACTGATTGGACATTGATTTTATCAGCTGGTAGTATGGTGTTCACTGAATTCTGAATGTCTAAGCCCACATCACCTCCTTAACTAAGCCTTGGACTGCTCTGTCTTGCTGCCCAAAGAGAAACAAGTGCTGGAGAGAAGTACTTGGTTATCCTGTTTTTGGTATACAAGTCAATCTGACACAAAAACAGAAACACCTACCCAAATCCAAGGCCTTTGTCATTCCCTGAGAGCAGTATTTGCACAACATCAAGATGGCTACTCAGCAGCATGTCACAAGCATTATTTAGCTGCCAGGTAACCGATGATTTAGGCAAAGAACCTTTGACTTTCTAAAAGTACCTTTTCCATATTAGTTAATAAAAATCTGACTTCATCAATTAATTGGGCTTTTAATAAATATTTCAAAAGTCAAAGAATGACATTTGTAGCAGTTTCCTAGCCTGAGATAACATTATTGAATTCAATAGTACATGCCACTACTTTTCTATGGAACAGCAACCTTCTACTGTGAAAATAGCCTTCAGAGCCTTTTCACTGTGAGGGCATGTGCGACTTAAAACTCTGCACGTCCTACATTTAAATACTGTGGGCCTCATTTATGAAAAGTGACGCATCACTGCGTGAAAACAGCGATGCGTCACTTTTCACTGTGCACTCCTTACGACACCAATGATGCGTCATATTTAATATATGACGCATGCTGTCGCAAGGAGTTACAGTCTGTATTTCGGACGCATCTGTAAGCGCAAAAGTGACGCATTGCTGGAGTGTGTCACAAAAGTGACGCAACTCCAGCAATGTGCCCTTTCACATGGGGCAAGCCCCTTGTGAAAGGGCCTGCGTCAGTCTTACGCCTGCTGTGAGGCAGGCGCAAGATTTTGATGCAACGGCGTCCTAAAAGTGACGCAGTGAAATCTCATAGATTTCACTGCGTCACTTCTACGACCCTTCCTTGCGTCAATACGCCCCCCTTGCAAACATTATACCTGGCGCAGGTATAATGTGGCGCAGGGGTTTACAAAGTGACGCATCTACCTGGATGCATCACTTTGTAAATATGGTGCAACAAGGCACATTATTTACGCTGCTGGTGCGTCACAAAAAGTAATGCACCGGCGACGTAAAAGTGACGCACGGCCTCATAAATGAGGTCCTGTGTACCCTGCCTTATCAGGCCTACTTAGGGGTGACTTACTATTTAAGAGGAAAGTTTAGGTCAGTCAAAACTGGTTATTTTGACAGGGTGAATTTGCAGTTAAAAATTTCAATAGCTAAGCTACACATGGTAGGCCTGCAGTCATGTTTGCACTCACATTGTAGTGGATGGCATAATTGGTGCTGCAGTCTACTATATATATATATATAGTGACATTTAACTTACTTTCCTTAGGAATACTTTGTAGCATATACTAGGGACTTTAATTAAGGTAAAGCCAATTAGGGGTATACCACTTTCATCATGTTGAAAGAGTGCAGACACTTTTACCACTGGTTAGCAAGGGTGAAGTGCACAGAGTCCTACAGTCAGCAAGGAAAATTTGGGAATACACAACGCAAAAGATGAACATTGCGTACAGAAGCTGCTTCATTGTGGTCAGCCTCAAAACGCATCTAGGATTGATCTACTGTGACCAGTTGACCACCGTGGTTGGCGCTTAACGCTTTTGGGCTCTATTTTGAACCTTAAACTTTAAAAATTCATATCTCAAGTTGCTCCCCTTGTTGGATTTTTATCTTTTTGGTATCATTTTATTTATTAAAATTTACTTTTCTAATTTGGTTTGGTATATTTCTTGTATTTTTTTTATTTAATTACTGTTTTGGCATTGCAACGTGTAAATACTTTACACATTGCCTCTAGGTTAAGCCTGTCTTCTCTGTGCCATAGCTACCAGGAAGTTGAACTCTGGTTAATTTAGCAATTCTAATGGTTCACCCTGACAAGGGTATTAGCTACTGGTTGAGGAAGGTCTTCACCCTCCTTAATCAATATCTCAATTTCTTACAATGAGCAAAGTGAATCCTGTCCTTGTGTGGGCACCCCAAAAGCCTTTACATTATGCTGAATTTGAGTGTCAGGCAATAGGATTAGGGTAATTACCACAAAAAGACCACCTTAAGGATGAAAGGTCTAACATACATCAAATGTGTCTAATTTTAATTAGGTTACAAAATTCCCTAGGTCAATTACAAATGCAAATCTACCTGTGATCTTCTCCCCACAAGTGCATGGACATAAATCTCCACATAAATGCAGTTCAGCAGCTTGAATAGGTAGCACACTTAGGGCCAGATGTAGGAGCCCAAATACCGGTCGGTAACGGCCGATTTTGGCCGTTACCGACCGGTATTTAGGAATTGGCATGTAGGGCCAGATGTAGGAGCCCAAATACCAGTCGGTAACGGCGGATTTCGGCCGTTACCGACCGGTATTTAGGAATTGGCATGTAGGGGCCATTATTTTACAGAATCTGTAAATTTACCGATTCGGAAAATTTACCGATTCTGTAAAATACAGAATCGGTAATTTTACCGATTCGGTAAATCCAAATGTAGGTGACACTCCTGAGAGTGTCACATGCCCTTAAGAGTCGGTATTTTACCATACAATCCTATTGTGTGGTAAAATACCGAATCCAGGTGTGCATACACATCTGTGCATGTACACTGTGCAATGTGACACACAGACATGCCCTAAGGGCATGTATGTGTGCCACATGTCACACATGCCTTTACTTCGGGTGCTAGAGGGTGTCAAAGTGACACCCCCTACACCCTTGCAACATTCGGTATTTACCGATTCGGTAAATACCGAATCAGTATTTCCCATTGATTCCTATCGGCTTCACAGCCCATAGGAATCAATAGGAAATACAGATTAGGTAAATTTACCGATTCTGTAAAATACCGAATCGGTAATTTTACCGATTCGGTAAATCCAAATGTAGGTGACACTTCTGAGAGTGTCACATGCCCTTAAGAGTCGGTATTTTACCACACAATCCTATTGTGTGGTAAAATACCGAATCCAGGTGTGCATGCACATCTGTGAATGCACACTGTGCAATGTGACACACAGACATGCCCCACATGTCACACATGCCTTTTACTTCGGGTGCTAGAGGGTGTCAAAGTGACACCCCCTGCACCCTTGCAACATTCGGTATTTACCGATTCGGTAAGTACCGAATCGGTATTTCCCATTGATTCCTATGGGCTTCACAGAATCGGTAAATACCGAATCTTACAGATTCGGTAATTCAGATTTTAAAATTACCTACATCTGCCCCCTTCCCATATACAGACTCTTAAATACCGAATCGGTAAAGTTCGGTATTTAAGAGTCTGTAAATGGGAATTACCTACATCTAGCAATTAGTCGTCAGAGCTGCAACAGAGTACCCTCTCTGCCTAACTCTAAATCAGGTTGTTACTCTCTAACTATGTTCTACCCATAATATAAGCTTTCTAGATAGCATTTATCTTGTGAATATTTTGGGGGGGTACCCTCAAGATGGCAGACTTCATGGCCTGCCTCATATGATCAGTGAGCTTTGAAGAGTCTTGGTTTATCATTATGCTGTATATACTTGATTTATACATTCCCTCATGATCTGCTTTTTGCCTCTTAATTACACGGATGTTATTACTACTTTATTTTTTTGCTTCTGTCTACATTTTTTTGACTCTACACTTCCTGAGACAATTTTCCCTGAGTGCTATATTTTCTTTGCATATGACGCTCTCTTTATTTACTTCTTCAAAATCCGAAAAGTGTTTCTGTGATTTTAATCTTGATTTATACTTCACATGCCTATAATAGCTCTCTGGATAATTTAATGATTTACTGGTTGGTGGCTCGTTTGCCTCTCCAAGTACTTTATTTACATGTCTGACATCTTTCAAATGTAGTTTTGTCTACTTTTCAATAGAATCTATGCACTAGTATTTGGAGAGTAGTAATATCCAGCAGCTCGATAGTTGTAAGTCCTGTAAACTTATCAAAATCTCCTATTGTTGTTGACTTTATTGGTAGATCTAGACTTTTTGTTTCAGCCATTAGAACTGGAAGCATTTTTCCACAATGTCTCGTACATTATTAAACTTTAAATGTCAACCGGTTTCTTCTGTTACTAAGCCCAAATGGACTTAACAATTGCTCTCCTTCTATTGTATCTTCTAATAATCATATCTTTGTTAAGATTCTGGTTAAAATGAGGGCTTGCCAAAGGTTTAAGAAAGTGACCAAAGTCCAATACATTGAAGACAGATGGGTGGCTATAGACAACAAAGTAGTTCGGACAGACAACTTATTAGAGACATTCACATTATCACTTCTAAACTTGTAAAATAGGGAATGCAAATTAAATTGCTGCAGTGATACCCAAAAGTTTGGAAAATGACAAGTGTACCAATTTTAGATGGTATGCTCTGCCTGAGGTAGTTGCTGGTGTACTCTACCTGCTATTCTTAAATAGTCTATCCCTGATGTGGTGGCTATTCCAAAATCACCTTCAGTGCAACGATACCCTTTCGGGTGATTGTGCACTTTACAAATAAACATACTATAACATAACCTATGCTCACTATAGTGACAGTCCGTCTATTATGGAAACTACGGGGCATATTATCAAGGAGGTTTATCTCGGCTTTATTGGCTTTAAAAGCCAAGAAAGCGGAGATAAAATTATCTCCCTATTACCTAGCTGTCGCTAACACCAGTTAGCGACAGCTAGTAGGAGATAGCGACCATCTTGGGCCCCACTTTGCATGTCAGTGATATTTATCACTAATGACATGCAAAGTGGGCGCGCCAAGATGTTAGCGACTGGAAACAGTCGCTAACATCGCTATCTCCTATTACCAACTTTTGGAGATATTCGCGCTAAGCGCGAATATCTACAAACGCTAACACCTGCCCTGAGCAGTTCTTAGCCATGTTATCCAATGGGAGGTGGATAACATGGCTAAGGGCATTAGCTCGGTAATGCATGAATATCGCTGACTTTTCAGCGATATTCATGCATTGCGGCCGTTTTTTATCGCATTTGCGATAAACCTTAGTAATACCAAGGTTTATCTGCGATAAAAATCGCCGCAGCACAGCGGTAAATTTTTGTCTCTAACTAAGCAATAGCGATAATTATCGCTATTGCTTGGTAATATGCCCCTACATTCTTCAACCACTTACTCATCTAAACCTTGTGACCCTGTTCTTTTCTTGGAATACACTGGCGGTGTACATGTCATCAAAAACTGTAAATTATGGAACATTTTCAGATGCCCTTATCCAAGTCATTTCCAAATAAGACAAATACCTTAGATATTCTCACCTCACTTAATGTGATTGTAAAAAGTATGCTAAAATTCTTACCACACATTTTGAGATTATTATTCCTAATAATTGAATGACTTTACTGCACTGGTTTACCCACCTCCCCCCATGCTGACCCTTTTTTGATGTTTGGGCACTCTGAGCCTAGGTATTTATAACACTTTTACATAAATAAAAAAAACAATCCTACGAATTTTAAAGGTACCTTGAGTTTGATGATTCCCCTAAATGAAACTGAGTAATGAACCAAAATATATCATAACTTTGTGAGGGGGCTGGGAAAAATCAGAAAACGAGATGTGCAAGAACGTCATCAACAATAGGTTTATTGTGATAAGATTACCATCTTTCCAGCTTTCAGGAACAGGCAGAGTTCTAAAGAAATCAATTTTATATCACTGTTTTTATTTTTTTATAAGTAGTAGTCTAATTATTATGGTTCCAACCTATTTGAGGTTTGTGGTGGTAATAAGTGGAAATGTTTTTGAAAAGTACGCATAAATTAGAATTGAGCCATTGGTCATTTGTGTAGATCACTTATGATTTTCTCAAAAAAGTAATTGTTGTAATATAAACATAGGAAAAATTAGGTGATGTTTTAATCTGAAATTGTTTGTTCATGTTGCTGATTTAGAAAAGTATTGTACTGTTGCATCCATCAGACTCTACTGGTAATAGAGATACATAGGGTCTCGTTACAATGGCGGTTGGACGAGCGTCTGACCCCCATCGTTTCGGGCACGAGATCGTCCGAAAAGGAGTTGGCGGACCCGATAGCCCAAATATGATATTAACACCATGCAGGTGGTCGTAAAATGCGTTTTACTATTGTGGCTTGTGAAGTGGTCCAGGAAAATGCCGCTACACAAGTCACAATAACACAAGCAATTTTTCAAACATCCATGTGGTGCCTGGGACCCGGTGCATGGATGTTTGGGGGGCCACCACATGTACTCCCCTGGCCACATAGTGGAGGCCTATGGGGGATGAAGGCCCTGCTGGGAGCCTCCAAAGTCCCTTTCTGACAGTGTTTTCATGTCAGCGGGACTGCTGCATAAAGGCTATCAGAAACTGACATCCTAATCCCAACGGTGGTGCCCCAGCAGGCATCGCCTACATTGTAGAGATTAGGCTCAGACTGCCACCTCAATGAGCTCTATGAGATTGTCGGAGGCGGTAGTCTTTCCCCCGCCTCATGGAGTATGACTGCAGGATCTTAATCCAGCAGTCGGACCTCTGCCCTAGATATCGGGCAGACCGCCACCAATAGGCTGTCTACTAGTCCACCCGACATCGTAATCAGAACCATAGTATTTTATTTACCTAAAAACACACAGTAATGTGATTCAATACCTGAGTATGAGCTTATGATTATATTTCATTGTGTACAGACCATGCCTCAATTCATACGGTATAATCTAATGATTGAAAAATGGGCATGAAGATAGCCCATGCATTTTTTAAATTGCCTAAGAGAGTGAATTTTGGAGTAGTGGTTACTTTTACAACTATGAATTTATTATTCAGAGTTCATTTTGTAAAATGTGTACTTTCTTTCACAATTTCTTACATTTTGAAGACAAAATGGTGATAAATGTAATTAATAATAAATAATGTTTCACTAGTCTCCATTGCCACACTTCTCATGATAAAAACATTGCGACACTTGTGTGAGCTGTAAAATTTCTGTTTGAAAATTGAGCCATCCTAGTGATGTGGGAAGCAGCGGCCTTTGGCCTGGGCCCTGCTGTCACAAGGGATTCCTAACAAACCCAGATGTTTATGAAAAAGTCAATTCTGAGGAGAATCAATGGTGGTGTGCTTTGTGTCGATATAACTACTATTTCTGGCCAAGAATGCCCAACAGATGTCAAGCATTAGCAAATATCATGCATTTAAAATTTCAGAATTTGCAGGGATTCACAAATTCCTACCACCACCTAAAATTTTCACAATTCTCAGAATACAAATGTTACTCCACTTGTGTGACAGGGGCACTGGGCTAGTTATGTGACTGCACCCGCACAAGAACATCTTAACTGTGAGCTTGTGAAGTCAATATTCTATGATTATGGTGTTTGCATGATCCATGGATTAGTTCACTCATGTCTCAGTTATTTTCTTTGACCTCACTTAAACATGAACTAAAAAATCTGCTAACCTCTTGGTCTTCTTTGCTCCTAAATTCCTATATATTCCTTCAATACTTCCTTTTAAAATTCCCAAATATACATTCAGACAACTTTACTCTTTATGTTCACTATTTTTAAGGAATCATGAGCCACCTAGATGTTTCCACTCAAATCTTAAAAGAGCTACATTGAAGGGGGTGCTAGATTCCCAGATTTTAAACATCACCATGATTCTTTATTGATTAGAAAAGCTTGCTGCTAGAAACATAATTTGAGCCTCTCTCCCATTTGGGTTCAGTTTCAAAAACTGTATTCTCTGAATTTGGCTTTATAGAGGTGATGTATATGTCCAATTGACCATCCATTAATGCCTTTCCTAATTTAAATACTCATGTTTTCTACTAAGTTGCTTTCTTTTTTCCAATTATTATTTACAATCTTTCTTTAATTCATCATTTAAACTAAATCATTTGTCATGAGAAAATTAAAGGTGCCTATTGGAATTAACCAAATGGTTGATAACTCGCTAAAATCTCTAATTGTTTCCTTTTCAACATGTAAGCCTAAATTCTCATTACCAGATTTCTTTCAATAACGTTATCAATGTTTCCATCCCACCCTTTCTCACCTTTGTGTCAAGAATTCTGTTGTAAATGTTATAAACTTAGAGGTTGACACGGAGTTGCATACAACTATGAGAAATACTGAAAGCTGTCTAATTAACAAGATGATGGAACAGACTTGTTCAGCATGTTCAAAATCCTTGAGAGAGTCACTATCAGAAAAGGATTTACATGTCTCATAGGATCCTCTTTGCTTGAGCAATAGCTGGTTAAAATTATTTAAAGTTGTTGGGTCCTTTACCACTCGTCAGATGTTACCATTCTATTTATAATACATTCATCTCATCACTCTAATCAAAATCCGTAGGTTTGTAAAGTTTGAAGATGGACTAAATTGGTTACATAAAGCTAAAGGAAGTTCTCTGGTTCATGTTATTTGAAAGCAAGTATGTTTTGATTTTTTTAAACTGATATTTCTCTATTGTTTCAAAATGTCTTCTTAGTTTTCTCACTTTACTACAAATGTAATTCTTTAAAGGTATGGAATATTGTTTATCTAATTTTTGCTATGGTATTCAAGAAGATTACATTGTGGAGGAATGGCATATGTGAGAATCACATAATTAAAAATACTATTTCTACTACTCTTATGAGAGATGCTCTCAGAGGACTAGATTTACACTTTTCATCTTTACAGAAGTCTACCATTAATTAAGTACTAGAATTCTGTTTACAACCCTCTGTGAATCCTCTGTTTTTATTCCTTCTCAATGTTACAGTTATTATTTTGTGGTGTAACTAGTGTATTATTTCAAAAGTACAATGCAATACAATAATGACAGTTTTTAAAGTATCTTCTTCTGTCCTTGCTACTCCCTTTTGTAATCGTTCCTTATACTTTCTGTAAGAAAGTGGATTATTGCAGGTGGTTGACAGGCCATCTCAAGGAATATTAATACTCCTTGTCAAGGCGAATCCTGAAGGTCACTAAATTAACCTTAGGTCAACCCCCTGGTAACTATGGCACAGGGAAGACAGGCTTAATTTAGGGTAATGTGTAAAGTACTTATGCAATGCAAAACAGTATGCAATAAAAATCCCGAAATGAATTAGAAAATTAGTGTAATACTTTGACTCGGAACCAACAAAAATCCCATAAATGAAATGGAGATATGAATTTTTAAAGTTTTAAATAGAAATAGCACCAAAAAGCTCAAAGCGCCAATGATAGTCTATGGAGCCAGTAATCTGGAACTTAGGCGTACTGTGTTGCTGACTGCAATGGAAATCTGGGCAGATACACCAAGTCGTGGTCTAGTTGAAAAGTATGGAAGTCAAAAAGTTCAAAACAGTTCTTAAATCCCAACACAAAAAAAACATTTTGTGAATAAAAGTCCTTCCTGACTGCTATCTCCACGGACATTTTAGCTGCCTCTATGGAACCATTTGCCAGAAACATGAAGCAGATTGGTCCCGTTGGATCTCTGGAGCTTTGGAGATTTCTTGCTGAAAATAGTTTAAGTCCCAATGCAGAATGAGACTTAGGCATTTTTTCAGAGGAGCCTTGAGGGGGAGAAGCTGAAATTGAATCTGATGCCATGGAACTGCTGACCAGATATATTTTCTAGGAGTCCTGCTGAGGATATGGGGGAAAATATATTCAGAAGTTTTCGAACTTTCTTCTGGTACCCAAACAACCACAGGGGGACACTTCTAAGGTCTCTGGCACCTCACGGGAAGGCACTTAGAGACTGTGAGGGTATCAGGCAGAGGCCAACAGCAAAGTCCAGTTCAAGTCCCTCTGGTCACCAGGGCACTTTAGGGAAAAGGCCTCTCACAATTTGTTGTGTCCCTATAGCCACAGAGTTCACTTGTTTGCCCTGGCATACGAGGAAGAAGATCCAGTCCTCAGAGCTACTCTCAGAGGACTGGAGAAATGCGCATGCACGGGCGGCCGCGCATGCGCATTTCGATGGGAGAAGTCGGCGCAAAATAGAAGAGGGAGCCCCAGGACGCCGCGGACCAGGTAAGTGCATTTATGTATTTTTATTGTACTCGTTACTTAAAATTATGTATGTAGAAGAGGGCGGGAGGGAGGCGGGTGGCGGACAACTTCGCTCTGTCCACGGAGCGTGCGTGGTGTTGCCTACTTTGCAAAATGCAAAGTAGGCAACACTACGTACACTCCGTGGGCGGAGCGTAGTCTTGCGCCCAGGGTTATAAATAAGCCCCTCAGAGTTTAGTGGATGAATTACTCCATCATTACTTTCTATAGCACTTATAATAGGGTGGTTGAGATATCTATTGCACATGTGATGGAGAAACCCATCTGCCTAACTCTAAATCAAGTGCTTTGTCAGAATGATTGAGATATTTTTGCCAAATGCACCGAGCCCTTCTCAATGAAGACTAAGACTTCATAATGTTGCAGATTTACCCTTAAAAATTAACACCAAAGATTAATGTTCTCCTGTGTGGCAAAATAAAAGTACTCGGTTCTCTATGGAACCAAGACTAATGTTCACCTGTTTGGCAAAAACTTACCGTACTCCATTCTGTATGGAACCACTTAGCTCCACAAGGTTTGAGGTAGCAAGGTTGTTGGCTGGCAGGCCTTTCCAAATAGGAACAATCATAGGGCTTTGCCACTGTAAAACTGTCTGCAGTTTTTCTGACGCAGATTACTTCTCTCTGCTGGGTCCCACTGCCACACTCAACTGAGCACTGAAAAGGGGAAGAGACAGGAAAAATCAGATACAACACCACATAATGTCTATACCAATACCTTAAGGAGTGGACGAGAACAACATTATTTATTTAGGCAGACAAATAAGATTGTTTTTTGGATCCAACCATAAAGCATGATTCTAAATAAGTTTTGTTCAATAAGGATTCAATGAATTATTTTTTTAAATAAGTAGGCTCATGCACATTTTCCCACGTGTCTTCCTTGCAATTACAATCAGACTTAACCATTCCGATGCCTGAATGGGTTCTAGCACCCCTTCACTGCATAGCCTCACCAATTCCTCCTTTAGTAAACCCCATATAGACAAAGGAACATTCCTGGTTTTATGAACCTTGGGTATGGCCCCATCCTTTAACACAATCCGGTGCTCAAACCTTTACAGGCACCCTAACTGCATACTGAATAATTTTATAAACATGCTAACCCAATCGTCCGCTACCCGTAAACTGGTCAACAACACCTGCATGGGAAGATTGGGATCTAAAATCATCCACAAAGTGCGCTGCTCTTTCCACTCCAGCAGGGACCTACCCCTCATACACTTTTTCTTGTGCCTTTCTATACGGGATCCCAGTCCTATCACACAATATCCTATTAACGGTATTTTTTACCACAGTAACCCTCATTTTCCACATCTGCTGGACGTAACTCCCAACACATTTTTATTTGTTCAATATGTTTTATTACATTTTGTAACCAGAGATATAACGTGGTAAAAGAAATAAATATACAGTGAGGCGGGTTACATTGAGGGGGAGAGGAAAGGCTGTGCACAAGATGATTCACTATACAGTTATGCAATTGATATAGCTCATTTTTGCATGTGAATGAATACAAATACAATTAGGCATTAATATTACATTGAATCAGTGATATCTGAGCAGTAAGGGTACATACATAAGTTTTTGTGAAAGAACTTTACATTTTCGGTTGAATCGTACATCAGCGATTTACATACATGTAAAATACTTTTGGTGTAACTGGTTAATAGATGGAATCTGATTAATACACCGTGACATCTTAGAAACACGGAGGGTCTTATGCTTGTTTAGATATTTATGCTGCTTAAAACAGATTGTTAAATTAGATTATACAGTGTTATAGTTCTAGAAGGAGCCCAGTGTATACATAAGATGCGCACAGGTGTGAATAGAAAAATGCTTGTCACACATGGATGAGGGAAGATGGCTATAAGGATGATCTTGGGGTTTAGTATAGAAATTGTGAAAGTGTATTTTATTGGTCATGAAAGGAGCTTGGTGAAGGAGAAGTGACTTTCTTTGAGGAGAGATCATGGCGTTTTTTGGTTAAAGGCTCTTGAGTCTAGCGCATTCCATATTGAACAACGCGTGGCTCTCCATACGAATAGCTGAAATGCAATGTTATTGGCACCTCTGAGAAAAGTTAACCACTCTTGCCACTTAGAGAAAGAGATCGCTTAAAAGTTTTTCCAATTGTTTAGTATCAGCTTGCAGGCCAGAGTGAGCATTAGATCTAGTAAAAAACAGTTGTTGTCCTTCTTGATTTGGGGATCCCAAGGGCCCAGGATAATGTATGAGAACTCTTTTGTGGGAAGAATATTTAGGGTATACTTGATGCAGTCTAAGACTTTATTCCAGGCGTATTGGAGGAGGGGGCTACGAATAGCATATGTTCTAGGGAGCCCTCTTGTTTAGAACAGTACCAGCAGTTGGGATCTTGTTTGAGTCCAACCTTAAAGAGTTTGACAGGAGTCCATTATGTCCTATTTACTATAATATGTTTGGTTTGTTATAAGATAGGCAAAAAGGGGGATTTGTTGATGGCGATACAGTCAAAGGCTATGTCTTTCTTGTTCGATTCGATAAAACCCAAGTGGGCTGCAGGCAGTCCATTCAATCCAATGATTAAAAATCACAGAGGCACAGGCAGAGTTCCTCCCCGTTCAAATTTTATGCTAATGAGTCCAGCTCCGCTGATGCGTCGCACCAGCAGCGGGACCGCTACCTTCTGCGGCGGACTGATTAGCATAAAATTTGAACGGAGGGAACTCTGCCTGTTCCCCTGTGATTTTTAATCATTGGATTGAATGGACTGCCTGCAGGACACTTGGGTTTTATTTTTACACACTACCAGCCCCATAATGCATTAGTAATGTTTAACTCACCTGAGTGTGATTTTGACATTGAAATAAAGGAGGGACAAACGCTGATATTCGAGTAGCCGGCAGTCATTCAATTGCATAAAGCCTTAGAGAAAGGGAGTTGTCCTGAAACGCGTCAGGCTCTGCTAATGCTGGGAGCATGGGTTTCTTCCCTAAATTGGAGTTTGCTGACAGTGAGTGCATCCTGCTTGTGGGCATCTGTGGAACTGAATTTAACTCGGCCGACCCGGTCGAAGTTTACACCGCCGCTGAAGGTAGCGGTCCTGCTGCTGGTAAACGCATCAGCGAAGCTGGACTGATTAGCAAAACATTTGAACGGGGAGGAACTCTGCCTGTGCCTCTGTGATTTTTAAACATTGGATTGAATGGACTGCCTGCAGCCCACTTGGGTTTATTTTTAGGAACTACCAGCCGGATAATGCATTAGTGATGTTTAACTCACCTGAGTGGGATTGTGACATTGAAAAAAAGGAGGGACAAACGCTGATGTTCGAGTAGCCGGCAGTCATTCAATTGCAGAAAGCCTTTGAGAAAGGGAGTTGTCCTGAAACACGCCAGGCTCTGCTGATGCTGGGAGCATGGGTTTCTTCCCTAAATTGGAGTTTGCTGACATTGAGTGCATCCTCCTTGTGGGCATCTGTGGAACTGAATTTAACTCGGCCGACCCGGTCGAAGGTTGCATCGCCGCAGAAGGTAGCGGTCCCGCTGCTGGTGCGACGCATCAGTGGAGCTGGACTGATTAGCATCAAATTTGAACTGGAGGAACTCTGCCTGTGCCCCTGTGATTTTTAATCATTGGATTGAATGGACTGTCTGCAGCCCACTTGGCTTTAATTTTTACGAACTACCTGCCCCATAATGCATTAGTGACGTTTAACTCACCTGAGTGTGATTGTGACATTGAAATAAAGGAGGGACAAACGCGGATGTTCGAGTAGCCGGCAGTCATTCAATTGCAGAAAGTCATTGAGAAAGGGGGTAGTCCTGAAACGCGTCAGGCTCTGCTGATGCTGAGAGCATGGGTTTCTTCCCTCAATTGGAGTTTGCTGACAGTGAGTGCATCCTGCTTGTGGGTATCTGTGGAACTGAATATATATATATATATATATGCATATATATATATATATATATATATATAGATATATATATATATTACCTACTGGCGATAGCCAGTAGGTATATATAGTTAGGATTGTTTGCCATAGGGAAATCGCAACATTCTATTGGGAATAACTTTGGCGCCGGTTGAGGAATCTTCCTGAAATTTTCCTGAACTTTGCCTCGTGGCGCTCCGGTCCTTCCCTGAACGTTTGGGGGGGATTCGTCAAGCGGGGGCCAAGATAAAAGGGGGGTCCCAAAACATGTTTCCCCATGTTAATTTCCATAGGGCGGTTGGACTCACTTTTAGCCCGAACGGCTGAATGGTTTTCCACCAAACTTGGCAAAATTGTAGGGACTGGTAGCCCGATGTGCCTTTGCTATGTCTCGAGATATGTGCTCCAGTGGTTTTTACGAAAATTAACTTTGAAAAAATATATATTGGGCTACATTGGGCTATATATATGTTAGAGCCCAAATGTAGCCCAATGTAGCTCAATGTAGCCCAAAGATGGCCACCAGAGACAAAAAAAAACAAATGTAGCCCAAATATCAGCCTGATGTAGCCCAACTATAGCCCAATGACAGAATGTCCCAGAGTGTTCTAAAGAACAACTAGAGCGCTAACAGTCTTACTTATGACAAAAGTATGGCACACCTGAAGTCATCTTGATTGGAATAAAGTGTTAACACTTAAAACATATAATTTGCAAAGGAACAAAATGAGGGGGTTCATTTTGCCATAGAAATTATGATTAGTGCTGAAGAAAGAAAAATTAGGGCACATTTTGAATGACTTCTCAAATCGTCTTATATTTCATTAAAACAATTCTGATATGCAGTCTCCCAAGATGGCCACCAGAGACAAAAGAGCCTGTGCTTAAAAACTCTGTTAGTAAAGCAGGCATTTGAGATTTAAAAAACGTTTTAATATATAAAAACATTATCCGGTAATAGAATTAGCATTTAAAAAACCTTGCGAATTCAATGAAAAAACCATAGGTTTCAGGCCTTATATAGTTAGGAATTAGCATTTAAAAAACCTTGCGAATTCACTGAAAAAAAACATAGGTTTCAGGCCTTATATAGTTAGGAATTAGCATTTAAAAAACCTTTGAAATTCACTGAAAAAACCATAGGTTTCAGACCTTATATAGTTAGGAATTAGCATTTAAAAAAAACTTGCAAATTCACTGAAAAAACCATAGGTTTCAGGCCTTATATAGTTAGGAATTAGCATTTAAAAAACCTTTGAAATTCACTGAAAAAACCATAGGTTTCAGGCCTTATATAGTTAGGAATTAGCATTTAAAAAACCTTTGAAATTCACTCAAAAAACTATAAGTTTTAGTGGTGTTATAGTTAGCTGGACATTTTACTCATACAAAACCATCGAAATTGCTCCTATATAGTTAGTTGTACTAACTATATTTCGCGCACCCGCAATCCACTGCTGATGATGTCACATATTAGATCATTCATGACATGGTCAGTGACATCACTGATGACATCTCAAATGACATCACTGATGACATCACTGATGACATCATCCACGTGACAATCACATACACCTTTTCATACACTATTACAATTTTTCATCACTCTTTGTAAAATACAGAGTATCATTTTTAAATCCATTGTCACAGCAATACAAGTATCTAAAAATCCACTCAGTGATTCATAGATGTATACACACATCTAATCACTTACCTATGGATTCACTCATACATGCTGTCAATGAACAATAGAACACTATCAAAAATACTTATACATCTATATCGACATTAAACAACAGCACGCATCCTATTCACATATGAGGTCATCCTACTCACTCATGCAAACAATGGATCATACTTACATATTTACTTAGCAAATCACTTATACAAACACCACTTCTTCTCTTCATTTAGATAGTAAGTCATACTTAGTGAATTATAAAATCGTTATTACAAGTATACAGTTATCCATACAGTCACTCACACAATCATTGTGTCTTATGTATACTTATTTATATACAACAACTGACACATACACTGCCTTTTATTTTTCTAGTTTGTTGGACCTGTACCATGGAGAAATATATTTTCTCATCACCACACCCATAAAGATATTCACTCACCCAAACAACTGTTAGAACATGTAGTTTTAACTTCATATATCTACTGAATCAATTATTCACACATCTTTGGACAGTCACACACCCCCCACCAAACCACACACACTTTCACACTGCCATACAAATACTCAGTTAACTAATCAATAACTAATATAGGCTTTCACATAGCTAGTAACCAACTGTAGAATAGGTTTACACAACAACGGACAAAGTGATACAGATATTCACACAGTTTAGTCACTATCCCCTATATTTAGTGAGACATTATAAATTGGTCAAGTAAACAGTCAATTACACTGCTACTAAATCCTCCATCCAAATATTTATTTATATATATCCACTTATTCTTCAATGCAAATTGCTATATATATAATGCATATTTAAATAACGAAGCAAACCACATTCACTGGATGATGTCATCAGTGATGTCATTTGAGATGTCATCAGTGATGTCACTGACCATGTCATGAATGATCTAATATGTGACATCATCAGCAGTGGATTGCGGGTGCGCGAAATATAGTTAGTACAACTAACTATATAGGAGCAATTTCAATGGTTTTGTATGAGTAAAATGTCCAGCTAACTATAACACCACTAAAACGTATAGTTTTTTGAGTGAATTTCAAAGGTTTTTTAAAAGCTAATTCCTAACTATATAACTCCTGAAACCTATGATTTTTTCAGTGAATATATATATATATATATGTATATATATATATATATATATATATATATATATATATATGCAAAGCTCCAGAAAATAGCAACCAGCACTCGGGGGGGGGGGGGGGGGCTAAATCCGAGTAGGATTTATATGGCACAAGAAAAGAATGTACAAACGCGTTTCAGCGGTACGCCTTCGTCATATATATATTATGTCCCAACAATTATCTTTTATCTCTTTGTGCCATTGCTAAAACAAACTGATGACAATTTCAACTGCACCCTTGATTTGGCACACAGTGACCTTCATCTCTCGAACCCAAATCTTGTACCTCCGTTTTTGGTGTTCCTATTGCTCAGGATTACTGGAAACTGAGTCCTTACTGCTGATGTTTACACAGGTAAACAAAGAAACAGTCTGCCAGCAAAAGGTGTGCCTGTCCTCGAACACACAGGAAGGGTGTGTCCATTACTGAACACACAACACCTGAATTAGCTCCTCCCTATGCAAACCTGAACATTGTAGTTCCTGTAATCGTCCACTTTCCTGATCTGTCCCATGAAGAAAATTCTCATTTTCAAGATGGCGCAGAAACGCGGCCAACATAATAATTTCTCTTCCCATGACACCAGTGGAATAAATGAGACCAGAGGCCGTATTCAAAATTCCGTTAAGGAATACGGCATCCCTCAGTTTGCTGTATTACTGCATCGCGTCCTGTATAATATGTTCAGGATCTTGCCCTGTCACCTCTTTAACAAAGTTATTGAGAAGCTTTTTTATTCTGCTAAAGGTAACGGCTCCTGGTCTGCCCCAGCTCTCTCTGCAACTGGTCCCTCCACTTCCAAGAATCTACATGCCGAATTCTGATAGTGGAAGCTCCATGCCACCAGAGAACCAGGGCTAGACTGGGAACAGAAACCGGCCCTGGCAAACTGCCCAGTTGTCCCCCCCTGGCATGAGGGGGAGTGCAACTGAGCAGTTTGCTAGGGCCGATTTCAGCCGATTTTGTTACAGGGAGCCGATATTACCGACCCCCGGTAACAAAACCAGCCCCCCAGGGGCCCAAAACATGCCCCCACCCTAGCGGCCTACTGGGGAAACGCCCGGTGCCCGCTTTGACCAGTCCGGCCCTGCAGAGAACAACAAACATTTCCCAGGCAACTACTTACAAAACATAACAATAACATGACTGGAAAGCCACATCAGGTGCACGTTTCCAGGCGTAATATTGTTCACATCACAGAACTTTTTTTAAGGTTGCCCGTTGACCCTGTGCGAAATTGTACATAGCCTGCAATTCAACTTTTTTTCTACAAACGTAAACATTTTCCTCATGGAGAAAACATTTCACTACACCCCTATAAACTGTAGGACTCATATGTCACTCTTCCCATTCTGGAAGTGGAGTTACTCCAACCCTTGATTGGATTAGCTCTCCGACACTTCCAAAGGTCGGAAAAGATGAAATGGCAATTTATGAATGTCAACAAATGCACACGTTTGTGCCTGTTCATAAACTTAGAAGGCTAAGCATGATCTGTAACGCACATTTATCACCACTTGCATGGGACTTACTACTGGAGATTTCTCAGCACTCGCTGCAAAGCAATCCGTAGTATTAAAGAATGTATTACTTACTTGTGGTGTAGTCATTACTTATTCATGAATTGCAGAAATACTACTGGAACTCATAGGAAGGTCAAAAGTAATCGAGTCACATCTAATCACCCCAAAATCTTTGTGACTCGAGCTTCAAATAGTAATTCAAATAAATATTTTGACTTTTGTAGTCTTGCAACACTATTCAAAGTTAAATGCTGATATAACAGATGTCATTTAATAGTATATTCCATAGCATATTTAGGAGAACTGAATTCACAAACAGAGTGGTCTTCCATCAAATAAATTGCTATGTAGCACATTGCTAATTACTAGAACTATGAGGAGTTTTGATTACCCTGAGGTAATTTAGGTAATTCTGCATTACTCTTTGACGCAGAATTACCGATAATTAGGCATTACTCCTCTTTGTGTTATTAAGAGTAATTTGGGGAAAAATCCTACCTTGAGGACACATTTAGCGAGTGCGAATGGGGCCTCGTGCTAACCATTCATTTTCTGCTGCATTTAGCATTGTTTCTTAGCGCGAAATACATCATAGATCTGTCTTGGCCGCAAGCAGCTTCTAGCACTTGCTATTTGTGTTCTATTGCGTTTATCGCTATTTCTTAGCACAAAATACAACCTAATATTCCTTTTAGATGTGAGGGTGCATTTTGTGCTAAGAAATAGCGATAAACACAAAATTACTCCTCTTGCGTAAACTCGCATAATTCCTGGGTAGTTCTGCATGATTACACTACACCGAATTACACGAGTTACGCCAACCCCTACTAAATACCCATATTTTGTAATACCTTTTAGACCTTTCAGCCTTAGGGTGGTCCTTGCCACCAAACGCTTTGCCTTCACCCCTCCTATTTTGGCTGATCACATTTTTGCTGGCTTTAGGACTCTGCACATTCACCCCTGATAACCTGTTCTTAAGTGTTTGTGTTCTCTCCTCTAAAAATGGTAGAATTGGTTTGTGCCCAATTGTCATATTTAATTTACTTCTAAGTTCCTAGTAGACTTGTACCACATGTACCTAAGGCCTGTAAATTAAATGCTAATAGGGCCATGCAGCACTGATTGTGCCACCTACTTCCTAAGCATGTCTCAGGCCTGCCATTGCAGCCAGTGTGTGGAGTTTTAAGCTGCCATTGCGAACTGCCAAGATAAATATCTTGCCAGGTACAAACTGTCACGGCCTTGGTCAGTGGCTCTCGGAGTCTACCCATCTTTACGTGTCATCGCATGGTCTGTGGCAAGATTCATTTCGCTTTTGCTGCATCTAAATACTTGTGGAATTGTCATGCTCTATCCTGAAAGACTAGGTATTGGGCACTGGTTTTGCATACTGTGTTTGCTCATGTCCTGTGAAATGCCACTTATTGCCTGAACTTTATGACCCCAATCCACTCCAGGTATTGTTACCTGCTTATAGAGCCTATGTGCCCAAAAAGTGACTCTTTGAACATGCAAGCCTGCTTACGGATTCATTGTACATGCATGCATGCTCACTAACATTCCTTATTGCAGGCTGTTTCCCTCCTAAGACGTTGCTCGCCCTTCAGCAGCAACTAAGGATTATGTGTCCTATCCTCCCGAGCGTATCTGCCATCATGGGAGGAACTCTAGTATAAAATGAGCCCCACCCTTGATATGCGCTTTCTAGTCTTCGGCTTGGCTTTGGGAGGGACATCATCTGAAACTCTTGTATGCGGTGTCAGATCTGGGCGTGGTTCTTTGTCTCTGACGGTAGCTTGGGGCTCCAATGGGAGACGCCGAGAAAGATGAAAGCAGCTTGAATAACCTCCAATGCCGAGACTACAGTTGGCTGTGTATTGTTGAACAACTGCATTGAGAGTGGTTGACTCTCTTTGGTAAGAGCACTCTGCGCCGATCACAGGCAACACATTCAAGCATGATTTTTGGAACCTCGGGTCAATATTATAGGAACCTTAGAAACACTATACTGGAATGTTGGGATATTGTTACTGTCTGACACTTGTGAGGCAGGTCCCGCATTAGACCTTGTTTGTGAAACTGCCAGGGAGCACACGATAATACCATTGCTGGGTAGCTGCACATTATTAAGGAAAAACAGTGACTGATCCAACTGTTTTCCAGATTACAATAGACTTGCTCAAGACTACTATGTAGCATCTGGTAGGTATGTATGCTGAAGTAGTCTTAAAGCATTCTGATAAATACTATTTTGCTGATTATAAGGTTGGTATTTACAATTGTTACTGTCATTCATGTTTTAGAACACCACTACCTCTTTGACACAGGGAATACAAAATAAGGGTGCAGGTAACTATTACAGATGTACTACAATCAAAATGGTATTAGGGAGGAACCTAGTATGTGCAAGTTATGACTCTCCATTTTTTTTCCTTTCAGGTCTCCCTACCTGCAGTTCCTTCCCCAACACCCTTTTCCCCACCTGGCCACTCCAACAGTCTGCACCATAATAGCATTTAGACTTGGTGGTGCCTGGAGTTGGACATTCTGATCATCACGCAAGTTCCGATGAATCTGTGAGTCTGACACAAACCTTCCTTTTTAATGGATATAAATCAACCCTAATGTATGCCCTACACAGCTAAGATGGCAGAGTGTAGTTTATTAAAATAGGGTTGCAGCACGTGCAATGTAGTTCGTTTTATTTATTTATTTATGTACTTTTGATGATAAAACAATGTTTATTTAGACCGTTAGTCTACAAACCATACATAAAACTTAGATCCACATAGTGATAACATAGTAACCACAATTCATTTTAACACAATTTGCAAAGATATAAAACCCTAAAATCACAATATTGGGATAGCTCTAAAAAATCTACCACCCTCCTTTGTTGCCTCCATTACAAATTCTCGTGTTGCTTTCCAAAACTTCCCCAACGCAATTGTAGTATCTAAGAATGACATTTCTTTAAGAAGACCAACCGCGTCAGCACGTGACTTCACCTTGTATTTAAAAAAAATTGGGTGTAAAAACACTCTTCGTACTGCTAAAATCAATGTACAGTCAAGCAATATATGTAATATATCATTTCTTACTCCTAAGCCACATTTACAAATATCATCTGGGTGGATCAAGGCTGCTTTTATTTTCCCTTCGATTTTCCAAGGGTTTATGCCCACAAGAACCTTTAAGATTTCGTGTCTTAACCATTTATTGGGCAGCAGATCCAGATATGGGAACCGGACCTCCTTTTCCCATTCGCTCCTTACCCAATTGACCGATTTTTTTACCCTCAAATAATCCAGGTCTTGTGACCTAGAGTATTGGAGCCCTTGTCCCTGAGCATTTTCTTGGTAAAGACTACATCCAGGGATGGCGATAGGAAGTTCAGTTTTAGGTGCGCTGCTGCCAACTGGAGAGTTTTCCTAACATCCCGCGCCCAGCGTAAGCTGCTTGTTTGAATTTCCTCTCTGCACCATGTTGAAATGTTCTGTTCGCCACAAGGCTCCTGGCGTTTCCAAAATCTTAATAAGGACATTTGAGTCTTTACGTTCCATGCTATTAGGCCTTCCTCCATTCTAATTGCTTGGACCATGGTACAGTTTGGTAAAGACAGCAGCATTCTGAGGATCTTTCCTTCTTCGCGACCCCACCCCCTTTTGCCGCTCAAATAGAGCACTTCAGCACCATAGAGGACTTGCGGGGGGATCATGGCTTCAAATGACTTTAAAATCGGTCTGTGTGACATGTCACCATAATCTTTGTTAAATTTTTTCAATCCACAGACCGATGAAAACGCCTTTGCAGTTTGAGCCTCCAAATGAGTACTCCTCTTTAAAGCGCTGTCAAACCAAAGGCCTAAGTATTTATATTCGCTTACTATATCTAATTTGTCCTGTCCTAAAAACCAATTAAAATTTTTTGTCCTCTTCCCAAAACATAGGACCTTTGTTTTTTCCATATTCACAGTTAAAAGCTTTTTGTCACAATAATTTTTAAACACATTTAATTTCCTTTGTAGGCCCATTTCGGTTTGGTCCAGGATCACGAGATCATCCCGCATATAAAAGTCATGGCACTTTATTTCTATTCATGCGCGGACTCACGCTTCTTTCAATTTCCAGTACTGCAGGAAGATCTGCTAAGAAATTTGAAAAAAGCAGGGGTGCCAAAACGCACCCCTGTCTAAGGCCATTCTTTACTAATATTTTATGGGTTAGTGATCCCTTTGTATCTCTAATGACCTGGGCCCAATCGCCGCTATGTAATTATTTTAAAATATTCCATAATTTTCCAGCAATTCCCAAAGGCTATTGCGGTCCACTGAATCAAAAGCCGCTCGTAAATCGACAAAGCAACAAAATAGTTTACCGTTTTGCTCTATTGATTTCCTGGCTAATTCCCACAGGGCAAAACAGTGATCCATTGTGGAGTGGCCTTCTTTAAACCCACCCTGTTCCACTGGCACAAAAGACCACTGTTCCACCCAGTCTTTTATCTTGCTTAATATTATTTTTGCAACCATCTTTTCTCCTATATCTAATAGGTTAATTAGCCTGTAGTTCTTAGGGGCATACACATCCCCTTTCTTGTGTAGCGGCCTTATTATTGCACCCTTCCAGTTTGTGGGGATCTTCCCTTGTTCTAAAATTATTGCAAACATTTTAGAGAAGAATTCCGCCCACCAGGTCTGGTTTGAGTTTAAAATCAGAGCAGGTAGATTATCTGGGCCTGCAGCTCTTGTTAAGTTCAATGTCTTTATTATCCTAAGGACACTAACTGCTGAGCAGTCTTGTTTTAGGTCCTCTACTAGGCCACTCCAGTCCCTTGATACCTCATTTCCAATGTCACTCCTCGGGGCGTATCATTTCTGTATATAGTCTACCCAGGCCCCCTCTTCCACTACGCAAATCATTGGAGCAACCGAAGATTCTGTAGCTGACTGAATTAGCTTCCAGAACTGACATATATTCTTAGATTCGATTGCTACCAATAATTGACCCCAACATGTTTCTTTGTGAGTCCTTTTAACATTACGGATTAGAGTGGTGTATTCTCTCTTTAGTTTTACGAGATTTTCAGCCCTAGCTTGGCCAAACTTTTTGCGTAGGCTACGCTCTTCTCTTCTTATTTCTCTTTTCTTAATAAAGCAATCCTGGTTAAACCAGGTTCCTTGCTTCGCCTGTAACCTTCCTTTGTTCTTAGGGGCGCTTACATCAGACCTTAAATCTACACTTATACTTTTCACTTCTTGTCTTATTTTCTCAACAAACCATGATAGGTTTTGGCCACTCAGGCAACCTAACTGAACCTTTTGTTGTAGTCTAGTTAACCTTTCGATAAATGCGTCTGATAACCGAGTGGTTGTCCGCTTTGGATAATCCATCTCTTGAAAAATAACGTTGTCGCAAGCTGCCTGTTGGGCTATTACCAATTCCAATTTTATTAATTTATGGTCACTACATTACATGGGGCTAATTCTAAAATCTTTTACTAAGTCAAAATTCCATGCTAACATAAAAACGTAGTCTATAGGGCAGTTTTTCGTCCCATATTTAAAAGTTTTCTTTGCCGGGCGGTCTTGAGCTACCCTACCATTTAGGCAGAAGAAGATTTTTATAGCTAGGTAATTACCCAACTTAACCGCATCAGTCGGTATTTTACTTTCCAGAAACTCAGCTTTTTTTACTTCATATGACTCTAGAATTTCTGTATACCACTGATCTTACAACTTTGGATTTAATTTGTGATTAAAATCTCCCAATAATTAAATCACATCATTCCCATACGTATCACAAAGTGAATCTATATCATTCTTAAAATGTTTCATTACAACGCCATATTCCTTCTGTGAGCTCCATTGCATATAGACATTTAGCATCAACATATTTTCATATTTTTTATCAGCAAACGTTGTTAAAATTCTACAACCCAAGAGCCACTTTCACGTCACAGATAACTGGGAAACCTTAATCACTAAATTTGTTGATACCATGGTCAGCAAGCCACCTGCAGGGCGGCCAGATCTAGATTTTACTGCTGGTCGGTGGATTTGTCAGAACCCTTCCACTATCGGGGGCACTCCACAGAACCAGGTCTCTTGTATACAAATGAATTCATTATTATTTACAAGTTCTTTCAAGGCTTCTTGTTTTAAATCCATTCCTAGCCCATTTATATTCCAAGAGACCATTGTTGTGCTCCGTGGCTGCCCCATTGCCTATTCTACTTCGCTTAGTGGCCCATTAAGTTTGGAATCCTCCAAATAACTAAATGAGGGGCCTACAGGGCTTAGATTTTTACTCCAATTCTTCCAGTCCTCCATCAGGTCTGAGTTATTTATTACTATATTGAAGTTTTCCCGCCCATGGTCCACTACCCTTCCAGGTAGTTTCACTTGACTCTTTCCTAGTCCCGCATGAAATCGTAAGAAGGATTTCTGCTGAGGAACCTTTTGTACTAGAGCTAACTCTTCTTTAGGCACTAGTCTAATCCCTTCATTGCGTATCTCCTCCTCTGCATTTATTATTGCCATTATGACCAGGTCAGAGTAAAGCTGTACCTTGGTGACCTCCTTACCATCACCAACTGCTTGAAATCCCACCTGTCGCAGATCTTCTGTGCCTATTCCTTTTAAATTTGGACAATGGGCAAATACATTAAGAAGGAGAGATCTATTTAGGTAAGAACTCTTCCTTGATTTTTTCCCACCCCTTCCCATTTTTATTTGTTCAAAATATAGCCACTTATTCCCTTCATCCACCTCTTCTTACAGCCTAGGTCCCCCCCCGATGTAAATGTATGTTAATTCTACGCCCATCCTCCGTGCCGCATTCCCGGTGTACCTTCTCTTTAATGGGCGCCTTACAGACGGGAATGCTCGCTTGCTTATTGACCAAGTGACTTATATTTTTTGAGCCCTTAACCTGATGTTTTTGCTTCCTGCTACAGCTCTCCTTTTTTACTAGAGTCCAACCCGAGTTCTCTGGTCTTATTCCAGTTAATCTAGGTTCCCTCATTATTTTATGGGGTTCAGGCTTAAGATCTTGTTTGGCTACATCTATTAACTCCTTCTTCTCGCTTCTCTTTTTCGTCGCTCTTGTGTTACCCTTTCTTTGTATAACCCTTCCTGCCAAACTCATTCGTTTTGATAAACCGTAGCTCATGTATTCACCTCTTCTTTTTACAAGCATTGGCCATCTTGACACATAAAATTCTTGAACATCAGAATGAGCTTCAACCACATCGCTAACTAATGGGGGGTCAACGATTCTGGCTTCCTCTTCCCCCTCCCACACCGGGGCCGTAAGCACAGAATCTGAAACAGGTCTTAACATTGATGGCATTTGCCCCCTAATACCATGAAGTTCTCCCTCAATTTTAGAAAGGTGCATTTTCTGACTTTTCAAGATATCATGATTTAACATTGTTACTTCTAACAGTCCTTGAAGAGATTTTTGCACCATTAGCATCAGTTCAAAATTAAAGATGCTGGGGTTTCTGAAGATTCTAAATGTATCTCTTGCGACTGGTGTTCGCCGTTAGTGTCACCGTTTTTATCCATATACACAGGACTATTGATTCCCAGTAGGGCAAGCCTTTCTGTTCCATTTAAAGTTCCTTCTGGATTATGGGCTACCTCTTCAGTTTGCCTTGAGTCCAGGCTATCTACTTCTTCCGACGTCTGCCGAAACACTAGCGGAGAGGAAGAAAGTCGCGGTGACATTATTATCCCCTTATGGCCTATCAAAGACTGTACTGATCAATTTGGCAGATTTACAGAGTCTGCCAAACATTCATCAAAGATTAGAGAGGAGCCCCCTTTCCATAATTCCTCCTCTTCTTCGGTAGCCACGTTTTTAGCGGGGGAAACAACCCTCTTAAAATGCTTTCCCACAAAATCCTTAAGTGTATTTGATGCAATGCTTCCCTTACTTCCCTTACTTCCTCCTTGTTGTAATTCTTTGGAAGTTTTCTCTTTTTTCTTTTGGCTACGTTTAGATTTTTGCATAGCCCCAATGGACGTCGGAGTTTCTTGAGCAGAATGTAGATTTTCACCATTATCTTTTGCTTTCTTTGTTATTCCTAATGTACTTTTGTTTTTCCGAGGGGCCATTTAAATACTTGAGCACTTCGCCCAAGTGCTTCAGGTTATAGTCTATTGTAAATAAGTGTCCACCCAATATACCCCAACGCTCAATCCTCAGGAGAGGGTTACGGGGGATTTACAGATGGTGCCAAAGATTTTTTACCACTTACCTCTGTTGTGCCGTCTACTTGTAGTTATACTCATGCCCCGTGCCCTTCTCCACTTCTCCTTGTAAATATTGTCCTGGTTTACAATAACCCAAAGCAAGGGTTTTCCTTCTTTCACAACCTTGCCATAGGCTTCAATTAGACTTAATGGGGGAAAGAAAAAACCACTCCATTTGAAAAGCACTCCCTTTGAAAAGCGGTGTCGGCTCTCTCACCTCTCCTCTTTGCCTCTTCCTGCTTACTCTCGCCACACGCCACACTCCACCCTGCTTACGCCCTCAGGCAGAGCTCAGATAGGGTTCAGACAGGGGTCGGGGGTTGTACTTTAGAAGCAGCGACTGGCTGGGCTGACTCGGCTGGAAAAATGTCGGTTTTTTTTTTATGGCTACTCTGAAATGGAAATGGCCTTCGCCTCATATGTCGATTCTCATCCCGATTCCTCCCGTCGTAATCTTCGTTCAGCTTTCCGTTCAGCTCCGACTCACTCGCTCCCGTTCGCGCTCTCCAGCACACGACACGTTGGGGTCACGCTGTACGCAGTACGGCAACAACAGAGCTCAGCACATTGTGCAATTCCCTGTTTCGGGGTATTTATGTACTTAACTCCGTTCGTCCGTATGCCGGAGTTTACTACCTCCCACCCTGGCCCTCTCGCGCCCGCCTCACCGCCCCGCAGCACTCACTCGAGGAGCCACCATTGAGAAGAACCTTACATGACCTTGCATGTCCCCTCATCTGGTAGGATGTGAGTAGCTTCTTGACCTGTGGCCATGACAATGCTTTGCTGTGTAAATGAGATAGAAATTTCAGCAGCTCTTACTGGTATTGAGCAATCAAATTATACTTGCGAAGGATGAGCTATCCCACTATTTCCTAGCACTTAATAGTTTCATGGTTGCCTTATTAGAGTGTTTTGCAAAGATTATTATTTCAGTAGACAAGCAGACCATTACTGCCGCAAGGATGATCATGATACAGTGAGATTTGAGTAAAATTAGGAGCATTGGTCACAAGAGCCACAAATGGCACAATGTGTTTTTTGTTACATGAATATGCTGAATGGAAAACAAAGTGCTGTAGAACAATCGTTCTATTTACAAATTGTTCTTGGAATTAGGAAGGCCCAATGAAATTATCTGATTCTGAGCTCGCTGAGTTTTCTGCAAACATAATAGTTTTGCTCTACCTGACACATAATCCATCGTCTGTCGCATAACTTGCAGATTTTAACAAGAAACTTCTAGACATCATGAGGCCTATTCACCAATAAAAACTGCAAAAGTACATTAGAGATCTCTTTCTCCGCCTGAATATATTTTTATAACTTTTCTGGCGTGCTCCTATTCCCACTGTAGAAACCTCCATAGAGGAGAAGTCTGCACAGGGAAAGTAACACCTTCTCTACAAATGCACATTTAACCCATTCGCTGCGTGCGTCAGCCAACGGCCGTTGCGAGCACTACCTCTGTAGTGCAGTGCACGTTCGTGGGCCGACGCTGCCCCGCCCACGCACGGAAATACCCGCACCGCGGCTGATTCTACGTCGTGCTTAACGGGTAAAAAAATAACAAATCTCCATTAAGTTTGTTATGTCATGCAGATTTGAAGAGTTCACTATCACCAGAGAGGGTATCTTGGTATGCGGAAACCATTTTCCCCTAAGGAGAAGGCCCATGCAATACACACCCACAACATTTGTGGGTGATTCATTCTCCTTCCCGCAATACAAGCGGAGTTACTTTAGTTCTGTCCTATAGTGAATCTCTGACTGTTTCCAGGGAGGGAAGGGATTGTACTGATAAATTTGTGGTTCTCAAATTAAAAACCTGGTTGCTGAGATCCGACCACTTAAAAGCCCTCATAAAAGCCTCTACCCTTACCAGGAATCCCTTGGTGAGATCCTGGTAGATGTATGAAAGAAAATGCAGTCTTAAACTTACATTTATAGCCAAGCTACTTTCGTGAAAAGGCCCTTATGTGTCTAACTCAGGCAGATCAAAAGTTATTAAAATGAAAGCATAACACAAGGTGTCATGTACTGCCTTACCCTTTCCAAAGGTTAACTGGTGACCAGCTGCTAAGTGTTAAACTGAAACTAATGAGGTTAAACCTTTGCCCGGACATTAACAATATGTTATAAGAACAGGGCCACATCTATCAATAATGCAGCTGGCACAATGGTACTGAGGCCTACGTATATGATGGGCCCACTCCACACTATACCAGTTGTTTACTGTCAAAGCATGTGATGGGCAACCAATATATTTATCTAGTGTGAAGGGCAAATAAGCCTCGAACTGGTTGAAGTGGCTCAAAATGTTGCACATGTACTGCCATGGAATGTGGCAAATGTTACCACATACATTGGTCCTCCATTGTAATATAACTACAGTGGTCGTGTATATAGGTGGATGCATTGTGTTTCTGCTTCAAAGCAATGTCTGATATGTTTCCAGCTCACAAAAAGAGAGTCACCCCTCAATCAAAATTGATCGAGTTTTTAAACCGCATAATAACGCCATGCCCATTCTACATTATAAATAGCATTTTATATATGCCCAATGCAGGTACCTCTTAATAAACACTCACAAACACCGTGTACTTTAAACAATATTTTACCTTCGTTCTCTAGAAGATAATCATTGTTTTAACAACCACTATTTAAAAAAACTTATTTCTTTGACATTATTTGTATACAATTAAAAACAACAAATAACTGTTGAATAAAATACGGTATATTTGACAGTTTTATATTTGTCAGATTTATATTTAGTATTTGAGCAGTAGCTTCGTATTTGAAGCCCAGAGGCTAGAGGAATACCACTGAGCTAAATATATTTAAATGAATGTGGTCATTGATAGCAAAGACAGTCCTACAGGTACCAAGGTCGGAGCCAGAGCTAAGAGTTGCTACCGCTAATGTAGTGCTACCACAATCCCACAGCTGCAAGTAGAGTGCAACATCCCTTAGCCGTTTCTGTGCCCATTTCTGGTTTTCCTATGTGAGCCTTTGCAGAAGATGGAAGACTTTCACTCGGCTTGTTTAGAACAATAATTACTCATCATATCTTAGTATTGCCAAAACTAATTGCGAAAATGTCGACAAATTTAACGAGATCTGCAAAGCTACCCAATAAACTTAAGTTAGAGGCATGTTTTTAACAGAAAACGTGAACCTCAACATTTCGGGGAAAGAAGCAGCAAAATTAACTCAATTTGCTGAGAACTTAATTTATTGAGCTAAACAAACATCTGAAAACTTGTATGCCTTATTGATATTAAAAGAGGTAACCCGTAAAACAACCAGAAAGCTTTTAGATGAGCCAAACATGCATCTATAGTCGAGGGACCTATAAACTCCTGGAGCAGTTTTCTGCTAGACTGAGCAGATGAAATGCGCGTGTATTATCCTACCAGAATTAAATTTACGATTGCCAAATATTCTTAAAGTCACGCATTTAAGCCCCACTAATATTGTAGGGTCAAATAGAATGTGCAATGGAGGAAGCACACTGTTTACATTATGGAAGCCGAGGAGGTTGCCTGAGTTAGTGTGTATAAGAAGTACTTTCATAATTGGTCTACAATGATGATGCTAGAGTCTCTCTTCGAGGAATTGGTAATGTTTAAACTTGTATATATGGTTTTGCTAAGCAGCAGTATTTATCCAATATGGTCACCATATGGGAAGTCTGGGGATCAGTGGGCTCGGTGCTTTGATTGGTAAGGGGAAAAAGGAAGTAATCTTCCAGGTTCAATAGATGACCACCCACAGTTAATGTTAAGAAAGTATATAACGCCAGCTGTAAATTCTGAGAAGATTGATTGAGGTCACCATTTAATTAAAAAGTCCAGATATGACCGAACATGGATGCAAAATAAAGCAACTGAGGATGTAATTTGACTTAATTGGGTACTTGCTATATAGTATACAACTGCAGAGCTGGTGTTTTTCAGAGAATGTGGAGACCATTCATTGCAGACACACGAACCTTGGTACAGCATAGAAAGTTGCACTACTTCGAAGGAAGAGGAAGAGTGCGTTGACAGCTGTAATGTATATTGCTCCACTGTGGCCCATCTTTATAAGATTCATCCAAAAAACAAGTTTTAGGGACCTTGGGCTCATGGTTTAAAACCTACATCTCGTGAAACGTTCCAGTTATAGCGAGGTATTCAACCATCCCTTTAAGAACTGCATTGTACGTGACCTCTCACACGAAGTTACACATCATAGCACAAAATACACAGATGTCATCAAATATCCAATCATTGATGGCATCGATGCAGAGGCAACCAGTTAGTATTGCAAACATTTGCTTAAAAGAAGCAAACATCCAATCTTGTTTCTGTGTGTAACAAAGGCAAGGACATGGTTAAGTTGAAAGTGGGCTTTCTAACTGCAATTAACTACGAAATTAGCTGTTGCCAGCGATTAACTAGGGCAGCCTTTCGTATATGTATTATTTGCAAGGACCTTTAACTACTAACAGACCTTTTCCATCCTTATCAAAGCCTTTAATTCCTAGGCCGTGTGCCCAGAGCTCCAGAATGTGTAAGGGCAATGAGGTTCTGTTTTGTAGAGACCTCTGAGCCCCCTCTAATGTATCCATTCCGGGGACCATCACCAGACCAGTAGTCAAACTTGTAATATCAGTACGTTTGCAAAGCCGTCCATTTGGCTCGAAAGAATTAACAGAAGGCTAGTCATTTCCGCCCGTAGAAGACCATAAAACAGTCCCCTAGATGTCATCTGGCTTTATTGTCTGTCAGTGCACTGCGGCAGAAAAGATTACCTGTCATTTCTTGAACATAAAAGTCTTTTTAATACTATTTGCTTTTGCTCATTTTCATGTCTGCCATGCAGAATGTAAGACTATATACAAATCTTAAGGACACTAAACACATTTCATAATGGAATTCCCAACATCATTGGATTAATAAAACACGCATTAAATCCAAACCACTCTTAATATGATGATGGATGTTGCGTGCGGTAACCACCAGTCACCCGGTTTTTCTTCTTGATAAAAAAAAATAGATACCAATGAGAATTATCCAATGTATAAGAATAACTGCAATTAGCAAGAGATGATATAAAGTCAGTCATTGAATTACTAATCTAACTGCATCATCTCGAAATAACAGATTAATGTTTATAAAGAAGGCTGGTGGGTCTCTGCTAAACAGGAATTGGTTACTCTTCCTAGTAACTCCTCCGCTATAGAGGATATGGACATAATTGTTGATCTGAAATTTCTTGATGAGCTTTATAGTTAGTGTAGGGTCCCTGCCTTTAGCAGTAAAAAAGTAAAGCGCTTTCTTCAAAAAGAAATCCTCCATAATGAAAAGGAAGAGATTACAAAATTGCTTTATCCCTCCTATCCTCAAACTATTGCCTTCCCGTAAAGGGAAAATAACATTTTTGTTTACTAGCCTGTACTCGATGTGATTGAGCAGGACTTTGTCACATCTTTGCTTGAAAGTTGGCAAATTATGTTCAATTAAATTTAGCTTCTAAATTTCCTTCTTAAATTAGTTACTACATTCCAAAAATAGGGAATCATCTCCGCTACAACTGTTCTGTTAAAAACAACCAAGAAGACAGATTTTCGACTATCCTGTTCATTTTTTATATATTTATGTAATCTAAACATGGAGATTTCCATTCATTGTGGATTAATATAGAATGTAATACTTTCCTCAAAGGAAATGGTGGTGAAGTGGTAGAATGTTGAACTGCTGCAGTAATATACAGTTCCATTAAACCAGCAAAGGTGGTTAGAACTATAAATGTAGAAGGCAGCAAAAAGTCACAAAAAGATCAGTAAAATGCATCAACCAAGCTTCACATCAATCATGCATTGTGAGAGAGCAAGAAAATATAGTTCTTTGCTTTCCAGGCCACCAGGACCAAAATATTTAGGGCCTCATTTATAAAGCTGTGCGTCACTTTTACGCCGCCGGTGCGTCACTTTTTGTGAAGCACCAGCAGCGTAAAAAATGTGCCTTGTTGCACCATGTTTACAAAGTGACGCATCTATGTAGATGCGTCACTTTGTAAACCCATGCGCTACATTATTCCTACGCCAGGTATAATGTATGCAGGGGGGGCGTTCTGACGCAAGAAAGGGTCATAGAAGTGACGCAGTGAAATCTATAAGATTTCACTGCGCCACTTCTAGGACACAAATGCGTCAACTTCTTACGCCTGCCTCACAGCAGGCGTAAGACTGACGCAGGCCCTTTCACATGGGCTTGCCCCATGTGAAAGGATACATTGCTGGAGTTGCGTCACTTTTGTGACACACTCCAGCAATGCATCACTTTTGCGTCATACAGATACATCAGAAATACGGACGTATCTGTAACTTCTTGCACAATCATGCGTCATACAGTAAATATGACGCATCATTGGTGTCGCAAGGAGGGCGCAGTGAAAAGTGACGCATCGCTGTTTTCACGCAGCGATGCGTCACTTTTCATAAATGAGGTCCGTAGTGTTACTAGGACTGTAGCCTTCTTATAAATTATGGTTCCACTTGGAAGAATGAGGTAACTCAAAGACAATGGAATTCACCATGCAGTAGAATTAATCATCAATAATCAAGAAAAAATAAATTTGCATTACTCATAATTGAAAACAGCTGTTTCCCTATAAACACCCGTATTGAGTGTTTATAGGAAAACACGTATTAATATTCTTTCATAAAAATGCAAGAAGTGTTCAAGTAATCAGACAACACAAAATGCAAAATAGTAATGAACAGTCTGTACAACAATATTTCATAATGAAACAATTTCAAGTAGTAGAGGTCAGAGCAATACACTAGTTCCAAAATGCAAACAGTCCATCCAGTTTTATGTTCACATATTCATGGTTATTGACAACCTATTGATCCCAGGACACTTGAGGGTCATCATCAGGACGAATGTAAGCTTACTGAAGCAAGAGCATCATTAGAACAAATTCCACAAAGAGATGCATTGACAGCTAATTCGATAGATCTAATGAATCAGATCAAAAACTGGGAACCAGGGTCGTAAAATGCTCATAATGATCTTTGGAAACAGGAGTGCTGCATGGCTACACATGTGATGCTTCATGTGTCCGCATCCGTAAACCGTCCCTCTGGATGAGTATTGATGATTTATTCTATGGTTTGATTATTGATGAATATTTCTACTGTTTGATGTATTGTTCTATCTTTGAGTAGTCTCATACTTCCACTTGCAACCATTGTTATTGATGGGCCTGTATGCCCTTGGTTCCAGGTGTTATGCTGGCTGCCAATGTGCCTAATTGCCATTCTTATAAAACATGACATGTTCAATTACTACTGTCATCCTTTTTGAATGCCAATCAAAGTTTACATAATATTAATAGCTGGTAACTAAGAGACTGATTACAATCTTGCCTAACAGAGTTACTCCATCACAAACGTAATAGAAATCCCATCCGCCAAATTATAATTCCAATATATCCTATGGAACCTGTAAATTGGGGGATGGGATATCCGCCATGTTTGGGATGGAGTATCCTGTTCCGCCAAGATCGCTAATCAGGCCCTAAGGAGCAAGGAAATGTAGTGAGTTGCAGGTTGCGTATTAGATTATTTATATGCATTTCTATAATATATTACTACACAACGTAGAGAAAAATCTGCATTTAGTTGAATTTTAATTCACATGGAAGTGTATGTTTATACAGATTTGGAAAACATTGTGCATCGTTAGTGGACTGGTAAATTGTGAATACAAAGCACAGTAACAAGAGGTCTCTGTGTGAGTTCCGTCCTAGCATCTACTGCAATAGAACGTATGATAAAAAAACTAGAGGGAGGCAAGACGGATAGCAATAATAAAACACCCACTTTTCTCAAAACTGCAACAACACAGAATTAAAAGCACTAGCTGTTGGTACTCCAATAATTGAATATTTTCCTACCCATCAACCTGCATTCCAAATGATCTATTCTTGGACTTTGCCTACAGTTTACACATTGTGTTGTTTGATGCTTTAAATAAATATCCTATTTTCAAAATATATTCACTCATCTTTTTATCATCACAGACTTCGTTCAACCTGAGACCAGGAAATGATTGCCCAGCTTAGCTAGTATTGAGCACATGATGCCATCAAACCTTGCAGCTGTCGTCAAGGGCATCTTCCTCAAATTGGCATCTGAAATGACCAGCTGTGGTGAGCTATCAAGTCCTACACAGAAAGAAACAGCTTTCTTTCCTCCGTTATGGACCAACATATACTAAGATCTAAACAGTAATGTTCTCTGTATATAATAATACAGTGTCTGAACCAGTCTGAGTAAAATCATGGATTTCTATGCTTCCCAGAATTCTCTCTTTAGCTTACCCCAGTTTGGCTTTCCAGAGGGAATAAGGACTCAGATATCACTGTAAAAACTATGGGTGGTGTTCTTGTTATCATGCATGTAGGCATCATATGAGAGCTTTTATTGCAGTCTACAACTCATGCCAAGTATCTCTCAATGCTCGCCATATATTCCATTGTGCCCTATCACTCCATTCAGTGACATGCTGAGCAGAATAGGTGTGGAGACCTGGGAGGCAGTGAGAGTGGGCACACTGGGTGCGCTGTTCCAAAATGGTTTACTCCTGCCCTATGATCGGCTACAGGAAGAACATGAGCTGCCAGCGAGTCATTTTCTAGCTTATGGCAGTTTGTTGGCTGTGTTGGAGAGATTCTGGGGCATCACATACACCGAACCTGACCAACACCGAACCTGACCAACACCGTCTGATACATACCCTTTACATAATAGGTGGCGGTTGTAGACTCATCACATGGTTTATTTGTGCTTTAACATACACCACACATGGCCCACCGGCTGCAACCTGCAAATGAGGGGAGACAGATGCAGGAAGAGAACTAACGCAGAGAGAAAGGGAAAAATACTCATATATCTTAGGAAAGTGTAGATGAATGCTTAGCTGCAGTACATCCAGCATAATATCCTCCACAAGGCCTATCTTACCCCAGCAACACATAATTAAATGTTTAGGTCCTCCTCTAATTGTCCTGTGTTAGACATGGCATCTTTGGCGTGGTTTCCCCCTATCTTTTTGCCTCTACCTCCTGTATTTTTGATGTTGTGCTGGATTTCGTTTTTGCTGGTTTAGATGCTTTGGGCACTTTTCCACTGCTGTTCAGTGTCAAAGTGCAAGTGCTCCCTGTGTAATTTGTTATTATGATTGGTTATCCATGATTGACATATTTGTCTCACCAAGAAGTCCCTAGTAAAGTGCACTGAGTGTGCCAGGGCTGGTGATAACAAATGCTACTAGTGAGCCTGCAGCACTGATTGTGCCGCCCACATGAGTAGCCCTAAAATGGTGTCTCAGACCCTGCCACCACAGTGCCTGTGTGCAATCTGTGAACTGCCATGTCCTCCTGGTCAGTGTCCCCACTGGCCAGGCCTAACCTTCCCTTTCTGTACACATTGGTCACCCCTATGGAAGGCCTAAGGTACCCCGTTGGGCAGGGTGAGTGTATGTGAAAGGTAGAGCATGTACTTGTGCAGGTGACATGCTCTGGTAGTGAATTACAGCCATTTTCGTTTTTCACTATTGTAAGGCTATCTTGCCCCATAGGCTATCATGGGGAATGCTGGCTACAGTGGCAACCAGCATATCTTCCCATAGGAGCAAGATGGGACATAAAAGTCTGATATCCCTGAACTCAGAATTTAATAACACATCTTTTAGGAAAGGTTGTTTTTAAATCCTGTGTTTGAGGACAGCACTTTTAGAAAGTTGCTGTCCTCTGGTCTGACCTTTCTTTGTGTCTTGGCCTGTTTGTAAATTGACTGTCTGGTTTGTGAGTGACAGGGACTGGGTGGCTCCCAGAGTCTGAGTGGGCCATCCCTGGGCTGAATAGCTCCATCTGCATCTAGAGTGGTGGTAGGGGGTAGCACCTGGGCCTGAATAGGACTGTGCCTGCCTTCCACAATGCTGGCTCCACCTCCTGCTGGGTGGCTGACGACCCTTCCCCTCTCTCTGAAAGGAAAGGAGAGGCCAGGAAAACAAAGTGCTCAAGGAACACCCAGAACTGGTTCAGACCGGGCTCAGAGCCCTCTTGCACAAAGGTATCAAAGACTTTTAGGGGTATAAGTACAGGACCCCTGACTACAGAAAATTAAGTCATCCTGGAAACAAGAAGGAACCTCTGCCAAGGAGAAAGCTGGAAGACTGAAGAAGAAGGACTGCCCTGCTGTGTGCTGCTGGAATGACCTGCAGTTGCTTTGCTGCCTAGAAGAGGGGAAGGACTTTGTTGTTGCTTTGTCCCCTGACTTGAAGGAATCTCCAAGGGCCTGTTGTGAGCTTGCTCCCTGTTTTGAAGTCCCAGGAACAAAAAGGACTTTACCCCCAGCTTCCCTGAGCTCCGCTGAGATAGCTCTGTCCTTCCTAGAGTGCTTGGGCCAGTTGTGGTGCCTCTGGAAGTGGCACCTGTGTTGGGAAGCTGGAAACCAAGATTTGAGAGACTTTGCTACAGAAAGGTTATCGCATCGCTCGATTGCGGAGTGCATCACCGTCAGTGCGAGGTAATTCCCGCCGCCGCGAAGGTCGAGATCGTCGCAGCGCCTGTTGCAGCTGCCAGAGACCCTTCGCTAGCGGGAAAAATATCAACGCTGCGAGTATCGTCGCAGAGCCTGTCATCACTAGGTGAGATTGCCGCACCACCGCTTTGCGACCTGTTTCACGTCGCTGCGAACATCGTCGCAGAGCCATCGCTTCGAGGGGCCGGGAGAGGAGAAGATCGTCGATAAGCCCCGGAGATCGTAGCATCGTGCCTTTGTGAGAGAAAACTTCCTACGGAACCTACGCACCGGAATCCATAAAAGTCATCGCCTACTTCCCCATACAGACCGGATTCGTCGCAACACGTCCGCTGCTGCAGCGGGGCTGTCGCTAACGCCTCCCCTGGTTCTCAGGAGTAACGCATCGCTTGTTTTCTACCGCTACAGCTTCTCTGCTTGGAACTTTTTATCGCAAACAAAGGTACTGTGGCTAAAACGTGATGCAACTGTGGATCATTTTGTAGCTAACCTTAAGAACACTTTGCAACCATATTCTTGAACTGTGTATGTTGGATTTTTGTCATTTTGGTGTTGTGTAGTTTAGATTAAATACCTTTATTTTTCTAAACTGTTGTGGAGTCAGTTTGTGGTGTTTTCACTGTGTTACTGTGAGTGTTGGTACAAATACTTTACAAATTGCCTTTGGATAAGCCTGACTGCTTGTGCCAAGCTACCAAGGGGGTGAGCAGAGGTTATCTAAAGAGTGTTTCCTCCTTACGCTGACTAGAAGCAAGGGTCCCTATTTGGACAGTGGTACCTACCCCTGCCAACTAGAGACCCTCAGTTTTAACATCCTAGATGTCAGCAAAAAGGAGCAAACATAGTGCATATGTTTTGGAGCTGTCCAGAGGCTGCAATATAATGGGAAGCGTTGTCTGATGCACTGCCAGAGGTGACTGGCCGGACAGATGTGTGCACATTGGAAGGCTCATTGTTGGGACTGGCTAAGCACCTGAAAGCTGCCAGATCCACAAACAGTGTAATTGATTTGGCATTGCTGATTTCTCATTGACTCATAGCCGTGCATTGTAAAGCTCTCCCATTACCAGGTAAAGCTCACAGGTGCCAGGTGATGCTCATATGGGGACAGGTGGGGGCTATGGCGCTCACACGAAAGCAAGCTTGTGGACTGTGCAAATATCCCATAGTAGTTGATTGGTTAGCTGACTTGCAAACCTACAGTGAGGATAGCACTAGTGCTCATGCTTATAACCACATGCAATACCTGGTGTGTCAGGGATGTCGCGCGCTGCTGCTAACCCCACTTGTATTTGCCTGCTTGCCTTACATGTTAAACGCTCCATGTTCACCTGTGCTGATACTACTCCCTGCCTTCTCCTACTGGTGTGGCAATGCCTCCCACCTACATACCCTGAAGTTTCTAAGGACTGGTACAGTGGCATACGCTGACATTTTTGGCACAATATTGGACTCCGTGAGGATAATGCAGATCTGGGAAGGAAAGGACTCACACTAGTGATTGTGGTTATAATAAATGGGAAGCTGCCTCCGCATGACCTCCTATGTTCCATTGTATTTTCATGTTTGTAGAAAGAACTAAAGACTCCTGTTGATATCTGTGTGATATAATGGCAATACTATATATGTGATAGATATACCATCAATGCAAATGTATCTTGACACTAATGTAATGAATTTATTTGCGCTGTTGATAAATGCAAATACAAATAGTTTAAAAAAAATCATGGATGTGGGCATTCCCTGTCTATTGATGCCATGGAACCTTTTTGAAGCTTTTGATGCAATTTAGCATAAAGGTGTCCCCAAAATACGGCCCCAGCATATATGAATTTGCCATTCTTACTGGCCTCTATAACATTTTGCTTGTAGGAACTGAAATTGCTGAGGTATTTGGACTCCGGACTATAGGAGACTGCTAAATATTCCTGCCCTTTAAATATGTTAATGTTTGGTTAATAGCATATATCAATGTGAAACAATGCAGCCACATTTTGTGCTGCTCTCAATGAATGCTGCTTTTACGTCTTGCCTAGAAAGAGCTTGTGCTGTCTCTTCAAGACATGTTGTATATACTTTGAGGACTTACAACACCATTACAAGGGCTTACAAACCCATTGCTTTTCATTCGTTTCTTTGAGTGTTCTTTAAAAAGTCTTGCTTCCAAGTAGTTCATCTTTCCCATTTGTCCCTCCTTTTTGTGCGTTGTTAACTTCCATGGAGCACCATCCAAATACGTGTAGCCTTACTTACACTCGTCCCATTTTAGCAACTGCTTTAGGTACTTCTTTTTTCTTTGTCTAACAGCAGTTCACTCTAGTGCTCTATGTTTTTACTTGCTCTGAGCTTTTCAGCAAACAGGGCTGTATATCTTGTTCTTATCTTGTCATATTTGCTGTTCTTTCAAAGACCGAGATCAAATAACAGAAGCTGTTTCCCTGAGAGCACCTGTTTACACTATCCATCTGTCTCAGTGTGATTATAACGTGTGATGCCAGGGGTTTCACTCCATTTGTTTTCATGTTTCATCTTCCCACCATTGGTTCCTCCCCATCATTGAAGTTTTTTTTGGGGTTTTTTAGAGTTAGAAAAAAACTCTTCTTTTTTTTTGTTCCTTTGCCCCACTTAGCGCTTTGCTGAGCTGTAAGGTGCTCACAGCAGGAGGAAAAAACAACTGGGAAAAAGATGTAGATGTGCCTCTTTTGCAGTGGTGTGATACCAGGCGCACAGCCTATGCCCTCACAACTGTCTTTCTCAGGAAACAGAGTGAAAATGACAGAGAATCAGCTGGAAAAGTTACATTTTACTTCCACGCAAATGCAAATTAAGATAATTCTCCAAACTGCTATCAGCTGAATGCAGAGAGGACCAACTTTATAGATTTCATCATTTGTTTCTCTGACCACAAATGCACCTCTGAAACACAACACAGCACAGCATAACATCACAACAAGTGGGATGATAAAGCACTGCAGAAGCATCCGGGTATCCGTAGAAACGCAGCACCATTGGGTTTGTGGGCGTGGCCAGAGATGGTAGTGAAATTGAAGCTGCAAGACAGGCAGTCATCCCCCAATACACCCAGCAAGCATACTTGGATATCTTGATTCCCAGGAAACAGAGAAATAATGCACAACTGAGGTCTCCCTGAGTAGATTCATTCATACACTTACAGGAAGAATACTGAGCGCACAGTACAGTTATTGTGCTTTAAGAGCGCTGTGAACTTTAGAGACCTGTACATTCTAAAATATTGTAACAGGAACCCTGTATCTCTGTTTTCTGTGGGTGTCAGTCTGTTTGGCATTCATCAGACCAGAATGATCTGTTCCTTTTAAGTTGTTTTCTGTGCATGACCTTCAAATGCAATATGGTGCATGTTTACCAGTGTATTCCTGTTTATTGGGTTCTCTCTGTGGTTCAGTGACTAAATAGCGAGGGACATAATATAGAATGCCCAAAAGATCAACTCCAAAATATCGAAGTACAGAATATAGAATCCCTATCTACAAACAGGTAAGTACTAAAATATCGAATACAAAATATCGACAGTTAAAATATAGTTAACTAAAATATCGAATTTTTAAAATGTATTAAAAATAAAATAAAAGTAATTAAATATTAATTTTTTTTATAAAACATACTTAAAATAATGTATAAAAGCTTAAAATGTAAACATAATAAATGTAATGTAAAAGAAGTAGAGATTTTGTTGGCTAGTGAGAGGGTAACAATTACTATTCCCACTTCAGAGAGTGCAACAGTAGGGAAAGTAATGATTTAATATTAAAATAATATTAAATTAATTATTAATACCAATAAAAAATTAAGTAAAAATAATTACCAATTAATTCAAATGAATTATCTATTAATAAAAATGAATTACCGATAAATGAAAATTAATTACCAATTAATAATTATCAATCAATTAATTATCAATACAAATAAATAAAAAAATATTTACTTTTACAATTAAATTAGTTCCCACCCTATTCCCCTATAAACCCACAACCCACTCCAAATAATACATTTTAAAATTAACATAATTATCAATTAATCAATTAATACAAATTAATGACCAATTAATAAAAATTAATTACCATTTAATCAAAATCAATTACCAATTATTAATTATCAATCAATTAATTATAAATACACATAAATAAAAAATAATATTTAATTTACTTTAATTAAATTACTTCCCTCCCCTAATCCCCTATAAACCCACAACCCGCTACGGAATTAAATTATGCAAAAACTAAATTATATAACATTCATTACTTTAAAAAAATTAAACATACATTACAAAAATAATATATAATTTTAACACATATACTACCATACATAACGGTAACTAAATTTGATATTATGGAAATCGATATTTTAAATTCGATATTATGGAAATCGATATTTCCTTCCTCAATTTTGATATTCTGACTAACTATATTTTGGTGATTCGATATTCTGGCCTATCAATATTTTGGAGTCAATATTCAGGCCTGTCGATATTTCGAATTCTATATTTTGGGCCTTTACCAACTGTATAGGCATGCTTCCTTCAGCATGCCACTGGGAGCATTTCAACCGCAAAAATGTCATCTTAGGGACCAACACTTTCCTATTCTCTTCAGAGAGCGGCACAAGAATTCCTGCTAGGTACAATAAACACCATATCACCAACACAAACTCTCTTTTGAAGTATCACAAAAACGATCAAAGTGACCAGCCTACAATCCAAATGAAGCCATTTTGGGAGCAGGCCAAATGATGAGAAGCGGCATTCACACCCTACAGGGACAGAGAGACCCATCTAAACGTGTTCTCACTTTGTGCATCTTGTGTTATATACCTGTGTATACACTGACCATACTCAAAACAACAGTTGATGGACAGAATACAGAACAGTGTCATACATTCACCCCAGTACAGATATCTGGGCCTAAATCCATCCTTTTTTTGCACTCCACACCACCCTAGTTCAGACATGGCCATATGCAAATCAGCCTTGACCCTGTGCCTCATGGGAACAGTCCAGCCCGAACTGCCAAGCCATGTCTTTCCTGGACCGGAATCAAGCATCCTAGGACCGGTTTCTGGCTATCAGCCGTCTTCAGCCAGGATAGCTTGACTTCAGTGGTGTGGAGAGCATGGGACTCACGTCTGAGCATACCCATCCCACTCGGGGTGACAAATATAAAACAACAGTTGATGGACAGAATGCAGAACAGTGTCATACATTCACCCCAGTACAGAGATCTGGGCCTAAATCCATCGTTTTTTTGCACTCCACACCACCCCAGTTCAGACATGGCCATATGCAAATCAGCCTTGATCTCTGTACTGGGGTGAATGTATGACACTGTTCTGCATTCTGCCCATTAACTGTTGTTTTGCGTATGGTCAGTGTATACACAGGTATATAACATGAATGTATGACATTGTTCTGCATTCTGTCCATCAACTGTTGTTTTTTGCATTTGTCGCCCCGAGTGGGATGGGTATGCTCAGACGTGAGTCCCATGCTCTTCACACCACTGGAGTCAAGCTATCCTGGCTAAAGACGGCTGATAGTCAGAAACCGGTCCTAGGATGCTTGATTCCGTTCCAGGAAAGACATGGCTTGGCAGTTCGGGCTGGACTGTTCCCATGAGGCACAGCGTCAAGGCTGATTTGCATATGGCCATGTTTGAACTGGGGTGGTGTGGAGTGCAAAAAAACGATGGATTTAGGCCCAGATCTCTGTACTGGGGTGAATGTATGACATTGTTCTGCATTCTGTCCATCAACTGTTGTTTTTTACACTGACCATACTACATTAAGAGAAGGTGGTATCCAGCAGTCCTTCATTTAGAGCCACCGGCCTCAAAGCAACGCAGGACTCAGTCCCCAAGAGAAAATATCACATTCTTGCTTAGCCGAGGACACAGCACCATTGCACGCACTAGTGTGTGGGTTGACAATGCACGAGAAATTAAATGCTTTAAGTAATGAATGAGCAAGGACGGCAGGCAACCTTCAAATTAGTGCAATGAAGGCTTGGGGGGCTTCCTATGCTATAATTATGCACATAATCGAGAACACCAACTAGTGAACCTGGAAAATAAACAGCATGCTAAACTGGTCAGCCAACGTCATCACATTGCAAAGAGTGGCCTGGATACAAATAATCACACATCTAAAGAATACCTGCTATGCCCATGTTCTCAATAGCAATATCAATCCAAACGCCCCTGCCTTTAACATGTTAGATAGGCATCCTACACTATGGAGAGAGTCTGGCATCCTTAGTTTCACACCACTGAAACAGCACACTCCACGCTAGACGAATCGCAAGCTGGGGAGACAAAGCTGGACCAGTGAGGGGCTTGTGATGAACGCAACCCAGGAGTTTAAATAGTCAAAGGCTGGTGTCCTCAACCGCAAGGAATAGGCACGCTCGGCATTGGCCGGCCTGCTTTGAATCTCCCAATATGGATGGAAGGGGCGGGGTAAGCCTGCATGTGGCCTAAAGGGTAGGAAACGGCAGCCCTGCACTCAGTGTCGCTGAAACAAAAACAAGTGCTTTGACCAAGTCAACGCTAGCCGCATCATGGTGTTTATTGTTTGTTTTTTACTTTCAACCATGCAGCACCACAAAAGCGCTGTTGTGCAATGTGACAAAAAACTTGAGAAAGCCAAATAGCTCTACTATTTGCTTTTGCCAGTGATTTTTAAGCTCCATAATATAACCACCATTGATTACGTCATAGCACCTTTCTTTTTTTATAAAAGAATCCCTGAAATAATAACATCAGCTACAGCTTTCCCAGGGATAACATGCCTCTCATTGGGACCCCTCGCCAAACACCAGTACCTCCCTTTTTAGGCTGCCAGTCAGGCAGATAAACTGATGTTTCTCTTCTCTCCCCCGGTGGAAAAACATCAGGAATAAATGGTCTCAGTTGAGGCACTTCGCACCCCAAATCACTACCTACCATGGAATGACCCAAAGCATCTACAGCTTTCTATCCAGCTTTGGGGGGTGAAAATGTGTTTATTATTTGTTCATTTCATTATCTATTGTCTTGTGTACACATGGAGAACAGCGTGCATAGTTTGGACTCCAACCTTTCTGCTAGTTTTGGAGGCCTTGGCTGCTGTACTGTGTACAGCTCTCATAACATCCAAAATATCCTGGAGGCCCCATTTAGATTTAGAGGGCTCTGGAGGCTGCATTTTCAAATGTAAAAGTCTAATCTCGGGCACTGTATCCCGTTAACACTCAAAACAGCAACACCAAGCTAAAACAAGATGGGAACGCAGGAAGGAGAGGGGGGAGTAACACCATTAAGAGCATTGCCCGGGGTCCAGGAGACAGCCCAACGAGGGTGTGACCCCGATATTCTCTGGTTCACGAGGCAGAACTCCAGTGGCAGCTCAGCTGGTGATCCTTTGTCCAAAGTAGACAAGACATAGATGTATATGGCTCCTCATCCGTCCTCTGACTGGTGACCAACACCAATAACACATTCTATCTACCACAGACTCGCCTTGGGTATGGCAACAGTTTGAAACACGCTAGTCACTTTCCTAAACAACCAGGGAAGGGAGGGAGTTAACACAAGCTAATACTACACTTGCAGCTGCCTCCACTGTAGCTCTCTTTGGAAATCATACTCATGCTGAAGCTGATGATGCTGCTGTCAGCTCCAAATCAATTCGAGTTCTTAAAATTCATAAAACGTTTAGCTCAAATAACACAAAAGTTCTCTCAATTTACCGGTGGTTCTCTATATTCAATATTACCATAAAACAAACAGAAGGTAACAGAAGAAAGCAGGCTTCATAATTAAAAAACAATGTCTTCTATGATTCCTTTCAAGTCTAAATGAAGAGCTCTATTATTTTTCACCTTGGGCCTGATTTAGAGTTTGGCAGACAGGTTACTCTGTCACAGACATGACGGATATTCCATCTGGTGGATGGCAAGTGCATTATATCCTATGGCATTTGCAATAGGTAGGATATTCGTCATGTTTGTGATCAAGTAACTCATCCACCATACTCTAAATCATGCCCTTAATGTTCTTTATATTCTAGGCTTTTATGTATATTATTATTGTGCATTGTTGACTTTTTCACCTTTTTAGTCATTTTTATCTGATACAGGTATGTCAGTTGGATGTGGGAGGTGGGCAAGTCTGAACATACCAGGGAGATCAAGTTTTTCGGTATGTTTTAATATTAGATTTGGTGAAAGATTCTCTCTGGTGAAACCCCAAGTAAAGAATATATAAGACACAGGACGACTGTGTATAATCATATATACAAATGGACACTAGAATGGAGGCGAGAGTCAGTGCATATTACACAATTAAATGGTAGTACTATGGAACAACTTAGCAGAAATTGAAATTGGTTCCTGATGCTGACACTCATCAACATATTAAAGCATTATTACAAAGAATAACTTGGAAAAAAAGCCACTTGAAAATGCTCTACACGAGTGAATGAGCGAAATGTGCACCGCTGTAAGGAGATTAATAGATGACTCTGTATGACTTTACGGACTTCAACAGACAGAATGATTAAACGCTGTATTTATTAAGATGATTTGTACCAGATTAGGAATAGGAAATTGGAGAGCACAAACTATGTGTCTTTTACCAATGTGTACCGTCAGGAAAGTATCATAGATGAACTGCATATGTTTTTTTTTTTTACATTTCGACAGTGATGTCCGATACCCTCTTTATGCCATGATAAAGTAAGTACAATGGAATCTCAAATAAATAGCATATGGTTTATGTTGTTGAACGATAGAAATGTCCACATATGGCAGCATATAAATTCTGCTTTTATGAAGGAAGAAAGTCTTACATTTTTGTTTTTAAAGGGGTAGGCGCATTATTTTATGCAACGGTAAGAAATGTGAATGTAATTTTATTATTATCTTTGTTCATAGATAGTGTTTCTTACCGCACTAATACACTTTCTTGAAAATAATAGATCGTACCATCACCAAGTTAATGGTGCTCAATCTATCTCTCTTGGAAAGATGGTAGTTTCAATCTGCCTTGCTTGGATTGGTGCTTGTAACTCTACGTTCCGTGCTGATGTCAGCCGCAAGCGTTGAGGTCCCGTCCACTAGAAACAGACAGGGGCAGCCGCGGGCCGTGGAGGGAGTTACGGTGGGGCAGGGAGGCGGGGAGGGGGAGGGGCAGGGTGGAGGGTGCTAAAAACAGGCATATGGATCATTGCAGGTAAGTACACAATTTAATTAATAAAACGAAATTCGTAGCGCGCACTGCATTGCTTTTTGCCATGCAGTGCACGCTACGAATGTCGTTTTATTAATTAAATTGTGTACTTACCTGCAATGATCCATATGCCTGTTTTTAGCACCCTCCACCCTGCTCCTCCCCTTCCCCGCCTCCCTGCCCCACCGTAACTCCCTCCACGGCCCGCGGCTGGACAGGGGAGCATATTTATGAAATAGTTGCTCAGTGCAGCGCCGCAAGTCATCTTGCTGTGCTCCACTGCATCACTGGGAAAGGTAAGGAATGTTCCTTTTTTAAGGCACATGGCGCATTCCTGACTTTTCCACCTACGCTTGCACACAACGGGCTGCCTAGCACTAACGCCTAGTACTAATGTACAAGGGTGCCTGCGTTGGTCCTACGTTGCATGCAGGATTGTTTTAGTGTGCAGGAAGGACCCCTACCTGCCCAAAACATGTTAATTCAATTTGTAGAGCACGTAGCTGCCCCAGGAACTGGGCTTCCCAGCGCTATCCATCAAACAAGTATACTTCACCAGGAGAGCAGAAGAAGGGAAGTGACCTCCTAATCAAAATTGTTCTGGGTATTTCTTAGCTCAAGAGACAGACTATTGCAGATGGCCGGAGCTAGCACCGAAAAGGAGCGGCCATTGGCTCTTTTCCATTGCAACCGTGAAGTCACAGCCAAATTTCGCTCTGTTTGGAAGATAAGGTAGCATTAGATCAGACAGGATAGGAGCACTTAGTGAATTCATAATCCTATGTGCCGTACTAAAGGCTTTAGTATTTATTTATTTATTTATTTATTTTGCGATTTCTAAAGCGCCTGGTGACCCGTAGGCATCCCCGCGCTATAAATCTGTGGAAACCCGGAGAGGGGGGAAAGGGGATGAACTATTTGGGGAACAAGAGGGTTTTAAGTTTTTTCCGGAAAAGAGCATGAGAAGGTTCCAGCCGTAGACTGCGTGGGAGTGAGTTCCATCCTGTGGAGGCTTTGACCGAAAAACGGCGACCGCCGGTGCGAGCCTTCCTGAATTTAGGTACAGTGGCAAAGTGTTCGGCGTCAGAGCGAAGAGGTCTGGGGGCTTTATATGGAATAACCATGTCTCTCAGAGCGGCCGGACCAACACCATTGATGAGCTTATGGGCGGTACACAGGGCTTTAAACTCTACTCTCTGGCGAACCGGGAGCCAGTGTAGGGCCTTGAGTATTAAATATTTTTATTGCAAGATTGCAGCACATACAAAAAAAAAAAGTGCAGATATAGCCATCACATCCGTTAGCATAGCAGAATCTAAGGTTCAAAGGGGGCAAACAAGTCCATCCGTGCTGATGCGGGTTTAAGCTATTTTAAGAGGGCTTGGTATATGCAATCACTTGACAGAAGAAAGAACATAACAATATGAAAACCCCTAACCCCTACCTTACCCTTTCCCACCCACCACCCGTGTTCCAAGTCCCCTGCCTGTCTTATCCATACCCTTACAACCACTAGCCTGTCATGGGCTGATCCGTGTCAGAGAGGCACACTAAACGGAGATATCAAGGACAAGTGACCTCTCGGAATTCTGCGGCCAACAGGTACGAGAAGGGTTGGCACAGCTCTGCATACTGAGCACCCTCCCCCGCCATTGTCAGCAAAAGTTTCTCCATACCGAGCACTAGCCATAGGCGGTGAAGCCAGCCATTGAATGTAGGGACATGTGTGGTTCGCCAATGTGTGAGTATGTTCTGCATAGCTGAGCCCAGTGCATCCAAAATCAAGCGTCCTCTGCGAGAGCACAGCGGATATGTCAAAGGGTTCGGTAGACCCATCAGGACGTATGAGGGAAATCGTGAGATCTCTGTGTCGAAATGTGCATCTACCTCATCCAATATTTGCTTCCAGTAGGCCTGGAGGTGACTGCAGTCCCAGAGCAAGTGTACCAATGTGCCTACCTGACCGCAGCCCCGCCAACATGTTGCCTCTCTAGTGTGATCCATCTCATGGAGACGCTCCGGGCTATAGTACCAGTAGGTTACAATTTTGGTGAGAGTGTCAGTGAGTCCCATGTGATATGCAGAATGCCTTGCTCTATTGTATATGCGTTCCCATTCCTTATGGCTGAGTGTCCTGCCTAGTTTTCTCTCCCAGCGTGCCTTACCAGAACTATAAATGTGGGCATATTTGGCCTGCAGCATCCTATATAAATCTGAGATACATTTTTTGTCTGTTTTGCGTGTGATTAGCCAATGTTCGTAGGGCAGAAGGCCTCTATCCGCCATAGGGCGCACTTGCTCGCTAAGCGCCCAGTGTCGCACTTGTAGATATCGAAGCCTCTCTGACTCTGACATCCCATATTCTTGCCTAAAGTGAGGGAAGGGGATAACTCCCTCCACTGCATACAAATAAAGGAGGTACCGGCACCCAGCGGGTTTCCACCTCGCTTAGGCCACCGACTCCGAGCCCGGAGTAAAATCAGGATTGTCCAATAAAGCGGTAAGTGGGGACGGAAAGGTGATGACTTTGTGCTTAACATTGGTGTGGTCCCAAACTTCCATTGGGACCCTAATGATATATGAGGCGTATAGATTGGGGGGTCTGTGCTGCTTACGAAAGAATGGAATTTCTTGTAGAGGTCGACCAGCCATCGCCTGATCTTGAAATAGCCAATGCTTCTCGGACTCACATCTACTCCACTCCACCAGGAGATGCAGTTGAGCAGCTCGAAAGTAGAGCAACAAGTCTTAAAGTCCAAGTCCTCCCCCGTCTGGGGGAAGCGTCGCCAGCCTCAGCTTTAGACGCGGCTACCGCCCATTTCATATGAACTGAGCCAATTCCGATTGTGTTTGCTGTATCCAGACAGGTGGTGGCCGGTGAGGAATAGTGCGAAACAAATATAAGATCTGAGGGAAAATGGTCATTTTGACCGCCTCTACTTTGCCCAGCCATGACAGAGGGTAATGTTTCCACCACCCCAGTTCCCGCCAAATTTTCGGTTGCAGCAGGGCGTAATTAATGCTAACTCTGTCCAGAAGTGAGGGGGCCAGCTGGATCCCCAGATATGGGATTGCGCCTGTCAACCATTGGATAGGAAACAAACCCTGCAGAAGTTCTCGAGTGGGTTTCTCCAGGGACAGGTTGAGGGATATCGACTTGCCCAAGTTAACCTTGAACCCGGCAGTTTGTGCAAATAGCTCCAGATCCTCAAGGAATGCGGGCAGCGAATCTCACGGGTGAGACAACGATATCAGGACGTCATCGGCATAGAGACTAATCATATGGACATAGCCCCCGAATTTGATCCCCATTACCCACGGGTTAAGCCTCAACCTCTGCGCCAGCGGCTCCATGTAGAGGGCGAAGAGGAGGGGCGATAAAGGCACCCCTGCCTCGTGACTCTCTCAATAGCGAACCGGGAGATGTGCAGCAGTTAACACAAACCGTGGCCGTCGGGAATTTGTAACAATTCAAGACATGTGTACGGAACTTCACGCCCAATCCCACCTTCTCCAGGACTTTCTTTAAATAGGGCTAGTGGACCCTATCGCACGCTTTTCCGGCGTCGATAGCCAACATCATGATTTCCCCCTTCGTGCGTGTAGCTTTTTCGATAAGGTGTAAGGCCTGCATAGTATTATCAGAGCTTTGGCTTTCCAGGATAAAACCCGCCTGATCCGGGTCTACTAACCCTCCCATGTGGGGCGCAAGTCGGGCAGCCACCAGGCCCATCATCTGCCACACCACCAAGGGGCTTCCTAGTCGCCAGAGCCCCCGGAGGATCCGCACTCACGGCTGTGTCTGCCCAAGCACGGCGCGCTCTACACAAGATGGCGGCCGAGGCCCGACTCCCCCGTGTCACTCAGTGTTTCAGCCAGGGGGGGTCCGCCAGTCCGTAGCCATCCGAGCCACTGTAGCCAAAACTGGACCTCTGGTGCCATTGCTAGTGCTCACCGGCCCACTGGGTTTATTGCGCTGTTCCTCGGGCCTCTCGCTGCCCAGCTCGGAGCCTCTCCTCTCCTGTACGGCCGTGAGGCCGGTCGGCTCGCAGTCTTAGGAAAGAAACGTCTCGTGAGCGGCCGCCTCCGACTTAGAACGCTGCTCTACGGGTTCGGGTTCAAAACCACCTCGAACGCTTAGGCCGACTGTCGCTGGATCGGCCCGAAAGCTGGTGCTGTGTTAGGTTATCGGCGGGAGCTCCGGAGCAGTACGTCTGCTCACGCTGCCATCTTGGACACGCCTCATACTAAAGGCTTTAGATTGATTTCACCAATCCATCGGTAGCCAATGGTGCTTGCGAAGAAGCCCCAAAGAGGAGCAAAAGTTAGGGAGGGAAAGCAGCATTCTGACCGGCTGTATATTGGACCAACTGTTAACTCTTTAGGATCGATTTCTTGCAACCTGGGTAGAGGATGTTGCAGTAGTGTTGGTGAGATAGAGGGGGAGATTGGATAATCATCTAATGAATGTGTGGTTGAAATAGGCCAATGATGGGTTTCTAATCTTCTCAGAAGACCAAAACAAGTGGCAGCTAGAATGGTTATTTGTTTCTCAAGACTGAGGGAGCCATCCAGCCAGAGGCTCAGGTGTTTAACAGATGGTTTAGGTGAAGGAGAGGGGCCAAGGATATCCAGCCGCCAAAGATCTCCCCACAAATTAGTGTGTTTATTGCACACTTAGATCTCTGTTTTTTCTGTAATTTAGTTTTAAACAAGTGTCTTACATCCAACCAGTCAATGACAGCATAAGAATCTGGAAATTAGTGATGTCCTAAGAAGAGCAGAGGAGAAGAAGATATGTTGGGTATCATCTGCGTGGGAAACGACCATCGCAACGCATGCGTCACATCGCATGTGTTTACATCGCGTGGCGTCACAAGGCACGCGATGTTACAAAGCGTGCGTTTACTACGCATGCCAGTACATCGGAGGCGCCATTAGATCGCGGGCGTATACAACGGACACGGGAGACAATGCTGGAACTACAAGACAGGTAAGGATCACGATGTACCCGTAGTGTTTTAGGCTTTTAGGTAGTTGATGGGGAGTGTAGTAGAGGGGCACGGCTTTAGGCTTTAGGGCTTAGGGTTAATAGTAGTATATGGTTGCTGTTTTAGGGGTTAGGGCTTAGGGTCGGATACAGTAGTGGTTTAAACATTTGGGATAGGGCTTTTAGGGCTTAGGGTTAAGGGTTGGATATGGTAGTGTTTTAGACATTTGGGTTAGGGCTTTTAGGGCTTAGGGTTAAGGGTCGGATATGGTAGTGTTTTAGACATTTGGGTTAGGATTTAGGGTTAAGGGGCGTGTAGGGTAGTGTTTTAAGGTTTAGGGTTAGGGCTTAGGGTTAAGGGTCGTAATGATACACTATTTAGGCCTTAGGGGGTCGTAGTGTGTTTGCTACGCTGCTTACAGAGTAATTTAGGCCTTAGGGTCAGAGGGAATGCGCATGGGGTAAAAATCGTGATTTTGAAGCATGCAGAGTGTTGGTATGCGGTGTGAATGTCTTTTGCATGCTTTTCAATTGGGATGCGATGTGATTGGGTGCGTTGTAATTACTTGCGATGTAAAGGGACATGCGATCTAAAAACGGCGATGTAAGGGCATGGAATGTTACCTTTTGCGATGTGCCATCATACATCCATCTGCGTAAGAGACAATAGAGACACCAGTTGTTCACCATCTCTGCCAAAGATCTAATTCGAATAGAGTGGGGCTCAATGAAGAGCCTCGAGGTGCCCCACGTTCCAAGGGTCTGGAAGCGGAAGAGAAAGGGGGGTAATGACCTAGAAAGAATGGTGGTGAAGGAGGGAAGCGAACTAGGACAGAGATGTACCCTGTAGGTCTATATTGTAACAGTGCTGCAGTATCACCTTATGAGAGACGGTGTCAAGTGCGACACTCAAATCTTAGAGAATGAGGGCTGCAGAGCTGCCTTCATCCACCACTCTATGAAGCAGCTTTGTAACTGACAGGAGAGCAGATTCTGAGCTATGATGGGAGCTGAAACCATTTTGAAAGGTGTTGTTGGCTTCTAAAAATTCTGTCAGGAGTTTGTTGATGTGTTTTTATTTATTTATTTATTTTAAAGGTTTTATATAGCGCTGGCTAGACCCGGAGGTATCAGAGCACTTTACATGAGTATCAGACCATAGTTGCAGGTTACATTGTTACAAAGATTACACAGTTATTAGAGCATGGCAACAAAGTTACTTGAAAGGTCAAGACAAACAAAAAGGACATATACATAATGGAAAAAGCAGGCAAGGGGAGAGATTCAGGGGAGGAGGTTAGGAGCAGGGGAAGTAGACAGAGAATGAAGGAGGGAAAGTGGAGATGAGGGTGAGAGACACAGCATGGAAAGCGGAGGGGGAGGGTGAAAGGGTACACAAACCGGTAGACGAGTCAAAGCTGCGTCCAAAGTCCAGTAAGCTGTGATCCCAGGGGAAGTGGTATAATTTCCCCATCTCTGTTGCGAGAGGCTCCCTATACCCAGTGGACTCTCTCAGAGGGGTCTCTGAGACTCCAAGGCCTACATACTGGATCCTTCCCCAAAAAGGGGAGAGGGAAAGCTTTGGCAAGGGGTGCCATACCATACCTCAACAGTGAGTGGCTCCCTTAGCGCTTTGGACTCTCTCAGCGGGTTCACTGAGACTCCAGAGTATACAGGGGAGAGGGGATAGGAGCAAAAGGAAGTAGACAAAGAAAGAAAGTGTACTAAATGGGAACAAACAGCATCAGTATGGGGGATGGCTAAAAGAGGAAGAAGGGAAATGGGACGATAGTTTTCAGGGCTAATGGGGTCAAGGCATAGCTCTTTCAGGAGGGTAATCACTTTTGCTTGCTTCCAAGCCCGGGCAACAGTGGCCGAGGACAATGAGAGATTGGCTATCTCAAGAAAGCAGGGGAAATCAACCTCATGCAGTTTAAGTATTGTCTGTGGTTTAAGGTAATCATCCAGGGAGCCTAATGTCACAAAGGTGCATAGATCAGAAGAGTAGGGCAAGTCCAGAAGAGCCAGTTCATTATGCACTGGCCATGGTAGAACTTCCTCTGGTCATTCAGTACCGGGCTCAGCAATGGCTGAAACTGGGCATAAAGAGCATTAATCATTTCCACATAGAAATCTGCAATTTTTTTGCAGTGGCCATTAGATTCCTCAACCGGCTTAGTCATGACTTAGATATTCGACTATTGACAATGGAATAGATTTCCTTGGCAGGGTTTTTGCTGTTCGCAATTTTAGTAGAAAAGAACTCTGCTCTAGTTGTTCTTATCAGTTCATGATATCCTTTAAGTGGATTAAAGTAGAGACCCTTTGCCCAAGTGTCAAAGGATTTTCTCCAGGTGCGCTTACGCATCTTGAAACGTTTTTTCTCAGTGAGCAGCATTTCATTGATCGAATGAGCAGAAGGTCTACTCCTGGCCTTAACCTGGCAGAAAGGTATGAACTTGTCGAGGGCCTAATAGGCCCATGCCTTCGTATCTACATCAGCGCAGTCTACAGTAGCATATAACTGGGGGGAATTAGACGCAAAATAACTGCCTAATTCTGTTATGTTCAGTTTGTGCCATGGTCTTTTAGCTGTAAAAGTGCACATGGATGTAGGTTTATGTCCAGTTAATCGGAGAGGTATAGAGATCAGGAAGTGGTCTGTCCAGGTCATGGGTCTAGGAGGGGCCACCTGTAAGTGTTGGAGGCTCAAATAAACGGATCTAAAATATGATCCGCTAGGTGTATATGGCCTCCCACAAACTGACTCATGTGGAATTATGCCAGATCATCCAGTAATTTATGAGCTCTGGCATCATTGAGTTTGTCAAAGTGGAGATATAGGTCACCTATGATGGTAAAAGTAGATGATTTGAGTGCTAAAGAAGGTACTTGATTGACCAAAGTGGTTATAAAGGTTTTAGATAGGCCTGGGGGTCTGTCCTGTTTACTCACAGTGCTCTGAAATAAAGAATTTTCCCATCTTAAAATTGAGCGAGGCCAGGCTACAGCTTTCTGTAGTGTTATGAATAATGGCTAGACCACCCCTTCTGTCTCTGGATCTGTCACATCCAATGATGTTATAGTGGTGTAAACGTATCTAGGACCCTATTTAAATATTCCCAATTTATGCCCTTATGTGGTTATAACAAATCATATCCTTATAAAGGCATAAGAATCATATCCCTATTTAGTCATAGCCAATGTAGTCCAAATACAGCAAGGCTACTCCCATAGAATCCTAGAAAGCACAACGCGTTCTTAAACAAACCAACCCTCCAGCAGTCCGGGAATTCCCCCTGCTTCTGTATTGATTTGTCCTAGAACTCCTGGAGTCCTAAAAAGAACTGCGAGTTCTTAGTGACGTCTTATGTCCAACCTTACGTCAAACTCGGCACCTTCCAGGTATAAATATACCAACAGCTGCCCTAGCAAAACACAAAGTGGTTTGTAGCAGATCGACTATCTACTTGCCCGACGCCCTGCTGTGGCAAGTGCCGAAGGAAGCTGACCCTCCCATTGACGCACTGAGAGAGAAGCTGTCTTTTCTCCTGCCGAGAAATCCAGCTCCAGTGTTTCCAGTCACCCTTGCGGGTTGCTGGGAGATCGATTCCTGAGAAAGAGATACAAGACCTCCTTCATTCTATAACCAAAGTACGGAGCTGATTAGACCCGTAGAGAATTCTTGATTCAGATTCTTGGCAAAAACTATCTTAACTTAAATGCAGCTCATTTACTCCTTCCCACGTACGAGGCTTAGGTTAGGTACACCGGGGTAGGCGTATCTTCTCTTGCATGAGAAAGAAGACTGTTCAATAAATAACCACTTTTATTGAAAACGCCCGTCTCTCTATTTCTCTGCGCTTCTGGTGAAACTAAGCATGCACGATTGACTGAGTAAAATAGTTATCTATTGTTTCCGCGACTCTGGAGATATACTCCTTATTCTGGAGGGAGCAATGTTGTCATGTTTATGCGGTTGTCAGAAACTAATCCCTTCTTGTCTATTTAGGAAAGCTAACACCTTCTTGTTTACTCGAGAAAGTTTCTAGTGACCTCTGAGCTAGCTGGCATTCATAATTAAGTCTAACATTTTCAATAGAGACCTAGTCGACCTAAGTCCTACGTCTAAACTATCGTTTATGTCATTCCAATGCGCAGAGCCTATTGGGAATATAGGAAATACACAACATGGCGCCCAACGTTTGGTAAGGCGATAATTTAACGCTAAATACTAGAGTAACTCAGTCGTGCTTTTCACACAGACCCCTTTATCCCGTAAAAACTCCAATAGACGTCTGGAGTGGGTGAAAAGTTAATATCCGCCAAAGCTTGGTAGGATGAGAATCCTATGTATTAGTTCTTGGTTTAGTCAACGTTGAAGGATACAGTGTTCCAAAATAGTGTACACCTAATCTTTGTTTCCTTGAAACTTGCTCTGCAAACTTTCTATCAGAAAACATGTCGGAAAGTGACGACGAAAGGGAGAGAGCTAGAATAGCAGCTCAACTTTTAGCGGATGACACAAGTCTCCGGCAAGATGACGCGGATGCTATAATCATCCCGATAAATGTAAGGAAGAGTGTAACTTACAAACTTATAAATAATGGAGTATCACCAAGAGATGGTACAGTCATATTTGTGGTAGAGGCCCATGAATATCGGCAGACAGAGGTATTCTATTCCTGGATACATTTTCCAGCAGCACATGCTGTAACACACGATTTTCACTACTACAAATAGATGAATCTCCAACGGAATACGTTCCTTTTGAGGACATTGAAATTCCACTAACATACCAAGAGCACCAGCTCTGGTTTAATGGCGCCCTAAAACATCAAAATCACTTCACCAGGCTCGGTCCACTAGGTAGACCAGGAGTCACATGGCCAGTTCTAGCCGGCTACACACCACATCCTGACATTGAAAAAATGTCAAGCGGGGAACTTTTAGTTAAGCTAAAAGAATTAACAAAAGCATATAGACAATTAGTTCAATTGACAATTGACGGTACAATGATGCGCCAAAACTTGAAAGAAACAGATATAGCAGAACAACCTTTTGAACTTGCCAGAATAATTGAAAAATCTATGAAGAATTAGGTAGAGATAGTTTGGGTGGGAAACCACTAAAACCACAACTAACTGAAAATCCTGAAAAAACTTTTATTAGAAATAATCTCATTACAACAAAAAAGAAGTGGGAGGGTAATAAACATACCACTCCCAGAGAAAAAAAGTTCCAGTCCAGAGGAAGGTCTCCCCAACGGAGAAATAGATCTCCAGAAAGGGGGGCAAGTCTCCACAACGGGAGCCCTCTTAAAAACGAAACAACCTTAGAGATACGGATAAATTAAGCAAACCTGACAGATATCAAGATAATGATACACGTCCCTCTCGATCTTTTCAGGCTTCCTCACAGAAATCGGAAAGAAGAGAACGGTCAGAACATAAAGTAGAGCGCGTCAAGTCCAAAGACAAGGAACCTGCTCATCAAAGTAAAAATTTACAATTTCCAAAAAAGAAGGTAGCCAGTATTAAAATAAAACATGCCGAGGATTCTGAGGACACAACTGAAGAACTGAGAATGGGCCCAGACAATGCTAGACAGCGTAGCAGAAGTCACCAAAGCTCGCAATATCCTGATGAATCTTCTGGAGACAGTGGACACGAATGAATGCATTCAGGCGGAAACTGCAGACACCAGAGTTAGTGTACCCCATAAATTATATGAAATAACATTACGTATAGAAGGGGACAAAACTAGGAAAATAAGAGGTCTCTTTTGGGAGAACCTATCTAAAGGCTATGATATCCTGCTAGCAGAGAAAGACTGGCGACCAGAGTTTGTCAGGGAGTGCCCACATGGCGAAGAAATGATTATGCCTGCCTTCTCAAATCACATTCCATTTCATAAAAAATACACATATGCTAGAAAATGGGCAGTGGCCCAAGCCCCTGCATTATATAAAAATCATGTAGCATGGGATGAGGATTCTCCTCACCATAAAATTCAGTTAAAAAATCAACCTACTTCACAGAGGCAGTATCCAGTTAAGCAAGAAGCTAAAAAACAAGTCAGGGATATCTTAGATCAACTTGAATACCAGGGGGTGATTGAAACATGCACCTCACAAATGAACAATCCTTTGTTTCCTGTCTCCAAGCCAGACGATTCATATCGTCTAGTTTTGGACTACAGACACCTAAAGTCTTGTTGCAAAACCTTTGCAGTACAAAACTCACACAGTGGCACTAATGAATAACATCGTGCGCAAAAAATATAAAACGACATTAGATATTTCGAATGGTTTCTTCTGTCAAAACATTGCACCAGAAAGCAGGTATTTGACCGCTTTCTCCTGTATGGGGGCTCACAGGCAATTTTGTCGTCTCCCACAGGGATTCAAGAACAGCCCAGGATTATTTACAGCCAGGGTAACAGAATTACTACAAATGTATGATGATGAGGCATTATCTTATGTCGATGACATCTATCTTACAGACGATGACCTGGAGACACACTTGAAAAGAGTGAACACCATTATACTTGGATTCGCAGCTGAAGGGTACAAATTCAACTTTAAGAAGTCACGAATTGCCCACCTAACTGTCCTATTTTTAGGATATGAATTATCAAGTGAAGGCAAAAGCCTAGCAGACAACTTCTTAGAGAAGTGTGCAGTACTCCAAGCTCCAAAGACGCTGAAAAACTTACAATCAATCCTAGGTTTCCTGAATTTCGGAAGAACATACATTCTAAACTACGCAGAGAGGGTTAAACCACTCTACGAATTAATAAAACCTGATTTCAAACCAATCAATTGGACTCAGAAACTCACAAAAGTTTTAAGATCAATACAAACAGATATGTTAACTAAAACAAAACTACAAACACGCGCAAATAAACGCAACCTTGTAATCCGAGTCATCCCAGGGAGATGCGGATTTACGTACCTGACCTCTAATGAGGGAGAAACAGTACCAATAGCTTATAAATCACACTTGTACACACAAGCTGAAAGGAAATTCAGTTCTACTGAAAAAATTCCGACTGCGGTTCAAACTGCTGTAGCAAAAGAAAGAGCCCTCGCTCAAGGCAAACGTATAATAATCGTTACACCGGTACCTGCCCTAGAGGCAGTAACAAGAGCCAGCATTCCGAATGCTAAAGCTCTACATCCAAGATGGATACAATGGGTTAATTCTCTTGCTGCATCAGACGTAGTATACGAATTTGATCATAACTTAAAAACGCAAGAATTTCTCCAATACGAATATGAATGTCCTCTGCCGACTGACATTCTGCCTCTCGAACATTACGGCTGTATAATATATACAGACGGTTCAGCACAGCCCGCAGTTGGGGGTAAACAAGCATATAGTGCTGTGTGCGCGATCGTTAAAGTGGCACGAAGGTAAATTTAGACCCTTGGTCACTAAAACTCAATCACTCGGAGATTGTACAGCTCAGCGAGCTGAACTACAGGCTTTTAAGATGGCGCTTGAAAATACTGATCGCGAATTCCCCACACTGATAGTGTGCGATTCGTATTATTGCGTCCAGTCCTACAATGAATACTTGCAGAACTGGGTTCAAAACGGTTTCATAGATGCAAAAGGTGGCACAATCAAGCATAAAATGCTTTGGGAACAAGTAGTTCTTTTACAGAAAAAACTACAAAAGACTCACGTGATACATACACTGAGTCATCAACGTGATGGCGTTCACGTTGCAGGGAATTCATTGGCTGATGAGGCCGCGAAGGCAGCTGTGCAAACGGCTTCCGTAGCTGCCATTACCCGGTCAAAAACAAAAATAGACAGCGAGATAATACAAGCTGTCAGTGCTTCAGTAAAAGACAGTGGTAAGACACTCCCAAAAGGCTTTCCAGTAAAGTACTCATACAAAACTGATGCAAATAATGTTCCTTTTGCTGTAATCCCTGGAGTGGGGGATAGAGCAATTCCAAACATGGAACACAGGTTAGGACTAATTTTAGCGGCACATGAAGGGCTCGCTTCTGCACATGCTGGTGTTTCCGCCACAGTATCGTTATTAAAACAGAGATACGCCACGCATGAGAAAACAAACTAGAAATTATGTTTTAGAATGTGAAATATGCCAAAAAATGAAGGTATCAACAGTGAAATGACCAGCAAAGACGCCCCTTCTGATCTCAGATAAACCATTAACATGTGTTTACCTGGACCACTGTGGTCCCTTACAAAGGGATGGGAACTATAAATATATCATGGTTGCAGTGGATTCCTGCACGAGATTCATTTGGATGTGGCCCCAGCGCTCGGCTGATGCCAGAACTGTTATAAAAGATTTGCGAGTCTTTATTGGCACATACGCAATTGTCATGCTACATTCTGACCATGGCCCTGCGTTTAGCTCTCGAGCTTACAAAGAGGCCATGGCCAGCTTGGGGATTGCATTGCGGTACTCTAGTCCATTCCATCCCGAGGGAAATGCGGTAGTGGAGAGAAAAAACCGTGACATAAAGAATTCTATAACAGCGAGGGTATCAGGTTCGGGTGACGGGTGGGTCAAACATCTAACAAGTGTCCAATGTAGTCTTAATAATCTGCCAAGAAATTCTCTGGGGGGAATCACTCCGTATGAACTTTTGTTCGGTACTAGAATGATCATCAGTGACCTCGATTGTCAGACTTCAGTGGTAGAACAAAAAACCTTTGATATCAAAGATCGTTTGGCTGTTTTACAGGACTTAAATGAAACAAGAAGAAGTCTAAGTAACACAAAGATAAAGCCAGCGGCCACTGAAGAAAAAACACCTGTCCCAGCAAGACCTGTCTGGGTTCCAAAGATTGGGGATCTGGTCAGAGAAAAGATCGCAGTGAAGAAGGAATTTGGGCCTCCTTACAGAAAAGCAGAACCTGTCTTAGCTGTCAGCGGAACAAGATCAGTAGTACTACCGCCCCTTGCTGGTAAAAAGGAGAACAGAGTTGTATCAATTGACCTGGTAAAACCACAATCATGTGGCCAATAATAAGTAGAAGGTCCAGTGGACTCCCAAGAAGTAGCAGAAGACCAAACCTTGCTACAATCCAAGAGGTTCAAACTGAGAGACTAATCAGGTTTTAAAGTCTTTATTTCGATTCAGAAAAAATCATAAAAGACAAATAATAACAGACGTTGCTTAATTGAAAATACATAATCTTTAGGTTCATAAAACTAGTATTAAATAACATAGAAGACAAACCTGAGGGGAAATTACTAAAATTAAAACACAAAAGTAAAAACGGGAGAACTTACGAATAAATTCCAAACAGTGTTTAGTAACATAAACAGAGATCGACAGTCCGATTTTGTGGTGTTAAATAGGTCATAGGGGAGCATTTACATGATCAGTAGGCTGTACAAAAATCTGATCAGGAAAAAAGTAAATCACAGCAATCACAATGGTTATACTAAGGTCTCGACCTTATTATCCAGGCCCACCCCAGGTATTTAGCCAGGCACACTGAAATGACCTCTGAGGTGTTAGTTATTAATACACAGATGGCCTCGTCAGATTTTCTTATGGGCAGGCGCTGGAACAGTGGCTTTAACCATTTGGCTCTTGGTGCCAAATATCTAGGGCAGGCAAACAGAAAATGTCCTACGGTTTCCTTGTGGCCGGGGCACCATCTACAATGATCCGTAGTACTCGTTGTCCAACTTTTCGTAAATGTATTCAATGGCAAAGCACCCACCCGGAACTGATGGTAAAGTTTCCTGTCCAGTGTTTTGGAGATTAAATCCCAGTAAAGTTCACGGGATGAGTCCAGCTTAAAGGAAAGGAACCTACCCGTGAGATTGGTGGAGCTTGAAGCATTAACTCTAGTCTGACGAATCGTGGCCCAGTACAGTTCTTTAAAAGCTGGTTTGGATGGAAAGGTGCTAGTAGTGGGAGATGTCCAAAGCTGCTCTAGCCCCATATCCGTCAAAGTAGATTTTACCATTTTGAACCATTGGATTTATCCTGAACCCCCAAGTGACCTAACTTCAGCTACCTCATTAGCAAATAAGGTAAGTTCAGGGGTTATCCATAAACGCCTCCAGAAAGCAACCAGTCTGAATCTGGCCATCTCATTGATCGGGGGACAACCCATGTCCAGGCAGAGAGGGATAGAAGGGACGACGGTGGCAGGCCCACCAGGTTACGCAAAAATTTGCATTGTATTTTAAACAAACCCGTAAGGTCCATGTAGCCCCACAGATCTGCACCATATAAAATTGCTGGATTGATTTTGGCGTCATAGATCTTAAGCGCCGGAGAAACCCGCTTGGTGATGGATCTTTTTTGTTCGCTAAGTAGACAGCCGGTGAGGCGGGCAAACTTTAGATGTTGTGCACCGACTTGAGCTTTCCATCTCAGGCGGCTGTCTAAAGTGACCCCCAGATATGTCATGTTCTCCACTTGGTCCAGTTTAACACCACTCATACTAACTGTGCACCGGACAGGACGGTTCTTTGTTAGTACCATGAGCTTGGTTTTCCCGACGTTCACCTTGAGGTCGCTGATGACACAGAACTCCTCAAAGCGGTCCAACGCCCGCTGTAGACCGCAGCGTGTTCGGGAGAGGAGAAGGGTGTCATCAGCGAAGATGAGCATCAGGAATCGCTGTCCTGCTAGCATCGGGGCGTCCGTCGGGGTATCCTTAAAAAATTTGACCACTTGGTCAATAAACAATAAAAAAAGGGTTGGTGCAAGAACACACCCCTGACGGACACCTCGGGTTACTGGAAAGTGTTCCGTCACTTGACCCTGGCCTCCCCATCTCACCCTCGCAAAATTGTCCTCATGCAGTTTGATTATTAGGACAAGTAACTCCTCGGGCATTCCCAAGTTCCTCAAAACTCCCCATAGGTTGTCCCTCGGGACTAGATCGAACGCGGACTTCAGATCAATGAACGCTGCGTAGATGGTGCCACCGCCAAGCTGAACCACCTTCCAGTAGATCAGACAGAATCTGAACACCTGGTCGATGGTGCTCGTTCCTGATCTGAAGCCCGCCTGCATTGTAGATAGTATGTCCTCTAGTTCGATCCATCCTTGGACCCTACCCAGGATCATGCGTGCAATGAGTTTTTGTGTTGTGTCGATGAGGCTAATCGGGCGATAGTTACCAGGAATAGACCTACTGCCCTTTTTGTAGATAGGTAATATCTCAGCCCCCTTCCAGGATTTGGGTATGCTTGCACCAGCAGCTATGGAATTGGCCACTTTAGTGAGATAGGGCGTCCACAAGGCGGGGTCGGTTTTGAACAGGTCGGCTGGTATAAGATCCATGCCTGGTGCTTTCCCTCGCATAGTAAGGCTTATGGCCAGCTCGACCTCTTTTTCCGAGAAAGTAATAATCTCGGTTTGCATGGGTGACTGTGGTACCATCGCCAGGAGACTGGGGGTGTTGGGAATCTCGGCACAGAACTGGGTCGAATAAAATGTTACCCATTCCGCGGGGGACACATGGTTTACAGGGATGCGTGCATCCGGGTCCTTCCCCCACTTGACTATTTCCCAGAACTTGATGGAGTTATTTGATGTGGAAGCCTCCAAAAGATCCGACCAATGCTTGTCCTCCCACTCCCGTTTGGCTTCCCACTGCGTTTTCCTATAGCTTGCTCTAGCCTCCTTCACGGAACCCATAATCCGAGACTTGACTGCTCTAATGAGTTGGTTGTGGGCTTCCCTACATTTATTGTTGTACCATTTCTTAGGACAGATCGGTATTTTACGGTTTACCTGGGGCCGTGGTTGTGAGAGCAGGGATTTGAGGTCGGCAAAGCAACGATCATGGAGGTTTATAATGTAGTTGGCCGTTTCGGAATTGTCCCCCAACTGATCATATGCCAACATCTCACTATATGTGTTGCTAACCTTTGCGTTGACCTTATCCCTTAATGTGACATCCTCCACAATTTTGGACCATTTTAGTCTCTTCCTATCATTGGTTAGGAGGGCGTCCCCAGTCTGTGAGGTACCGGGGTTCTCGGATCTTACTAAACCTGGTATCTTTAATTTTAGGGACAGGGGGTTGTGGTCACTTTCTGGACGGGGAAGTACTGCCATGTCCACCAGCAGGGGCCAGTCTCCTAGTTTTAACAGGATATAATCGATACGGCTTTTTCTTAACCCGTTATCGAATGTAAAATTCGCTTCCTGATCTGATTTTGCACGGCCATTAACAGCCCGAAGGCCCCTATTGAGACAAAGAGCCGTCCAATTCACCGCTGCCTCAGTTGTAATTACTGGTTTGATGGTCATCAGATCAGGAATACCCCATACAGCATCTTCCGCGGAGCCCCAACTGTCCCCTGAGTCAGGTAATGGCTAGAAGGTACAGTTTAGGTCTCCAGCTAGGAGGGTGGCATGATCACTATCTAGGTCAGCTAGAATGGTATCCAATGTTTCCATCAGGGGAGGGGGGCGGCCTCCTGGCAATCCTCGGGCATATATATTAATCAGGATCAGATCCCGACAACCAATCTTACTGAGCTTAATGATGAGGAGATCAGGGTCTTGTACTGTGATTTCTGTGGAATATAATCCCAGGGATTGTTTCACCCAAATCAGTAAGCCCCCTGAGGCTCTCCCTTTGGCACTTCTAATTGCAGGCTTAAAGAAGTTGATGTATCCCTGCCTAAATGTTGGTTCGGTTGCCCAGGTTTCCTGGAGTAGGATAATATCATATTTATCCATGAACTCCAGCCAGTCGTCAGAATGGATACGACGTTTAACCCCCGCAACATTCCAAGACACAAGGGTGAGTAATTCTGGGGCGTGGACCACAGAGGGTACCACCGAGTCCAGAACTACTAGAGTGCCCTGACTGATCTCAGCTTCCCTCGCATTTTTGGTGCACCCATTGGTGCTCTGGTTTTCCCCTGTCTTCAAGGAGGCTTCCACTTCCCTTAAAGGTGATATGGGAATTCCTACTATTATTGAGGCCCCCATTCGCTCTTCCTCTATAATTACAGGCTCCGGGGGCTTATCGCTCGGCCTACCTGCCAGAGACCCAGGATTTACTGTGGGTTCGATTATGCAAGACCGAGATTGGAGTCAATTGTTGGCCTCAAGATCGGATAATGGGCCAAATTGATTGAAAAGAAATGGGAAGTGCGAGGGTTGGGGAGTCCTCGTCGTGGGGTAGCTCCTGATGGTAGGTTGACCGTGTCTGGACCCCGTTAGGATACTACTCTGCCTATATGGATAAAAGTATGATAGGCCCAGGGTCTGAACATCCCCCTGTCTGGCAAACCTAGCTTTTCTGCTGATCATTTCCACCACCCAGGGGTCCTTAAACGAAATTAAAATGCAATCACCCTCCAGGTCTTTTGTGCCATGGCCCACCCAATCAACCCTTCTTACAAACAGAATTTCGGTTGGCAAAGAGGGGGGTAGCGGTCGGTTTTTGTTTAACCAATAGGTCACCTTATTGCGCAGGTCGCCGAAAGTCTCCCTCTTGCCAGGTGGAAGGGGGGCTACACCAGTCAAAACTATTGTATATAGTGCAGCCTCAATAGGGAGGTCGGCCCGCGGGTTGGTATGCCTGCGATGTTTTTCTACCAGAGGTTTTATGGTGTTGCGGTGATGGTTAGCAAAAGGCCCTTGGGGGGGATGCCGGGAAGTATTCAAACTAGGTTGAACCAGGGAGGGTGGTTTAGTTGAGCGGGGTCTAGCAGGGTTTAGGCTATCTGATTTGTCCGTGGGCTTCGTCCTATGCGTACGTTGAGATGAGACCTCAGTTACGTTGTTTGATGTGGTCTTAGGATCTCCACCCCTCGTTGGTCTGTTAGTTGCTGCCACAGGGAGTTTATTATTAAGAGTGGTGGAAGTATTTGTTGGCTTGGGGACTGGGTGTATTGGTTTAGTCCCCCCTTGGATCGGGCCAGTTAGAGATAGTAGCAGGGCTGAGTTCGTATTTACTACTGCCTCCAGGGTGTCTATTTTTAAAGTCATTAACCTGGTCCGCTCCAGAACAGGTAGTAAGAGATTTTTCATCAGGGCCTCAATCTTAACCAACAGTGATTCATCACTGTTTTGACAGGTAGGACATGGGTCAGAAGATCCTAAAGAGGTGAGGGAAGGGCATAAGACATTGGGAAATGTACTGGGACGTTGTTTATCACTAAGATTACCCATAGCTGGTGATGTGGGATTGCCATAGGGATTACCGGTGGTGTCTTTTACTTTTAGTTTAGGCATTTTGCGTTCTCTCCCCCCCATATGGCTCGTGTCGTACTTTCTCTTCCTTGTTACCATGTCGGTGCCTGCCGAATCCATGTGGGTCGGTCTAGTGGAAACAGTCTTTGGAGAATCGGAAGGTGAGTGGGGGGTTTCTGAGGTATAATCTGACTCAAAGCTAACCTGGGATGCAGTTTCTCTACTTGCCTCAAGGTCGTCCAGGTGGTGTTCAACATGGACTGGTGTATGTACAGGAGAATCAACCCCCTCACTATCCATATGGACTAAAGCCTCGGTGGTAACTGAGTGGATACAGTTAAAGGCTGCATGAACTTGTGCCACGGGGCTAGGGATCGTGGCCAGCCTACCCAATGAAGAGCGCTTTCCACTGAGTAAGTCAAGTGAAAGGCGTTTTTCTACCATAGCGATTTCTTTTTCTAGTATTCCTGTGGCACGAGTAATAAAAGCATCTAATGGCCCCGAAACCACACCTTTGGGAGTTTGGACTTGAACTATGCGTGTTTTGCCTGAACGTAATGACATATTTTGTACGTGGCACCAATAGAGGAAATGGCAACTAGACACGCTATTTACACAAGATGATTACACGCTATTTACACAAGATGATTATAATAACATAAAAATCCTCGCAGACAATAAAAATGTTTCTTGAGTCCAGGCGCTCGGGATTTTAAAATAGATGAATAGAGGTTAACTGTCCCGCCTACCTTGGGTGTATCACAAAACCAACATAGGGGTTATGGGCCGGGGCCGTCCTCTGCCGTCCTCGAACGGCCTCAAACGGCCCAGTCTTTGCCCAGTCTTCGCCCGGGCTGCGTCCCGCGCTGCGGGAATCGGAGGTTGTAATATAGGGGGCGTGGGGGGCGGGCCAGCAGGGAGAGCGGACCGGAAGCTATCCGTCGGTCTTGCAGGGACTTCTGGGTAATGAAGTCCCCGCACGCTCGCAGCCCCGCTGTGGCCTCACACCCGGTGCCGCCTTACCGCCACAAACAAACAGTGCTCCGCAATCAGGATGTCCGTCGCTCAAGGCGAAGCGGCACCCGCGGAGCGGGTGCGGCGAGGAGTGGGCCGGTGCACTGATGCGCTTGATGAAGTGGTGCTGTGCCTCCCAAGTAAGAGCCAGGAACCGTTGCAGAAAAAAGTAAGTGTCCCACAAGTTGGAGGTCGGAAGCACCTTTTAGAGAGCCTCGGAGGGGCGGGGGGCGGGCCAGCAGGGAGAGCGGACCGGAAGCTATCTGTCGGTCTTGCAGGGACTTCTGGGTAATGAAGTCCCCGCACGCTCGCAGCCCCGCTGTGGCCTCACACCCGGTGCCGCCTTACCGCCACAAACAAACAGTGCTCCGCAATCAGGATGTCCGTCGCTCAAGGCGAAGCGGCACCCGCGGAGCGGGTGCGGCGAGGAGTGGGCCGGTGCGCTGATGCGCTTGATGAAGTGGTGCTGTGCCTCCCAAGTAAGAGCCAGGAACCGTTGCAGAAAAAAGTAAGTGTCCCACAAGTTGGAGGTCGGAAGCACCTTTTAGAGAGCCTCGGAGGGGCGGGCCAGCAGGGAGAGCGGACCGGAAGCTATCCGTCGGTCTTGCAGGGACTTCTGGGTAATGAAGTCCCCGCACGCTCGCAGCCCCCGAGAGACTAATCACATTTGATAAACCTGCAGTGAATAAAAAAGGACTATGCAACAAAGCCATGGAACTTGTGCCTCTTGAAACCCAAATTGCAACAGTTCGTCAAGAAACACCAATCTACAATGATGTACCCTCTGACTACACAAGTGCAAAGATTAATGAAAATCAGGAAGCAATTCCAACTATTGACAGAACTGCATCTGGCTACTTCATCAATTTCGATGACTTTTCTGATGATCCAAGTGAACATGAAGAAACGCCAGCAACTAAAACTTTCAAAGAAAAAATTACTGAACTCTTTCATCAACTCAAAGAAACATATCTGATTTCACCATGGATTGAATTATGGATTGTGTTAGGTGTACTTTTCCTCCTACTCTGGCTCATTTTGGTTTTAAGCTTGGGAAAATTCATTGATGGAAAATATAGTATAATGGACACAGCAAGTCAGAACATCAACTTGGTCCTAAAGCCTCACAGATCTTCTCACATTGAAAAAAGAGAACTATCATCAGTAAACATCACAGTCATTCCTATACCTGGTGGTGTAGCATGGGACACTACTGATTACGACATCTATGGCCCGGTTCAACTTTTGAGATATCCACATCAGTTGAAGATTTCATTAAGTGACTTTCTATCACCTAGTACTTTATCTGATGATTGGGACTTTGAAAATATTAATAATATGATGTCAGATTTAAAAATGTCAGCAAAATTTAAAGAACTTGATTATTTAGAAGGCTCATCAAACTATGAAGAGATGTATTGCTATAATCATTATGGTCACCACTATTTGCATAAATCTGCTAATCCAAGAAATGTTTTTACCTATAATCAATGGGAACATTGTACAACACCGCCAAAAGGCAGCTCAAAAACATTTTATGAGAAATTCCCATACTTCTCAGGGTTTAACATCACTAATCCTGAAACGTTTTATTTTAAAGTTATAAATAAGACAGGAATGAAAAACATGTTGACAAATACTAAATTGATATATTCTACATAATTTTATGAAAAAATGTCTACATTTGGTTTTGAATTTTGGAAAAACAACATTGAGACAAAAGCGATCTGGGGTACAAAAGACTGGCAGGTACAAGGTCTAGAATCATTATTTAGAGCCTTTATGATCCCAGAACAGATAATATTCCTGAATGACACCATTCAACAAACAACCTGTCTTGGCCTAGCCAAGATAAAAGACTTAAACAAACCGTCTATTCCAAACCCCATACCTGATAGTAATAGCACTACAGATGTGGAGATAGACGTATCCCATATTTCTAAACAAAACAGAACAAATCCTGATTGGAAAAAATGGTTGATCTGGCCCACAGACACTAATAACTGTCAAGATAGATTCCTGAACAAAAGACAGGGGTTCAAACAGAACAGGCCAGACCCAAGATATTCCCAGAGACAACATCCAGGGATAGTTACAACATACAGTGTAGGGAAGCTATGCCTCGAATGGCTACAGAAATCCACACTACCTGAAATTAAGCTACACTTGACTTTACTTAAAGAAGGTGCTGACTTGCGAGATTTCATATTGGGACCTCGCAAACAGCGTCAAAAACGTTTCATATACGCCGGTATATACGCTGCTTACAACGAAGCTTGGAAAGTAATGCAAATTGAGACTGCTGAAAAAATACGAGAAATTGATCGTATTAATTTGGAAAAATCACTGTCTGTAGTGGACAATGGGTTAGCGACTCTGTCCTCTAGAATTTATTCACTGTACAGCATTGTATCATCTGCTATTGATATAATAGAAAAGAATATGCTAATGTTACAACATGGCCAGTCCAAATTATGTTCTATTGTACAGTTAGGCTGGACGTTACAACACCTCCGTTCAGGCTACGTGCCATGGCGCCTAATCAACACAACGTCATTATTTTCTATCTTTAACCTTACAGATAAACAAATCTCTTTGGCACAAAAAGGAGCAGACTGTACGGTGCTGAGCATTGAAAAACTAGAAAAATTACCATTAACAATGTCGGAACGACCTGTCATTGAATGGATAATACATAGTACAATTACAATTCCGATAACGACTTTCAATATTGCCAAAAGCAGCGGGCCTGTATGAAAGGTTGGGTAAAGGTTACATCAAGTCGACCTGGAATCTACCTTATACACATAGATGTTACAGTGAAGGGAAAAAAGAGGTATTTCTTAGTGGTAACAACTGTAAAAATTCACTAAGCGGTACACTTCTGTGTCAAGGTATTAATTTGCATGGAGCCTGCGGAGGTTCATCAAATAACCTTTCATGCCACCTGCACGGCACCCCTGCTACACAGATAGAGCCTTTTTTCAGACAACTTTCCAATGGCAGTTACGTTATAATAAGTGACCACAGCTGTTGTGGCATGGTGCCAGGAACGGCCTATCTCGTGAGCGTTACTTCCAGGGTCATTTGCTTCATGCAAGTGTAGTATCCACACAGCAAACCAGACAATGAGGCAGCAATATGGCCTTCTCTGAATATCTCTTCTATTCGAATTGATACTTTAAGCAGAATGAAGTCTATTCTTTTACAAACAACTGTGCCTTTAACCTCGTCTAAAGAAACGTATGATCTGCAAGTTGCAAGGACAGCGGCATAGATACATGCATTATTATCAACAAATTGCCCCGTGCATTTCGTAGAAATGTTAGGTCAACTTTTAAACATGTCTGATACCAGTGGCATCGCACATGTATTGAAGACAATTTTTTCGGAACTATTAGCACCCTTTGAAGCAGTCCTGAGCATCTTCCCGAATTTCGTGCACTCTGTGTTTGGCGGCCTGCCTCTCATCTTGGGACTCGTAGCAGGAATTTTATTTTTGTTCCTTCTGCTCCGATATGGCAAATTCAGCCACAAACAAAACTCAGGCAACCATGGAAGAAACGATCCTAGCGATGAGATACCGAGAAAGAATAACTAAAGTACTCGGCTTAGCACGACTAAGAGATCTGAATACTAATTGGTTTCTTTCATTCAGACCAATCTGGCAAGATTGCATCCTACCTGTTCTACGATGCCTGCTATGCGGAGAAGAATGCGTGTTGGACGTCTGTCTCACACTACCATCAGCAGTGCCTATGAATATCAATGAGACCTCACCATTACGATTAGGTGACGGTGAGGTATGAGATGAAAGCGGCACACAGGTACAACCTTCGGTGACCATTGCTGATCTAGACACCGATGATGGCAATGCTTCTCATATATGCACTATATCTACTTTTTCGTACTTGGTCCAACTTTCACCTACTGTTGTAGACGAATTCTTTGCCAGCCTATCTGAGTTAATGTTCTCTCCTAACAACGAGAATAACTTTTGAGCACACAGCATTCCCTGAACTCTGAATTCGACCTTCAGTTTTGATAAACAGAACTTCTAAAAAATGTGGAACTAATTTTTCTGAAAGCGAAACTATTTTTCCCCGTTCCAAAAGTATTTACTTTTTTTTTGGCACATGATACTCTGCTTAAAGTAGAACTATTCTTAGAGAACGAGATTTCTATTTTTGAAACTCTAGAGACAATAATTGGCATTAGCCTCTAGCACATGTACAGTATTGTATAAATATGTGATGAAATGGTCTCGACCTTCTCTTCTGTATTAAGAGCCATTTCATAAATGTAATTTTAGTGATTCATTCAGCCAATATTTCAACGTACTATATATGCATTATCTGAATGATACCACTGCTTGAAAACGTACAGGATAATACTCATTTTTCGTGTACATACCATTTCAAATGCATTTTATGTATTTTGGGGTGGGCTGGAAAACACATGCATAGTTATATGTTTAATATTGCTTAGTATTTAGTAATGATGGACATTATACGTGGAGTGGGTGTTGTAAACGTATCTAGGACCCTATTTAAATATTCCCGATTTATGCCTTTATGTGGTTATAACAAATCAAATCCTTATAAAGGCATAAGAATCATATGACTGACTGACTGACTGAAGTTTTTATTAAGTGCTCGAATGCCGCGGCGTCTTGGCGCTGTAGAATAAAAGGTGATGTGAGACAGATCAGGGCAGGGAGAACAGCCATGTTTTCAGGGATTTTCTGAATCTCAGTTTGGAGGCTTGTGAGCGAAGTTCGACAGGCAATGAGTTCCAAAGTTTGGAGGCCTGATTAGAAAATGATTTTCCACCCCAACGCACTTTCCGGATTCTAGGCACGCAGACCAGGTCTTGATTAGCCGATCTTAGAGTTCGGTTGGGCACATAGCGCGGGAGAAGTTTGGCCAGATCGTCTGATCCTTTTCCGTGTACTGCTTTGTGGGCCAAGCAGAGGGCTTTAAACTGGACTCTGCGCTTAATTGGCAGCCAGTGCAGCTCTCGAATGGCCTGGGAAGTGGGGTGACGCTTTGGCAGGTTCAGGAGAACCCTGGCGGCCGCGTTCTGGATAGCCTGCAGCTTGATCAATTGCTTCTCTCCCGTACCGAGATAGAGAGAGTTGCAATAATCAACCCGAGACATTACTAGGGCAGCAATGACAGTCTTTTTTAAGGTGGGTGGAATAAAAGGCAAGATCTTTCTAAGTACCTTCATCATATGAAAACAAGCTGAAGTGACTTGGTTCACCTGCACTGTGCAGGAGAGGTTTTTGTCCAGTAAGAATCCGAGGTTTCTGACCTTCTCGGCTGGGATAGGACAGCAGCCGGCTTCCGGGGGCCACCATAGCTGACTCCATATCGAGGGCTTTTGACCGAATTCTATGATTTCAGTCTTCTCAGTATTTAGTTTGAGAAAGTTTTGGCACATCCAGTTTTTTACACTGAGAAGGCAATTCCTGAAACGGCCTGCGGTTGCTTCAATGGAATCGGAGACCGACACTATGATTTGTGTGTCGTCTGCCTAAGACACTAATCTCAAGCCATGGGATTTTATCAGTTTCGCCAAGGGGGTGACATATAAATTGAACAAGGTTGGTGATAATGCCGACCCTTGTGGGACTCCTCCGGGAAGAGTGAATTCCTCTGATTTAAGTCCATCCCAGTGGACTTGTTGGATTCTGCCTGTCAGAAATGATGCTAAGAGGGCTAGAGCGGCATCGGAGATGCCCAGATTTTCCAGACGACTTAGTAGGACCGAATGATTGACGGTGTCGAACGCCGCGGTTAAATCAAGTAATATGAGGGCCGTTCTTCCACCGTCATCCATGGTCTTCCTGATATCTTCTGTTGCCATGATAAGGGCTGACTCAGTTGAATGGCATGCTCGAAAGCCATGTTGCGTAGAGTCAAGAAGATTATTCTTCGTGAGGAAAGTCATCAGTTCTAAGTTCATGGCTTTCTCGAGGATTTTAGCTGGTAGAGGCAGACAGGAGATGGGCCGATAGTTTTTAGTTTCGGAGGGATTGAGTGAGTCTTTTTTCAGAATCGGGCGGATACAGGCCTTCTTCCAGACTGAGGGGAAGGAGTTCGAGCATATAGCCTTGTTTAATAGAGAGGTCAATACTCCAGTTATAGCTAATGGAATAGAATGCAAAATGTGCGGAGGGCATGGATCCAGTGGAGATCCTGATTTCATCTGTAGGAGAAGGTCCCCGACCTCCGACTCTTTTAGCATAGGAAATCTAGAAAAGACAGGGAAAGTGGGAGGTGAAGATTCCTCAGTGTCCACTGCCGGGATCTGGGTAGGAGTGACCGAGATGTTAAGGCTGGTATTGGAGTTGGTGGCTTCGGTGCCGAGACCGTCATAAACTGCCTGTACTTTGCTCTGGAAAAAAGCAGCAATATTCCCGACAAAGTTCTGGTCCGGTGTAAATATAGTGTCTCGCGGGGTTTTTGCCAGAAGGGTAACAGTCTTAAAGAGCTCTCTGGCAGAGTTGGGGGCTTCTTGGATTCTGGTGGTGTAAAATGTGGATTTGGCCTGAAAAATCGCTGCCTTGTACTCCTGCAGAGCTTTGGAGTATTCGGCCTTTTTAAGAGCGCAGTAGTTGGACCGCCAAATGCGCTCAGCTTGGCGGCATTTGAGTTTGATTAATTTCAACTCAACTGTATACCACTGGGCGGTGGCCAACCGTTTCTTAGGCACTCGGGACTCCAGAGGAGCTAGCTCATCGGCAGCCTGAGCAGTCCATCTGTTAAAGCTGGAGGCTCCAGTGTCGATGCTACATTGCTCAAATGTTGGGGGGTCGTTGGCAAGAGCCTCTGCTAGCAGATTCGAGTCTAAGTGTTTCCATGAACGCTTGCTTTCCGGGGGCAGGAAGCGTCTTCTGTGTCTTGCAGAGTCATGAAATTTTAGATTAAAGAAGACAGCCCTGTGATCAAACCATGGGACAGGCAAAGTGGAAGAAAATTTTAAATTATTGTTGTTGGTGAAAATGCCGTCAAGAGTATGTCCTGCAATGTGGGTGGGCTTACGCACTAGTTGGATCATATCAAAACTAAGCAGGTTGTCAATGAGAGTTGCGGAATCAGAAACATTAGTAGCTTCGAGGTGAAAATTAAAATCTCCTAGAATTGTAAAAGTGGCGGAGTCCGTGGTGGATTCCAGATATGAATGGAGAGCAGTGATGAAGGGAGCTTTTGGCCCTGGGGGTCTGTAGAGCAGCAGGCCAACGAAAATCAGACGGTTATTGCATTTGATTTTGAAGTTCAAGGCTTCAGCCTCCATATTTAACTCTGGTAGGCAGAATATTTTTAGATGGGACTTGTAGATGATACCAATGCCCCCGCCTGCTCTTCTAGGTCGGTTGAGGTACTCTACAAAATATCCCTCCGGAACTGCTATGTTCCAATCTGGACCAGAGGCCTCAGATGACCAGGTCTCAGTAAGGAACATTACATCTGCATCGTGATCGGTTATAAACGCCTCAATTTCGCATTTATGTTTTGGCATGGATCTAATATTCAATAGAATGCATTTTAGAGTCCTTCTCCTGACAGCAGGAGAGGCTTCCAGACTCAGATGATTGCAGATGGTAGGTCGATAGCCACAGGTCAGGCATGTAGAGACTGTGAGGGAGTCTGAACAGTTAGATCTGACCGGATTTTTACAACTAGGACGATTAAGCAGAAATAGCTCTTTGGCTGAGTAGCGAAGGGGCGAGGATCGGGCAGGGGTCACGGCGCATGACGCTGGCCCGGCGCGGACGGGCGCAGACAGGTTTGACTTTGGCGCAACTTCGGCGCGTTTCCGGCGCGCCCGCTGCGCTGCCGGGAGAGCATTTGGCTAAGTAGGCTCGTGTCAGGGTGGTGCTTGTGAGCGCTAGACCGCGTCCCTGCACTCCCCCACACCTAAGATGGCGGCGATGTGTGGGTGTTTGTGGATTTCAGCAACCCGGTTCTCCCTCCGCACAAACGGGACTTCCCGCGGCAGAAACAGGGATAGGGTAGCAGGTAAGGGTCACAGAGCACTATTAAACAATTTAGCAGTCAAATTGCAAAAATGAAATATTTTTTTTAAAAACGAGATTTCAGCAAGCAATAAAATACAATTTATCAATCAAATTGCAGAGGTATTGAATCTTTAAAAAACGAAGCTTTACACACAGAGAAAATACACTTTCTAGCGTGAGCTCTGATTGCTCCAACAGGCTTCTATCTACTCCATCCATATTTAGTCATAGCCAATGCAGTCCAAATACAGCAAGGCTACTCCCATAGACTCCTAGAAAGCACAACGCGTTCTTAAACAAACCAAGCCTCCAGCAGCCCGGGAATTCCCCCTGCTTCTGTATTGATTTGTCCTAGAACTCCTAGAGTCCTAAAAAGAACTGCGAGTTCTTAGTGACGTCTTATGTCCAACCTTACGTCAAACTCGGCACCTTCCAGGTATAAATATACCAACAGCTGCCCTAGGAAAACACACGGTGGTTTGGAACAGATCGACTATCTACTTAGGCCCGACGCCCTGCTGTGGCAAGTGCCGAAGGAAGCCGACCCTCCCATTGACGCACTGGGAGAGACGCTGTCTTTTCTCCTGCCAGGAAATCCAGCTACAGTGTTTCCAGTCAGCCTTGTGGGTTGCTGGGAGATCGAGTCCTGAGAAAGAGATACAAGACCTCCTTCATTCTATAACCAAGGTACGGAGCTGATTAGACCCTTTGAGAATTCTTGATTCAGATTCTTGGCAAAAACTATCTCAACTTTACTGCAGCTCACTTACTCCTTCCCACGTACTAGGCTTAGGTTAGGTACACCGGGGTAGGCGTATCTTAGAAGCACCAGTTGAGTACGTTTAGTCATGGTTTTACATATGTATATATTTTATCTATTTTAAACACTGTATGGCTTAGAAACCATACCATGCTTTTACAGTATCATTTAATAATACTCCTTTTACTGTACGCACTTTACTTCATGACAAGTATTGCAATTGTGGCAACTCACTTCTCTTGCATGAGAAAGAAGACTGTTCAATAAATAACCACTTTTATTGAAAACGCCCGTCTCTCTATTTCTCTGCGCTTCTGGTGAAACTAAGCATGCACGATTGACTGAGTAAAATAGTTATCTATTGTTTCCGCAACTCTGGAGATATACTCCTTATTCTGGAGGGAGCAATGTTGTCATGTTTATGCGGTTGTCAGAAACTAATCCCTTCTTGTCTATTTAGGAAAGCTAACACCTTCTTGTTTACTCGAGAAAGTTTCTAGTGACCTCTGAGCTAGCTGGCATTCATAATTAAGTCTAACATATTCAATAGAGACCCAGTCGACCTAAGTCCTACGTCTAAACTATCGTTTATGTTATTCCAATGCGCAGAGCCTATTGGGAATATAGGAACTACACTACAATAGGTTAGGAGCAACACCAGTAGAGCTGTTTCAGTGAGGAACAAACCATCAGGTAAACAGTCTTGGATTAAATCATACATCTCAGCATGTTGGCAAACCAGAGAACCACAGTTAATGGCACAAAGTTTGAGTGCTGTACAGTGTTTGTCATAAAAGAGAGATGCAGGTACAGCAGGGAGGTCAGTAGCAGACACAAACGTACACAGAATACAGCACACATGGAAAGAGGAAGTAACAAGGAGAAATCAGGAAATTTATCTTTGTTACACCTCTCCTGGGGAAGTGTATCTTTTTGGTGCTTTTCCAGGTTTACAAGGTCTGGTAAATCTGGGAATACATCAGAAACGATGGGAGTTGCGTGGGAACACCCTGGCAACACTGATGGAACAACTTCACAGGGTAGATTACGGCAATACAGCAATTTGGACTGCATTGCATTACTCCAGACTTTTGGAGCCATTCAAAGCCATGCAGTGGCTTTGCTTCGCTTAAAAAAATCTGACTTAACGTTGTGTAGTGCAAGTGTGACGCAATCCGGGTCATAAATATGGGCCTTGGTGGTAGATTAAAAAATGCTCCCGCCAAGTGGCATCAACCACAGATTTTCTTGCCAGTGGGGGCAGGGAAATCACTATGTCCAAGCTCCCCCAGACATACCTAGCAAGCCGATCCCAGATGTTGTGGGTGCCCTAGGGTACATTAATGGCTCAGAAAGGGGGCCAGTGCGGCCGCCTTCTTTTTAATTAGTTTAGCAGATATGGGGTCCCTGGGGCTATCAGAGGCTCGGGAAGGGTGGCTGCACAGACTGTTGTTCTTATTCTCAACTAAACTTGCATTCCATGAACCATGTGGTAGGTTTAAACTTAATAAAAAAACTGACAAACATGAATCTTTCAGTCCGAAAAAAGCAATGATAATAAAGTGTTCATACAATTAACTGAAACATATTTTTAGGAAAATGCCTCTTTTTGTGTGGTGAGGCCCACTTTTTGGCTAGATAGTACTGCTGGTGGTTTGTCTCTGCACACTGGGATGCTGCTGCTCAGGACCCAGTGCATGCACTCTGATCCCATAAAACATGTCACATTGATATACACTTCAATGGCATATTTAACTTACCTATAAGTTCTTAGTAAGTGGCACAAGGTGTACCTAGGGCCTGTAACTTAAATGTCCCTAATGGATTGCGGTACAAAAGGGGGTGGTGATGAATGGAGCATCTGAACCAATCAAACACTCACACCCAGTCAACAGATCTGGGTTTAATCCATCATCGTTCTTTAGCCCACTCTGCCACCCCAGTTCAGACATGGCCATATGCAAATCAGTCTGACCCCGTGCCTCATGGGAACAGTCCAGCCCGAACTGCCAAGCCATGCCTTCCCTGGACCGGATTCGAGCTTCCTAAGACCGGTTTCTGGCATTACAGCCGTCTTCAGCCAGGCTTGCTTGAATCGAGTGGCAAAGTGAGCAAGGGACTCACGTCTGAGCATACCCTGCCAACTTATGGCGAACAAATGTATTTGTATTTGTATACTTATATAGCGCTACACTGTCACCCAGAGGGTATCCTGGCGCTTTGACTCAGCATAGCCGAAGCCACCGATGCAGAGATCACACTGCTCTTGGAAACAGGTGGGTTTTCAAACCTCTCTTGAAGGCTAGAAATTCACCCTGACTCCTCAGCAATATCGGAAAGGAGTTCCAAAGTCTAGCGGCCGCAAAACTAAACGACCGACCTCCCATCCGTATCCTCTGAACTCTGGGAACTGTCACCAGACACGCAGAGGAGGAGCGTAGGCTCCGGGATGTTGAGTACCATGAGAACAAGTTCTGCAGCAAAACTGGGCCCTGTCCATGCAAGGCTCTAAAAACCAAACAGGATGCTTTAAAAAGGATCCATTGATGAACAGGCAGCCAGTGCAAATCCAATAGTGCCGTGGTAGAAGAGGCAGTGCGTGGGCGAGAAAGTGCCAGCTTAGCTGCCATGTTTTGTACCAGCTGCAACTTGCCCACCAGTGCTCTAGGCGCCTCCAGAAGCAGTGCGTTGCAATAATCCAATCTACTTAGGATGATACCCTGCACTACCTCTGGCCTAGCCTGCGCTGGGAGCAATGGTAGGACTTTACGTAGCATCCGAAGCAGCATCATACAGGTGGCTACGGTTTTGTTAACAAAAATGTCCAGTTGCAGGTTGGGGCCAAACATGACCCCCAGATTACGAGCAGACTCAGCCGCAGTCACTGCCCCAGAAAAGGAGGAAGGCCAAAAATCATCTGGGAGTAGGCGCGGGACAAGGTCATTGGAGCAGTACAGCACCTCTGTTTTTTACCCATTAAACTGGAGAGAGTTGGAACGAAGCCAGTCCGCTGTAGCTGTCATACAGCGGTGAAATGTCTCTAAGGAGACGGCGTCTTTGCCCTCCAGAGAAAAGACCAGTTGGGTATCATCGGCGTAGTTAAACACCGAAATACCAAAGGAGCTTATCAGTTGGATCAGAGGGCGGAGGTACATATTGAATAGTATAGTGCTGATGGCCGAGCCCTGTGGCACTCCCTGCCCAACTTTCCGCACATCCGACTTAAAACGCGGCAATGCCACCACCTGCTGCCTGTTATTGAGATACGAGACTAACCAGTCCCTTGCCAACCCCGTGACCCCGATCTCCTCCAGCCTCCCAATAAGGGTGGAATGGCTGACCGTGTCGAACGCGGGCGACATGTCGAGCAGCACTAGAAAGGCTGCCCGACCCGTGTCAACCCGCGAACGAAGATTGTCCAACACGACCACCAGCGCAGACTCCGTCCCATGCGCTGGCCGAAAGCCAAACTGGGCCACATCCAGCCAGGTGTTATCCTCTAGGAATCTTGATAGAGAACGGGTAACCAGCTTCTCCATGATCTTAACCGGGAAAGGGAGCAAGGAAATGGGCCTGTAATTTGACAAGCAGGTGGGATCGAGTGTGGGTTTCTTCAAGAGGGGTGAGACCACCGCCAGCTTCCAACTCTCCGGAACAGTTGCTGTGACAAGCGACTGATGGCAGATGGAATACAAAGGATGAAAGAGTTCTTTCTGGAACAATTTCCAGAATTTATGCGGAAGTGGATCAAGCGGAGAGCCTGATGACTGTGCCAGTTTGCAAAACTCATCAAAAGGAGGAAGGGAAAAATGACTCAAGTGGGGTCGACTAGGGAGTTCATCCGGAACTCCCAGACTGAGAGGGGAGCAACTCAGCTGGAGTCAACTGGGAGACTCTTCCAGAGCTCCCAAACTGAGAGGAGAGCAACTCAGTTGGTGTCGACTGGAAGATTCTTCCGGAGCTCCCAAGCTGGGAGGACAACAACTCATCTGGGTTCGACTGGAAGATTCCTCCGGAGCTCCCAGATTAAGAGGGGAACAGCTCAACTGGGGTCGACTGGACGGTTCTTCCGGAGCTCCCAAACTGAGAGGAGAGCAACTCAGTTGGGGTCGACTGGAAGATTCTTCCAGAGCTCCCAAGCTGCAGGAGAACGACTCAGCTGGGGTCGACTGGAAGGTGTTACCGGAGCTCCCAGACTGGGAGTAGGGCAGCTCAGCTGGGGACAACTGAAAGATGCCTCCGGAGCTCCCAAGCTGAGAGAAAAGCAGCTCAGCTGGGGTCGACTGGAAGATTCATCCGGAGCTCCCAACTGGGAACAGCATGGAGGGCCCTCTGGAGCACTCCAACTAGATGGATTGTCCGATGGAACTGACATAGGCGAGGCCGATCCAGCAAGTCCACTCAGGATAGTGGTTATCTTATCCTCAAAGGCAGTAGCCAGAGAGTCACATAAGGCCTGTGAGACTGGGATATTATTCATAGCACCAGTCGGATGGGAAAGATTGTTCAAAATCCTAAACAAGGTCTGTGACTTGTTGGTCGCCTGATTCAACATATCCTCCAGGTAAACCGCCTTAGCACACTTGATCTGTGCTTTATATTCCTGTAATGCCAGCCTAAAGGTGACTTTCGCAGCATCTAAATAGTGCTTCCTCCAAGCCCTCTTGCATCTCAGCTTTAGTTGCAGGAGGTCATTGGTGTACCAAGGCATAGCTCGGTTCTGTCTGTCCCTTGATCTGCGCAGTGGGGCCACCTTGTCCAAGGAGTTGGATATTTGCCGACACAGGCTGGCGTAGCTTTCATCAGCACTGCCTCCCAGTGTAAATCCTTCAGGGAGTAGAGTAGGCAGGACTGGAGATTTTAGGAGTCTAGACCAAGGTCTGGCCATTTTAGTGTGTCTCAGCCCTTTATCACTCAAGAAATCACCGGAAGGTAAAGATAAAAGGAGACAAGTGCGTGATCCGTCCAGCATTGGGGCATGATGTCATTCACCACTACCTGCTGAGCGTCAGCAAAAACCAAGTCCAGGACGTGACCCTTCAAATGAGTAGCAAAGAGGACCAGCTGTTGCAACTGGATATTGCTACAAGCGTGGCAGAGATCATTATAAGCATTGTCTAAAGGCCCATTCGGCCACAGATTAAAATCTCCCAAAACTAGCAATCTACTATGGGAATTAGAAAGATCATAAATTAGATCAATAAAATCCGGCAAAGTTGATGGTACATTACCCGGCGGTCTATAACAGAGAACCGCTGAATGTAATGTTCTCTCCTGCCCTTTAAAGGAGAAGCCCATGAGCTCAAAGCCCGGTACCTCCTTAATCTCTAACTGCAAGAGTGCTAGGGTTTCCCGGAAGATGAAACCTATGCCGCCACCTCTGTTCTTCAAGCGAGGAGTATGCCTAATTTTATAGCCCGAAGGGCAGGCCAGGCCCAGTTCTACCTCGCTGTCCGCCCGTGTCCATGTTTCCGTAAGGAAAAGCAGATCTAGTCCACAGGACTCAATGCGAAGGAACCGGATGTTGAGTAATCCACATGAAAGCTGCTCCGGCTTACCAGTAAGAAGCAACCTGCTGAGTACAGGGTGTCTGGTCTGGCCTAAGCTGCAAAAGTTCTGCCCTAGAATAGACTTACGTGGAATAGTCGGAAGGGCAGAATAGCAGGCCCTAGGCGCGTCCGTTGCGCGAACGAGCGCAAACAGGCTTACCTCTGGTGCACCTCCGGCGCGCCTACGTCGCGCCCGCTGCACGGCAATGCTGCGCGCATGGGAGGTGGCCATCTTAAATACCAGAGTGTCGCGAGAGTCCTGTGAGGGCAAGCCACTGGCCCCTCCAGTTCAGACATGGCCATACGCAAATCAGTCTGACCCTGTGCCTCATGGGAACAGTCCAGCCCGAACTGCCAAGCCATGCCTTCCCTGGACCGGATTCAAGCTTCCTAAGACCGGTTTCTGGCATTACAGCCATCTTCAGCCAAGCTTGCTTGAATCCAGTGGCAAAGTGAGCAAGGGACTCACGTCTGAGCATACCCTGCCAACTTACGGCAAACAAATCGGTACAAAAGGGGGTGGTGATAGACGGAGCATCTGAAACAATCAAACACTCACACCCAGTCAACAGATCTGGGTTTAATCCATCACCGTTCTTTAGCCCACTCTGCCACCCCAGTTCAGAAATGGCCATATGCAAATCAGTCTGACCCTGTGCCTCATGGGAACAGTCCAGCCCGAACTGCCAAGCCATGCCTTCCCTGGACCGGAAACAAGCTTCCGAAGACCGGTTTCTGGCATTACAGCCGTCTTCAGCCCGGCTTGCTTGAATCCAGTGGCAAAGTGAGCAAGGGACTCACGCCTGAGCATACCCTGCCACACTTATGGTGGCCAAAAGCGGTACAAAAGGGGGTGGTGATGGATGGAGCATCCGAACCAATCAAACACTCACACCCAGTCAAAAGATCTGGGTTGAATCCATCACCGTTCTTTAGCCCACTCTGCCACCCCAGTTCAGACATGGCCATATGCAAATCAGTCTGACCCTGTGCCTCATGGGAATAGTCCAGCCCGAACTGCCAAGCCATGCCTTCCCTGGACCGGAAAAAAGCTTCAGAGGACCGGTTTCTGGCATTACAGCTGTCTTCAGCCAGGCTTGCTTGAATCAAGTGGCAAAGTGAGCAAGGGACTCAAGTCTGAGCATACCCTGCTAACTTATGGCTAACAAAGCGGTACAAAAGGGGGTGGTGATGGACGGAGCATCTGAACCAATCAAACACTAACACCCAGTCAACAGATCTGGGTTTAATCCATCACCGTTCTTTAGTCCACTCTGCCACCCCAGTTCCGACATGGTCATATGCAAATCAGTCTGACCCTGTGCCTCATGGGAACAGTCCAGCCCGAACTGCCAAGCCATGCCTTCCCTGGACCGGACTCAAGCTTCCTAAGACCGGTTTCTGGCATTACAGCCGTCTTCATAATCCTAAATTATATGTGGAAATGAAAACCAGTTGACTAATTCTGAGGACTATGTTTAAATATGTCAAATAAAACAACATTACTTTCCATAAAGCTTTCATATAAATGAAGGCATACCTTTCATAATGATCCTAAGGTAGAGATTCAGAACATCTGAAGTTATGTACCTCATGATGAGAAAGACAAGATTTCATTTTTAATACCAGAGTATATTGAGAATATTCTCTTATGTAATTATCTTGGTGATTTTGGCAACTGTAGATCTTGCGCGTAGACCACAACTTATGAATTTACACACAAAACGTGATAATATATACAAAGAATGTACCTATATACATGATAAAATTTCCATATATATAGAGTATGTGTAATGCTGATTTGCAAAGACAAAAGTTCACGGATGGTAATGATTTGCAAGTGTACTGACTGCTTCAACTGATATTGCAACAATCAATGCCGTTTTCAGAAGAAAATATCAATGTAAGCAAAATTCACATATTTATTTTTTCCTTATGCACACTAACACTTAACATGGCTAAACAATGAAGCAGAGCAAAATAACCACAATTTCCAATATGTAATATACTAATTAATACGTAGATGCTGCAGAACAATGAAAAGGCTGGGGCATAGCTTGCCACCATAAATGACATCAAGTCAAATTTAGATACCTCTAGCAAGACTTGGTGAGATTTCACTACAAGAACCTTGTACAGGGTAGTTGTAAGTTGACATCCAAGAAACATTCGCTCTGCTTTCTAGGTGAGCCAAGAAAACCTGTCCCACTCTCAAGGGTTGCCCACGAGACAGCATTGTACAGACAGTTCATATACATGCATATATAATCTGACAGGGTAATTCCACACTCAAACAAAATTCAGCCACTATACACAATGCTCCAGTAGCCTTTTTTCACAGTACCTTCGGTTGTCTTATCATCGCTGCAATCTCTCTAAACAGCATTGATGTACATTATTATTTTGGAGTCAGTCAGAAAATTCTTCATTTGGCAAGACGTTAATAAAAATGCAATATACACAAACAATCATGATCAAATAATTAATAAAAAGAAAACATGGGATAAAATAGTTAATTTTACTAATTCAACATAACATCATGTCATTTGCCCACCGTGTTTCTCGATCTTGCAGTGGCAGAGATACATTTGTAAATCATTATACCTGCAAATTCAGACTGAGGTAATTGGAAGCATAGCAGGACAGGTCTACATTTCCTTCTATTAAGAGACCCCAGTAAGGGGATTAAAACAGCTTCCTGAGAGTTTACAGAACAGAAATAAATGTAGCATAGATTGGACTGATCTGAGTCACAGTTTACGTTGTATGTAATACTTGGTTCAGAGTGGCATACATATGTTGGAAAGCTAGTTGATACATTAGTCATTTTCACTGATCTAAATGGGTGTTTCATCACTAATTTCCCACATACCTGCACCATACACAGCCACAAAATTGCACCTTGCTTTATAGATGTTAATCATCATGCCCAAAGTCCATGATCCCCAGCTTAGCAGAAAATCTGAAATTGGAGCTTTCTTTAATACTGGAATGTAAATACCAATGTGTTGATTTGCGTTATTTTGTGTCACGTTTCAACTGCACAAAGCCTTAGGAAATTTGGGCCTAGGTGTTTCAGTCTCTGTATGGGACAGGTACAAGAAATAAATAAAGGGCCTTTACGTATTTTGGAGCATTAGCTACCCTTGTTCTATCCTAGCAAAGTCAGTAACTAGAGAGGCCAGGGTTGCGAAAACTGCCTACTCCATTACTTCTCCAAAACATTGAGATCCTTTTGCCAGGAATGTTTGTGCTCTAATTTAATTAGCTATGCCTTAACTCCTTTATCTACTTAAAGTATTGCTTACATAGTAGCACCAACTGGTTCCAAAATGTAATTTTCAAGAAATTTCTCCCACATCGTTCTTTTCAAAGCATCAATTTCATTAGCAGTACATTAGCCGCAGAAACGGCATCCTTGTCAGTCTCTCACAATACCCTTTAAAGTGAAGACAGGCTAACTCTAACTATTATGCTAGGAGTTGTCACCACGAGGCCAAGAGGAATTACAGTATGTTAAAGTTACCCAGGCTAGTCCAGACTCAGCATTATGCCATTGGTGACCACCAGAAGATCAGGATGGCTGCAATGACATGCTGAGGCGGACTAACCACAATATGCTACGGCCATAGTAATTCAAAGTTAGCCACCATATGGGCAATTATAGTGCCACCATGAAGCCAAAGAGGCACAATATGCTAAGAGTAGACAAAATATGCCAGGTCCACTAATATACCAGGGGATGGCACCATCATGCTATGTGGGGGCACATTTGCCAAATGATGCCCTTGATATGCTATGCCATCATTATACAAGAAGTAGTCATTATGAATGGACAGAGCACATACCCTCCGAGAGCCAGCAGTGATCGTGTCCCTGAACGCGACCATGGCGTTCGACATCATTGAGTGGCCTTATATCTGGGCAGTTTTGGCAAAGATAGGATTCGGCCCGAATTACATCAAATGGGTATGTCTCTTATATAATGAACTCCTGGCTCGGGTGGTAGTAAATATTAAATTGTCAGCTGCATTCCTGCTTAGTTAGGGGACCCACCAAGGCTACCCACTTTCGCCTCTCCTTGTTGCCCTAGCCATAGAACCTCTAGTGGCCTGGGTCCATTGTGATCCAATTATACAGTGATTGAGATGGTCCCCCGGTTCGTAGGACCGCATCTCACTATATGCTGATGACTTATTGCTTTATTTGGCTTCCCCTAAGAAATCCCTTATAGTGGTATTGGATATCCTCGCAGTGTTCGGCAGATACTCTGGATTTAACGTCAACTGGGGTAAGTCCCTGTTATTTGTTCTGAGGGGGGATCCACCCATCACTCCGAGAAACTGCCCAATACAAATAGCACTGTCGGCTTTAAATATCTGGGGATTTTGATCTTATTAGATCCCTCAGTCTGTTATTTCCAAAACCATCCCCCCCTCTCTGTAAGCTTAAAAATGATATTGCCAGTTGGAAGTCACTTCCCCTTTACCTCTTGGGCAGGGCTGCCCTGTTCAAAATGATGTCCTTTCCTAGGTTCCTCCAAGCCCTACAGAACACCCTTGACCCTGTTCCAGCACGTTACTTTAAGGTGATTGAAGGCTTACAGAGGGACCTGCTGTGGGACGGGAAACCTCAAAGCGCCCTCAATAAGTTGACGCTAAATTGGTACGACGAAGGCATTAACCTCCCAGATGTTATGAAATAATATTGGGCAGCTCATCTAGAAGCTGTCAACCATGGCACGTATGGTCGCACTGACGAACCAGGCTATGCCATGGATAAATGGCTTCTTCCAGGTGGCAACTACAACAGAGCATTATACTCCCGGCCTAAACGATACACTTTGACTGGCCCCACTAAACACTCAGTTCAAATTTGACAGGAAGCCACTAACTCTCTTGGATGGAGACAAAGATTAACATTAGCCACCCCACTTTGGGACTCTGAAATACTGGGTGATGTGTGGAGATTGAAGGGGTTCAACAGGAGGGACCTTATTGGCATCTCATATATTAAAGATATTTGGGGGGATGGAGGGGTCAAGTCCTTTAACACGCTTCAGACGGAATACGAGCTGGCACACAATGAACACTTCCGCTTTTTGCCGGTCCTACACTCACTCCAGTCTTCTTTGCCTAAGGGGACTGTTCCTCCCAGGGCCTCTCCCCTGGAACATAGCATTTTAGACGGCCACCTTTCCGAAAAAACTATTTCCTTAATTTATAAGAAGTTAATCAATCAAATGACGGATCCCTTCTAATCACTGCGAGAGAAATGGATGCAGGATGGGGTTGAGATAGAAGTTGAGGACTGGCAGATAGCAGTGTCTTCCCCTAGAGTGATTGCTATTCTGGCACACCTAAGGTTGGTACAGCTTAAGACCCTCCATAGAATATACATCACAGGGCCCCGTTTGGTACACATGGAGTGGTCAGACAATGGGGAATGTAAACGGTGCTGGGGCCATATGGGGACGTTCATGCACATCATTTGAGAGTGTAAACATGTTATCTCTTTCTGGCTCAAGATACTCAACACTATCAACCCGGTGTTACAGGTCTGTCTCTGCCCAGAGGCGGGACAATTCCTTCTAAGTAAACGGGAACCCACAGTCCTAAACACCCACCAGATACAGTGGGCTACACTAGGGTTCATTCAGGAGCCGCTCACTCACCCACACTAGAAGCCTGGGAAAGGAACCTTGATTGGTGCATGTTTAGAGAGAAGACAGAATACCTGGCAAGGGGATGCCCCAAAAAGTGATCCTGTGTATGGGGACCTTGGAATACCTTCCGTGGAGAGATCTGTGTGCCACCTAGATGTAATGAGCAAAACGACCACCTCACCCGTGACATTCCCCTCTTATGCAATGGTTAAATGCTATTCCACCTGTGATTATTGCAATGTACAAACTGGCTGACCCTCTGTAATGTTTACTTGAACCGATGAATGTTTAATAAAAAGATGTAAAAAAAAACAAGAAGTAGTCATAATGGCTACAGTATACCAATGAGGTAATTAATGGGTTTGTCCAAGCACTAGAGTGGCTGCAGGCATGGCCTATGGAAAGGTACAGGCCTGGAGATCTTTGAAACAGAGAAGCAGAAAGACAGTAGTGTCTGCAGGTGCAGAGGCAGGCACAAATGGATCTAAACATCAATCATGAGAGGAAACAGTGGGACACTGGGTGTGTGTAAGAAAAGTTCTCGTCCTTGGCCATATCAAATCAGAAGTTTTGGTACCTACCCTCACCCCTGAGTGTCCCTCTGGCTCTCACAGACTCCCTCCCCTTTAAGTGTCCCTCTGTAGTATGCAGTTCTTCCCCTTTGGTATGTTAGGTGATCACAAGTGTGATCATGCGCTTGTTGGTATTACATTTATATGAGAAGCATGATCACGAGGGTGATCAAAATCATTGTTTACTTTTGGATCTAATGCTATTATGTTGAGTTCATGGCTGCATTCCTTCGCCATGGTATCTGCAAATATGTTTTCAGGTACATTTAGGATTTCATGGAGAACGGACCTGCGGGCAGAGGGCTCCTGCTGTAATTGGAATAAACATTGAACACTTACCGCTTTCAACCTCACTGCACATCTTCATTACTTTTCAACATTTTGGCGACTACTGACAGAACTCCGCTGTGCCACTTTAACCATTTCCGAAGTTTTTAGACCCCCGGATGTGTTCCTTGGAGATCGGCATTTCAGTGTGCTGGGTGCTTTGGAATACTGGATGGCCTTCGCTGCGCTGACCGTGAGTTGCGTTTTGGGCTGGTCATAATTCTCCATTTGGCAACTGATCTGTCCTGCTTGTTCGTACTCAAGCTCGCATCCCTTCAAATGACATATGCTTCTTACTCGTCTAACTCAACTGTGACCCTGACGCTTCGGGTCATTACTACGGACGGCCATCTTGTATTGGGCCACTTTTAACTCTTACATTGTGAGCTTTTATTCAATTTCGAAAATATGTTTAATTACAACGCTATCTCACAAAAGAAAGTAAATAAAAGAAAGAAGGGAAATATCAATTTTCAACCCTACACTGCATCAATAAATAACCCATCCTAGTTTTATTGTGTACAGATATAAAGCTGTTTATTTTATTTTATTTTTTAATGAAATGTCTAGCATTCAGCATTATGTCCAAATACTGCCTTTCTTATAAAATCCTGACAAACCATCTCAGCCGTGGGAAAAATGGCATAATTCTTTTGAAAATGTCCTCCTAGCAATTGATGCATAGAAGTGTAAAGGAAAAAGGCAATCCTCCACATCAGTGATACTCCAACTACGGCCCGGGGGCTGCTTGCGGACCTCTTGACCTTTACATCAGGTCCCCCTGGTGTACAGCATCTCTAGCTGCTGAGCAATAATATTCAGAAAAAATTGTTAAATATATTAACAAGCATTTATTCAACTGCAAATAAATGCTTGCCCATTTATTTAACATGTTTTTAAACCTCCTTACACAATCCCTGGCCCACCCAGACCCCTTACTGCCACCCATCTGGCATTAGTGCGGCCCTCGTTCACACCCCAGACTGTACTTTGTGGCACCTAAGCAAATGTTTATGAGTACCCATGCTCTACAGCGGTCTTGGCATTGAAGGGCAGCACGTTTTTGACAGTTTACCACTTATCACACCCTCAGGAAAAGGCAAAGGTTGGAATGAATATATAGAAGCAATTACCAGATTGAAGAACAAATTCAAAGAACAGTTAAGTGTTTTATTGGTAAGATTTTACTTTGACAGGAGCAAACAATCAACAGAGGAGACCATAGAGGAGTATATCTCTGCGCTCAGGATTTTAGCTGCTAAATGCAATTTTGGTTTAACTGTGGAAGTTCAAATAGAGATCAATTTTTGTTTGGGTGTAATTCAAAGAAGATTCAAGAGAGAGTTCTTTCATTCAGGGATCCAACACTGATGGAAGTTATTGACATGGAGAAGTAATTGAACATTGTATTGTATCTAGTAGATGTATCTCATCTGAAATGTTGCACAACCCATGAATGCTGTTTAGGTTTCAGAATCTATAAATGCCTTGACTTCCAGGTCTAAAAATGACAAGTTTAACAGTAAGAAATGTTCTTTTTGCTATAGGTGTGGTTCTACAACACATCTTAGCAACAATTTGTGTGTCCTGTTATGGGTAAGAAGTGTACCAAGTGTCATAAGATGGGTCATTTTCAGGATGTCTGCAGGAGTGGTGGAAGTGCTTCTAGGATAGGTTCTGTTGACATTGCCTCCATCGGATCACTGAAACAATATTGATGACACAAATATAGAACTACCAAAATATCGAGTAAAAAATATAGAATGCAAAAATATCCGAATTCCTATCTCCAAACAGGTAAGTACAAAAATATCGAATCAAAAATATCGTTGTAAAAAACAATTTTAGTCAAAATATCGATTTTTTTTAAATGCTTTAAAGTAATTAAAAATTTATGAAATAATAAATATAATTACCTTAAACATACTTAAAATACTTAAATAGCCTTAAAATTAATAAATAATTAATGTAAGTTTAAAAAACAACAACATACAAATGTATGTGTTAATACATATATATATATGAACGTAATATTAATAAAAAATGTACAACATTTTTGCCGTAGGATAGCGGAAAGCGTTAGATAGTGTAGGGGTAAAAATTAATATTCCCACTCCAGTGAGTGTAACAGTAGGGAAAGCGTTGGATAGCGGGAGGGTAAAAATTACTATTCCCACTCCAGAGAGTGCAACAGTAGGGAAAGCGTTGGATAGCGTAGGGGTAAAAATTAATATTCCCACTCCAGAGAGTGCAACAGTAGGGAAAGCGTTGGATAGCGTAGGTGTAAAAATTACTATTCCCACTCCAGAGAGTGCAACAGTAGGGAAAGCGTTGGATAGCTGGAGGGTAAAAATTACTATTCCCACTCCAGAGAGTGCAACAGTAGGGAAAGCGTTGCATAGCGTAGGGGTAAAAATCACTATTCCCACTCCAGAGAGTGCAACAGTAGGGAAAGCGTTGGATAGCGTAGGGGTAAAAATTACTATTCCCACTCCAGAGAGTGCAACAGTAGGGAAAGCGTTGGATAGCGTAGGGGTAAAAATTAATATTCCCACTCCAGAGAGTGCAACAGTAGGGAACGCGTTGGATAGCGTAGGTGTAAAAATTACTATTTCACTCCAGAGAGTGCAAAAGCAGGGAAAGCGTTGGATAGCTGGAGGGTAAAAATTACTATTCCCACTCCAGAGAGTGCAACAGTAGGGAAAGCGTTGGATAGCGTAGGGGTAAAAATCACTATCCCCACTCCAGAGAGTGCAACAGTAGGGAAAGCGTTGGATAGCATAGGAGTAAAAATTACTATTCCCACTGCAGAGAGTGCAACAGTAGGGAAAGCGTTGGATAGCGTAGGAGTAAAAATTACAATTCCCACTCCAGAGAGTGCAACAGTAGGGAAAGCGTTGGATAGCGGGAGGGTAAAAATTACTATTCTCACTCCAGAGAGTGCAACATTAGGGAAAGCATTGGATAGCGTAGAGGTAAAAATTACTATTCCCACTCCAGTGAGTGCAACAGAGGGGAAAGCGTTGGATAGCGTAGGGGTAAAAATGACTATTCCCACTCCAGGGAGTGCAACAGTAGGGAAAGCGTTTGATAGCGTAGGGGTAAAAATTACTATTCCCACTCTAGAGAGTGCAACAGTAGGGAAAACGTTGGATAGTGTAGGGGTAAAAATTACTATTCCCTCTCCAGTGAGTGCAACAGTAGGGAAAGTAATTAAAAATATATATATATTAATACCAATTACAAATTAATTAAAACTAATTACCAATTTAATATAATATAATAATTAATCAATACAAAACTACAAATATAAATATTTATTAGAAATAATTACCTATTAATACAAATTAATTCCCAATTTACAATTAATTAATTAGCAATTGAAAAATAATTAACAATTAATTAAAAATAAATACCAATAAATAATTAATTTGATTTTACAATTTTTATATTTAAATTACTTCCCACCCTATTCCCCTATAAACCCGCTACAGTAAATAAAATAATACAATTAACATAATTATCAATTAATACAAATTAATTACCAATTATAATTTAATTAATTACCAATTAAAAATTAATTAACAATTAATTCAAGGAAAATACCAATAAATAAATCAAAACATTTAATCAATTATAATTAAATTACTTCCCACCCTATTTCCCTATAAACCCACAACCCGCTACATAAAAAAAATAACATAATTATCAATTAATCAATTAATAAAAATTAATTACCAGTTATAATTTAATTAATTACAAATTAAAAATTAATTAACATATAATTCAAGATACATACCAATAAATAAATTAAAACATGTTATCAATTATAATTAAATTACTTCTCACCCTATTCCCTTATAAACACACAACCCGCTACAGAATTAAATTACGCAAAAATTAAATACCATAAAATTCATTACTTAAAATAAATTATACAATAAATATACACTTTTCACACATATACTAATATAAAAAACAATAAAAAAATTATATATTATTAAAAAATCGATATATTTAACATCTATATTATATACTTCGATATTTTGACTTTCTATATTTATGTAAATCGATATTAACTTACTTACCTCAAATTCGATATTTTTGTTTTCTATATTCTGTCCATTCGATATTTTGGCCATTACATTCGATATTTTTGTAGTCTATATATTCTGTCCATTAGATATTTAGTCCATTCTATATGTTTAACTCGATATTAATGCAATTCTATATTTTTAACTCAATATTTTGACTGTATACCGCCTCCATCACAGAGGATTATGAGCAGGATCTGTCCAGAGAAGTACTCACTCTTGAGGTAGATGCAAATGAAGCTATTCCAAAGTACCTATTTGTGATGACTACATCAGTGCTACTAAGCTGGATACAATGGCAGATTCCAGGGCACCCATCACAATCATTTGAGATACTTTGTATGAACAACTTTGGTCTACATCCAAACCTTTAAAAAGACTACATGTGTTTACGAAAGCATACGGTGATCAAGACATTGATATGCTTGGATTTTTTTATGGGAAGTGTGTAGGGAGAGAGGCTTACACTAAAGTTAAGTTGCCAAAAAAGACAAGCTAATTTTAGGGTGGCAAGATTTAGCAAGGTTAAGTCTAATGCTGGTGTCTGGTTCTCCCTACCCAATCAGAGTATGCGATGTGAACATAGCTTCTAACCAAGATTCAGAAGATGATCTCATATCTGAGGTGACATAATGTTTCCCTGATGTTTTTCCCCAAAAATTGGTATGTTTCAGAAAAATGAACATAAAGTTAAATTAAAGAAAAACGGCATTCCCATTTCACACAAAGTCAGATCTGTACCTTTATCAGTTAGATCTGAACTCAAAACTTTACTGGATAGCTTGTAAAAGATCACGTGATTAGGCAGACTGACTCTTCTAAATGGTCAGTCCCATCATCATAGCTCACAAAAAGCATGGCGATATTTGGTTAGGTTATGTGCAGATTTGGGCCCTTTAAAAAAGAAACTTATTGTTGATTTTCATCCGTTGCCTAAATCAATGATTTGCTTTCAAATATTAGTGGAGCTAAGTTTATCTCTTTATTGAACCTTTGCTCCACCTATCACGAGATTCCCCTAACTGCAGAATCCCAAGACCTTACAAATCTTTTCACTCCTTTTGGGGCGTGTACATTATTAAGGCTTCTGTTCAGTCCGGCTTCTGCATTGGGTGTGTTTACAAATGTTTTCACAAATGCACCTGCCTTATCGGCATTTAAACCTGCCGCAAAATCTATGGTCACCCTTGATACCAGACACATTGGTATAGGTGCTGTATTTTCACAATGCTATGATAAAAATGAGCACACCGTGCCTTTAGATTCCCACTCTCTCAAAACCTCTGAATCTCATTATAGTACCATCGAGAGAGAAGCTTTGGCCTGTTCCTGGGCCATTGAGAAGTTTAATACTTATCTGTGGGGAATTAGCTTAATTATTTTTACTGATCGCAATCCATTACTTCATCTACTTAATGGAAATGGTTCAGGAAAGGCATCTACTAGATTGGTCAGACTTTTGTCACAATTGCATGAGTACAGTTTCAAAATTGAGTTTATTCCAGGTAGCAGGAACTCCAGTGCAGATGTTTTGTCCAGGATGTCAATTTAGGATATTAATTTGGGTGAGGAACAAAAAGAAGTTGAGTATGTTGTGGCTACCTTGGATGATATTCTAAGTATCAATGTTTTTGTTTCTCATAATGATTGGATGTCTGCTATTTCTGGTGATAACATTTTATACCAGCTCATGGAGTTTGTCACTTAAGGATGGCCTAGGTAGAGGTGCTTATCTGCTCCACTTAGGCCAGTTTCAGAAGTAACCAGTAATTTGTCCATTATGGATGCTCTACTCTTTCGCAATGACGTAATTATTCCACTGGTTGCTATTGGACCCAAATGATTTCAAGCGGCTCATCGTGGGCATTGGAGCCACGAATAAGAATTTAAAACAATACTTTAGGGAGCCCTCCCTAGATTCCCAGGCAGCTGATTGGATCTCATCTTGCAGTACATGTTTGTTGTCAGACAAGCATTGCGTTACACATAATACACCTTTACATGTGGTTCCCTTGGGCAAAGGTTGCCTTGATTCTGCAGGCCCATTTTATTTGTTACGATCTGACAAAAGGTTTTTAATAATTCTAGTTGGCTATTTTTCAAAATGGATATTCTTTGATTTTGTTACTATTGTCAACAAGTTCTAAGTTATACAATTTTTGAGTAACATCTTTGATTGGGAAGGACCCCCCAGGGATCTGGTAACTGACAATGGTATCCACTTTGTCTCTTCACAAATAAACGTTGTTCATCAAGAAACACAATGGGGCCGATTAGGATGGCGGACGGACTTTCCCCGGCCGCCATCCCTGTGGAAAACGGGACCATCCGCCACGTGGGCGGCGGTCCCGCCATACCAATTATGATGCGCCCGCCACACTGGCGGGTGCATCATGCATTTTTAACATTGCCCGCCGCAATGTAAAAAATGCAGGTATGCATTTGCATACACAAAGCGGCAGGCACCGCGCGGTGCCTGCCACTTTGTGTATGAAAATGCAGGGGGGTACCACAGATACCCCCCATGTCCACCCCACCTCTCGCCTTCACCATGGGGGCCCGCAGGGGGCCTCCAAAGTAAAGACCGCATGCCTTTCCGTGGCGGCAAAGGCATCTGCATGAGGCCATCCTAATATGGCTGGCGGTGTCTGGAAGACACCGGCAGCCATATAAACCCTTTTCTGCCCTGGCCGCAAGGTGACCGGGCGGAAAAGCGGCGGGCGGTGTTTCCGTCCGCCGCTGTCCCCCCGCCATTGTAATATGGCGGGGGGGAAATAGGTGGCGAATGGGCACGGATGGCCGACCGATCGCCACCGCCTGCATGGTGGTGGCGATCTGTATGCCACCCTAATTGACCCCAATATTAGACTTCTTAAAGTAGCAATATATTCTCCAACCTCTAATCGTTTGGTCGAGAGCGTAAACATGTTTTTGAAAGAAGGTGTACAATACGCTTTGGAAAGTGGGGTATCAGTTCATGTTTTCTTAAAACAAAAAGTTTGGGCCTGTCATCTCACCCCCACACTCCACTACTGGTGTATATCCTTTATTTCTGTTCAGGAAAGGGAAACCTAAGTCAGATGGGTGTCCTGATTGGTTAAAAGACCTATTGCCAAAAGATAAATTTAGCTATTGTGACATTGCCAAGATGGTAAAACAGAGAGTTGAGACTGCACAAGTGAAACTGAAATTATACTATGATGCCACTCATGGTGTGTAATGTTTTGACTTCAAAAGACATGACTGGCTACTAATTGGACACCCTAACAAGGTAAAACAAGCATTTGCAATGCAACAGTCTCACATTTGTGAAAATTAGAGCTATTGGAAGTGTAAATTACAATGTTTTTTACTTTTGATTTTTGTTTGCAGTGGAGTGATTATATTTGCAGAACCAGAAAATGGGAAATTGGTTACGAAGGAGGGGAGGTGGAAAATAAATGACACCACCAGCTCCCCTGTAGCCAGTGCAGATGGCAGGCGTAGGGAACAGGTGCAGTTCAGAAGCTCTGCAGAGAGCCTGGAGATGCAGGTTTAAAGCTGCAAGCAAACAGGGCAATATTCCACAGGTCCTTACACTATAATCTGAAAACTTCATGGTCCTGATAACCCATGAAGTTGTCAGATTACACGTATGACTTAATCACAAGGGAACCTAATTAGCCAAAGATGTATTGCTTAGAGAGAGATAGTTACAATGAGCTAACTAACAAACATAGCACTGGCTGTGCCTGCCGGTCCACAACGTTTCTTCAGCTCTGGCTGTCGTTCCTGGGCCTACATCATGGGTACATGCATAGCTCAGGTACACAGAGCTCTGCAGGCCAAAAAGAACATATCTGCGTGATATGCTATTATACACGCGAAGCGGAGGTACCCACATTTCTGTCGAGGGACATATAAAAAGCACGCCATGGAACTAGAAACAAGTAATTGAGAGGAACAATAAAGACAACCCGTGTTAAGAAATGGGTAGGATTAAAGCCCGCTGTAAGTTCTTGGTAATATGTCATTTTCAACCATACAGCTGCAGCATCTGTTCGGCTCACCGGTTTGCATCAGCATCTAGAACCAAATCAGTTTTGGCCACATCAGATCATTACTGTACACCCTGAAAAAAGGCACCCATAATTTTCTTTAGGTCCCTTGGGAATGGTAGCCTTTTAAACTCCAAGATGTCTGGTCACTGTACAGGCGAAAGCAAGTAAACTTATATTTGCAAAAATAATCCTACAAATAAATCCAAATAGAATATAAATTATCTAACTGCATTCCACATCCATAAATCGCTCAGTTTTAATAAAGTGTGTTCATGAAGGACTGAGTAGGAACCATAATATGTAACCACTGTATTTTTATTGGGATGTATCAGCACTTATTGGTAATGAAGCTATAAAAATATGTTGATAACTATATTTAAGAGGTAAAGCTGGTGAAAAAGAATGCATAGGGTTTGACCAATGGGCGCAAATAAAGGGCCCTTCCACACTTGCATGGCCACTGCAGGTTCAGTCTGGCGAAGCCTTTCCACAGCCTCGTTTTCTGAAACCTACTGGCATTAAGAATTCCCAGTAAGCCACTTTAAAACAATTTTAGAAACAAAAAATGTGCACTGGCATGGTAGAAGGGGGAAAAAACACCAATAAACATCACTATTCAACACAGCTAATCCAGGCCCTGCCAGAGAGCGAGGTTCTAGTGTAATTATCCCCAAGGCGCTGTCTTTCCTGAATGGAAGAAGTTATTTACATCCACCTATCCTTCACAGTGGGCCTCTGGAGATAGGGCCAAGGATGCCTGGTGAGACAGTGGAAAAAATACGAAGAAGTAGGACAATTCCGGCATGCCCCTCGCTGCAGAGCGCCTCGGATTACCAATTGATGGCAAATCTCCCTGGCTCCCAAGGGACAGCGTGCATGGGCTTCAGGAGAGAAGGCACCTCGTCGCAGGCTGCCTGCGGTTTTATTAATAACCTCTATCTGTTTGCATGCAAGTAAAACAAGCTCCATCTAGGTCAGCTCACCAGTCGATGCAAGAGCTGACGGGTTGTGTTTTTTTTCTCTCTTCTTTATTTGAACTTGGACGTCTTTCATGGCTTCCATGTTAAGACACCCTCGTCTGTTGTCATTTTTAATGCTGATGGAACATGCAAGAAGAGCGCACGCCGCGAACGCTGTGGAATATTCCATGCGCACGTGTCCCCGGAACGGTCGGCAGAGGACGTTTGTGGAAGACATGCTGAAATGAGAAGAGTCAGAGTTATATGTGTGATGAGGGGCGGGCGATTCAATGAGAGGAGAAGGAGTGATTGCCTGCAGCCCCTTGCAGAATCACTAGAGGCCAGGCGGGGCAAAGGGGGTAGGGAGGCCAACGGCTGCGTCAATCAAACATAAATTTATTTTTACAGAGGTCGTCAACTGATCTATAATTGAATGGTAAAATCAATGTGTTTATAATATTTTGGGGACAAAATATTTGAATTAAATTACAGATCACTCTTGGCCAGCTTCTGCCTGCGAATCTCTATTTCTCATTAGGGGAGGCGCGTGAGCTTAAAATTAGAGCGGCATGGCTCCAGTTGGTGCATAATGCAATTCTATTATGAAAACTGTGATCAAAGAGTTGTAAATAAAAGCAGATGACCGACACCGTCCATGGATAAAAAAAAATGGACTAACTGCAAGACAAAACCCTAGAGGTGTATATAATCCAAGAACTCGTTGCCGATATATTGATTGATGCGATCTCGCAATTGTGCTGGAAACAAAATCTTTTCTAATGTATGTAAAACATTTTGTGTCCTGGAAGGAGAAGAAGGGATATAGCTCCTCCGGAACAACAAGCATTCACCATTGCGGGAAGGCAGGGGGGCATCTGTTTTTACTCAGCCCCGTGTTTAAAGTGAAAGTGAAAGCGCCATGCAAAAATAAATACGGGGCTGAGTCAAACAGATGGCCCCCATAAAGATAAGAAATTGCTTGGCGACAGCAGCAAAGCAGACGACTCTGTCCGGATTATCTGGATGAAAAGACGAAAGGGTGTCAACAAAAAAACTCATTTCCAATGGCAGGCCACAGTTTAGGATAAACGGTGATGCCAGCCAATGAAAATGAGGGGCGGGGCTTCAAGTCCCCTTCTCAAATCTATTCTCTCACCATAGGGCTTGCCGAGAGGGCAGCAGATGCGCTGCAACGCTAGGCGAGACCTAAAAAGGAGAATCTGTATTCTCTGAAGCAATTCAGATTGAGAAAGTCTCCAAAGATGCTGTTTGCTAGTAAAGTAAAGGGTGGTGGAACAAAAGAGATCTAGTCAAACTGGCACCGGAGCAAACATGTGACATTTTTAAACACAAACAATTGGAAAGTGAAAGCTGGTTTAACTTGAAAGATGATGAGTCTTCTTCGGACATGGTGCAACCACTAATCTCCTCAAGTAATACCAATGTTGATGTTGAAGGAGCAATTTCTAGTGATGTGAAACACATCGGTGTCTCAACAGAGTTTACTAATGATTCTACTTCTGTTGTACCTGATACTAGCGTGCAGATGCAATCCAGATCTGCCAAAAAGTTTTCATGCTGGCCAGGTTGAAAGGTTTTTATGTACATTAAATTGTATCTTTAATTTTAATTATAAAAGGGAAGATGATGAAGAATTTGATCTAAACATCAACCATGGGAGGAAACAGTGGGACACTGGGTGTGTGTAATAAAAATTCTCGTCCTTGGCCATATCAAATCTGAAGTTTTGGTGCCTACCCTCACCCCTGAGTGTCCCTCTCGCTCTCACACACTCCGTCACCTTTAAATATCCCTCTGTAGTACGCGATTCTTTCCCTTTAGTATGTTAGGTGATCCCGAGCATGATCACGCGCATGTTGGTATTACATTTATATGTGGAGTGTAATCATGAGTGTGATCACACATACGGTTTACTTTTGGATCTAATGTTATTATGTTGAGCTCATGGCCGGATCCCTTTCCCATGGTATCACCAACCGTGTATTCAGGTATGGTTGGGATTTCATGGAGAAGAGGCCAGCAGGCATTGGGCTCCGGCTTTAATTGGAATAAACCTTTAACACTTATCTCATTCGACTGTCTCCTGAATCTTCATTACAGCTCAACACCCTCTCGCTCTCCTACACACACCCAGCACCAACCCCTGCCGGCCTGACCTATAAGTTTGTGCAGAGTACTGCATGCACAATGTTTGTGGGTATACATGACTGCCTGTGTGTTTGCTTGTGCTGCTTGGCAGCCCTTCTACTGCCAGATTCAGCAGTATGAACACAGCACAGCAGTCTTCTAACCTCCCCCTCCTATGATCTGCCCCAAGCACCCACATTTATAAGTTAATAACTGAAACAAATTACTTAAGGAAAGAAAATGTGATCACATATTGTAAAATATAAAAAAGTAGTGACATGGGCTTTGGTTCTTTTCCATTTGAAGCCTATACTTTTTTCGAATCCATCTTGGCGACCAAAGAAGTAATTCACAGTTCCAGCTACTTGTCATCTTACCTGATTCCAGCTCCCAGCAAACCACTCCACTTTGCCTTGACACCCAGCACCAACCCCTGCCGGCCTGACCTATAAGTTTGTGCAGAGTACTGCATGCACAATGTTTGTGGGTATACATGACTGCCTGTGTGTTTGCTTGTGCTGCTTGGCAGCCCTTCTACTGCCAGATTCAGCAGTATGAACACAGCACAGCAGTCTTCTAACCTCCCCCTCCTATGATCTGCCCCAAGCACCCACATTTATAAGTTAATAACTGAAACAAATTACTTAAGGAAAGAAAATGTGATCACATATTGTAAAATATAAAAAAGTAGTGACATGGGCTTTGGTTCTTTTCCATTTGAAGCCTATACTTTTTTCGAATCCATCTTGGCGACCAAAGAAGTAATTCACAGTTCCAGCTACTTGTCATCTTACCTGATTCCAGCTCCCAGCAAACCACTCCACTTTGCCTTGACATGGCCCATTGTCACACGCCATGGTGCCTGAAGGTCTGTTGTTGCCGCAGCCTTCCAGTGGCAAGCTGCTGATATGATTGGTCATGCAAACAACAGTTCGCGTTCGAACTCCTTCCCCACATTCCGCAGAACACTGCAAAAGATACACAGACGGCATTAGCCTTCTCCAAGTCTAAACATGAATGTTCAACTTTGGATGAAAGGTGGAACTTGAAAGGCAGTTCGGAACCAGGATTGAAAGAGGGAACTGCATGCACAACGGGGAAGGTGAGTGATGACAACAATCAGTAATAGAATGATCATTGCCTTAAATTTTACGGGGGTTGAGCACTGCAGTGCCTCTTTTTGTGCTGAGGGGGCAAGGGTGGCACATAGCTTTATTGCCGTTGCCTGTGAGGCAATAATGGTTGCAAATTACCCGCTACGACTTTATGCATTTTATTCATCGACTGCAACTAAACACGTCATTAATGAGTTGTTAGATTATGCAGTTACTATCACATTTTGTATCCATCTCAAGTGGCAGCACACAACAGTCCTCTATTTTGTTAATCTTCTCTTTTATTCAGCTTGCGGACATTCAATAGACACCGGAAGGTTGAAAACTGTCTTGGTTTTGTGATGATTTAAATCTGTGATCTCCAGTGCTTGTTTAATTCTGAGCTGTCTTCCTACTTGGTAAATTCAGTGACATTTTGAAATGTATTTACGCTCGAGAGCATAGCCAATACTCTGTTCTCTTCTGTTGTGAAATTTAATTTCAGTTTAGCTTATGCTATGTCATTAAAATTGTTTCCAGAAATTAGTACTATTCATTGCATTTCTCAGATCAAGTAGCATTTGAAGCTAGACAGTTAGACTGCACTTCAAAAGTGGGGCTCAAGCTGTCTTTTAAAAAGCATGTCTATTTACTCAAAGTCATGCATTAGCTTGGCAGCATATGTAGACCCAGTAATCTAATAGATATGGATTTTTTTAAAGGAGAGTCAACCACTTCTGTAGCTTGGGAATGGTCCTAGACCAGGAGCTTCTAATGAGTTGTTCCTATGACATAGCATTATGGTCACAATAACCAACATTGTGGAATTCCATGAGCAGTATCCAGGTATCTAGAGTTATCAATTTCAGCCATAATCTCTGCTCGGAACTCCCCGTTCTCTGATCAGGTGGTAAATGTGTGCGAGAGGACCCTTTAAAACAGAGGAGTGGACAACTCTGGGGGAGGAGGAAGGAAGACGTGTCCTGGGTGAGGGGGGAGCATTACATGTTTGCCCCTGCTTTGGACGAGCGTTGGATGGGAGCTGAAGAATCCGTCCAGGGTGGAATTCAGCTTTCTCAAAGCAATTTTACAAGCACCAGCACTATTTTCTGGCTGATAAAATCAATCCTGGTGTTCCCACACCCAGGAAAGCTGGGTTCGGGAATGCCAGCCAGCTAATAATTTTGCAAAGCCAAATTCCACCCATTAATTCGACTCCACACAATTTGTAATCAGGTTCTTCATACAAAAATGTTACCATTTTATGTCCATAATCTCCACCAGTGGCTTAGCCATAAAAAAACAGCAAATTGTATTGTTTTGTATACATTTGAATTAGACATGTTTGCTTAAAGCTATAGATTTCATGTGTAACATCAGTAGGCTTGTTCCTTTATTCCTGTACATAAACAAACCATGGCATTTAGCTTTTTCCATGTGTGCTGCACAAGGCACAAGGCAGCACACATGAAAAAAACAGGGAGAAATAATGCATTTCTCCACGTTTGGCCACCTTAAGACCAGGGTTTACCTGGTCTTAAATTTGGCGTTGACTCTTATATATGGCACACTTGTACACGGGGGCAACGTCAAATAGAATGGGTGTTGGGGTGTAACGCCCACCACAACACCCACTGCATGCCCCTTTCACACTAAACTTAGCGTGAAAGGCTGCCTTATGTACAAGGCAGCGTTAAGCCAAGTTAAGTGGCTTAACGCTGCCTTGTGCATAAGGTAAGGCCCCTTTTGCCATGGGAAAGTCCCAAAAAGTGACTTTTCAGTGGCGATAGGGGCTGGTACATATGCCCCTGTTGTGTAACATTGGTCCAACAATCAACCTCAACTCCCTGCACTAGCTTAGTCTAGGCCTAGCTTAAGGAAAGTGCTAAGACGCTGAAGTGGCAGACTGTGTGACACAGTTTTAACAGTAGTAAGAAAGATGGAATGCCCACCAAGAAATATTGGGTATAAAATAAACTGACATATTTAAATATGCATACAGTAAAGATAAGAACCAAACAATGTAATCAAACAAATCAACAAAGCAACATAGTTTTATTCACAAATACCGTTGAAGCACTGGGTTTCCACATCAAATACACCATGTATACAGTTTGCTGTCACTATCTGACTGCATATGCTGTGCTGTTTCCAAATTTTTTAGCATACAGAGGCTCATGATCCCCAGCCAAAACAGTAACTCTTTAATGCTGTTTCCGGTCATTATGAAATTACATCAAGCAGAAAACTTGACTGTAGTCTGCTTTGGGCAAGAAATTACGAACACAGTAAAATCGAATGTGGTGTCCTAGTGCTCATAGTTAATGATGGGACCAAGAAACCTTTGTTTTTCTCCTGGTTTAGTGTTAGGGTTTGCCAGTACTCTCTCTTTGGGACCCAAACATGATATTGCCATTTGGAAGGTCCATGCTTGACCTCTTTGTATTCCTTTTTAGGTCTCGCCTAGGCAGCGTGCATGCGCTGCATAGGAAAAAGACCTTATGTAATCAGCACAGCTTTGCGGGTAAAAAGATGCACGCGTTGCATTGCTTTCAATGGCAACGCGTACACGTTTGGCGATTCCCTTGCGGGAGCGAGCTTTGGCGCCATGTGTTAGCAATTATCGTTCCTGGCGCTGCTCACTCCCACAAGGAAAACGCTTTCAGTTTTGCCGCCACTTGTTTTTTTTTACTATTCGGGTGGGGAAATGACTGTTTGATCTTCCGTACAATTAACAAAAAACTACTGAAAACTTCCATACAATTCAAAACTAATTAGCGATTGCTTGTCAACATTATATTCAGAAGTTATCTTTTACAAGAATACCGCCATTTGTCACTGGAGTGATGCTAGGTGGCACGTTAACGTGACATGCTCTCAGGTGCCAGGAGGATGGCACCAAACACAAGGTGCAATTTACCCATGGCATTGTACCATGTGCATTCCCCCGAGTCCCTTACCCTCATGCCAAGGGGATGCTTTTTTTTGGGCACAGCACCCCAGGTGCCCGTGCCACAAATTTCCACAACTCTCTGTACCTCTTTCATATGATCATATTTCTGGTAGAAGGCACGCGCCCTTCACTCCTTCCTGTGCCATCGAGTGCTTCACGCTACTGTACATGTCACAGTGATGGTGGTTTTCGGGCAAGGTGCCCATTGCATTCTGAGAATTGCTGGTGCCGCTGTCATGGTGGGAGGGAGGGATTCGAGCCGATGCGGGGGAGTGGCACTGCCTGTTTGCTGCTGCCAGGGCCTGCTTTAAGACTGGTATAACAAATCTGTTCACTCCAGCTCCAGACAGGAGTAGTGGGAACAGAATGTGCGTGGGCTGGAACGGGAACTGTGGAAGGCTTTCTTTCTCAGCAGTGCAATTTTTAATCACAATGCAGCCATCCAGGAACTGCAAAAATCACAGTTGATGGACAGAATGTAGAACAATGTCATACATTCAACCCAGAACAAGGATCTGGGCCTAAATCCATCGTTTTTTTGCACTCCACACCACCCTGGGTTAGACACTGGCTATATGCAAATCAGCTCTGACCCTGTGCCTCATTGGATCAGCCCAGTCCGAACTACCAAGCCATGTCTTTCCCAGACCGGAATCAAGCATCCAAGGACCGGTTTCTGGCTGTCAGCCTTCATCAGCCTGGATAGCTTGACTCCAGTGGTGTGGAGAGCCTGGGACTCACGTCTGAGCATCCCCAGCCCACTCGGGGTGAAATTGCAAAAATCACAGTTGATGGACAGAATGTAGAACAATGTCATACATTCACCCCAGCACAAGGATCTGGGCCTAAATCCATCGTTTTTTTGAACTCCACACCACCCTGGGTTAGACACTGGCTATATGCAAATCAGCTCTGACCCTGTGCCTCATGGGAACAGTCTAGTCCGAACTACCAAGCCATGTCTTTCCCAGACCGGAATCAAGCATCCAAGGACCGGTTTCTGGCTATCAGCCTTCATCAGCCTGGATAGCTTGACTCCAGTGGTGTGGAGAGCCTGGGACTCACGTCTGAGCATCCCCAGCTCACTCGGGGTGAAATTGCAAAAATCACAGCTGATGGACAGAATGTAGAACAATGTCATACATTCACCCCAGTACAAGGATCTGGGCCTAAATCCATCGTTTTTTTGCACTCCACACCACCCTGGGTTAGACACTGGCTATATGCAAATCAGCTCTGACCCTGTGCCTCATGGGAACAGTCCAGTGTGGCAGGGTATGCTCAGACGTGAGTCCCTTGCTCACTTTGCCACTGGATTCAAGCAAGCCGGGCTGAAGATGGCTGTAATGCCAGAAACCGGTCCCCGGAAGCTTGTTTTCGGTCCAGGGAAGACATGGCTTGGCAGTTCGGGCTGGACTGTTCCCATGAGGCACAGGGTCAGACTGATTTGCATATAGCCATGTCTGAACTTGGGTGGCAGAGTGGGCTAAAGAACGGTGATGGATTAAACCCAGATCGTTTGACTGGGTGTGAGTGTTTGATTGATTCAGATGCTCCGTCCATCACCACCCCCTTTTGTATCGCTTTTGGCCGCCATAAGTGTGGCAGGGTATGCTCAGACGTGAGTCCCTTGCTCACTTTGCCACTGGATTCAAGAAAGCCGGGCTGAAGATGGCTGGAATGCCAGAAACCGGTCCTCGGAAGCTTGTTTCTGGTCCAGGGAAGACATGGCTTGGCAGTTCGGGCTGGACTGTTCCTATGAGGCACAGGGTCAGACTGATTTGCATATAGCCATGTCTGAACTGGGGTGGCAGAGTGGGCTAAAGAACGGTGATGGATTAAACCCAAATCTTTTGACTGGGTGTGAGTGTTTGATTGATTCTGATGCTCCGTCCATCACCACCCCCTTTTGTATCGCTTTTGGCCGCCATGAGTGTGGCAGGGTATGCTCAGACGTGAGTCCCTTGCTCACTTTGCCACTGGATTCAAGCAAGCAGGGCTGAAGATGGCTGGAATGCCAGAAACCGGTCCTCGGAAGCTTGTTTCCGGTCCAGGGAAGACATGGCTTGGCAGTTCTGGCTGGACTGTTCCCATGAGGCACAGGGTCAGACTGATTTGCATATAGCCATGTCTGAACTGGGGTGGCAGAGTGGGCTAAAGAACGGTGATTGATTAAACGCAGATCGTTTGACTGGGTGTGAGTGTCCATCACCACCCCCTTTTGTATCGCCATCAAGGAACTGGCTCGTCCTGTGCGCCGACATCGGGGAGTTGGGCGGCACCATGTGCACAGAAATAGTTCGCAAACCTCTACATTTCCGATGTGACCCCTGCCATATATTGAGTTCTGAAGGACTTCAGACTTAACTGCAGGAGAAGACGGTAGCGGCAGAGGTGGGCAAGCCAAAGCTTTGAGGAGAAGAGCCGAGCAACAACATATCAGGAATCCAGTTTGGCTCTAAGAGCCGAAACACGAGCCAGGTCAGCAACAAAATTGCAATAACATATTCTGTCTCTCTCCCTCCATCACGCTATCTGCTATGTCTTTCTCTTTCTCCTTCTTTTGGGATATCTCTGTTTCTCTTACCGTTTCTTTTTTCTCTCTTCTCTGTTTCTTTCTGGACCCACTTTCTTTCTTTGCTAACTTGTTTCTCCCTCCTCCATTTCTCCCTTTATCTCTTCTGCAGTCATTTACTCTATTTTGCTCCGACTTTCTATGCTGCGCTACCTCTCTGTTATTCCCTGCCTTCCTTCCCATCATTTTGTCTGTCTTTCTTGCTCTTACTTTCTCTCTCACTCCGAAAACCTCAATTATTCGCTCCATGCACTAAGTTCTTTCTTTCTATCTCCCTTCCTCTGCCCACTATCACATCACTCTCCAAGATCCCTGGGGCTGCGGAGGTGCTGGTCAGTGTTACATGCCCATGCCACTCTGGCAGTGAAAGTGGAAGTTGACGGCCGCAGTGACCAGGCCCTCTGCTACATCCAGGGCGGCTAGGAGAATGATGTGCATGTTACTTGAAGGGCTGCAGGGGAGGCAGAGGTGACAACTTTGCAGCACTGTGTGCGTTTGGCTCGCTTTTGGCTCATCATGAATCCCATACAACCCCGAGCCAAGTCAGAGCCCGACTTATGGTTCATGTTGCTTTATGCCACTGGCAGACACTAGTGCCCTAGGTTCTGTGCACGAGCACATCAGCCATGGATGCATGTCTGATTAAAAACAGAAAAATGCCACACCCTGTCAATCATTCATCATGAAAATACTTTGAAAAGGTTTGTGTTGGGTTGCTCTACTGTGTTCACTCATGTTACTCTGTGCAGTGTTGCTGCTTTGAGTTCATTCGGTTTACTGTAGACAAAATACACTGGCAATAATTATTGTTTCCGCACACACATAATCCTCAGTGAGGGTGTGTACGAGGGCCGGGGCTGTGGCCAAAAAGCTGGCTGCGCTGAGGTTCAGCACGCCTTCCTCTGCAGATTGACACACCCTCGTCACTTCCTGCTCCGTCCTGCTCGGTGGCGCCGACCATGCTCTGCTGTTTAATTCCCTGCTTGAAATACCTGCTCACCAGCAGCACGTGGTTTCTGCTGAAAACACCTGCTAGTACTTACGTTTTATGGCACCACATGGCTGGAGGTCACACCTTAGAACTTGTTATTGATACCGGACACCAGAGCACCACTTCTGTGTTTTTTTAGTTTTGAAATAAACACTCCAATGTACAAAACAAGCATTGGAATAGTTAATAGGTCTCGCCTTTGGGTCCTTATAAGTTTTTAGTTATCCAGGACAATATCCTTGGTGCAACAACATCAAGTGTTGAATGGCTAAACACTTATACTGCCACCAGTCAGGATCTGGATAGAGATATTAAAAAAAGATACTCTTTCAACTACAAGCCATGGAAAATATATAAAGATCTCATCAGTTCTAGAATGCATCACTGGACTGCCTAAGGTGCAAATGCCTGGGAATACTTTGAATTGCCATGGCATAGAACTCCTGTAGGGCCTAAAAAGGCTAATCATGAGCTAAGTAGTCCAGGTATTCACATAGTCCACTTGCAAAAGGGTCTCTTTAATGGTAAATGGACCGAGCATCTCACAATATGATATATTGTTGAATAGGGTGCTACCCAATCGGTGGTGTCAACTGATGCAACAAACAATGGGTGTAATGACAAGGTGGCAGGATACACCTAATTAAAGACCCCTAGGAGCTCCAAAGGCGTCAGCACTTCGATTTTCCAAAGCCATTAGGATATTGTTTCACCCCCCTGGCGAGTCCTGAATCCAGACTGTAGTCCTACAGGTACTGTCTTTTACGTGCCACTGACTACATTTGTTCCTATTAATTTGGCTATTCACAACCTGAGGTATACATTCCATATATACCATCTGGCGCTCCTAATTTTACAACTTAATCAACTTTCAAAGAGAATAGTTGCCCTAGATTGAGAACACATGTCACAGAGATCATAAACTGCAATACAACACACCCCTAAAGAAAGGGAAATGGTTGTATTCTATTGATGTGCGTCTTTCAAATCTTCAATGCCAAAAGTTTGATAAACCATGAGAACATCATGGGCCATAATGTTGGCATCACAGAAGTTTATTGAACCAATCTGAACATCTAAAACAAATTGAGGGAAGTAGAAATATAGAACATATTGCAAAACCTTACTCATAGAACCTCCAGAGAACGAGTACATTATTACTGCTCTAATATTGTGAATTTATTTGACTTGCTTTATATATAGAGCTGCACTGGCAGCAATGACAGGCTTGTCAAGAGTACAGCATGAAAGTGCACATTATATTCGAGTGAGCCAAAACTGGGATGCCATAATTTACTCGCAATGGTTGGCGATTTAATATGATCTTTAATAACTGAAAACAGAATTTACTCCAGTTTTAGTTTACATAGTATCATAATTTCTTTCCAACACAACCTCCCGTGTGGGGATAACACAGCCATTAATTTTGAAGTGGCAGAAAGATAGGGAGTATTTACATACAATATTATATTGACTGGGGATTTCATACATTTCGTAATTTAAATGGACATACTGACTCACTTTTACAGTGCTAGATAACGTTATATCTAAGACATAGAGAGCATAAACACAAGCCTCATTGACCCAAAGAGTTGATATTAGCAACATGTTTATGGTGTTTTTAATCATCAGCATAATTCACTTACCAAATCCCAACAGACATCCAGAAACATCCGCAGATAAACTCAATTAACATATTTGATAATAGAAACTCAAACTTTGACCTTAGCTTTCCTTTTCTTACACTGACATGAGATCAATAAACACTTCACTTAAGCCACAGGTTGCCATTGTATTCAACATATTATTTATGGTATTTCTCTGAATTACAGTCTGGGGGCTTGTTTTTTGTATATCCTCAGTTCATGCCGTACAAATCAAAACAAAAACAAAAATAATACCCTTCCTTTTAGAGAGTCTCAGTGGAGTTTCAAATGCACATATGGTGTAAAAACGAATGTAATAAGCTACTTGGACTATTGAATCAGCAGACAAATCTCCAAATAAGTAGGGGCTGATTTTCTAAGCTGGTATTGTAACCGAAGCTGATCTTCATGCATATCAATATTTATTGACTTTACTGGCTACACCAACTCTTCCTTGCCACAACATAGAGTAAGTTATCAGTCAAAGGAGATTGTTTATTGATGAGAGAACGCTTCATTCCATCTGAAATCTTGAGGAGGAGAGTGTGAGAACTTGCCCATGAGGGGCATTTATGGTCAGTCTCTAATAATCAAGCATGTCAATGAGAATTTCTGGTAGCCATAAATGTTTGAAGAAATTATTGAGTGAGTATGTAGTGGGTCATATGTAAAGGAGGTGAAAAAAATGTCCAAGTTGGAGAAAGTGAGAAACAGCATATACAAGTTCCAGGGTTACCGTGGTATAAACTTTGTCAATACTTTATATGACCATTAAACTGTCTACCAAATATCATGAGGATTTGTCATGGTGTCGATGAATATGGCCACAAGATGGACTGAAGCAGAGTTTTTTAATTGGTATCACCAGAGTCAAAACCATCAAGGTTTTAAGGCGTATCTTTGGGATGGAAGGTACGCCCACAGTACTGGTTACTCTCAATGAGGAGATTCCTGATACAGTGTGGTATCCAGCACTCTAGAACTTTGCTGTTTAATCTCCTAAGAAATGGTATTGTAGAAGGGCAAATCGTTTGAAATGAAATGAAATTGGGTTTTGTAAAGCGCGTTACTACCCGGAGGCCTCGTAGCGCTGTGGTTGGGTAGGGTCGAGAAGGAGCGTCCACCCCACCTTGCGCGTTTGATTTTTTACTTTGATGCCAGAAAGGCTGTGCTAGAGCGCAGTGATCTCTGAGGATGGTAGGGAGTAGCTAGGCAGCAGATCATTGCGGGTGCTTTATTCCACAAGGCCTTGTGCATTATGCACATAGCCTTGAATTTTACCCTGGCCTGAATAGGCAGCCAGTGTAGTTTCTTCAAGGCGGCAGTGCCTGAATCTCTTCGGGACAGTCCAAGAAGAAGGCGTGCAGGCGCATTCTGGGTTTCTTGGAGCTTTTTGGTCGTGCTGATTGGTGCACCTAAGTAAAGGGCGTTCCCATAATCAAGGCGGGGCAGGACAATGGCCTGGACCATTATCCTGCGGGCTTGAAAAGGGAGGACATTCTCATCAGCCCGAAACATGTGGCGGAAAGTATTGTGGCTTGCTGGTTAAAACTTAAGGTGTCGTCTAGCCATACACCTAGACTTTTGATATGATCTTTTGGTTCTGGAGGAGTACCCATGCAGGTCGGCCAGTCGATGGTGAGTCTTGGTACAGCTGTGTTCCCCAGCAACATGAGCTCTGTTTTGTCCCCGTTCAGCTTTAGGTGGGACATGGCCATCCATTTTGTTACTGCTTCAAGACAGCTGCTCAGGTTGTGGGAAGTGCTGCCTGGTTGATTCAGGGCTACCACTAGTTGGGTGTCGTCGGCATAAGTTATAATTTCAAAACCGAATGGGAGCACAATCCCTGCCAGCGGCTCCATGTATAAGATAAAAAGAGTGGGGCTCAGGGAGGAGCCCTGAGGTACGCCCTGGTTTGAGGGGCCAGACTTTAGACTGTGTGGCCCCCTCTACTACCTGAAACGTGCGGTCCCCCAGGAAGGACCGTAGCCACGTAATGGCATTCCCTGCCACTCCGAGCTGTATTAGGCGGGAGATTAGGATGTTACTGTTTACGGTATAAAAAGGCGGCACCTAAATCTAACAGCATAATTGCTGTGGTGCCACCTAGATCCATGTGCTTCCGGGCTAGCTCTGTTACCGTCAGAAGGGCGGCCTCTGTCCCCAGTTTTGGGCGGAAGCCGGCTTGCGAGTCATGGATTAGATGGTTGGTTTCCAAATAATGCATCAAGATGGTATTGATGTGCTTCTCAAGCAGCTTGCTTATCCAGGGGAGGAGCGAGATCGGGCGATAGTTGGCCATTTTTTCAGGGTCGAGGTTGGGCTTCTTCAAAAGGGCCCTGACTTGTGCACATTTCCAGGCTTTTGGCACTTTGCCTGTGGTGATTGACATATTCATGATGTTTAGAATGGTTGATCTGATGGTATCTGCAACCATTAGTAGGTGTCGCGGGGAGGCTGGGTCGGTGGGGGATCCTGATGTTACTTTCAACATTAGGGTTTTAAGGGAGTCTCCCTTAAGCGGCGGGAAGTCCACTAGCTGGCAGGCAGAAGTTGAGGGAGTGTTGTCTATTTCCAATTGATGTTGTTTAATGGGATTAGAGGATAAGGAGATGGATTGGATATTTTGATAGAAATACTCTGCTTGACTGTCACAGCAGTTCTGAGCTTCGCTGGGGTCGGGCGGGATGGGAGGGGTACTAATCAGGGATTTTGCTATCCGGAATATTTCCTTCGGGGTGTTGGCTGACGTTCTAATTATTTCCTCGTAGAATGTTGCCTGTGCCGACGTAATTTCGGCTTTATATTTCTTAATAGACTCTCGATAACTGCTTTTGTCTTGCGCCCTAAGTGTGCGTCTCCAAGTCCTCTCTAGTTTCCTGCAGTTTTGTTTTAACTCTTTTAGTTTGGGGGTGAACCAGGGTGACTCTTTCAACTTGGTTTTCTCCTTAAGAGGTTTCAGAGGGGCTATCGCGTCCAGGGCGGACTGTACCCATTCATTATAATGTTTGTAGAGTGTGTCTGGATCTTCTCCTGTTGGTAGTGGGATTGCGGAGAGGGAATCAGCCCATTGATCGGCGGATACCTTCGTCCAGTTCCTCCCCCTTAATATAGCCCGGGGGGACCGAGGGGGGCTCAGGGTATTCCAGAGTAGTGGCACCAGGGAGTGGTCGGACCATGGGAGGGGGACTGGGGTCCCTACATTAAGCCTATGATCGTTGCTTAGGACTGCGTCTAGCAAATGGCCTTTATTGTGTGTGGGTTCGAAGCCCTTCTGGAAAATTTGGAGGGCTGCAAGGTTGTTTATAAAGGTTTTTGCTAGGGGATCTGTGGGGTCGTCTAAATGGATAATTATGTCTCCCAACACTGAAAGGTGCTAACTCCGCAACCTTAGAAGGAAGGGAGTTCATGAATTCTCATATGTGACCTGGGGGGCGGTAGAGGAGTAGTCCTGAAAAGGTCGAAGTAGCAGACGAGTCTAAGGAGAAGCTCATGCTTTCACCGTCCGGTATTGCAGCTGGGCAGGCTCTGCATTGGTGGCAGTTCTTAAGTAATATCCCTATTCCTCCTCCTCTTCCTCCCTTCCTATCGACCCTCTGTAATCCATAGCCACGCTGTAGTATAGTGCTGATATCCAGGTCGGTCTGATCTTTTAGCCAGGTTTCCGTCAGGAATATGGCATCCGGGTCGAGGTTATCAAGGAGAATTGACATTTCTACAACGTGTTTGGTCAGGGACCGACAGTTTAGGAGAAAAATTTTAAAAGGGGGTCTGAGAATCTCTGTTGGTATCGGAGGAGGCCTAAGTTCGAAGTGGCAGTTAGGGCACTTCCTAATGGGTTTGTTTGGACACAGGGAATGCAGGCAGGGAGCCTCTGTTTTGGGCATTAGCTTCCTAAGGGACTCTGAGTCATACCTTAAGTGGTCAGGTGGTATCTGCGCAACTGGGGCACGGGTTCTGGTCCCTGGTCGCGGAAGGGCGAGGATGGGCGCAGAAGGGCTTGCCTTTGGCGCGCCTTTGGCGCGCCGCCGGCGCGTCCGCTGTGCGTGCGCTTGGCTTGCCGTTATTGTAGGGAGAGGTGCTCCAGGACTAGAGCGCTACCCTCCCGGAAGTGGCAGGCGGAGCCGGCGGAAGTGAAACTTTCCTCCCTTCTAGCCCTCCGCTACTAACGGCACAAGCCGCGGCGGAACGGGCCTCGGGAGAGTCTGAGACAATGCCTGGTGCAAGAGTAAACAGGTAGGGAACAATAGATTTTTTAAAATAGTGAATCATTTTTAAAATCAGTTTAAAGTGCAAAGTGCAAGCGGTCAGGCAAGCGTCTGAGGCTTAGAGCGATGCCTGATACAGGGGAGCAGACTGGTATAGGTGAAGCAAATATATTTTTAAAAATAGCATATGGTGAAAGCTCTGACTGAAATGGCTGTTAAGATTAACGTGGATGTAAAGAAAAACATTCTTGGCATGGTGTGGGCGCAGCACATTTGTGGCAATGGGTACACTGAATACATGCCTTTCAGAATGATTGGAGGAGGACAAGTACAAATGGAGTTGGTTTCAGGGTAGTTAAGGAGTACCATAAGTGATAGAAGCAGGTGTGCAGTGTTGAAGATTGAACATCGTGAGAAAAAGCGGGTGGAAGTTGGGTCAAGGTTAAGGCTGGGAGATTGAGTGCAGGAATGTACAAGTTCAGAGGACCTTATCAAGTCAGTGAGGTGAGTAGATATTATGTCAAATTGACTAACGTTCAAAAGTGGAATAGATGGAGAGTAGATCTGTATGAGAAACATGGGAATAACACAACCATAAGTCCAGAAGGAGAGAGGATAGTGTAGTGGATTGATGCTGGTGTGTGATTCAGAGATCTAAATTGATTACAAATGGGTAAAATAAGATGGACTGGTGGTAGTGCATGAATGTGTGCAGGCGACTGTTCTGGAGCAGGCTTCTCCAGCGAGTAGCTCGTGAGCTACAAGTAGCTTTCCTTATGTGCAGCTCAGCTAACTTAAAAGTTTTTGATCGGTTGAATTTATATATGTGTACCAAAATTGAAAAGTGTGTGTATATAAGATACACATTTATGTATCGTCAGAACTCATAACCTTATGTTAGAAGAAAAGTGGTTAAAATTCCAAAATATATTTGAAGCTGATATTTGAGTGATAAATCATGCAACATTGGGACCATGTTTTATTGATTATTATGGCCTTGGTGCCAGGAGCATTGCAGCTATGGCTGTTATGTTTAACTCATGTAGTGATATCCCACATTGACAAAGCCTTTTTCACATTACTGTTGGCAAAAATTGTCAGATGAACTGAGGTGATCAGTGCTTGTATCTTGTTTATGGTGGCCACTAACGTAATCATGTCTGGTGCAGTCACCATTACTACACTAATTTGTGTAGCTCAGGATGATTTTCATTCAACATAAGAAGTTCTTATCACAGAAAAGGTTGGGGACCCCTGTTCTTGAGAGATGTGGAGTTCCAGGTGGTAGCAATTGAGAAGAAAGAGAAGTGCAGGTACATTGAGTGAGATGGGCTCCCATCAGGTTAAACAACTGCATGTTATGAAGAGGAGGGAGTACAATTTTAGTCAAAACAGCTTTGTGGATTGAAACTTTCATTTACTTCCAGATGTCATTAGGCATTTTATTATATGTTAATTTTCCTCACTCTCATATTTTTTTGTGTGTAATGTTTATAGTTAACTGTTTTCACTCAGTTTAAGTTGATTTAGTCCTTGTAATTTCCTTTACTTTTATTATAAGTTTCTCTGTCACACAACGTTTGGTCATTTATATTGTTTGCAATTTGTGGAAAATAAGGAAGAAAGGGGATGTGTAGGCCTAGGAGGAACTTGATGGCATCAGTGGATTGTGCACTCATGCCGTTGAGGTAATCAGAGTCTGAAGGGCAGAGTTGGTTGGTAGCTGCTGATGGAGATGGTCTTCTTATCTCTATTGGTCTCTTATTAGAATAAGGACTACATTTAAACTGATGTCTGTCTGGAGCCATCAATCTACAACAAGATGCCATTCTAAAGATGACAAAAACAGAAAATATGGGTAAAAGGTATTGGGAAAGATTGGTTATTTGCAGGTACTAGACTATTACTTTACTGTTTACATGGATAATGAGTCTGACAGTTTTGGACAAGAAGAAAAATTGGCTCCCGTCAGCCTCTGAAAACACACATAATCACTAATCCTTTATTATGTGTGTTTTCAGTGACTTACGGGAGCAGTTCTCAAGAACGTTTTTTAAACAATTGATACTGACACAACCCGAAAGGAGGTATAGGTATGCCCTCCACAACATGTGAAACGGTAAATCTTTTGAGATATAAGCAAACAAAGGGGAACCGATATGTGTATTTAACACTGAGTACACTTTCTATTGTAGAGATAGTCAGCCATTAATCTGACTAACACTGACAAAGAGAGCGTTTTCTCTTTTTCTTTTTCTTTTTTCTTTTCACAGGAACACCAGTGAATTGGTGCAGTGTGGAGTTACAGACCCAAGCCCTGAAGAAGTTGCCGTAAGTTTCCTATTAGGCAACGAAACATGTCGGCGTTTTAATCCGAGCAAACACGCAGCCTAGAATAAAGTAGAGATGGCCAGTGTGCACTAGCTCACTTTTTATTTCACAGGATTAGAGTGGCACTACTCGTGTCACCCTTCTCTGCATTGTTGGGTCCAGGCCTGCAGAGTACCAATTCTGGAGCACAGGCAGGTTCTGTCGCCCTAGCACCTTCACCTTCCTTTTCACTGTTTACTTTCTTTCATCTCACACTTTTTGGTTCGAGTGGTGGACGCTGATGATGAGAACCTAGGCGGCAGGCGAGTACCTTTCTGCAGAGCCTCCATGGTGTTACTCCCGTGAGGCGACACCACTCTTCCCCTCACTTTTTTCTTTTCTCCTAATTCTTCTCTTTGCTCACTCTAGTCTGTCGGCAGGGGAGGGAGAGTAAGATAGGTGAAAGTGGTGAATAGCGGTCTCTCTCTTTTGTAATGAGATTTCTCTTTTTTTAATGAAAGCTCAGAAAGCGGTGAGCTCGGTTATGTTATGTTATGTTATATGATTGTTAAAGCGCAAACAGCTGCCCCAGCAACGGAGCGTCCCGGCGCTGACCTAACCAGTACCTGAGGGGAGAGGGGGATGGCCACAGAGAACTAGATGAGGGAAAAGAGATGAGTTTTTAGTGATTTCCGAAAGGCAGTCAAGTTGGTTAAAGTGCGGATATGTAGGGGTAATGAGTTCCAGAGTCTAGCCCCCAAGACTTTGAAGGAACGCCCACCCATTCTACAGAGCTTGAACCGTGGGATCGACACGAGGTGTTGTCCCAGTGAGCGTAAGTTACGCTGAGGGGTGTAGGGTACAAGGAGCGGGCGTAGGAGTTCAGGGCAGTCAGAATTCAGAATTTTAAATGCGGTGGTAAGAGTTTTAAAGTGAATTCGAGATTCAATTGGCAGCCAATGCAGGTTACGGATGGTAGCTCTGGCAGAGCACCTTCGTGGGAGGCCAACCACCGCTCTGGCGGCCGAGTTCTGAATGCGTTGCAGCCGCGCTAATTCTGCTTTATTTGCCCCCAGGAATAGCACATTGGCATAGTCCAGCCGGGCAAGTATCATGGCTTGGATAATGAGTTGGCGGGTACTGGGGTCGAAGAACCCGAGTATCGGGTTAAGACTCCTCATTAGACCCACACACGTTGCTGCCAATTTCTTTGTGTGGGACTGATAGTTGAGAGAAGAGTCAAGCCAGACACCTAGGTTCTTCACGACCTCTTTTGGCACAGGGGTAGGGCCAAGCGAGGAGGGCCACCAGTGATCGCTCCAGTAGCTGGGATTCTTGCCAAGGAAAAGCACCTCCGTTTTCCCGGCGTTCAGCTGCAGGCAGTTGCGTGTCATCCACTGTGCAACTGCCGCTAGCCCATTCCTGAATTTGGTGGCCGAGGTAGAAGGGCCTTCAGTGAGTGAGATGACCAGCTGTGTGTCGTCGGCGTACGACACAAGCGTAAGGTCCCACTCTCTAGCCACTGCAGCAAGAGGCTGGACGTACAGATTAAAAAGAGATGGGCTAAGCGCCGATCCCTGAGGGACTCCTTGGTCGATGGGATGGGGTTGGGAGATGTGGGGAGGGGCTGAAACTTGAAAGGATCTGTCCTTAAGAAAGGACCGGAACCAGTCAAGGGCGAGTTCGTTAATCCCTATGGCCTCAAGTTGATTCAGCAAGATGTTGTGTGAGACCGTGTCAAAGGCCGCGCTGAGATCCAGCAGGATCAGCGCGGCACTTTGACCAGCGTCCAGGATGCCTCGAAGGTGTTCCGTGGTGGTCAGCAGGGCTGACTCAGTGCTGTGTCCTGGCCTGAAGCCATTTTGAGAGGGGTCCAGGACGTGATTTAGCAACATGTGGTGGGATAGCACTTTGTTAACATGGGCTTCAGCCAATTTGGACGTCCAGGGGAGCAGCGAGATGGGTCTGTAATTTTCTGGTTTAGTGGGATCTAGTGTGGGTTTTTTAATAATGGGGGAAACCCAAGCTGATTTCCAGCAGGTGGGGACCACAGCTGTGGAAAAGGAGAGATTGAGTAGGTTAGAAAGCGAGGGAAGGAAAAAGTCCAGTGCATCCAAGAATTTAGCTGGTCTCATGGGGTCAATGGGGGAACCAGACTTAACCTGCCTGCAAAGTTTAGCAAGGTCGTCGAGGGGTATGTCAGGTATTTTTGACAGTTTCGACGTGTACGTCACAGATTTGGAAGTGTTAATGGGCACAGGCTCATCTTGGGGGAAGGACGTATACATTTTCCTCACTTTCTCAGTGAAAAAGGTGGCAAGGTCTTCGCACTGTTTCGAGGAGGTAATACAGGAGACCGGGTTGGAGGCCTTTTGTAGGTTTTGAACTAATTTAAAGATCGTTTTGGTGGGGTTGGTGCTTAGTTTAATTTCCTTTGCATAAAAGGAGGCACGGGTGGTACGTATTGCCCTGTGATATGTGCGGAGTTTAGACAAGTAAAGGGCTTTGTCACTGTCTAGGTAGTTTTTTCTCCATTTGCGCTCAGCTTTCTTGCAATCCTTCCGTAAGGTTTTGAGCGTTTCATTGTACCACGGATTGGTGGGGGAGCTGCGAGTTTTAGTCCACTTGGCCGGGATTAAGGCATCAAGCCCTGTAACAATCCAGTCCTGAAAAGCAGCGTAAGCTGTATTAATGTCTCTGTTGTCGTCAGGGGGATGGAAATCTCCTAGCTTTTTAATGAGGTCTACAGAAGCAAGTTTGTGCCATGGTCGTTTGTGGCAGGGATTAGCTGCAACTTTGGTGAACAGTTTTTTTGCCATAATGATAAGTTTGACGAGAAAATGATCGGTCCAACCCATAGGTTCAGGGGACTCGGCACTAGCTTCCAAAATGTTGGAAAAAATGGGATCTAGTATGTGCCCAGCAGTGTGAGTGGGGGAATGGACCAGGGAGTTTAGTTGCAGGGCCGTAAGGTCGGCCAACAGATTTTTAATGGTCGTTTCAGTCACGGAGTCAAAGTGGAGATTAAGATCTCCCAATATGGTGAAATTGGGGGAGGAGACTGCCAACGTGTGGGATGTTTCAAGAAGTTCGTCAATGAATCTGGCAGATGGGCCAGGTGGTCGGTAGATGTACAGACCAGAGAGGGAGAATTGGGGGCAAATGGAGATCTTAAATCGAGCACATTCGCAGCCCCATATGTCTTCCTTCGTGAAGGAGCAGTTATATATAGTTCGATATATAACGGCTATACCCCCGCCCCTAGAGTCTCTGTTAACCAGTTTAATGGAAAACCCGTTAGGCAATGTGAGGTTTAAAATGCTAGTCTGGTCGTCATGAAGCCAGGTTTCGCATATAAACAGGATGTCAGGGTTTTCGTCGAGTATAAGGGTGTGGACCTCCGCATGGTGCTTCACGAGAGACCTGACATTTAATTGAAGAACCCGGAGGGGGGAAAGTTGAGATGTCGTCACTAGGTCGTTAGCTAGGCTAGGTTTAGGTGTAGTAAATTTACAGGACTCACAGTGAAGTGCTGTTTGTCCGATACAACCTCCAAGCCTGTCGCATCTGATGCTGGTATTTAGTGCGAAAAGATGGTCTCTGTCATAACAGACTCTAGGCTGGGGATTTTGTGCAGGGGGTCTGGCGAGAGGCGATGTCTTGGCGATGACGGGCGCAGACGGGCTTGCCTTAGGCGCGCCTTCGGCGCGCAAACGGCGCTCCCGCTGCGCTCGTCCGCTGCGCTTCCTCCAGATGCACATTTATGGTAGAGTAAGGGGGTGTGGCCTGAACGGGGGCGTGGTCAGCGCGCACGCCTGTTCTGATGGCAGCCGCTTTAGGGGAGTGAAGAAAGCGCGACAGCTTGTCAATCTGCTGTGCACTACAGGTGAGAGTTTCCGAGGAGATGCCAGCCGTGTTTAAAAACACAGTACGTGACACCACACAAGAGAAAATGCAATATTAAAAATCGTGCCCAAATAGTTAAAAGTACCGCCAGCCCCGGCTTCCGCCTCAGGACTGGGTTAAGTTAATCTGTCCACCGCTCTTAATCAGCGGTTATGTAGTCAGCGGAGGGGGCGTGGCCTGAACGGGGGCGTGGTCAGCGCGCACGCCTGCTCTGATGGCGGCCGCTTTAGGGGAGTGAAGAAAGCGCGACAGCTTGTCAATCTGCTGTGCACTACAGGTGAGAGTTTCCGAGGAGATGCCAGCCGTGTTTAAAAACACAGTACGTGACACCACACAAGAGAAAATGCAATATTAAAAATCGTGCCCAAATAGTTAAAAGTACCGCCAGCCCCGGCTTCCGCCTCAGGACTGGGTTAAGTTAATCTGTCCACCGCTCTTAATCAGCCGTTATGTAGTCAGCGGAGGGGGCGTGGCCTGAACGGGGGCGTGGTCAGCGCGCACGCCTGCTCTGATGGCGGCCGCTTTAGGGGAGTGAAGAAAGCGCGACAGCTTGTCAATCTGCTGTGCACTACAGGTGAGAGTTTCCGAGGAGATGCCAGCCGTGTTTAAAAACACAGTACGTGACACCACACAAGAGAAAATGCAATATTAAAAATCGTGCCCAAATAGTTAAAAGTACCGCCAGCCCCGGCTTCCGCCTCAGGACTGGGTTAAGTTAATCTGTCCACCGCTCTTAATCAGCGGTTATGTAGTCAGCGGAGGGGGCGTGGCCTGAACGGGGGCGTGGTCAGCGCGCACGCCTGCTCTGATGGCGGCCGCTTTAGGGGAGTGAAGAAAGCGCGACAGCTTGTCAATCTGCTGTGCACTACAGGTGAGAGTTTCCGAGGAGATGCCAGCCGTGTTTAAAAACACAGTACGTGACACCACACAAGAGAAAATGCAATATTAAAAATCGTGCCCAAATAGTTAAAAGTACCGCCAGCCCCGGCTTCCGCCTCAGGACTGGGTCTAGAAACAGTTAGCCAGAATTGTTGGCCACTACCATACCCTAATGCAAGCATAGGTTGGCGTTGACCAGGCAGAATTCCTTCATCTTATGGAACAGGTCTTGTATTGTTGATACCCAATGTATTAGCCCATTTAAGTTCATGTTCTCTCTTGCATTCATTCTATACATGATGCCTTTGGCACATTTAGCCAAACTATGGGTCTCCCTACCTTCCTTTCTTGTAATGTTGTGTGCATGCTTATTTACCAGTCTAGTAAATAATACCAGTTGAGATATGGCTTACCCTTCAGGCATCATTCTCTAGGCGCAACATAGCTCTAGAGCACCCACAGAAGGAAAACTATTCACAAGAAGGCTTCAATCTGATCCAATGACTTTGCTTTTACTGTGGCTTCCAAAGTGTCCTTTAAAGTGTCTAGAACTTTTAGCCTACAACAGTCTTTGTCACGGGAAACTCAAGCTAAGCGTATCCACAGCTGTGGGCTATGTGGCTGGACACTGTAAACATTCTTGTACCATATGTTGATTTTTGCTCCTTCTGATGCATGGAGTACAAATATTGAAGACCTCCTCTGCCTGCTGATCATGGTTCAGCCTGGCTTTGACCTTGGTCCTCCTTAGATGTCTGTGTGTTTACCACCTGCCCGCATAACCCCATTTTGGCACCTAAAACTTTCTTATTGGCCTGATTGCGGAGTCCGAAGAAAGGACGGGGACACCACCAACGTTTTAGGATGTTTGGGGGCTGCAGGGTAGTGCTGTAGGATGTATGACGTTATAACGCATACTATTACTCCGCAGACCATTACAACGCGACTTTTACTCCGCATACCGTTACAACGCATAGCGCCTTGGGGCGCTGGATAGTGGTAAGTATAATTTACTATTCTAACTCCAGTCCCCGTGGACCCTAGGGAAGGTGTTGGATAGTAAATTATACTTATTCCCTATCCTAGAGCGCCCCCCAGCGCAATGCGTTGTAATGGTATGCGGAGTAAAAGTCGCGTTGTAATGGTAGTGCGGAGTAAAAGATGCGTTGTAACGGGTGTATACCGTGCTGTAGCCCCTCAGAGTGCTTTCTCCAAAATGTTACCCAGAGACTTTTCATTGTTTCAAGTACTCCTTGAGCTGGATATTTCTGCTCATAATCTCTGGAGTGTGGGGATCCCCTGTTGGTTGGTCCTAAAGTTGCAAAGCAGCATTATAAAAGTAGAAAGAAATCTCTGGGGGACACGGTTTTCACTCAATCAAACAAACAGTATTTGTAAAGCTCAGCACTGTCCCCCCCATGGGCGTCTGGGCACGGGGTTTCCTTCGAAGAGCCAGGTCCTGAGTCTCTTTCTGAAATCTGCCAATGAGGAGACTGTACGAAGCTAGAGGAACATGTCGTTCCAGGCCTTTGCAGTGATGTAGGAGAAGGAGTGGCCACCGCTGCTGCTGAGCTAGATGTGTGTGCAAGGTCGAGTGAAGCAGAGTACAGGTGTCTGGAGGTTTGATGGAAGTGTATTTGATGGCTGATGAAGGCGGGTCCGAGCTTGTGGAGGGCTTTGTAGGTGTGCGTGAGGATCATGAACCAGCATCTCTTCTGGAAGGGGAGCCAGTGGAGGTCTCTCAGGTGGGGGGCAATGTGGGTTTGTTTGGGGAGGTCCAGGATGAGTCTGGCTTCAGCGCTCTGTATGGTCTGGAGTCTTCTGAGGAGCTGGGTGGAGATGCCGGCATACAGGGCATTTCCATAGTCTAGGCGCCTAGTGATGAAGGCATGAGTGACGGTCTTTCTGGTGTTGGTTGGGAACCATCTAAAGACTCTGTGGAGCCTTCTAATCAAGGAAGCATGAGGAGGAGACTGCATTGACTTGTCATTTCATAGTAAATTGGCTGTTAAGGATGATGCCGAGGTTGCGTGCATGGTCAGTCAGTGTGGGTCCAAGTTCTGCAGGCCACCAGCTGTGGTCCCTTAGAGGAGGCGTTCTTCATGAAGATTAGTACATCATGTTTGTTGGATTTTGCCTGTTTTGTTGCATTTCTGTAATGCTTTATTGACAATATTGATGGTTACCAAAGCAAGGTTAACAGTACAATTAATGCTACTGAATGTTGGTACTATCCCAATTGTCTTCAATCGTGGTTAACATCTGTATTGACTATTGGTAGTATCCTCAATGGTTTGTTTCAGTGGTGCTGCAATGGTGAAGTATAGCATGTTGCTGATTTTACCAATGTGATGACACCCTAACAAAGCCCGTAGGCCTGCCGTATTTGATACTGAAACTGCCTTATATTGTAATATTGCATTGAGTGTAGGTATGTGCATTGTGGTTAGAATGTTCAGGACCAACTAGTAGTGTAAAGTATTATGGGGGTGTCCCCAAAGGTATTTTCATATACCTGATTATCCATATTTATAATCTAATGCATAATATTCAGGGGTATGCGTGTAATAAAATTAGGTTTCTTTTCATAATGAAAGGCACTAGGTGGGTAATAATTCATTGAGTGTTCTTGTAAACCAGTGAGCTGTTATTACTAGCCCACAACAACGCCCTTGAGCAGGCCCTGAACTGTTCTGCTTTGATATGCTGAGAGAGTCAAGAAATACAGTGGGCTCCTTGGCACCCAGTAAAGAGAAAGATGTGTACTTCTTGTGACGCAACTAATAAACACATTTCTTATTGCAAATATATGTTGTAAATTAGTTATAGTGAGCCACTTTCAAAGAAATTAATTTTGCTGGAAGAGCTTTCATGCAACATGGGTACAAATTAATTTGTAAATCGTATTTTTGGATAAAGGTTTAATTCTAAACAACAGTGTTCCTCCCCTGCATGACTGTTGGCAGTAGAGGCAATAAAGTAGAGAACATATTTTTCTCTGTCTGCATTATCTTCCCCAGTGCTAGTTATTTGCCAGGTCAGAACTCGTGATGTGGATCAAAGTTATGTGAGCAATCTTCTTTGAATTAGACATGCCCCCAGATCTGGCTGCCACAACCCTGGGCTGTGCACCAATTGTATATTTTCCACAAAATCAATTAGCCTATGTACAACTTCATTTAGGTTGACACAGAACTCTTTGAGCATCCAAATCTTCACTTTGGCTTGTGCTACAAAAGGTAAGAGAAGGATACTTTAAGATGTACTTTGGCTGGCCTCTGTGAGATTTGTTTAGCAAATCTGTTGTTGGAACTTAAACATAACATGCATAAAAGACATTGGTCACTCTCCACTTTTAAACCATCCAGTAGGATTTCCTTTATGGTATTGCCATATGAGCATGAATTTGAGAGGGCATTAAGAGTTACTGTATTTTTACTAAAAAGAAGCACAGTCACAATCTGTGTCATGAAGACTGCAGATATCATGTGTTTGTAGGTTACTATGAAGAAAACTTTTAAAGGTATTCGTGAATTAATTTTTGAAAGCTGTTGAGGATGAGAGATGCACATTCCATCACAGCTTAGGCTTGAAGGAGAGCAGCTTGGGAAGACAATGATTTTCAAATTATGAGTTTTATAAGCTGCTGAAAACATGGCTCATGTAGAATGGGCATTAACTGAATCTTTTAGTGCATTAAGTTTTAAAAGATGAGTAAGCACTTATACTCTCTTTCATTGAAAAAAAGGAAATGCTCAAATAAGGTCTAGTAGTAGAAGTTAGATATAGTGAGGCATTTCACCTGGATGATGACAACTGATCACCTACCTATATTATCAATGTGATTGTATGTTGAATTTATTTCTAAAAATGGTTTGGCACATTTGATAATATGTCCAAAAAGAAGAGAGGTAAAAAATATGCATACATTAGAGTAAGCCGGAGATACTGGTGTTAGATACCCTGCTGTCTCAATTTATTATGCATAGAACGCCTTCTTAGTCTTATGTTAACATTAACAATTAATGTCCTTTGGTAACTGCCAATACTGTGGGGGGTATTGTATGCTTACATGTACATGTTTATATTGATTTGCAGAAATTTACATAAAATATTGAATGAATTCCACTTAGAGTAATGTCTACATGTTGGAGTACATAGAAGTATCATACTGAATCATCATATGGAAAACAGGGAGCCCCATTTAGTAAACATGAAAATTATTTTACTCTAGGAAAGAAATCATTACAAAGAAATAATTTTAGCAAAATGCACACATTTTTTATCTCGTTTCTGTATCTTTATACTTTGACACAAAATATATCAGATATTCCTGGCAGAAGCACCTTTGAGTGTATGAGTACACAGAAGAATAACATATTATTAACAGAAAGCCTTACTCAGTACAAAAGTAGGTGATATAACACTGTAAAAGAGACCCCAAAGATGATATGAAGTGAGCAAAGAATAAAGTTGAAACATTTGTTCTGTACATTTTTAACATATGGAAACTACAACATTTTATTGATAGGAAGGTACAAAGTTAGACTGTTAGGTAACTGAAATCAGGTCCAGCTGTGGGCGTACCAGGAGAAGGCAGATTCAAGAAAATCTGAATGTCGTGGACTACTGTTGCTCTGTGTTGCTCCAAGATATGTGCTGCCTGAACTGTGCATCATAAGATGTGTGCACCTCTAAAATCTGAGCACTGCCAAATAGGGCACACCCTAGAACTCTGCGGATCCAAATTAGGCACCTCGAAGATATGTGCACGGCATGGCACTTGCCGATAAATGGATGCAGAAGCACAGCAAGAGCACATACTGCCCTAGCCACACAAAGGATACTTTTTAATGAACATTTTGTAACGTCGCCTGTTTTAAGGCCAAAGCTGAATGCAGTAGAAATACGACAGAAGGAATCTAGCACAGAGCTATTTTCTCTCTTTTTTGCAAATATAACCCTGGTTGAGTCAGATAGCTGTAACAGCTATTGAGAGGTCTGGGTGGAGAGAAAATGTGAGGTAAGGGTGCATGGGATGCATAGGGGGGAGGAGAGGAGTCTTGCTTCATTTTGCAGATTGTACAGCCACATCTTCAAACAGTGTGACTCTGGAATGAGTATACTGCTAGACCTTGCAGACAGATTATTTCCAAAAGTGGGTAAACAGACTTGCTCGTTTCTTTACACTGCAGAGTTACGACGTGGGTTATTCATGTATGGAAGAGGTGACATTGCTTGATTTAAACTAAGGGAGAGTAGAACATTTGTGAGGACTGGGCGAATCCATCATTGGGGACAATCCACCTACTGTGAAGAGTAATTACCAGGATCGAGCATCTACCACTTTAGGCGATATTAATATTGGGAATAACGTACCCAGATTATGGAATACTTTGAATAACGGGATCACTTTTATTGTGTCTTCACTTATTCTTGAGAAAGAATTAGACTGGTTTTATCTCATATTCAGGATCTTCATAATGGAATAAATATACCTCATGTGTCCACGTTGCTGCTACGTTTGGCCTGCATCCATACTTATCACCAACATAAGAAACAGCACTATAACAAGCCCTGAAGAAGTCCCAAGAGGGATGAAACGCGTTGGCAGCAAAGCAATTATGTGGTGCTCTTAAAAAAAAAAGAAAAAGGAGGATAATTTATTTTCAATAAAGGATTTGATACAACTTCTATCAAGATATATGTCTACTTAATAATTAATAGTTTTGTTTGGGAAGTCTTTCTGTTTGTGGTACTTGCTCCTATTGTTTCATACAAACTGTATTACAGTAGCTATATAAATAAGAATACATGCTTCTCGTGTGCAGGGTCAGTCTTGGATTTGGTAATGGTGGATCTTTCTCTGCCAAAGTGGGATGTATATGGGTCACATCTCAGACCGTTTGCACTGAGGTTAGAGAATCTACTGAATAGGCCAACTTGGTAGTGACGTTTGGTGCTGGAACTTTTATAAGCTCTGACCCAGATACTTTATAAGTAGAGTGTGAGAGTCTGGGGTTATCATTCTGTCTTCTCTTCCATGGCTTCCCATCGAGGCAAGATCAATCTACAAGACTGCCTGTATCGCCCACAAAACCTTGCACACTTCCTGCTCTCGATACCTGGCATATAAACTGAAATTTTCTGGAGGCTCTAGACCGTCTCGTAATGCAGAAAATGTAATGCCTGAGCCCCCACCTTCAAAAGGGAAAGATTGATGGCTCAATCCTTCTCAGGCAATGTGGTGAGAATCTGGAACTTGCTTCCTCCACTACTCCGTACCACCACCTCACCCGAACGTTCGAATCCGACCTCAAATCTCTTCTCTTCAAAAGACACTTCTAGAACTAATACACCCCTTTTCATATCCCTCAAGGACGTTCTTTCATTATTCTAAATTAGTAATCTATGCCTGTAAAATCTTCATCCTATTGTGTTTTTTGTGTGGCTGCCATCTATTGTTTTATTTTACCTTTTCTCGTTCCTTGTCTGTTTCTGTAACGTGTAAATATGTAATATTCTCCTCATGTAATGTACTTGATTCTTTTGTAAAGCGCTCCAAAACCTTTGTGTAAAGTCTGTGCTATATAAAAATGCATTAAATAAATAAATCAGTATGCGCAAATTACATAAAATAACGTAAATACATTTATTTGTTTTAAAAATCTTCTGGCAAACTTCGTTTTTTTTCACTTTTCCGCCCACACAGAAAAAATCATATACACTTCTCCTAGCTTAGTTCTTCATAGAAAAGGATGTCCTTTTCAATTTACATCCCCCAACTCATGGGCAAGGTGCATGCACATTGGACTATTTCCTGTAAGCTAGCACCGAGGAGTGGTTTTGTGCACAAGGCAGCATTTATTTTACACAAACATATTTAATTAAAAAGTAATACTGAGAGAGAATAGGTGCAATTCGAAACCGCACAGTTTACATGATTTGTGATTTAGGAGGAGACAGAGACAGACAGAGTAAAGCCACAGAAGGAGCGAGCCGAGATTCAAATAGAGAACACGCATATTCAGTGTCAAAACTAGGCCAGCTAATGGGTGGATTCAAAGGGCCTGTGGCAGCCACAAATGTAAGCAAGAGGACAATATGAAAACCATAACTTTTCTGTGAGCCAGGAGAAGGCCAGAAAATCTGCATCTGCAACTCCTCTACTGCAGAGCTGCCTTGTCCAGGCCGCGCGTGCGAGGAGGAGCAGGAAGCAAGCTGGGCATGCACAGAGCAAAGGGTGAAAGAAGCCAACAGCCAGTTGCAACCCAGAGGCAGGGTCAGTGTGTCTCCATGGTGACCACACACCATTCAACCCTTACGGGACACAGTATCATGTGCGCCTCTAAACTCTTCTCTGCCGGCTGAGTTTTTGCCAAACTCCAAGCTGTGGGGAGTGGCAAAAATCTGAAAAGTCTTCCAGCAGAGCGGAGTTTACCGCCCAGCCCTAAAATCATGGTTCTGTTTTTTTTATTTCTTATAACATGTCTTTTGACAATGAAATGTGCCTTATTCACATATTTACTTATACAGTGGCGCCTCTCACTTATGGGCTCCAGGGATAAGATCTACTTGTTTTCTGGCGAGTTTGTATCATATCAAGAGTAAATAATAAGCTTTTCTTCACTATTGATATATTAATAAAATAAGAGTGAATAATAATCATTCACTTATGGTATAATACGAAAATGTGACTGAGTAATAATGACTGAGACTGAATAAGTCAGAATGATTGGTAATGAGTAAGACTGAGTATGCATGAGTCAGGGTGCCTGTGAGTAAATTAGAATGAGTGACCACTGCGCCTTTCACGAGGCCGGGTCACCCCCCTGCTTCCCACGCCTGCCGCTGCTGCTACCTGCCTCCTGCCGGACCCCTGATTGCTGCAGAGCGACCCAGCCGCCGCTGGGCCGCCCGGATCTCCCCCGCCTCCCACGCTTGACCCAGGGACACCGCCTGCCGCCCAGAGGTTCCCGCCGCTGCCCCCCTGCGGCCCCGCCCACCACCAGCCCATTTGCCGCCCCGCTCCCGCCACCCAGCTGACCCGCCCACCCGGCTCCTTACTTAAGGGGTCCGCGGGGTCAGCCAGGGAGTGACCACTGCGCCTTTCACGAGGCCGGGTCACCCCCCTGCTTCCCACGCCTGCCGCTGCTGCTACCTGCCTCCTGCCGGACTCCTGATTGCTGCAGAGCGACCCAGCCGCCGCTGGGCCGTCCGGATCTCCCCCGCTTCCCATGCTTGACCCAGGGACACCGCCTGCCGCCCAGAGGTTCCCGCCGCTGCCCCCCTGCGGCCCCACCCACCACCAGCCCATTTGCCGCCCCACTCCCGCCACCCAGCTGACCCGCCCACCCGGCTCCTTACTTAAGGGGTCCGCGGGGTCAGCCAGGGAGTGACCACTGCGCCTTTCACGAGGCCGGGTCACCCCCCTGCTTCCCACGCCTGCCGCTGCTGCTACCTGCCTCCTGCCGGACTCCTGATTGCTGCAGAGCGACCCAGCCGCCGCTGGGCTGCCCGGATCTCCCCCGCCTCCCACGCTTGACCCAGGGACACCGCCAGCCGCCCAGAGGTTCCCGCCGCTGCCCCCCTGCGGCCCCGCCCACCACCAGCCCATTTGCCGCCCCGCTCCCGCCACCCAGCTGACCCGCCCACCCGGCTCCTTACTTAAGGGGTCCGCGGGGTCAGCCAGGGATTGACCACTGCGCCTTTCACGAGGCCGGGTCACCCCCCTGCTTCCCACGCCTGCCGCTGCTGCTACCTGCCTCCTGCCGGACTCCTGATTGCTGCAGAGCGACCCAGCCGCCGCTGGGCCGCCCGGATCTCCCCCGCCTCCCACGCTTGACCCAGGGACACCGCCTGCCGCCCAGAGGTTCCCGCCGCTGCCCCCCTGCGGCCCCGCCCACCACCAGCCCATTTGCCGCCCCGCTCCCGCCACCCAGCTGACCCGCCCACCCGGCTCCTTACTTATGACGCCCCCAGAGCGACCGCGCAGCGGACGCGCGCAGCAGGAGCACCGAATGAGCGCCGAAGGTGCGCCAAAGGTAAGCCCGTCTGCGCCCGTCCGCGCTTGGACCGCGCCCAGTGCCAGGACCCCTGGCCCCCACCGACGGAAGCCGACCCGACGGACCTACGACGCCAACGAACTCAATGCACTCAACACCGGCCGAACCCCGGGCTGCTACCGAGCCACACCAAGACGCACCCACGGACCCTTCAGCTGCCACTCCTGCAAGTTCACCTGCAACCGGACCCACGCCACACCAGCACCCACCAAGCCGAACTCCAGCAGCACCCACCCGAAGTGCATCCTGCTCAACACCCGCTCCGTCCACAGACACGCCATCGAGCTCTGGAACCTGCTCGACACCACAGCCCCAGATGTCGCCTTCCTCACGGAAACCTGGATGAACGCCTCCTCAGCGCCCGACATCGCCATCGCCATCCCAGAGGGCTACAAGATCATCCGGAGAGACCGCGTCAACCAGACAGGAGGAGGCATCGCCATCATCCACAGGAACACCATCCGCATCATGACCGACACCGACGATACCCTCGCACCCGCCGAACACCTGCAATTCCAGATCCACGTCAACCCCAAGACCACCCTCAGAGGCACCCTCATCTACAGACCCCCGGGACCACGCACACAATTCAGCGAAGACATCGCCGACTTCATCAGCTCACACGCCCTCCCCTCCGCCGACTACATCCTCCTCGGGGACCTCAACTTCCACCTGGAGAATAACAACGACCGCAACACCACCACCCTGCTGGACAACCTCTCCAACCTCGGACTCAAGCAACTGGTGACCACCCCCACCCACTACGCCGGACACACACTCGACCCGGTCTTCTCTTCCAGCAAGGACATCGCCTTCAGCCACGCCACGGGACTCCACTGGACGGACCACAGCTGCGTCCACTTCAGCTTCAGAAGGACCACGGTCCACCATCACCAGCAACAGGTTCCCCGCAGAAGCTGGAACAAGATCACTGCAGACCAGCTCGCCGCTTCCCTGAGCAAGAACCCTCCCACCAGCACAACGAACCCGAGCCAAGCGGCCACCAACCTCACGAAATGGATCACCGTCTGCGCAGACGACCTCGCCCCTCTGAAGACCCCGCCGAGCAGACCCGGCAGCAAGAGAGCCCCATGGTTTAACGACGAACTCAAGAGCTCCAAGAAGAACTGCAGAGCACTCGAGAAAACCTGGCGCAGAGACCCAACATCGGACAACATGACTGCCCTCAAGCTCGCCACCCGAAAACACCACCAACTGATCCACGCCACCAAGAAAACTGCATTCAAGGAACGACTGGACATCAACGCACACAACAGCAAGGAACTCTTCAACATCGTGAAAGAGCTCTCCAACCCCAACGCCGGAAACAACGACATCACCCCTTCGCAAGACCTCTGCAACTCCCTCGCCTCCTACTTCTACAACAAGATCGCGGACATACACAACAGCTTCAGCACCCAACCGACGCACGCCACGACCGAACCAGCGCCCCCCACCACCACCCTCCGCGCCTGGACCCAGACCAGCACCGAAGACACCATCCGCACGATGAACTCCATCCACTCCGGATCTCTGACCGACCCCTGCCCTCACCACGTCTTCAACAAGGCCGACGCTGTCATCGCACCCCACCTGCGGGACATCATCAACACCTCCTTCGACACCGCCACCTTCCCGGAGAGCTGGAAGCACGCCAAACTCAGCGCTCTACTTAAGAAACCATCAGCCGACCCCACCGACCTCAAGAACTACCGCCCCATCTCGCTGCTCCTGTTTCCGGCAAAAGTCGTCGAGAAGACCGTCAACAAGCAACTGGCCACCTTCCTCGAGACGAACGGCTCCCTCGACCTCTCGCAGTCTGGCTTCCGGGCCAACCACAGCACCGAGACCGCCCTGATCGCAGCTACCGATGACATCCGAGCCCTGCTCGACAACGGAGAAACAGCGGCCCTCATCCTCCTGGACCTCTCCGCGGCCTTCGACACTGTCTGCCACCGTACCCTAGTACAGCGCCTCAGCAACGTCGGAATCCAGGAGAAGGCTCTGGAGTGGATCATCTCCTTCCTCGCCGGAAGGACACAGAGAGTCCGCCTCCCCCATTCAGATCGGAAGCCACCGAAGTCATCTGCGGCGTCCCTCAAGGCTCCTCGCTCAGCCCAACACTCTTCAATGTCTACATGAGCCCCCTCGCAGCCATCGCACGCCAGCACAACCTCAACATCATCTCCTATGCCGACGACACCCAGCTGATCCTCTCCCTCACCAACGACCCCGCCACCGCCAGAGCCAACCTGCACGAAGGGATGAAAGACGTAGCCAAATGGATGTCGAGCAGCCGCCTGAAACTGAACTCGGACAAGACGGAAGTCCTCATCCTGGGATCATCACCCTCCGCCTGGGACGACTCCTGGCGGCCCCCCGCCCTGGGCAGCGCACCCAAACCCACAGACCACGCACGCAACCTGGGCTTCATCCTGGACTCCTCCCTCTCCATGACCAGACAAGTCAACGCCGTCTCCTCGTCGTGCTTCAACATCCTACGCATGCTACGTAAGATCTTCACGTAGACGGTCACCCAAGCCCTCGTCACCAGCCGTCTGGACTACGGCAACTCCCTCTACGCCGAACCACCGCCAAACTCCAGAAGAGACTCCAGCGGATCCAGAACACCTCAGCACGACTCATCCTGGACCTCCCCCGCCGCAGCCACATCTCCGGACACCTGAGAGACCTGCACTGGCTCCCGGTCAACAAGAGAATCACCTTCCGGCTCCTCACCCACGCACACAAAGCCCTACACAACCAAGGCCCAGGATACCTCAACAGCCGCCTCAACTTCTACGCTCCCAAACGCCAGCTTCGATCGACCAGCCACGCCCTCGCCGCCGTCCCCCGCATCCGAAGAGCCACCACGGGAGGAAGGTCCTTCTCCTACCTGGCCGCCAAGACTTGGAACTCCCTCCCGACCCACCTCCGCCTGACCCAAGACCACCTGGCCTTCAGGAAGCAGCTCAAGACCTGGCTGTTCGAGCAGTAGCGGAACCCCCCCCCCCCAGCGCCTTGAGACCCCCCGGGTGAGTAGTGCGCTATACAAATGTTTTGATTGATTGATTGATTGAGTATGACTGAGTGGCGCAGTGAGACAGATGCAGAGTGAGTATGACTGAGTGGATCAGTGAGACAGATGCAGAGTGAGAATGAGTGAGACTGAGAATGCGTGAGACAGACTGTGACTGAGTGAGACTGAATGAGTCACAGTGAGATTGAGCAAGCCATAATGAGTGAGAAATAATGTGACTGAGTGAATCAGTGGGAACAAGTATGTCAGAGGGAGACTAGAAACTGAGAGAAACTGAATGAGAATAAGTAAGTCACTCTGATGTAGAGTGTGGCAGAATGTCAGACTGGGTGGGACTGGGTGAGGCTAAGTGAGAATGAAATAAATTAATTGAAATATCGGTATTTGTAAAGCACGAACAAGTACCCCTAAGGGTGTCAAGGCGCTGGGGGTCGTCAGGAAGATTAAGCAAGCTATTGCTCAGAGGCGCATGGTGTTGAGCTAACCTGTCACCGGCGATTGCACCGTGAGCTACGGTATTCCGGAGTCAGCTGCCCAGGATGCTGCGCCACACCCAGTGGCGTCACTAGGGGAGGCGGGGGGTGCGGACCGCACCGGGTGACACCCTCACATGGGGGTGACACCATCTGGTTGTGCCCCCCCAGCAGGCCTCTGTACATGGCACCCCCTGCGCCGTACCCGAAGGCCTCGGAGAGACTCGATCCGCTCTAAAAACAAAAGCGAACAGAGATATTTTCTCACCTATTCGAATTAAAATGTTCTCATTAGTTAAAGTTTGAAAAGTGTAGTAATGAGGGCCCCCCCCCGCCATTTATATGTAAAAAGACACAGTGCTAAAGAGAGGGGGGCGGGGGAGGGGGGTATTAACCGCTTGGAAATTAGCTTTTACTTTAGCTGTTTCATATCGTAAAATTACAAACTCGCTGGTGCCTTGTACACAGATTTCTTTTTGCATTTTGAAAAGCTTTAAAAGAGAAACCACATGAAAGTGGCAGAGAGTGTAAAAGGGGGGGGTCCTGCCCCCCACCCCCGGGGTTTAATGAGAGAGGGAGCTAGAGGGAGTAAGAAGACAGAGAGAGAGAGAGAGAGTTAGAGTGAGAAAGACAGAGAGAGAGGGAGCTAGAGTGAGAAAGGCAGAGAGAGAGGGAGCTAGAGGGAGTAAGACAGAGAGAGGGAGACAGAGGAAGCTAGAGGAAGTAAGACAGAGAGAGAGAGAGGGAGCTAGACAGAGAGAGGGAGCTAGAGGGAGTACGATAGAGAGAGAGGGAGCTAGAGGGAGTAAGACAGAGACAGAGGGAGCTAGAGGGAGTAAGAGAGAGGGAGCAAGACAGAGAGAGAGGGAGCTAGAGGGAATAAGAGAGAGGGAGCTAGAGGGAGCAAGCCAGAGAGAGAGGGCGCTAGAGGGAGTAAGACAGAGAGAGAGAGGGAGCTAGAGGGAGTAAGACAGAGAGAGAGGGAGACAGAGGGAGCTAGAGGGAGTAAGACAGAGAGAGAGGGAGCTAGACAGAGACAGGGGGAGCTAGAGGGAGTAAGACAGAGAGAGAGGGAGCTCGAGGGAGCTAGACAGAGAGAGGGAGCTAGAGGGAGTAAGACAGAGAGAGAGGGAGCTAGAGGGAGCTAGACAGAGAGAGGGAGCTAGAGGGAGTAAGACAGAGAGGGAGTCAGAGGGAGCTAGAGGGAGCAAGACAGAGAGAGAGGGAGCTAGACAGAGAGAGCGAGCTAGAGGGAGTAAGATAGAGAGAAAGGGAGCTAAAGGGAGTAAGACAGAGAGAGAGGGATCTAGAGGGAGTAAGAGAGAGAGAGGGAGCTAGAGGGAGGAAGACTGAGAGAGGAGCTAGAGGGAGTACGACAGAGAGAGAGGGAGCTAGAGGGAGTAAGACAGAGAGAGAGGGAGCTAGAGGGAGTAAGACAGAGAGAGAGGGAGCTAGAGGGAGTTAGACCGAGAGAGAGGGAGACAGAGGGAGGTAGAGGGAGCAAGAGAGAGGGAGCTAGAGGGAGCTAGACAGAGAGAGGGAGCTAGAGGGAGTAAGACAGAGAGAGAGGGAGCTAGAGAGAGTAAGACAGCGAGAGAGGGAGCTAGACAGAGAGAGGGAACTAGAGTGAGTAAGATAGAGAGAGAGGGAGCTACAGGGAGCTAGAGCGAGCAAGACAGAGAGAGAGGGAGCTAGAGGGAGTAAGAGAGAGAGAGGGAGCTAGAGGGAGCTAGAGGGAGTAAGACAGAGAGAGATGGAGCTAGGCGGAGCAAGACAGATAGAGAGGGAGCTAGAGGGAGCAAGACAGAGAGGGAGCTAGAGGGAGTAAGAGAAAGGGAGCTAGAGGGAGTAAGACAGAGAGAGAGGGAGCTATAGGGAGTAAGACAGAGAGAGAGGGAGCTAGAGGGAGTAAGACAGAGAGGGAGACAGAGGGAGTAAGACAGGGAGAGAGGGAGCTAGACAGAGAGAGGGAGCTAGAGGGATTAAGATAGAGAGAGAGGGAGCAAGACAGAGGGAGAGGGAGCTAGAGGGAGTAAGAGAGAGAGAGGGAGCTAGAGGGAGCTAGACAGAGAGAGGGAGCTAGAGGGAGTAAGACAGGGAGAGGGAGACAGAGGGAGCTAGAGGGAGCAAGACAGAGAGAGAGGGAGCTAGACAGAGAGAGGGAGTAAGAAAGAGCGAGAGTGAGCTAGAGGGCTCTTGACAGAGAGAGGGAGCTAGAGGGAGTAAGAGAGAGAGGGAGCTAGAGGGAGCAAGACAGAGTGAGACGGGAGCTAGAGGGAGTAAGACAGAGAGAGCTAGAGGGAGTAAGACAGAGAGAGAGGGGGCTAGAGGGAGTAAGAGAGAGAGAGGGAGCTAGAGGGAGTAAGAGAGAGGGGGCTAGAGGGAGTAAGACAGAGAGAGAGGAAGCTAGAGGGAGTAAGACAGAGAGAGGGAGCTAGAGGGAGCAAGACAGAGAGAGAGGGAGCTAGAGGGAGTAAGAGAGAGAGAGGGAGCTAGAGGGAGTAAGAGAGAGAGCGGGAGCTAGAGGGAGTAAGAGAGAGAGTGGGAGCTAGAGGGAGCAAGACAGAGAGAGGGAGCTAGAGGGAGTAAGACAGAGAGCGAGGGAGCTAGAGGGAGTAAGGCAGAGAGAGAGGGAGCTAGAGGGAGTAAGACAGAGAGAGGGAGCTAGACAGAGAGAGGGAGCTAGAGGGAGTAAGACAGTACCTAGCACCGTACATTTTCGACAGAGGTGGTCCATGCGGTAAGTCGTGAGGGGGTGACACCATGATTTACCCGCACCGGGTGACACCAACCCCAGTGACGCCACTGGCCACCCCTATTCCTTGAATGAGTGAGGTGAGTGGGTAAGAGTAAGAATGTGTGAGAGTACATAAGTCAGAGAGACTAAGAGAGTCAGAGTAAGTAGAAATTAGCACAAGTGTGAATGAGAATAACTGAATGAGACTGAGTGACAATGAGAGAGAGAGTAATACTAAGTGCAAGCGAATATGTGGCTCAGAGAAGAAGTAAGGCTCGCTCACTGGAATTTGAGCCAAAAATTATGCTTTAACGCATTTAAAGGTCACCAGCTGTCACTACACTTGTAATACCTCATTTCATGCTTCTAAGGATGTTACTACACTCCTAACAGTTAAGAAAGTGAAACCTCACTCAGTTGTCCCAATGCCCTGTTTCCTGAACTTTCCCTCCCTTCATTTTAAAAGTAAGAGAGGCAACTTACTCTTTCACTCTGAACTTCTGTACAAATAAACAAAGGAGTGACAGCCACAGACAGATAAAAAAGGAGGTATCTCATGTGGTGGGATGGAGGGGTAGCAGAAAAAAACGGATATCAGAAAAAAGACCCACGCACAACACCTTTTTCACTGCACCTTTGCAGCCAAAAACAAAATAGGTCTTGATGTTGTGGATGAAACTTGCATAGAAAAGGTAGGGGAGAAGAACTTTGAAACAGGAATGAAAGGATAACAAGCACCTACTCCTAAAAAATGTTCCCGGTGCATGTATATCACTAACATATTTATAAATTGTAGTAGCTTTAGTCAGTCACTGATTTTACCAGATGACTCTGTGTCACCAAGAACACTGGCCTCTTTTTCTGGGTATTCAGTTAACATCCTAATGCAATCTGGGAGTTGGAGTAGTGGGTTACTCCAACTGAACTAGTTCACCTGCAAACTCTGATTTCTGAAAGGACAACCAAAGAATGGACCAATGCGTCCTTTTTGACATTGAGTCACCTTATACCCTTATCAATAATTCATAACGAATCATTTTAAATGAGTAAAAGCCAGTGCATTATCTTATATAAATAAAAATGTAAATGCTTGTTTGTTCAAAATCGCGAATCTCGAAAATTCTTCACAGATTGCTTTGAAATTTTGACACAACGTTGGATTCGAATAAGCGCGTGTTTTTATATACACAACGTTGGATTCCAATACGTGCGTGTCAAATACACGCATGTTTTTATTCGAAAGCCCGAACAGACACATAAAAATGTCAATGTTCATTTGTTCAAAATCTTAAATCTCCGAAAGTTCTTCACAGATTGCTTTGAAATTTTTACACAACTTTGGATTCGAATACGCGTGTCCAATACGCGCGTGTTTTTAATCGAAAGGCCGAAAATACCCTATATATTTGGTTGCTGCGCAACAACTACAAGGGATGCATAGAGACAATAGTCTATATTTATTGGGATGGACAGTTGGTGTCAGGATGGCAGACCGGGAAGTGGGTGGAGGGAGGGGGGAGGAGTTGGTTCACTTTGCAACATTAAGAAAGGACGCATAGAGACAAGAGTCTACATATATTAGGATGGAGAGTTGGTGTCAGGATTCCAGACCGGGAAGTGGGTGGAGGGGGAGAGGAGTTGGATCACTTTGCAACATTAGCGTGTGTTTATATATACACAACGTTGGATTTGAATACGCGTTTGTACAATACGCGCGTGTTTTTAATCGAAAGGCCGAACAGACCCTATCGATTTGCTTGCTGCTCAACAACTACAAGAAACGCATAGAGACAATAGTCACAAAAACATATTGTATACCCACAAGCATTGTGAAATTAAACATATTAGAAATATGTGCTTACTCTTTTGTTTTTCTTCCATTTAACCAGACTGAGCTACAGCAACGCGTGGCCGGGTACAGCTAGTCTAGTATAAAATGACACCTTAATGTACATGAATAAATATTTTAGGAGTCATCTTGGAGTCCCATGGCCTTATAAAGGCACTCAGTCTATGACCTTGTGCCTAAGTGGTAGCGCAACTCCCCGGCGACTTGCAATAACCTTATATTAAACCCTAGGGGGTACTTTATCCTACATATAGCATATTACGCTGCTTCTGTAGCTAACAAAGTACCACCTGGTGAGGGACTTATACTCTGGTCATAAATAGTGTGTTGTTCATTATACTTAGAGCAGTCATGACCTTATAGAATGGAACAGTTTCACACCGAACTGAGCTACACAAGATTAAACTTGTGTTCTCAACCTACTGAATATTTAATTTTGCCACAACACCTTATCAATACATGTAATACTGGCCATGATAATATGGCCTGTAAATATACATTGTTACAGTTTGTAAGTTTATTGTTGTACTATATTGCACTCTTGGCGAAATCGTGGATTGATCTGAATAGTCCTGCGCAGCAGTACAATTATAGTAGAAAGTATGTAATAAAGAGACGGGCAGCAGGAATCAAACACTGCAACTGGTGCGTATTTGGTAAATTCTTACCGTATCACTCCACTCTGTCAGGAACCAGCTCTTTGCACAAGTTCCCATGTCACAATTTTCAATATCCTCAGGGCGCAACTTCATGTTGCATTCCTCGTCGTCAACGATATCGCCGATATTACTGATGCACTTGACGTCACGTGTCTTCTGTCCCACTCCACATGGCACAGAGCACTGAAACGAGGAGCAAAGCTTGAGTAAATGTAAAACTGAAGTTTATTCGTGAGCTGAAACGAGGAGCAAAGCTTGAGTAAATCTACAACTGAAGTTTATTCGTGAGGTGAAACGAGGAGCACTGCTTGTGTAAATGTAAAACTGATGTTCAGTGCTACTAAGGTGCTAGTGTCACAAAATCACGAGCTTTCAAAGCAAAGTATTCAGGTGCTGTATATATCTGACCATTAATTATTTATTTAAAATAGTTAACACGTATTCTGTTTACCAACCCACATTCACGGTCGGTTGGTAATATTAATGTTCTATTAAAATGTGTTTATAAAATGCAGGTCTTGTCACGTATGACCTATAGGCACTAGCCGTATACATTGCTGGTTCAAAAAGTTATGGGGCTGGATGTATCAAGCATTTTTCTGGTCACAAACAGCACGATGCACAGAATAGGGCCAATTGCAACCGGAAAAAATGCATTTTGGTATGTATAATTCCCAAATTGCGATTCTGTAACATGTTACGGAATCGTAGTTTGGAATTGCCAATACATCCCGTATGGTATTAAGAAGAGGGGTATTTAGGGTGTCCCTTCTTAATTCTGAAATGCAAGGGTATGTAAGAATGTTTAGCAACCGAAATGCAGCTGCTAAGCATTCACATTTTACCACCTACTTCAAGTAGGTAGTAACCCATTCGCAAGTGGGATGGGGTCCCCAAGGGTCCTCTTACCCTTTGTGAATGTTCGTAAAATGTTTTTTAAGAGCGGACCAGTCTGCTCTTAAAAAATTAAAAGAAACCTTTTCCTCTTTCTTTTTTAATACCAACCCGTTTTCCTTCAATGAAAATGGGGTGTATTTAAAAAATAATGAATGCCTTATTTAAAAGCACTCAAAGACATGGTGGTCTGCTGATCCCAGCAGGCCACCATCCGTGTGATTTTAGCGATTCCTAATGGGTCACAAATTGCGACCTACCACATTAATATTAATGATGTAGGTCGATTTGTGACCCCCTAGGAATCGATAAATGAAACTCTATGAGTTTCATGCATTAGGATAAATGATTAACTAATTGTGATTTGCAGAAAATCGCAATTAGGTTATTGCTATTCCTAATATTGATACACCCAGCCCATGGTTCTCAGACATCCACAGCACTTCGTTTCTCCTGCTGCTTTGGAGCAAACTAAAAACACACTGATACAATTCACTAACTCTGACACTAACTCTGCGGTGGGTGTAGGTGACCTTACTATGACAGATTTCTCCGCAACTAGTGCCGAAATTTAAAGTAGGGAATTGCAAACAATGGGTGTGAATTAGGCATTCCGAGAAGCGTTAAGCTTCATAAACTGGGCAACCTCCTGCAAACCTTTAAGTTTGTGCGCTTTTCCATACTATGAACCCACCATTTCCTACCCTAGAAATGGTTGGAAATCCGCTTCAGTCAGTTTCACAGTGAGCTTAATTCAGGTGGAGTGTAACTCTATGGTGAAGAGTTCCACCCACTAGGAATAGGAAGCCAGGAGTGCTGTTACATGACATTCGCAGCAGCAAATTTTGAAATCTTAATTTGGTGAAGTTTTCCAGGCATGCTACTGGGAATGTATGCGAATTTGAAAAACAAGTAAATCTGCACCCTTTGGTAGGATAACCTTTACGGCCATAGTTTTACTGGTCCAGTGTTCAGCATCTCTCCCAATTAAAAAATAACATACACATAAAAAAAGCGAACTGTTTGTTATGTAGTCTAGTGATTGTTGTATATGAATCTAGGACCCTAGTGTAATTTTCCCGATTCATGCCCATATATAGGTATAAATCACCCTATCCTAATATAGACATAGAAATCATACCCATATTTAGACTTACCCTATGCAGTCCAACTACGGCATGGCTGCTTCCACTAGTTCCGAGAATCCACAACGATTTCTTGGAAAAACCCACCTTCAGCAGTCAGGGACTTCCCCTTGTTTGAATATTGATTTATCCAAGAACTCATGGAGTTTTAAAAGAACTGAGTCTTTGATGACGTTATTATGTCCAACCTTACGTCAAACTCAGCACCTTCAAGGTATAAATATGCCCACACTTGCCCAGGCAAACACATGGTGGTTTGGAGCACTTCGACTATCTACCTACACAACACAGCTCGCCGCAGCAAGTGCCGAAGGAAGCCGACCCTCCAGCAGACACACTGAGAGAGACGCTGTCTTTTCTCCTGCCGAGAAATCCAGCTCCTGTGTTTCCAAGCTACCCTTGCGGGTTTCTGGGAAATCGAGTCCTGAGAGAGAGATACAAGACCTCCTTCATTCCTTCGTACGGTAAATAGGGATTGGTGAAATCCGTGTCTTATGTCGGACGAGGATGAAAGCCTCGTTCTGATAGGTGATCGGTAGACCACGTGATCGCGAGTATGTGACTTTATTGTTCTGCCGTGTAGACACTCGTACGGATACAATGGACCTTTACTCGGAGTGTGTGTAAAACAAAACTGCCATTTTACAGTGAACCTGGTGTATGGAACCTTCTAAGCGTGTGTGAACAAATGAAGTATGTGTACCTGCAACAATGTGTAAACTGTTGGTCTATCACTAAACATCACCTACTTAAAAATATTTCTAATCATGAATGCACATATTGGTTATTTACAATACACAGTATTTTTTCCTTTTCTTTACAACTTGATCTGCACATGTATGATAGATTTATAAATAGCAACTGTATTCTAGCCGTTCATTAAGTCCTTTCGGTTGGACCTAATGAACGGCTAGAATACAGTTGTGATGTTTAGTGATAGACCATACGTCCGTTTGTTCACACATGCTTAGAAGGTTCCATACACCAGGTTCACTGTAAAATGGCAGTTTCGTTTTACACACACTCCGAGTAGTGGTCCATTGTACCCGTACGAGTGTCTACACGGCAGAACAATAAAGTCACATACTCGCGATCACGTGGTCTACCGATCACCTATCAGAACGAGGCTTTCATCCTCGTCCGACATAAGACACGGGTTTCACCAATCCCTATTTACCGTACGGACCATCCGACAAACGTTCACGTCCGAGACCGCGGAACTGAGACAGTTTCGAGCCACGCTATATACGGTAAGCCGCTGGTGACAGCGAGATTTAACGAAAGAGCACGCATAAGTTTCATGCCGGACCTCACTTAAACTAAGTCGTTTGTACCTTTGCATCTGTTTTTACAGATTGACCTCCATTGCGATTTAACAGACTTAAGCACCCACATCGTAGCAACGGTACAGGTCAGAACGAACGCATACAAGTCATTTATATGCACTAAATAAAGGCACTGATGCATTTTAAATATGCCGTCACCTCCGATGTTAACTTCACTAGTACCACCTTCCTGCATGAAAATATGTATTAAGCACAGACGAATACACGCCCGCCTTAACAGGCACGGTCATCTTGTCTCACATAAACACACATTACGCATGAATTTTTGTAACTCTGTCCTTCCTATTCTCCTTCTGCATGTTTTTTTAAAGTATAAATATGTGATCAGATTCTAAGTAGAACGCTAGCTCACTGAACTTACGTTACCTTGTTTATGAATTCACAGCATTTAATGAAGTCCCCTGACAAAGGGCTCATGCCCGAAATGCATTGGGCACAATCATGAGGAAAGTCTTGAATAATGTTATGCAGTAATAACGAACTAGGAAATAATGACTACGAAATAAAACAAAGAATAAGAATCAGCCAATTAGTGGAAAACTTTATTTGAACTTTATTGAATGAATGAGATGAACATTTGTTTTTTGAGTGCATCGAAGGGACGTCATTCCTAAGGGATATGCCGCTTTTTGAAATATAGGAACTACACCACATAATGTTGCACTCTCTATTGCACTACCATTAACCCTGGGCGTAGTTGGTGTATCGGGACTACCTGGACGTCCACCGAGTTGGGAACAACCTCCATGGAACTCCGCCACCCGCCTCCACCCCCCCCCATTAACAATGATTAAGACTTTAATGAAAAGTAAAATAAGAAAACCACTTACCTGTATTGTGGCGGTCCTCAGCTTCCCTCCTCCTCTTCCTCGCGGTCTCTGGGTAATCCTTCAAAAAACTGTGCATGAGCTCCCTGTGAGAAATCCGCATGCGCGCGAGCGAGTGCATGCACCATTTTTGCAAGGATTACCCAGGGATGGTGAGGAAGAGGAGGAGGGCAGCCAGGGGATGCCACACTATAGGTAAGTGGTTTTTATTTTACCTTTTCATTAAAGTCTAATTCATTATTAATATGGGGGAGGGGGGCTGGCCAACTACGCCATGCTGCAGAGTGTGCGGAGATTTGCCTACTCCGTGTTGTCCGCCCGCGGTTAACTAAGATGCTCTTATAACAGTCTGCTTTTGTAAAGTGATTTCAATATAAACTCCCTCACATAACAGTTTTCTATTGCAACACATCCCACATTTGAGATGTCTCTCTAACAAAACAAAAAAAATTCTCTGCAAAATGCTTTGGTGTTCTGTGGAGGTCTTATGACATGAAATACATAATGTTAAACAAAATTAAAATTGAGGAGAGAAGGAGAGGGAAGGTGCACACAAACACACCTACTTGTGCAACAACTGGATGAATCCATTAAGCTGTCTTACTGACTGTGGAATGTCTGACTTGCAGGATGTATCTGGCTCACTGCAGCAGATATGGAATTTCCTCTCATTGGAATTGTAAGTTTCAAACTGGAGGTGGCACCCTCCATAGCCATGCCACTCAGTCGCTGCTGGGAATTCATAGACTCATACCCCTCCAATTTCACTAAGAGACACCGTTTTGCCCAAAAAAGGTCCATTGACATACTCTAGCATTCACAGAACTAGGGGTACATCAAGCTTGACACTTTGAATAGTAATTATTGAAGTAACTAAGGGTCCTATCTACAAGGAGATTGCTCCACAGGAACGTCACTTTTACCACCGTTCCTATAGCTCAATGCCCTGATCCATATTTACAAAGTAGTGTTAAGCCACCTTTTGGGGTTTAATGCCGCTTTGTAAATATGGGTACCCTTTTATGCAGATTTCGGCATGAAAGGGGCATGCAATGGGTGTTCCTTCGAGCGTTAAGCTGCAATACCCACTGCTTTTTGACACTGCCCCAGATTTACAAGAATTCTTAAATTTGAGGCAGCCCCAAAAACTAACACCATGCATTAGCAGGCTTTTGAATAGCACGACGAGGAGAAATACTTTTGTGTATCCCCCTTTTTGGTTTTTCTAAGTGTGCTGCACTCTGTATGAGCAAAAAACCATTAATGATTGTTTAGGCAGGAAAGGACACCTTCCTGCACATAAACAATCATCCCTGCAATGCAGACACCCTTTCACTATGGCACAAGGATGTCTGTGTTGGCGCTAGGCAGCTATTTTTAGTGCCATTGCGTAGGACAACACAGGGAGGTGCCGTATTGTTGTAAATACAGTGCATCACTGCATTTTGGAAATGGCAGAGCTCAGCGCTACAAATTTTGCTGCAGCTCTGCTCTCTGCTATTTCCTTGTAAATACGCCCCTATGTGAGAAAAATGTAATTAATGTTCAGCTAAAGTAGCTGCACTACCTTTACTAGGTATCCACTCCTATAAAATGATGAAGCTATTCTAAACCAGAGCACAGCAGAAATGTCGACGCATCAGTTGTAAAAGACATGCATTGTCACTTACTGGCGTCCATTCTGTTCTGATTTGCCATTCACTGCAGATCTTAAGTTGGCATGTGCTTGTTGTTTCTGGTTTTTCCAGGCTCTGGCAGCGATATGGCTGCACTGTCAGCGTACGGTTAGCATAGATGTGCCGGCACAGAACTTGGCGGTGCTGCATGCCAAGACCACATGTTTTGCTGCATTCTGACCACTCTCCTATGTCCCAGCTGAAGGTTTCCAAGGGAGAAGAGAGACAATGTTGAATACATTAAAATCAGTGCAATAGTATCTATCAAATCGATTTTGAAACAATAATAGGCATTAGCTATCCAAATGTACATTGTCATTTCATCATGAATGTTAGGGCTGTGCCTGCTCCTTTCAGCTGGTGAACTAGGTAGAACAAGCATTTGCATAGCCAATAGGTCTCGCCTTTAGGACCTTATGTTTTCAGCCAGAAATATTGGCTATATTGTAGAGCATTGTGGCTGCTGTGCATTATGTTGAAAAGTTATAATAAAAAGTGTTAAGCATTTTTGTTACCTTTATACAAACGAAGACCACATTATGTACAACTGAAAAACCTGATTAAAAAAAGATTTTAACATTAAAAATGTCTTCTAGTTTTTTATATTTGCACTGCTGGCAACTTCTTCCTGCCTGTTCTCATGCTTGTTTGTCATAATTGTTTTTGTTATTTGGGAGCGGGACATAATTAACAGGGGAGTGGAGTTTAGAAAACAGTAATATAATTAGAACTAGAGCAGAGGATGGACACTAGGGGAGAATCAACAGATCCCAGATTCCAATGGCAGACTGACGTGATGCTTAGGTGGTGCCCTTTTCTCACGGTTGCAATAGCGGGCCGAATCCTACCATTAACAGCTCCGCTGCTCCATCCTCCTTGCGAAACATGTCCAAGCATACTAGATATTTCTTCCAAAAATGGTATAAAATAGGAGAAAAACAAATGGGAAACTGCTCAGAATATGCTACTTTAGATATCTGATTACTAATACACCGTTCACTGAATGATAGCTAATCAGCACAGAGTATGTATGCAATCCAAAGTAAAAGATAAACATGGCTAGACCCTGGGTCCACCGACATATTAGAACCAACCTAGTTCATTTACAATGGAGGAAAGGGACAATTGGGGCCAAATCACAAGTCTGGCGGTCTCAGGGCGGTCCAGCCACTGCCACACCAGCAGTCCAACGGCCCAATTATGATTTGGGCAGTCAAACCGTAACTGGGCTGCCGGCTCCTTCAGGGAACTGCCGTTACCTGGAGGTGGCGCGGCGGTCAGGGGCTATGTAATATGCAGGTGGTTTCATGGAGGTCTTTTCTCCATGAAAAGGCTGGTGGTGCTGATACAAAGGGTTCATACAGGGCCCCTTATGCTCATTCAGCCTGGGGATGCATGGAGGGGGGCACAACATCTGCCCCCCTGTGTGCATGCACCCAGGTTCCTGCACGTTAGGGACTTTCGAGTACATGCCATGCAGGAAACCTGGGTGGCGTTACCTTTGTGGTGCCTCTTTCAAAGGCCCGCCACCTTTGAAAGATGCACTGCAGTGGGACCGCCGCTCCATCTGCCTGCCAGACATCAAAAGGGGTTGTTATCAGGCAGGGTGGCAGTGATCTTCGGCGGCAGTAGTAGTTACAACTTTGCCTTTAGTGTCTAATACAGACTGGGCACTCATCTAAATTGAAATATCAACGTAGTTACAAATGGTGCAGATACAATTTATATCCTCACTAGTTCTGCACAGAGAGAGAGAGAATCATGTTTAATAAGTGTCACCTTTTTATATCTGAGTTGTGACTTTTATATAGTGTTAATTTAAGTTCATCACCACACAAAATAATGTTTGGTAACTATGAATGGAATCTCGAAGTCAATTTCTCTAGACAAATGACCTGAAATCTAGTCAGCGGCTTTTTAATCTCAGTCGATTTTAGGTTTTAGTCTTTTTAGTGGAGTTTCGTTTTTTGCACATACACCCACCTGCAACTGCTGAGATGAGTAAATCGCAGAAACCTGACACCGTAACCAAGATATCAGCTTGTAGGAACTCCTTCCTCTACCTCTCCCTTCCCCAGAGCATCATATAGTGTATAGGAATGTTAAACTCTCAGCTGTTTAATATTCCAGTGCATACGTAAATAAAATCAATCATTTATGATTACTACTATTTTTATCTGAGGGGGGCTTTTTATTCCTAGATTAACGTGGGAATTAGTCTTGAGGCACTCTGACACCCTAACACACGCTACTCTCGTCGCTGACAGCCTCGCCCAGCCGTTTCCTGATTCCCGGCTGAGGCGGCGGCGGGCGCCATCTTGGGTGTGGGCAGGGGCGGCGCTCTAGTCGCGCCGGCCTCCCGCCCTCCCAGTCTTTTTAAACAGTGCCTCTTCAGCTGCTCGCTGCCTATTAGAGCTCTCCCTAGAGGGAGGACTAGGGCTGCGAGCTGTCAGTCGAGCAGCACAGAGCCTCTGCTGAACCTGTGTTATTGTGTGCTTTTAAATCGTGTTTGGTGATTACTACTATTTTTATCTGAGGGGGGCTTTTTATTCCTAGATTAACGTGGGAATTAGTCTTGAGGCACTCTGACACCCTAACACACGCTACTCTCGTCGCTGACAGCCTCGCCCAGCCGTTTCCTGATTCCCGGCTGAGGCGGCGGCGGGCGCCATCTTGGGTGTGGGCAGGGGCGGCGCTCTAGTCGCGCCGGCCTCCCGCCCTCCTCACCTCCTATAAGATGTGCCTAGGGTTCAGACGGCGCAGCGGGCTGGCGCAGCGGGCGCGCCGGACGCGCGCCGAAGCCGCGCCTAAGCCAAGCCCGTCTGCGCCCGTCCGCGACCGGCCGGGGCTAGGGGCGCAACCCCCTACATCGCGCGCCAGCCGCACTCAGTCCTACACAAGTAAGAGGCTGAGAGACCTCTGCCCCGCCCCGTATCCCCCCTGTCGTCACACGATGGAGCCACTGAACCTAGGTCCGTGCTCTCATTGTTCATTTAGAGGAAGTCGGTTAGCGGCCGCTGTCCCCGACTCTGAAGCGCTTAGTATTAAAGGGGGCCTTCTTAATTGCAGATCTCTTAGTAAACATGCTCTCCAGCTGTGGGATCTCTTACTGGATGAGGACATACATATACTGTTTCTAACGGAAACTTGGTTAGGAGAAAACTCGGATCCAGACATAGTGGACACTATTCCGCCAGGCTACACTCTCCACAGACTAGATAGAGGAAAAGGAAGGGGAGGTGGCATTGCCATCATTGTAAAACACCCTATTGAGTGTGTTCTGAAACCAGCAAAAATTGAAGATTGTGAAGCTGGAGATTTCTGTATCAAATTGGCTCCACACGAGACAATCTCGGGCTTCCTAATATATAGACCTCCTGGCTCGCTGGGCAACTTCCGTAGTAGTTTACTAGAAGGGGCTGCCCAGACTGCGATTAAACACAAGAAAGTACTGGTGTTGGGTGATCTGAACCTACACCTAGAAGATCCCTCACAAAAGGAGGCAGAGGAAGTCCGTCTTGTCCTACAAGAACTTCAGCTCAACCTGCTAAGTGTGGCGCCCACACATCAGAAGGGTCACTGTCTGGACCCTATTTTTGCGAGCTGGGATAGGATACAAGCTTCTATTCCCTGTCAGCTCCCGTGGACCGACCACTTTTTGGTCCCTTTCCAATGTTCTTTTCAGCCTGTTAGGGTCATTGAGATAGGTAAGGGAATTATCATGAGGCGCCAATGGAGACAGTACTCTCAAGAGCACTTCATAAGTGCCATCCAGAAAGCACAACCTCTGTGTGCCACTGACAGTGATCAGGCGAACAAGGAACTCAATCTACTTGTGACCGCCACTCTGGATGAGATAGCCCCAATGAGTAAGGCCAAAGCTAGAGAAGGCAGACAACGTACTGCCCCCTGGTTCACCCCTGAACTCCAGCAAATCAAGTCCAAGTGCAAAAAACTTGAAAGAAGCTGGAGAAGGAACCCGAATGAACTAGCAAAGAACAGTTATAGCTCAGCTCACCGAAGCTATCAGTATGCGGTGCGCAGAGCTAAAGCTAAAGCTAAATATTTTCATACACGCATTGAGGCGGCCCAGAGCTCCTCGCGTGAGCTGTTCAAAATTTATAAAGAAATATCCTTAGTCTCTAGCTCTAACACTTCCACTAAGGCCTCTAAGGAGGGTTGCAATAGAGTCGCTGACTTTTTTTCCAACAAAGTTAAAGCGATCTATGATTCCTTTTCCCAACTACCAGATAAAGGCACAGATTTTAAAGCAGGTAGTTTCCTTGCAGCCCCCGAATCCTCACTACAAACATTCGTGGTCCCCGCAGCTGACAAGCTCATAAAGCTGTGTCGAAGTGTGAAGTCGGGCTCGCCCAATGACCCGGCTCCTGCCTGGGTCATTTCCGAGGGCCTGACAGCCCTGGAACCTCACATAAGACACGTCCTACAAACCTCCTTTCTCACTCAACAAGTTCCTGTGGAGTGGAAGAAAGCCATAGTATTGCCAATAAGGAAAAAACAGAATGTAAGCATGGAGGTGCTGGAAAATCTCAGACCCATTTCCTTGTTGCCATACGTGGCGAAGGTGGCGGAGAAGGTGGTCAATACCCAGCTGACGGAACATCTTGAGAGGTGGAATTTACTTCATCCCTCACAGTCAGGTTTCAGGGTAGGCTATTCCACGGAGACGGCGCTCCTGAGAGCCACTGAGACTTTAAGAGCTGGGGCAGATGTAGGCCAAACTATGGCCCTGATCATGCTCGACCTAAGTGCGGCTTTTGACACCGTAGCACATTCCATTCTGCTGCGGTGTCTGAACGAAGCCGGGGTCGTTGGTCCTGCGCTGCGCTGGTTGCAGTCGTTCCTCACGGAAAGATGTTTCCAGGTACAGCAAGGGACATGTCGGTCAGTGGAGATGCCATTAGATCAGGGAGTGCCTCAGGGCTCAGCATTGAGCCCCACTCTTTTTAATCTTTATATGGCCTCCCTGGCGAAGGTGGTACAATCATTTGGGGTGGAATTGGTATCGTACGCCGACGACACCCAGCTGCTGATCTCCCTATCGCAGAACACCTCTAACACTCCAGCCAACTTTAAATCCTGCATGCAGGCATTGGCTGAGTGGATGGACTCCCATTGTCTAAAACTCAATGGCTCTAAAACAGAGGTGTTGGTGGTGGGGGGGAAAAGTGAAAACTGGTCAGCTGAGTGGTGGCCGGCGTGCCTGGGTCCTGTTCCCACACCCTGTGAGGAGGCCAAGAATTTAGGAATCTGGATGAATCCCTCTCTCTCATACGAGGGCCACATAAGGCGGTTGGTAGGCAAATGTTTCGGAGTCCTAAAGACCCTAAATAAAACCCTAGACCTCCTACCCATAGCGGCCAGAAAGACACTAACTCAGGCACTGGTGACCTCGCGGTTGGACTATGGAAACATACTGTTCCTAGGGGCAACCGAGGGGAGCCTAGGCCGCCTTCAGGTTATACAAAACTCCGCCGCCAGGCTGGTGCTAAGAAGACCTAGGAGAGCCAACTCGCAAAAGGCACTGGATGCGCTTCATTGGTTGCCTGTGAAGAAACGTGTGCTGTTTAAGTGCCTCCTCTTCTGTCACCGAATTGTCTGGGACAGGTCGCCCGATTACCTGAAGGATTTAGTCAATCGCTATGAACCGACCAGGACTCTCCGTTCGGAGGGTGCCGGACTGCTGATAGTCCCCAGGATAAGGAAGGCCAGATTAGGCGGGCGTTCCTTTGCGCTACATGCAGCTCAACAATGGAATAAACTTCCCCTTGTACTGAGACTGGAGAACAGTGAATCACGGTTCAGATCCCTACTTAAAACTCATCTATACACGGCTTAGAGCTAAGGACCTCATGTCATGCTGCTCACTGATGGCTTTAGCGCGGGGACACGCCGTGATGGCGTTACTGAGCGCTCTACAAGCTTTTATATTATTATTATTATTATTATTATGATAGAGAAACCTTACTATAAACATGCTGCTCTTGCTGTGAATAAAGATCCACACTATGCAATAACTAAACAGCAGCAAGGTCAGTTAAGTTAACCCTTGCAAGCAAGGACGTTAAATTCAACACTGAAATAAGATTAGATTGCTAAACATTTTGCTTGAAATCCCCAAACACACTCAACAGTCACCACAAATAATTCGTCTGGATATAAAGGATTTTCACTGTCTCCCGTGGCTATAGGGTTATATTTTAATAGTCTTGGAAAAGACAAGGCTGATATCAGCAGTGATGATACTATTTCTATTTTATGGTCGTAAAATTCATGCAAACTCAGTCAACAGAACTATATAACCGGTTCAAAGCATCACGGTTGTGCAGGTTCATAAACAAATATTATAGGTAGGGCAACTCCATGATTGGCACATTTATTCAATACAAATACAGTCTGAAAATGTTGCTTCTTTAATTTATCTGAAGGCTACAAGGATGATCTTGTGCCAGACGTAGCAGAGAATACAATTATTCCAGTAGAGCTTTGCTATACCCTGCTAGAGAAATGTTAAACTCTCATCAGTCACATACTGTGAAGTCCCTTGAGTTGTGTAAACAGAACAGTACGTTTTAGCTTCAAGAAATAATTACATTTGTTGTGTAAAACTGAAAATTAGTAAAAATCAGGTAAGCTTGATTTCAGAAGCTAAACTGAAGTTGCACTAATTAGTATTTATTTTGTCAGGGATGAGGTTATCCATTTGGGTCGGGAGTACCCCTACTAACTCAATAAACCCACTCTTGTTAGGTCAATAAACAGCTCATAGTGAATCTCTGTTTAACCCTTGGATGCTATGGCACAAGCAGCAGGCAATCCACAGAAAAGTGAACATTAACCTCAAGAAATACCAGCAACTTTATGATAAAAAACACAAGATAATAAAATCCACATGCCAATTTAGAAAATTAAGACAAATTTAAGAAGCAAAACAACCACAAGATCATTAGAATAAGTGAAAGAGGACAGAGATATAAACCTCTACAATTTTAAGGCAAAAAGCATGAAGAAAAAGTGAAGTGCCAATCCAAAACTAAGTTCACTTTACTTTCGCCACGATGGACAGGTTGTCGGATATACCAAGCAGTTGTCTGTCAAAATGTTTAGCCAGGAACTTACTCTCCGGAATGGAAATCCTGAGGCTGTGATTGGCAAGGATACCATCCCTCAAAGTCAGATACAAGCTCAGCGAGATCCTGCTGTAGATGGCGGTTTTGATGCCAGTTGCTCAGGTTTGGGCAACCCCGGATTTTGCAGCCTCTTCACTTGTGGGTCACACATATTTTCTGTCTTGAGCCAATGATTTACCTTCAGATTTAGTACATTTTTGGAAAATCAAGATCCTCCAAAAGAGCAAGACGGTAAAACTGTAAACTTGGATGGCTCCACAAGGCCAAACACATATATAGTGATGTCCTGTGGAAGCAGTTTTCAGGATGGCAAAAAACTCTGACAGGAAAGAACCTTCTTTTCCTACTCACCTTGAGTGTTCCCTCCCTGAGCATGCCCAGGCACTTTGACTGGATAATCCAGAGGTGTAAGAAAATACAAAATCCCAACTTTTTCTTAGTGCTAAAAATGCTCCTCCTGGTCAGTCTTGTAGCCCCCAGCTTCTCAGGGCAGGTTTCTAGACACCCGCTCTCTCTCTGAAGGGTCCATACCTCTGTGATCAGTTGCAGTATCTTAGAATTAGGAGTCCTTCGGCTCTTTGTGTCCCTGAAGCAGGCAAAGAGGAGGCCACCCACTTGACCACTGGCGAGAATTTCCAGTCCCTGGGTGCCAGCAGAATTCACGAGTTCTTGGGTTCATGTGCAAGTCTTCTTGTTCCAAAAGGAGTCAGAGGACTTCTTCAGATGGAGTCTTCCTAGATCCTGGAATGTTCTGAGGAGGTGGTGGGATTTGAGTTGTGAGTTTTATCCTATGTACCAGCCAGTGGTTGGAGATGTTCTAGCACCCAATCCCAACTATGTTATCTCAGTGCCCCACCACCTTTAGCAGCATCTCCAGTATGCCTTACTGCAACCTAGGAACCCGTTTCAAGATGGCAGACCCGGCTGCTACCTGCAGACTCATTTTCCACTGCTTAGCCACTATCCTATTTAGATGAGCTCTCAGACCTGACAGGATAAGTCTGTTTTTATCTCCTACTGCAACTAGACCTTGGCATCCTAGAGGGTCTTACCTACTCCCAGATTGCTTACCTCTGCTAAATTGGCAAGAGTAAACATCCATTTAATCTTCCAGGGCTCAGAGCTAGGCTATTGCCCTCTGAGCCAAAGGCATTAACTCTCCCAGCCAAGGATATATAGTTCAGCCCTAGAGGTGTGATGAATGGCAGAGCTGGTTTTAGGCCAGTTTCGAATTATGCAGCCTGTTGGAAATGGCTATTTTTGCGTGGTATTCCACCAGATGTTTGCCTTCTTTCGCTGAATTCATTTTGTTGGCCTTACTTTAATCCTGCTAACCAGTGGTAAAGTGCTTGTGTTCTCCCTTCTAAACTTGGTACAAATTGGCACATTGACGAGTTTCATTTACTTATGATTCCCTAGTATATGGTACTACATGTACCCAGTGCAACTAGTTGACTGCAGCACTCACTGTTCCAGCCACTGAAGGATACCTGTAAAACATGTTTCCAGGCCTGCCAATACATCCTGGGTGTGTAGTTTGTAACTGCCATTTCAATGTAGCAAAATAAAAGTTTTTACAGACCTAAACCTTCCTTTTTAATGCGTATAAGTCACCCACAAGGTTGGCCCTCAATGCCTACAGGGCTGGATGTATGAAATTTAAAAAGTAGGACACTTATATATAATGTTTTACATGTCCTTGATAGTTAAAAGCCTACACAGTCATTTTTCACTGTGGTAAGGCTGACTATTCCATAGGTCAACACTGATTTGCACTATTTCTTTTAATAAGTGCTAATTTCAGTTTGGGAGTAGCTAGAAAAATGGTTTGTGGACTAATTTTAAAAGTAATATAAAATCCAACTTTACCGACAAGTCAGATTTAATGTTACTACTATGGAAATTACACGTTTAGGAAGTTGTAATTTTACTGCCTAAAACCAAAAGGCTTTTCAGCTAGGGTCTAGATGGCTTTTATCCCCAAAGGCTTCCCTGTGATGAGATGTATGTTGCTCCCAAACAGTGGGCAAAGGGTCCTGTGAGTGGGGTGGTAGACTCCTCACTTGACATGGTGGTTTGGGGCCTGTGCCCTTCCCTTTCCTGAGCGCAAAAGAAGGCCTACCTTTTCGCTGGCAGATGAAGGTCACACCTGGGCCTGTCTACCCTTTGCCTCTCTAGTAAGGATGGTAACAAACGAAGTGGGGGCAGAACAAGTGACCAGAACTGCTTTACGGGGTGGAACTACGCTGGCTCTCCCCCCAAACAGACAAGAACTGGTCATACAATTGGACACCACAGACCTCTCCTAAGAGCACCCTTGAACCTGTGATATTCCGAAGAAGGGCTGCCTTGCTCTCTGAAACTTGAAAAAAAATTGGACCTGCTTGCCTTGAACTCAGGATCCTACAATTAACTCCCAAAGATGACTTGGCTGTTTGAGATACAGGGAGACAGCAAGCTTCAATAGGCTTTTTCCCTAAAGCTGGCCAGCTGACCAGTTTCAAATTGACATGCCCTTAACCCTGCTACCATCCTCGGTTTGAATGAGTCCTAAACTACAACTGGGGCACCCCAGGTCCTCAATCCTTGGCTAGTTTTAGAGTGTACTTGTTAGACATGGGGTCTCTAGATGGCAGAGGTATGCACATTGTCCAAGTAGGGACACTTCCTTCTAGTCAGGGTAAGGGGAACTACACTTCTAAAATAACTCCTGCTTACCCCCTTGGTAGCTTGGCACAAGCAGCCAGGCGTATCTCAGAGGCAATATGTAATGCATTTGCACACAACACAAGTAATGCAGCTGAAAACACTACAAAAAGGCACCACACCAGTTTGAGAAAAATAGCCAATATTTATCTGTGCAAAGCAAGACCAAAACAATAAAAACCCAATATACAATAATCAAGATAAGAAGATTGCAAAAATAGACCCAAAATACAGTTCCTTGAAGTTTATAGCTTCATCCGCGGCTATCACGGCATTGTGAACAAACAAATCCAACAGTTCAGGCTAACCACTGTGTCGCGGGTCAGCTATGGTTTTGAGAAGACGCGCAAACAGTAACTTGGAAATCCCGGGCCACCCAACTACCCCCGCTTTATCTATTCAAACTAGAAAAGAACTCCATCCCCGCCTCATGGCGCGCTCGATTCTCGAGCCGATTTTTAAAGGGGGTGACAAAAAATCTCCCGGGAATTACCGCATGATTGCCCTAATTGATAATGAAGTGAAGTACTTCGCAGGCATGCTACTGGACTCCTTACGATAATGGGCTGAGACAAATCAAATCATACCACTAAACCAGACTTGATTTCTAAGTCACACCGGGACAACAGTGAATCTAATTGCACTCTCTCTCTTGATCGACCAGGCCGAATCCAATACCTGTTCCGTTATGTGCAGTTTATAGATAGAAAATATGCATTCAACAGGGTAGACAGAGAAAAGCTCTGGCAGAAACTTGCCCTGCTCAACATTCCCGACACCTTGCTCAGGGCCTTGCAGCTTTTACACCATGACACATTGATCAGGGTCAAAACTGGGGAAGGATCAAGCCTGTCACGGAGTATAACCACCAAGCAAGGTTCAAGCAAGGCTGCGTTCTTGCACACACACTTTGAAACTTATTTCTGTTCGACTTATCACCAGTCCTCAAATCAGTAAATTCGCACCCAGCTAAACTGGGCTCTTCTTTTCTAAATGGCTTTTATATAGGAACCCAACCTTTCTAACAGATATTAACCCCGCTAACCCCGCCCGGTAAATAGGGCACTCCCCCGCCAACTGGACGCATGTGATTAGTCACTGTTCATCCATACCGGGATTCTGGACTGAAATATTTTAATATTATGCAGGTGTGGGGAAGGTCAATTTGGTTTCAAATACTTGGCTTAGCGTCTTGGGGTATGCCTCTGCCTCTCTAATTTATTCTATGCAGACGAACTGGTCCTCATCAGCAACACAAAGTTTGGTTTTCCAGATAAAACCGCCACATATTCCGATAGGAATGGTCTGCAGATAAATGTAAAAAAAAAACAAGATCATTGCGGTTCCAATAACCAGGACCAAAAAGCCAACATGGTATCTACACCAGGAAAAAAATAGATGCCACCAGCTGCCACAAGTAACTAGGTGTCCTTTTCAGTGATAATGGCAGATACACAAGCCAGTTGATGGAATTGAAAAAGAAAGGTACCACACTATTGTTCGCTCTTAGATCTGTATCCAAAAATTTAAATGGTCCCACTTTTCACCAATTCTTCCGGTACCTCAGGCAAAGGTTTTCCCAACCTTAACATATGGGTGTGAAGCTCGGAAAGTGCAGGACAGCGGGACATTGGATAAAATACTTGAAAAAATCTACAGAACGCTCTTCCAGCTTCCATCCCACACATCTCCAGCACAAATAAGACTGGAATTTGGAATCTGCAGACAGGCGCTGGCTCACATGGCAGCCTTTGTGATAAGCTGCCGTAAGCTTAGGGTCTAAAAAGGAGGTACCCTGACCCATAACCGATGGATCCATTTGAAAACAAACCACAGGTCGGCAGGACACCACTATCTGACCCGAGCCCTCAGCACACTTAGCTTGACATCCTCTTGGGGCCTATATATCAGCCAACAGGAACTTAAAATTTTTGCAATGAACGCATGAAAAGACTCTTTTCATTAGAAGACAGAGCCAGCCTCTCCGCACTGAATAACGATTGGATGACCTTAAGCACTTATGAACAACTGAAACCCGAGTGCTACATAAACAACAACTATAATGAAAGGACTAAACTACAGTTCATAAAGCTGAGAATGGGGGCCATTCCCATAGCCTTGAAAGAAGTAAATATGTTACATTTTAGTGTATTAAGAGGGGCCAATTGGCAATGGATGCTCTTCTTTTCTAAATGGCTTTTATATAGGAACCCAACCTTTCTAACAGATATTAACCCCGCCAACCCCGCCCGGTAAATAGGGCACTCCCCCGCCAACTGGAGGCATGTGATTAGTCACTGTTCATCCATACCGGGATTCTGGACTGAAATATTTTAATATCATGCAGGTGTGGGGAAGGTCAATTTGGTTTCAAATACTTGGCTTAGCGTCTTGGGGTATGACCCGGGACTGGGCCTGTCTAACAAGTGGGTACAATTATTATATATTGCAACAGCCGTAGCTCAATCCCTCTTGCTCCAAATTTGGTGAACACAGATAATCCCTTCAATGAAGGATTGCTAACAAAAGATGATACAAGTTAGTGCAAGTGAACAGCTATATGCAATTCACACCGGGGGAACCAGAAAACCTGAGAAACTCTGGGGACAATATTTTCAATTTGAAGATACAGTAGCAGATTAAGAAGAATGATTAAATGAAATAAGCTTTTCCCCCCCTAGCCTACTACCGGCACTATGTGAATTATTTCCCCTCCCCTTTTCCTTCTGACTTGTTTTAAACCAACTGCATTTATACAATTTGTAATATTGGTCTGATACCCTGTGTATTTTATTGAATTGTTATTGTATATATGTATTCTATTTATATAACATGAAATTTCATCTGTATTGAAGACTCTTACCTATAATGTATGATGAATGTTTACTGTAAGTTAAATCTATGGCATTGCAACATTTGGATTCAAATAAAAACAGATATAAAAAACCATTATAGTCATTGGCAGGCATCCCAAGTTTAGTAATAGAGGATGCTTGGTGGCCTCGCCACCCTGTTTTTTTTTGTTGGTGCTTCTTGGTTGAGGCCCAGGTTCAGTGACATGGCCAGGAGGGCAGCTGAGCCCCGGCATGTGGTGCTGGTGGCAACTGGTTTCTGTGGGACACAGAGCATACTTGTGAGTGTCACAGAGGCATGCTGGGAGTGCCGCACAGAGCTCCTATGGGGTCTGCCTCTATTGTTTTAGCGCATCATCCCAGGGAACACCAGCACAGCAGGGTGGCTGCTGCGGCGCCTGTCACTGGGACAGGCACTGAGGCTTGTGCTACACATATGCTCTTGTCGCTTATTGTTGTGCTAAGCTGAGGTTGAGCTTTCGGTTGCCTGGTTTTTATGTCAGTGATCTCACTTTGTCCCTCACTACCGCTTCATGTTGTTTATCGGCCCTGGATTGGGGCCGCACAGCCCTCCTGCACACTTCTATTAGTGGCCAGGTCTGACAGGATGGGGTTTACAGGATGTAATCAGCCTCCAGAGGGAGTCCACATGAGTCTCCTCCCCCTAATAAATACAATATTTTCCCCTGGGACCTGGCCCTCCAGGGGGGCAAAAAAAGGCAAGTGTGGGTGACCGTGCTTGGTTCTTTTTTTCATTTTTGCCTCAGATTCGTGGTTCCACCATAAAATTCATAGCAAAAAAGATTTTAAAAACATTTTGGGGACCCTGTGGGACCCCACTACTAGGCCGAGGGGGTCACGGTATTCCTGCCCTGCTCCCTTATGGTTTTTGTTTGCATTTTCTTCTTGGGACTCAGTCGATTTAGAGTCCCAAAATGGCTGCCATCAATTCCTGGTTGAAATGGTGGCAGACAATCAGATCTCAGCATTAAATCAGTCAGATCTGCAGAGGATACACGTCCCTAAGTATATAATTTTACACCAAATCACAAAAGAGATCTTTCTGGACCAAGAGCTCGCTTTCTGCCAAATTTTCTATAATTCCATCCAGTGGTTTGGGCTTTAGTTATGTCTAAAATCCTGCATGATGAATCAACCTGAAACTTTCTAGACAGCAGCTGAGATGAGTGGCAAACACATTTTGAAAGTTATTAGAAAAATAAAAAATGCTTCATCAATGTTGTTAATGTTAATGTTATGGGTGTCTTATATACTCCAAGGAGTGTCCCGGCGCTTTCTAACCCAGAGCAAAACTACGAGGAAACAGAAAAGAGGGCGAAGGAAAAAAGATCAATCATTGTCCATAGAGCCACGTTTTCAGACCGTACCTAAAGGCCAACAGGTTCGTAGTACAGCGGAGCGACAGGCGGAGGGTATTCCATAGCTGAGGAGCCAGATGTTTGAAAGAACGTCCCCCAACCCTTGCTTTCCTAACAGCAGGGACAATAGCCAAACCAAGAGATTCCGATCTTAGGGATCTTGTGGGTTTGTAGAAGGCAAGGCGTTTCTGGATATATTCAGCTCCGACCGCATGAAGTGCCTTGTGCGCAAGTGTGAGTGCCTTAAAAACAATCAGCTTTCTAACAGGGAGCCAATGTAGGGAAAGAAGCAGGTCCGAGGCTTTCGCACAACGAGGTAGGCCAAAAATCGCCCGTGCCGCCGAGTTTTGGACTACCTGAAGCTTTTGTAATAGATAGTCCGGAAGACCCAAATATAAAACATTTGAGTAATCAAGCCTGGAGCAGATAAGAGCCTGGACCGTCGTCTTCCTATGCGCCAAAGGGAGCAAGGGAAGAAACTTGCGCAACATTTTAAGAAGACCATAACAGGTGCCGGTCAGGCCTAGAATCTGGGGCTGCAGAGATAGGCTGTTATCAATTTTGACCCCAAGATTCTTGGCAACCAAGGAGGAGGACGAGGGTGGAAACATGTTCACAGGCCACCAATCCTGCCAGCTGGGGTCAGCCTGAAACCCGAAGAAGAGCACCTCAGATTTATCAGGGTTGCACTTGAGGCTGTTCAGCTGAAACCAGTCAAAAACAGCCCCAAGGCACCCACGGATGCTCTCTCCGTTGAACTCCGCCCCCCTTTCACAAGTGAAAAGGAGCTGGGTGTCATCGGCGTATGACATGATCTGAGCCCCAAAAGACTCCTCCAGCACCGCCAGAGGGGTCATGAAGATATTAAACAGAGTCGGGCTAAGCACCGACCCCTGTGGGACTCCGACCTCCAAAGGCGGCCCTTCGGCAGAGTGAGGGGGGCCCAGACCATCTGCCGGCGACCAGCTAAATAAGATCTAAACCAGGTCAACACCATCCCTCTCAGACCGATCTCATGAAGTCTGCTGAGGAGAGCCTCATGTGGGACGGTGTTGAAAGCCGCCGACAGATCTAACATTACCAGCATGGCTCTTCCACCTGAATCCAGCACTTCCTTAATGGCTTCATTAACCTCCAGAAGTGCAGTCTCGGTGCTTAGATTGGATCGAAAGCCCGATTGGGTGGAGTGCAACAAGAAAAGTTTCAAGAAAAGGTGACAGCACAGAGTGAACATGCTTTTCCACTATCTTTGCAAGAGCAGGCAGCAGGGAAATTGGCCTGTATTTGGCATGATTTTCAGGGTCAAGACCAGGTTTTTTAAGGAGTGGAACAACCATGGCTCGTTTCCAGACCATAGGGACAACACCACTCGTCAATGACAGATTAAGGATCGGATTGATCAGAGGGTTCAAAACCTCCGCAGCCCTAGCCAGGAAGGAAGCAGGGCAGGGGTCCAAGGGGGAACCTGACTTAAGTTTAGAGAGGAGGTCCTGAGAGATAGAATCAGAGATCGCTGGAAACTCCGATAGAAAAGGACCAGTTCCGTCTGTCAAGAACAGCTGATCCCTTGGGATGGCATCAGCGCAAGGGTTCAAGGAGGAGAAGGAATCTTGAATCCGCTTTATTTTAGTAGTAAAAAAATTTGCTAATGAAACCACCCATGGTTCGTAAAAGTCATGCTGCGATACACTAGCCTTAGGGGTGACAAACTCCTTAACAATGGTAAAAATTTCTCTACAGGAACTTGACGCCGTCTCAATTCTGGCTGAGAAATAGTTCTTTTTTCCGGCCAGGATGTCCGCATGATAAGCCTTTAAGGTGGCCCTATAGGCGGCCTTGGCCTCCGGATCATACTGCTGGCGCCAAAGCCTCTCAGCAGCCTTGCAATTTCACCGGGACAAAGCAAGAGACTACGTAAACCAAGGTGCTGAAATCCGTCTTGTAGATGTCCGGGCGCAATAGGCGGGGCAAGTTCGTCTAACCGCTCTACTAGCCACTTCTGTAACACATCAAGATCACTCTCTAAGTCACCTGATAGGGAACAGGGATGCTCCAGACAAGCCTGAGCCAAACTCTCAGGGGTAACGGATGATAGGCCCGCCTGGGGTGCCTTAGATGATTAGATTTTCCGCCAGGTGATTTGCTAGTTCCCAGAATCTGAAAGCAAATCAGATAATGGTCCGACCAGAGGACGGGGGCGGGACTAGCCATAACAAGAGGAAAGGTGGAAAATACCTGATTAAAAGTGTGGCCCTTGTTATGGGTCGGAACAGACAGATAGGGAATAAGGCCCAGGGGGGCAGTGATGTCATTGACTTTAATCGCATCGCCGTCTGTCCGGACGTCCATGTGTATGTTAAAATTCCCAAGCACAATACAATGTTCAGTTTTTAGGCAGAGTGGACACTAGATCCTAACTATAACTGCTTACTGGCAACTGCCTGAATTGGAATACCAATTCTAAGTGGTAGGGTGACAAGGCTCCGTTGATAAATTAGCGACTACAGGGGCATGTCAGCTACCCATTCCTAGACCTTCTTTAATATATAACCTTTAGGCTCTAGAAACTGCTGCATGTGTAATTCCTAAACATATACCGGACTGAGAGGGATAGGAGAGTTGAATCAAATGAAAGAGGCATTCAGTAGAACTGATTAAAGCCATGGACCCATACAGGCCTCTTGAAAACAGCTGAACTATGTAGATTAAGAGAATGCAAGGAGAACTATAGCTGAAAGCATCCACAAATTCTCCTTTTTAACCATTCCAGAGCCAGTGGTTAGGTTTTTTTATTTCTCATTTTGATCCACCCTGGTTCTTAGGGACCATGATAATACCTTATGATGAAGGACGTCGCTAAGAGAGAAGGTCAGGGTATTCCTATACAATAAAAAAAGATATGTAAGGTTTTTTTTTAGGTTTGGCACTCTTTAAGGATTGTAGTTAGGAAAAAAGCAGTTGTATTATGGATGTGAGCATCTGGACTATTCGTTATACCTTGATTTCTTATAATGCATCCTTTCCCTGGTTACCCATCCCCTGCTGCTCAGCCAGTATGAATGTGATGTGTTTGTGGAATGTTAGAAAGCTTGATGAGGGAGTGAAATGTGAGAGTGCCTGGTGGAGTGGAGAAATAGACAGTTGGAGTGGACCCACCAGGATGCTGCTCCTGGTGGGGCTCAACTAATGAGCTTCCATCCTGTAACTACCGCCCTGCAACAAAGCTAATAAACCTCTTACTTACAACTTACCTCATGACTACCAATGGACTTCTTTTGTATTGTAACAATGGCGATGATTTGGGGAAAATAACCTGCATGTGTGAAAGATGACATGTACCTGAAGCTACTGAGAGACCTGAGGTGAAGATACTTGAACTGTACTGCTGGAAACTACTAAGGAAACATGAGGTAAAGAAGCTTGAAATCTGAAGGAAAAGAACGCCCTCGCTAGCCCCACTATATTCCTGGCCAGTTCGGCCTAGGGTGTTTGATTTTTAATTTCATCTACAGATTTGAACATCAATTTGGTGGTAACCAGTGTGCTTTGAAGTCTGGCATACCTTCAGACACCTTACTACCAGGACACCTGGAACGTTTTACCTTCTTTACATACATGGCATTGGAGTATTACCAGCTTCAAGTCAAAAGGATTTGACAGAGTGTAATTGATTTGACTAACTCTCTGCTCTTAATTTAATGGATCAGCAGTGCCCAAATGACATTATCTATTAGAGGAACACAGAGTTACAGGCGTAACATTTCCTGAACATGAACTGGGAATCAAGCAATTGAGCAATCACACACCCCCCACCAAACCACATAGACATTCATTTACCCATACAAATACTCAGTTAAGAAACCAATAACAAATATAGTCTTTAACATAGCAATTAAGACAAAGCAATACATTTTAATAACTACACATTATATATAGTGAGACTCTACAAATTAGTCAAGGAAACAATCAATGACACTGTTACTAAATCCAATATTCACACATTTATATTTATATATCCACTCATTCTTCAATGCAAAGTAGTGTATTTATAATACATATTTAAGTATCAAAGCAAACTACATTCACTGGATGATGTCATCAGTGATGTCATCAGTGATGTCATTTGAGATGTCATCAGTGATGTCATCAGTGATCACTGACCATGTCATGAATGATGTAATATGTGACATCATCAGCAGTGGATTGCTGGCGCGCGAGTTATAGTGAGTACAACTAATTATAACGGGGAATTTCAATGATTTTGTATGAGTAAAATGTCCAGCTAACTATAACTGGTGTGAAACCTATGGTTTTTTCAGTGAATTTCAAAGGTTTTTTAAATGCTAATTCCTAACTATAACGTGTGTAAAACCTATTTTTTTTTCCAGTGAATTTGCAAGGTTTTTTAAATGCTAATTACTGACTATAACGTGTGTGAAACCTATGGTTTTTTCAGTGAATTTGCAAGGTTTTTTAAATGCTAATTCCTAACTATAACATAAAGTCCACATTTGTAAAGCGCACAATCACCCGTAAGGGTCTCTAGGCGCTGGGGGCCGTCGGGAAGATTAAGCGAGCTATTGCCCAGGGTCACATGGTGCTGGGCTAACCTGCCGCCGGGGATCGAACCGTGGTCCCCAGATTCCAGCGTCAGTCGCCCTGGCCGCGGCGCCACACCTCTCCCTATGGTTCTGTAAGTGAATGTAAAGAGTTTTGTAAATGATAATTATTAAATGCATTAATTGTTATATTTTTTTATACCGATTTACTACATTATTTTAAACTATTTATTTTTAGATATTTTATTTTTTAAATTACATTACATATTTTTAATATAAATTGAAAAAAAATGTTTTTAAAAATATTTAAATGTAATATATATTTTTTTTATGTAATATTTTTTTAATTTATATATATTTTATATAGCAGGCAATGATATTCTATGGAAGGAAATTCAAGTTACTGGTAAGTAGAGTTAAATTTACTTTTCAGGAATAGTAGTGAGCTAGATTTGAGAATTCCTCTTCAATCCTGAGGTCCCCTGTGAGCCAACTAGCCCACCAGGTACCTCCAGTATGCGCCAGGCAGCTGTGTTGTAGAGAGGTGTTCAAAGGGCATGCCCCCTTTTTACAACACTCTGCAACACAGCTCCGTGGTGCTTACTGGAGATACCTGTTGGACTAGTTGCCCCCTAGGGGACCTCTGGATTGAACAGGAATTAATTCCCCAACTTAAAACGCACCTCAGGGCATGTTTGCACTCACATCACCTCAAGCCCCGCCCCCTACCTTCACCACTGTGCTAATGCGCCCTGTAGAGTGTTCTAAGTTGGGGGATTAAGTCCCCTTACATACTGGGGGTCCCTGGGGCGCCAACTAGCCCACCGGGAACCTCCAGTATACGCCAGGAGCCTACGTTGAAGAGAGGTGTAATGAGGCCACGCCCCTTTTTACACCTCTCTGCAACGCAGCCCCCGGGCGCGTTTGCAGAGGGGGAACTAATTCCCCTTGCATACTGGGGATCCCGGGGGGCCAACTAGCCCACCAGGAATCTCCAGTATGCGCCAGGGGACTGCTTTGCAGAGAGGTGTAATGAGGCCACGCCCCAACACCTCTGTGCAACGCAGCCCCCGGGCGCGTTTGCAGAGGGGGAACTAATTCCCCTTGCATACTGGAGGTCCATGGTGGCCAACTAGCCCACCAGGAACCTCCAGTATGCACCAGGGGACTGCATTGCAGAGAGGTGTAATGAGGCCACGCCCCTTTTTACACCTCTCTGCAACGCAGCCCCCTGGCGCGTTTGCAGAGGGGGAACCAATTCCCCTTGGACCCTCCAGTATCCGCCAGGGGGCTGTGTTGCTTTGCTCCGGGGGGGGGGGGGGGTGACGGTCCCCGGGGCAGTGTGGGGGGGTTGGGTACCCTCACACTTCTTTTTCACTATGCCCCTGGGATTTGGTCCCCCCAGGGGGTAATTTAAAAAAAGCAGACCGGGTTTTTTGAAAAAAATTTGGGGGCCTTGGGGGTCCATTTGGGACCCCCTGAGCAGGCCTAGGGGGTCAGGGTGTTTCTACCCTGCTCCCTTTTTGCATTCTACATGTTTGTTTTTCTGCTTTCTTGTGCCTTGGTCTAACGAGCACAAGATGGCTGCCAACACTTCCTGGTTTGGAGTGTTGAAAGCCAATGAGCATGCAGATCGTGCTCGGAAAGGTACGCGTACCGTATGCGTACCATACGCGTACCCCGCGATTTTTCCCCCCAAAAAATTGGGGGGGCCTTGGGGGTCCTTGTGGGACCCCCTGAGCAGGCCTAGGGTGTCAGGGTGCTTCTACCCTGCCCCCTTTTTGAGTTCTAAACGTTTGTTTTTCTACTTTCTTGTGCCTCAGTCTACCGTGGCACAAGACGGCTGCCAAAAATTTCTGGTTAGGAGTGTTGACAGACAGTTGACAGCCAATCAGCATGCAGCTCGAGCTCGGGAAGGTACGCGTACCGTACGCGTACGGTTCGCGTGCCTAGATATATATTTTTTTTCTTTTGATTTTCTCAGGAACTACTGGAGGGATTTATACCAATTGAGCAAAAGCGTGATCTCCGAATCAGACTCTACCATTTTGCCAAATTTCTTGTAATTCCGTTCAGCAGTTCAGGCTGTAGCCATGTCTAATCGTCCTATGGAAAATAACATGGGGAAAAATGTTTTGGGACCCCCTTTTTTCTCAGCCCCCACTTGACGAATCCCCCCAAAGCGTTCAGGGAAGGAGCGGAGCGGGCTAACTTCTTTGAGAAATTCGCGAAGATTCATCAACCGGCGCCAAAGTTATTCCCAATAGAATGTTGAGGATTTCCTATGGAAACTAGGTCCTAACTATAACTACCTACTGGCGACCGCCAGTAGGTAATATATATATATATATATGTATATATATATATATATATATATATATATATATATATACACACACATATATGCCTTTGGAATATTGTGGTGATCGATATTCTGGCTATATTAGTTATTCAGACATGAAAATACATATTTTTGAAAATGCTATTAGCACATTATTTTTACGCTGGTCCTTAATTAAATGTGAGTGTATCTTACAAGGCTGGACACGGGAATACATTGCAAGGTTCTTCCTCTGCACTGGGCTTGGCGCTGGAGTCACAAAAACTGTCTACGACCTCTTCATGGGTATTCCTGTTCACACAACGAAAGATTGGAAACTGTGAACCTAGAGAAGTAATCAACAACAAAACATTTTTATAATAGGTTTAGTCAAACAAAAGAGCATGTCAGACTTATAGAAGAAAACACAAAGAAGAGTGAAAAATCCAGCTAGGGCAATTAAGTACATTATTTGATAAATTGCTAAGACCTTTTATGCTCAGTATAAATGCTGCATAATAGAGGTAATTTCTTTGACACATAAAGGGCACCTTATTACCCGTGAACACACAGAGCCTCCGTAGGGACAGCGTGACACAATTCGATCCCTATGCATGAGAAATAATATGATTTTCGAAAATTGCATGTAATATCCTGAAAGTACAATATTTTGACGTTACCATTAGTTTAGTTGTCAACTGAACGTTGGAAGCAAATCAGCAATTCCTTTGAACCTACATTCACAACCTTGACAGACTGGGGTACGCTGCTCATCATTCAGCTGACACTTATTTCTTGTTTTACATTAGTATGTCACACTACAATACTGTTTGGCCTCTATAGCCACGTTCCTACGAATACTTTATCCAGGACTTGACCCCTGCATTTTACCAAAGGCTGTTTCTTTTTGGTTGGAAATACACATACATGATGTCAAATGTGTTTATGTTGACTAGTCCAGTATGTGGGCCTGTTCACTGCAAAGGAAGAAACAAATGTCTTGAAGTATTTTGTTGAAGTGAGGTTTGCAGAAAAAAAAATACTGATAAACAGTCATTCTCATGCATGTGTTATCACGGTGTAATTAGTGGTATTTTCTACTTGTGTTGAAAAGACAGTTCATGTTGTAGGTTGATTTCTATGAAGTCGGTGTGACACATTACATTAAACTACAGCATATTTGGGTCAACAGGCTAGTACCGCTGCGTGCATATATTTGATGGAATTACTTTTTTTGACAAGGGCAGAGGCATATGCCTCTAGCACAAATGCCTCCTTCCTCCTCATTAGAAGTAACAGTGACAGACATTCTTGCAACAAAAAATAGGCCTTTTCTTTTTCTTTTCTTTTGCGAGGCGTTAGGCTGCTCCAAACTAGGCCCATGTGGTACCCATTCTGCCGCTTCCAGGAGTAGACAACCGGCGAGCTCTGAAACTAACTGAAATAATGAATTGCACAGGAAATGAATGACAGCTGTTTGCTGGTCATTGAGGTTCTGTGTTCATGACCTCAATGTTGTTACAGCTGATCTGTGATCGGGTTAGTGGTAATAGTTTTCTCTTGACATGGAAATAGAGATACCTAGACACATCTAGGAGAATAATGTTGGCAGAAAGTATTGGCATGGGAGTCCAGGGTCCCCTGGATGCTGAAATAATGATCCACATTATGTCAAATGAATGAATTCATTATCCACATTATGTTAAATGAATGACCGAAACAATGCCTGAACTGTATTTTAAGCACCAGAGCTGTTAAAATGCCAGAGCTGTAGAATATTTTGAAAAAGGAAAGAGAATGAACGATTTTCATTTATACTTCGGAAAATTCAGGGCCCTTTAAAGATCTCAGGATTGATCAACATTTCAATCTCTGCTTGTTTGTTTTGTCTCTGCTAATAAAAAAAAAAGTTTACGCCTAGTGAGTAGAGTTTTCAAATAGCATTATGACCCTACTACTATGGGCTACACCGTATGTTAATGGTCCTCTCCCCTTCTTAGGGCCTTGCCTGCAGCTCGGTTCCATAACAGAGGTTTAGGGCTTTTAGCACCTGTTTATAACCCTTGGCAGTGTGCTAAAATGCTTAAATACGTGTGCCTCTTATACATTACTTTTTTCTAGTATAGCAAAAGTCGTCACGTTCTCAAAAGGCTACTCAGAATTTTTAGCCTGGGCTTTAAATGAACCTCTTAGCCAAACAGCAATGGCCTGTTTATTCGACCTCCTATCAAGAGTAATCCGTGTAACACAATTTTACGCAGCCTTCTGCTTAGTCTTTTCAATCACTCTCTCTGTCTGTCCCAGGCCTTTTTGTTCCTTTGGATCACTTTATATGGTATGTGCTTCTCCCATGCAAACAAGCCATCTAGCCCATAACAAACCCTGGGTATGAGCCATGACTTCTCTATTAGTGATTTGTGTGTGTGTTAAAATATTAAAAACTAGGTAGGAAACTGAGACTAACATCTATCTTATTTGCATAAAAAACAGAACAGTTTTGTTTGTAGCGCAATGTTATTAGGATTCACCTGGATAGCAACAGTTTACCTAGTTGTTGAATGTTGTTTTCTAACTTCCTAATAGGCAATCAAATTAAATGGAGCTTACCTTTCCCACAAGTGGTTGTACACTCAGTTACTCCAAGCTGCTTCCAGTTGAATTCACGATGCCGTCGTGGTGGCTGCACAACAGGCACATGATTGTCTGGGAGGTGAGAAGGAAATCGTCCTGGATATCTCCCTTGAGAAGTGCTTGATGGGTTTCCATTATACGTGTCTAGATCACCTGCGGAGTTGGTTTCTTCCTTAGAGTTTGATCTGTCTGGCACATCTAACTGGCCATTCAAAGGATCACCTAGCGAGGTAATAACAACAATATATTATCAGAATCTTAAGTAACACACAAGAATAGGTAAAGTTATTTTGTTGGAGGTTTACAATATATTGCTTGATTTGTAACCTTCTACCCATCTATCAACGACCCTTGCCCAGGAGATATGTAGAAATTACATAGTATTTCCCATCTTATAATATATGGTACCCTTAACTTGGCATTTTCTGTCACTAAGAAGCAAAATTCCTGGGGTGGGTAAGGCCTGCTCCTCCACAATGGTGGAGGAGGAGCGTCATCCCACTGGCTTAGAGCCAGCAGCCAAAAAAACGATATTTCATTACCGTTTTATTGTTAAGCAGCTTGCTCAGCCAGAGTGAGCAGGGAAGGAAGGAGGTAGGGTATGGGAGGGGAGAGGAGGAGTGCTATGTGCATTCCCTAAGTGAGTATGTGTGTTTGGTTGGTCCTGTCAGGTTGGCCAAACACACATGCTCACTTGGGTTTCTCTAAACCTGCTGTATTGAAGAAACCGGTTTGGAGAAACCCCACAGACTCCCTGAGTGGACCGATCCTTAGTGCTGGCCTCATTGCAGGAGAGCAGCACCGGGATTTGCCTGGTAGTCTGTGACGTGGTCCCAGCATCTACTGGCACAAGGAAGAACTAAAAGAGAGAGGCGATGTGGGAGGCGGACAGCTGCAGGTAAGTTTAACTTTTTTTCAATTGTATAATCATTATTAACCGCCCTCTCCCCTACCCCCTGCTTTCCCCAATGACCCCTCCCCCTGCCTGATAATTTTCTCTAGGTGGCAGCCGCTGCTGGGGGTGGAAAAGAAACAGATGCAAATGAATATTGTTGAATTTTATAATGCTGTTTTCGTGTTTGGCATATACTACGTCCTTCTCATCTTAAATTTACATAGACAGGGTAGCAATTTCATTTCCCAGTTATACCACAATGTGTTTTCCTTCATTTTGGTGTCAGTGCATTGTGTTAAAATATTTTTCTTATTTTATTTTGATCACTCACCTACTGCCATGTTATATAAAAACAATTAAAGATATCCAATAATAAATGTTTCAATGTGAATGAGGGGATGGGCCTGGATGCCAGTTTGAAGGATCTCTTTAAGATTATGTTTTCAGAAAGCAACAATATCAGTTTCCTCTTTTAGGAGCCACAATGTGGAAGAGTATGTGTAGGATTTAGAGCCTGGTTTAAATAAGGTTCAAGCTAAAGTTTGTAGTAAGTGATGCTATGAGAATATTTGTGAACTAAATATAGGATTGCAAACATTTAAAATATCAACTTCAGGATGACATTTCATAGTCCGAAACCATATACCAAAAACATTATACACAAATGGAAAACATTCCTAAAAGTGGTGACATGGTAATGCTATAAGTGGGCTGTTGAGAATGCAATAGATAATATGAAAGAACCAACAATTGTGGGGATTGTTCACTGCAGCTGATAGGTTATACAGACATTTTTGGAATTTTGTAAAAGAAGTAGGCTAAAAACATTTAAATTGTATTTTGCTTTTTAACCCCACTGATTCGTCATCATTGTTTTAATTCATTGCACAGCTGATGAGTAGTAGCGTTTCTGAAGAGAAATGCTTGGTATTATGACCATTTAGTAAATGTTAAGTCATAACTCTTTGGTTCAGTTACTTTTATGAAGTATTTAAAACGAATGTAGTCAGATACAAGACTTGTTAACAATTTCTCGGATAAATGAATGACACATCAATACAGATTTTCTCTGCTACTCTCTGCTAATGTTTATTGGCCCACGTTACTCTACTGAGTTGAAAGACTTGAAAATAGTCAAAAAGAGTCCTCCCATTTCTAAAGTAGGCTTGGATTTCAATCATATTCACACACAAAATTATTTATTCTCACAAATAGGACAATGATGTTTTAAAAATATGTTCATGTTTCTTGCAGCCTATTTTGAGACATGTACATCCTTTCTTTATTTTAATGTTAGATATTTTAAAATTGGGAACTTTCGCTTCAGCAAATTTCCTGAAATTGTTCACTAACATTTGCCATTTTCATTCAATTTTGATAAACGTTTTGTTTAGGAAATGTGTTGGGGATGCATATACGATAGTAGGGTCACATAATAAAAATAGAATTCACAGGATAAAATAATGCAACTTTCTAAAAATGATATATGTGTTGTAAACTGTTTAATGCCATGACATAATAAACTAAAAAGGAGTACATTCTATAGGAGAAGTGTGGCTCACTGGTTAGAAGAGGCAGACCCTGAAGCAGAGGTCAGACCCGGGACCAGGGTTCAATTCCCGACGCGGCAAGGTCTTGAGCCCAAATATCCACGGACTTGATAATTCTCGTTTCGGTGCCTACTCGAATCACAGGTTCACACTCTGCAGCTCTGGGCGTTAGCTGCTTAATCTCCACTACGGCCCCCCGTGGCGGGATGCCTTGCTTTCACCTTAGGGATGCCCAGTATGGGTATCTCACAGGGAAAAAGCCAGGATGGGTTCCCAAGGCAAGCGCCGAGATGCCTACGGGTAATCGAGCGCTATATAAGAACGCATAATAATAATAATAATAGAAGGGGATAATTGGAAACACAAATTACTCTTTAGCATGAAGTGTTGTTTAACATCTGTAAACAGTGGTGAAGCTTTAAGAACAAGTTGTGATAGGATTGTGAAACATGTACATGTTCAACCCAGGACTTTTCAAACAATCCCTTAACAAAAAAATATATATATATATATATATATCACTTTATTGACTACATTTTTGTAAAGGTTGGTCGAAACTGTAAATGGAATGTTTCTTTTTTATCAATCAATACTGCATTTTTCTTTATGTTGGTAAAGGCATTGCACATTTAAATAAAGTAAGAAACTTAAAAATTATTTATGTATTATACCAATAATTTTTTTAATTCCTACGTTTAATGATTTACACCATCTCTATCCCTTATGCTAATCCTTGGGGGATAATGAATACTGAACCATAATGACTGTCCAACAAGCGTAATAGAGTAACATTGCCAAACTAGATTAATTAATTTTTGATAAGAGATAAGGTATCATGACCACATATTTTCTGAAAGGGACTATAAGGAAATTAACCGTCATGGCTCAATCTCACAGAGACCAAAAGTTATCCAAAACGTCTAATGAATGAATGTCCTTGATCATTGCAAGATTAATGCCACTTGATGAACGTGCCTCAGAAATTAAGCTTGTACAAATAATAATTTGCTATTCGGGTCTCTTGAGGAACAGAATCATTGCTGCTATTACATATTTTAAAGAAACTCCAACTGTAAAGTTGATTAGATTTGCTTTACTGATATGAAACTATGAAGCAGTATGCAAGGTAGAATGATCAGGTTCCACATTCATAAGGTCATTTCTAATTGAAATGGATAGGTATAAGCGTAAAGACATACACATATACACGATATATGCTAGATTTTCTTGTACACTTACATCAAATGTTGTCTTTACCCGATTTTCAGTTAACAGTTTTAAAGTACAAAGCGGTGTCCCGTAGACCAAGTTAGTACAGGACACACTGTGAGCTGACCAATGCAAGCATATTTGTCCAATTATGAGACAAGATTCACATGGCCACTGCTATTACAATGTTTCTCTGAGATGAGACCAGTCCTTTGCATTTATATATCTACATTTCAGAAAAAAGTCCTCATCACCTCTGTTACCTCTAATTATTGAGACTGTTTAGATGATTGTTTTCTTCATTTACTCAGATCCATAAAAGTGCCTTTTATTTTTGGTTTCGTAAATTTGGAAAATATAATCTTGGCCTTATCTATGTCATGTGTCGTAAATATCTTGTTTTATCTTACCCTTTTAGGGCATTAATTGCCATTCTATGAACAACATGTGCTAATTAATGTATCTAAAGTAAATGCAAGTGATTGAACCAGATGTACATTTTTCATTTTGTTCTGTTCCTTCAGATATAATAATACAACTTTCTAGAATATAGTATTAGGGCCTAATTATGACTACAGCAGTCCGATAGACCACCATAGCCATGATGGTGGTGTGGGCACAGGCGGTCCGACTGTCCTTTTACCAATTTGACGATCGGACCGCCAGGGGACCTAGCAACCACCAGGGATCCATAGCGGTCTTTTGGTGGTCTTAAGGCTGCAATATGCTTGGTGGTACCGCTGTGGCAACGCCAACCATATTACGAGTTTCCTCTCCACCACGGTTTTCATGGCAGTGAGCTTGCCATGAAAACTGTGGTGGAGAGGAAACTGTCTCCTCAGGGCCATAGGGTGCATGCACCTTAGTTCCTGCACGGCATGGACTGCAGAGTTCATACCTTGCAGGAACTGCTCCCATTGTAGTGCACTTTTTCAGAGGCACAGCTGTGGAACAACCAAAGAAATGTTCGCCAGACACGAGTAAACCCGTCATCTGGCAGGCTGTGCTCACATGGCGTTGACGGAGTGGAAGCGGGTGGAGGCATGGCAGCCCCACTCCGAATATGCTGAATTCATAATCCGGCCCAAAGTATTTAGTCATTGCTTTTGATTGTCTATATATGTTATAATTATTCTGAAACGTTAGAGTTTATAAAAGGATGATAATTACATGTTAACTGTGTTGTCTTTCCAAGAGAAGACAGTCTGATACAGTGAAAACAGCTGAAAGGACAGCACTTACTAGCTCCTTGGCCGGTAATGTTAGAGTATTTTTTATTGTTTGCATTGCTCATTAACTTCATAACTACCTTAATGTTCATATTTATTGTGGTAACAATTTATCTTTTGTGCTCTAGATTAGGGGTGGGCGTAACTGGCATCATTCTCTTTCGCATAATTATGTGAAAGGGTAATCCAACATGTAGCACTATTGTCTTAGTGCAAAATGCACCCTTGCATCCCAAATGGGCACAGTGATGCATTTTGATTGAAGAAAATAGCACTAAATGCTGCAGGACGCAAACAGCAGTAGTCATCAGCCGCTCACTCTCTCTTAGTTCATTGCTCTTGGCTCGTGCTGTAAGACTTCTGCCCCATATCTTTGTGATCCTTGAGTGGATTGTTCATTCATGAAAGAGGATTTAATGTTTCAATATCTGTCCCGGTCTTTTGTCTCACAAGGCTGCACCTACCTGAAACACTCTTGTGCAAAGTTTACTCAGTGGGTTGTGTTTGTGTTAGAGTAAAACTGGTATCTAATTAGGGTTGTCACATTGAGTCTGTAGTGCAGAGCAACAGAGATTCCAACCTGCCACTCTAAAAATCTGTAGAGAACGTCGGACAAGGACACTAGTAAATAAGGATTTATTACAGAAGGCAGTTTTGAAGCATTAAAGTACAAATAGTCCCTTGCCAGAACTAGAGGATGGAAAAACAATTAAGATAAGAATAAACCCCTGGATCCAAACAATGGCCACCTTAACTGATCTTCTACTTCTACACATGGCCTATGAACTGTAGCAGACGAAATGCAGTATAAGCAATGGACCTGATTTACAAGCATGGGCTCTCAACACACACAATTCAAAGTAGAGTGCAAAATACTCTAACCAAGTCCCCCAAACTCACTTGCAAGAGAGCAGATGGCACTGCATACAAACACATGTGTCTAGATTTTCTAACTTGCATAGTTAGTACGAAATAGACCAAACAAGTGTATAAGGCAAGTGCATTTGTGTGTGCATACCTAATTCATAAAAAGATGCCACAAAAATGTGCTGACCTTCACCTCCATCCTTTCACTTGGTCTGAGAATACAGAGACCAGGCACTGTAACTGTGTAAGGTAGGAATAACTCGCATTAAGTAGTTATACATTTTGACAGACAGGAGAATTTGGTGAAATAACTGAAGTGATAATATGAGAACTATAAAAGTACCTTTAAACACACAGGAAGAGAGGGGCAGGTAAGCCAATGCATGTCCTCCCAAAATGCAAGAGAAACGCACAAGGGTGAGATAGTTGAAGAAGGTTTTTTTTTACCCAACAATGGTTGTAAATCTTAAGTACTCTACTTGGGCTACTAACAAGGACTGAAACATGTTGATATAATGGGTATGGGAGAGTGCAAGCATTCCATCTTAGGGGCGATTACGATGCTGTAAGAAATGGCTCCGACCCTTGATCGGAACAATTCCTAAGGCAAAGTAATCGGCTGTTCGGATTCCTTTCCGACCAACCCATTTTGATGGGGTTGGTCAGAAAGCCTTCAGTAATCCCTCGCGCAGCACTTTCCACCCAAGGGATTACAATGGCAGATTCTAACAGCCTGTCTGTGCCTGCCTTTCTGACACAGAAAGTCTATGGGAATTCACCTTAGGAGGCCCCTAGCAGGGCCCCCATTGGTGCAAGGTCTCCGGATGGCAGCCTAGGGGGCACCAAAGGTCTCCCCCTGTTTTCCCCTGCACCCGATGGCAGGCGCCTTGAGGCAGGAAATCCCACCGGTGCCAACACAAGAGGGATTTTCTTTTTCTATTTTTAGCCTCAGCTGCTGGGGAAGAGCTTTCCCAGCAACCAAGCCTGTTTTTTAGGTCTCGCATAGCGGTGCAGCACATGTGCTGCACGTTTTGCAAAGCATGCAGTATACACGATAGGTAAGGGAAACCTCACCCACTCTCCGGCCCACTTTTTCATTGGCTTGTGGCTTTGTTGTTTCTGCATGCTGCCTTCTGATTGGTTTAGTGGCTGCTAGTCTGCCTTATGACGACCATGTCACCTTCCACGGCTATTGGCCCCTTTACTGCATGTTTCCTGAGCCCTACTTTATACCCGTGCCACCCCTCCTGCTGTACGTGCCTTCTCTCCCGCCCCTCCTACTCCCGTATTTCATGCCTTAATCATGCCCGCCCACCCGCACTCCCGTCTGCAATGCATTAGGTCTCGCGTAAATGTGAGTCCTCTTGCATTGCAAATGCATGTTATATAATTGAAGGCAAGTCAATTGGGTTTACTAGGTGTAATCCTCTATTTGGTTAGTGCCAACATCTTAGTCCTCTCTTTCTGACTATGCCCATGAAACGTCAGCCATTTGGTTGTCCTACCTTTATGGCTATGACAACAACAGCAAACTCTGTCCTGGTGTCCCTTGTCTATGTCTACGACTGCTCCTGTCTATTGACGCCCATTGCAGTCCACTCTCTATGGCACTGCTCTGCCGTGGCACGCTTCGGTGACCCAGTGGTTTGAGTTGGGGGTAAGACCTAGAAGATGGCAGAGAAGGAATCGTTACGCTGACAGATCGAGCTGCTGCAGGGTGAGTAGGGTTTAGTAAATACAGTGGTTCTGTCGGGCATGCCAACTGATTACTTCAAAATATATATCACTCTTTCCAAGATTTTCCCTTATTTAATCAAAGGATTATTTTATAGAATTATGAGATAACTGCTATTCTCAAAAAGCAAATCCCATACGAAGAAGAACAGTGTAACGCTATACTTTTTAATCACCGTATTAGTTATATTCATGAAGATCTTTGCTTTTTATACACATAAATTAATCAACAGGCCGTTCCTTCAGGTATTTAGCCCCGAAACTGTGGAATTCGATGCCCTCTGAAGTGCGTGCCATAAAGAACTACCTGTCCTTCAGGAAACAAATCAAAACCTGGTTGTTCCCCTCTATCTAGGATATCAAAAAAGTGCTACATGTCACTTCTATGGTTTAGGTTGCCTTGTCCTCAGGCATGTCTGCAAGCGCTGGGACGCCCCGTCGCTGGGGTAGCCATGCGCTATATAAGATAAAGTAACATAACATAACATAATGCTCACCAATGCCCACAACTCCAAAGAACTCTTTACCATCATCAAGGCAATAACCAAACCTGGCAGCGAATCAATAGATATCCCACACTCTCAAGACCGCTGCAACCGATTCAGCACCTTCTTTCAACTTAAGATTAAGACAATCTATGACAAGACCTCTGCACCCACCCCCAATGACGCCACATAACAGACCCTGCTCACGACAGACGACACCTTAAAGACCATGAAGAGCATCCATTCTGGACCCTCAAATCCCTGCACACCCAACATCTTCCACAAAGTTGCCACCGCAACCACACCAGATGTCTTGGTCTGGTCCACCCCATGCGATTCCACAAAATACCAGATTAGGTAGACAATTACACGCACAACTGAGTACTGTCTACTGGGACCAGTTGATATCTCTTGCCCTACTGCCACAGGGTTTCCTCTGCTGACCACTTGTTCTTCAGAGTGATATTATGACGGGTGCCTGAGGCACTCAATGTACACCCTGGGTGCCCTTGTTCACTCGAGGAAGACTCTGCCTGGCTCTCTGGTTAATCTCCTACAGGATACACCTAAGACTCTTCCTGGGTTGCTCTATAGAAATCGTCTCCCTCATTCTCAATTCCCCATACTTAGCTATCCCTCACACGTCTGTTCTAAATTCTCCACCCATCCAGTCCACCTCTTCTTTGAGACCCCACTTCCTCCCTCCCCTTTCCCCCTCTCTTCTGTCTTTCATCCCTCTCCCCTCATCCCATCTCTCAGTTCTCGCTATCTCTTAATATTATTGGTTCTTAAATTATGCCTAAGTTTTTTTAGCTGCACCAACACAATGGTATAATGGCATAATCTGAGCTGCACACACCCCTACCAACAACTGCTCAGACACCGCAGCGTGAAGCTGCCTCCGCATAAACTCACTTTACCCTGGACTAAATTATATTATATGCGACGTCACCGTGCCTATTCTCTTGGGGAGAAACACATGAAGGCCAGCTACATTAATGGACAAAAAAAGATGAAACCATTTAAATATTCGATTAAAATCTGCATTCTAATCATATTCCGCATAGAATGTTGTGGAATATAAAAGACTAGTTTTTGAAATAGGAAATTATCCTGACGTACTTCCTTCTTAATCACCAAGTGTCAGCTCCACATATGTAAAGCTGTACTGTCAAGTGTTATATGTGTTGACTTGGCCCTGGGTCCAGAGTGCTCTCAAGAAATAAAGAGCCTTGCAGGGTGTTTAAAAAGTCCACGCTGTGATGAGCTTTCCTGTGTGCTGCAAGCTCCTCTTGCTGAACAATCAGTGATAACACTTCTCACCTGAATCTGCCTGCTCCTCTCTTGACAGTGTGTGCGAACAGGAGAGAAAGGTCTGTGTGAACAGCTAGGGGGCAAGGATACACTCTCCACAACGTGTCTGACTCACCCCCCCACTGAAATGTAGAAAAAATGCTTGTTTTCTCATGCAATTTATGACTCTTGTATGGTGCATACTTTGAACTGAGACACCTCCAGGTGTCTGAGTGAGTTCAGGGTGTAGGTAGGTGAATTTTATGGCACACAATTGAGAGCACTGACGTCGAGGCAGTCGCAGTATGAGATTTCACACTATCAGTGGGCCATATAGGTGTGCAGACTACAGGAACGTCCATCCTTGGCATCTGCAGAGCCCAAATAAGGATAGCCACATGTCTGCCACTGGTAATTATGGGGAAGTATTAGATACACAAATGAAGCATTTCAGAAAGATGTGGGGATTAAAAGTACTTAAATGTCTAACAAAGCGAGACACTGCTGAAGAAAGTAGTGTGCAGGGGAGAACGGGAGTGTGTGCCACGCTCCAAAACCCACTAACTCTTCCACGGAGCTCAGAAATGCTTAATTCACAATCATATATTTTCAGAACTTAAACATTTTCAATTTTAATTATTCACAACAAAATCATTCTTGTTATTCAATTATCAGCTACAACTAACAAGTACTGGCAAAGCTAATAGGTCTGGTTTGTTATAGGTATATTTGTTGCTGAGCGACATATTTGAATGCCATAACAGAAAATACCTAGAGAGGCACCAAACTACTGGTCAGGTGGCACGCTGCATGAAGCACAGGTTCTTAGTTTATGTTTTAAAGCCACACCCTTAATTGCATAGGCCACACTTCTTGGAAAGGATTCCTAGTTATGCTGTTTTGGTCACACCCCATTTAGAGATCTCTCCTTTCTCACCTTTTCTATTATACTTAAAGACGGCCTCTACCCAGCTGTCAATCAAGTACTAAACATGTACCTGTTATGCTAAGCTGTTGGACTACATGACCAATGACTCTTCTGGTCTGCTAACATGAACCTTTGTGAAGTCTTCTGCAATTTATTTATTTATTTATTATAAATCTTATATAGCGCGTGGTTACCCTTGGGCATCCCAGCGCTTGTCAGGGTATCCGTCAGCCCGTTGCAAAGCCACATCCAACGTATTAAGACGGGAAGAGATGTGTTTTCAGAAGCTTCCGAAAACGAAGAGTGCATGTCTCGCGACGCAATTTCAATGGGAGCGCATTCCAGAGAGTGGCTGTATGCACCGAAAATCTTCTGCCGCCAATGCGGGCCTTATGAACTCTGGGGACCTGAAGCAGAAGTTTTTGATCAGAGCGAAGAGCTCTGTTCGCTTTATAGGGCACCACTAACTTCCTTAAGGAAGGAGGTCCTTTCCCTTGGAGGATCTTATGGGCCGTACAGAGAGCCTTAAACTTGACCCTCTCTCGCACCGGGAGCCAATGCAATGTTTCCAAGGCGGGCTTAGCTGATTGTCTCCTTGACACATTAGTCAGCAGCCTAGCCGCAGCATTTTGCACCTGCTGCAGCTTGCTGAGCGTAGCTTCCGGGGCACCAAGGAATATAGCATTGCAGTAATCGAGCCTAGAGATAATTAGCCCCTGGATGAGTAACTTCCTCGATGGCAGGGGGAGGAGGGGCAAGACTTTGCGGGCTGAGCGAAGAAGCCCAAAACAGATCCCCGCCGTTTTCTCAGCCTGGGTTTTGAAAGAGAGATCTTGCTCCAACCATACTCCCAAACTCTTGATCTCCTGCTTGGGGCTGGGGAGCTCCCCCAGGCAGCTGGGCCAAACGGTCGAGGGGAGAAAGGGAGTCTTGTGCCCTAGCAGCATTATCTCGGTCTTGGAACCGTTTAGTTTGAGCGACGATTCACACATCCAAGTGTGTACATTGGTCAGGCATAGGCGCAGCGCGTCTGGGTTCTTCTCCAGCTGAGAAAATGCAACCACCAGCTGGGTATCGTCAGCATAGCTGACGATTTTTATCCCAAAAGGGTCCACCACATCCTCCAGGGGGGCCATGTAAACGTTAAACAACGTAGGGCTCAGCGAGGAGCCCTGTGGCACACCGCACTGGAGGGGGATAGAAGTAGACTTCTCGCTGCCTTCCCAGACCTGATAGGTACGACCACACAGAAATGACCTAAGCCATTGCAGCGCTACTCCTGTGACCCCCGCATTGGGCAGCCGTTGAATCAACACTTGGTGGTTTACAGTGTCAAAGGCAGCACTAAGGTCCAGGAGGATCACTGCCACTGACCCTCCTGAATCCAAAATGCTCCTTGCTTCCTCAACGACTGCCAAAAGGGCGGTGTCTGTGCCCTGCCCTGGCCGAAAACCCGTTTGTGACTCTCGCAGCAGGCCATTGGATTCCAGAAAGACAGAAAGTCGATGGTTGACCAGTCTTTCTGCGATCTTACCAAGACCCGGCAGCAGAGAAATGGGCCTGAAGTTTGCCAAATCTGAAGAATCCAGATTGGGTTTTTTCAGGAGAGCCTTTACAACCGCTCTTTTCCAGCTCGGCGGCACCACACCCTGGGTAAAAGATGTATTAATCAAGTTCGCTATGGGGGCCGCAACCACAGATGTTACCTGTTTCAGGAATCTCATTGGGGCTGGATCCTCTGGTGAACCACTCTTCATGGATCCTAGCTCCTTTGCGACCTCTGCTACCGGGATTGGACCAAAGGTATCCAAGCGGGCGCAATCTCCTGCTGTCTGATTGCCTATATGTGCAACCTGCATCACTTGGGGCAGTGCAGCTATAATGTTTTCTATTTTTAAATGGAAATATTCTGCTAACTCTCTGCACTTCTCAGCTGGATTATCCTGAGTCAGCGGGGGATCCGGAATTTTGAGGAGTTTCTTTACCACTTTAAAGGTCTCTCTCGAAGAATTGGAGGAACTTTTTATCCTTTCCTCAAAAAATTGCGCCTTGGCACTGCGAAGGGCATTTTTGTAAGCTCTTATTGCGGTGCGATATTCATCCCGGCTCGCCGCCTCCCAGTTTTTTCTCCAAGTTCTCTCCAGCCTCTTACATCCTTTCCTGAGGATTCGTAAATCCGACGAATACCAAGGGGCGGAACCCATCCTTTTACCCCTCTTTGCCACTCTTTTCTTAGGGAGAATGTCATCTAAGGAATTAGTTATCCACAGCTCAAAATCCGCATCAGCCGTAACCGGGTCCACTGCTACAGGAGGGCACGAGCTCTCAAGTTTCGCGATCCAGTTATCAACTGATAACCTGGACCAAGTTCTTTCCAAAGTGCAAACTCTCGGAGAGGGGGCCGTTCTCGGATCCACTTGCAGACTGACCGGGACCAGGAAATGGTCTGTCCAAGGTAAAGGGCACACGGGCAGAGCTGTAAGATGTGGGATATTTGAAAAGACGGGATCAAGGAGGCGACCCTTGGAATGCGAGGGTCCCAAGTTTTTTAGGTTAAGATTGTAAGCTTTAAGATCACCCAGCAGATCAGCCGCCACTAAGTCCGTCGGTTCGTTAAAGTGGAGATTCAAGTCCCCTAACACCATGAAATTAGTCGTCGAAGAGGCCAACTGCGTGACTGTTTCCATCAGGGAACCAACAAAACTTCCCATAACTCCTGGTGGACGATAGATCAGGACGCCTGACACAGTCACCGTGGGGGAAACCTGTAGATAGAACTGACAGCTCTCACAGTCCTGGATGTCACTGTTCTGCGCCTTACACATAAGTGTATCTCTATATATAATGGCAATGCCGCCTCCCCGCCCCTTAGGTCTATCAAGATGGTATATTAAAAAACCTGGGGGAAGGGCTCGAACCATGTCTGCGCCTGAACTGGCAACATTCCAAATCTCCGTCAGGAACAGGATGTCCAGATCATGATCTTGTATCAGGAAATTAATTTCCAGTGCATGACACGGGAGAGATCTACAATTAAGCAGAGCCATTAAGAGGGTGTTTTTTCCCTTATCCAGTTGCGTAATATGGCATGTACTACAGGCAGTATAAGGTGTAGATCCCTTATAGACATACTTACATGATGGCCTTTTAGGAGCGCGCAGCGACATGATATCCTCATGGGAGTAAATTATCTGCATTTCAGAAGATTGAGCCAGGGAATCAGGCCCTAGGCCCGTCTGGGCCCGGACGGGCACAGACGGGCTGGACTCTGGCGTGACTCCGGCGCGATTACGGCGCGCCCGCTGCGCGTCACCGCTGCGCGTTTCCATGTGAGGATTAAGTAGGGAGCTCGTGTGTCCAGGTGACCACTAGAGTGCTAACTCGAATGGCCACTAACGTCCCCAACTCCACCCAAGATGGCCGACACACTTTCCCCAGCAATCAGCTAATGGCCCGCCAAACAGCGGTGGAGATCCCAAGTTAGAGTGCAGGTAGGCGCTCTAATAGCAGTACAAAATGGCGATTTAGCAGCATAAACGGCGAGTTAAAAACCGGGGCAAATAAATCAGTTACAACTCAGATACAAAACGGGGGAAAGAATTAAAAAGCGCGAACGCCTTAGATGCAATAAATGTAGAGCTAATATTAGCGCTGAAGAGTACAGGGCAGCGTCATGCAGGAAGCTTTGACCAAGGCTGAATAAACATAAACAAACTAACTCGCCTTAAGTAGGGAGCTCGTGTGTCCAGGTGACCACTAGAGTGCTAACTCGAATGGCCACTAACGTCCCCAACTCCACCCAAGATGGCCGACACACTTTCCCCAGCAACCAGCTAATGGCCCGCCAAACAGCGGTGGAGATCCCAAGTTAGAGTGCAGGTAGGCGCTCTAATAGCAGTACAAAACGGCGATTTAGCAGCATAAACGGCGAGTTAAAAACCGGGGCAAATAAATCAGTTACAACTCAGATATAAAACGGGGGAAAGAATTAAAAAGCGCGAACGCCTTAGATGCAATAAATGTAGAGCTAATAATAGCGCTGAAGAGTACAGGGCAGCGTCATGCAGGAAGCCTTGACCAAGGCCGAATAAACAAACTAACTCGCCTTAAGTAGGGAGCTCGTGTGTCCAGGTGACCACTAGAGTGCTAACTCGAATGGCCACTAACGTCCCCAACTCCACCCAAGATGGCCGACACACTTTCCCCAGCAACCAGCTAATGGCCCACCAAACAGCGGTGGAGATCCCAAGTTAGAGTGCAGGTAGGCGCTCTAATAGCAGTACAAAACGGCGATTTAGCAGCATAAACGGCGAGTTAAAAACCGGGGCAAATAAATCAGTTACAACTCAGATACAAAACGGGGGAAAGAATTAAAAAGCGCGAACGCCTTAGATGCAATAAATGTAGAGCTAATAATAGCGCTGAAGAGTACAGGGCAGCGTCATGCAGGAAGCTTTGACCAAGGCCGAATAAACATAAACAAACTAACTCGCCTTAAGTAGGGAGCTCGTGTGTCCAGGTGACCACTAGAGTGCTAACTCGAATGGCCACTAACGTCCCCAACTCCACCCAAGATGGCCGACACACTTTCCCCAGCAACCAGCTAATGGCCCGCCAAACAGCGGTGGAGATCCCAAGTTAGAGTGCAGGTAGGCGCTCTAATAGCAGTACAAAACGGCGATTTAGCAGCATAAACGGCGAGTTAAAAACCGGGGCAAATAAATCAGTTACAACTCCGATATAAAACGGGGGAAAGAATTAAAAAGCGCGAACGCCTTAGATGCAATAAATGTAGAGCTAATAATAGCGCTGAAGAGTACAGGGCAGCGTCATGCAGGAAGCCTTGACCAAGGCCAAATAAACAAACTAACTCGCCTTAAGTAGGGAGCTCGTGTGTCCAGGTGACCACTAGAGTGCTAACTCGAATGGCCACTAACGTCCCCAACTCCACCCAAGATGGCCGACACACTTTCCCCAGCAACCAGCTAATGGCCCGCCAAACAGCGGTGGAGATCCCAAGTTAGAGTGCAGGTAGGCGCTCTAATAGCAGTACAAAACGGCGATTTAGCAGCATAAACGGCGAGTTAAAAACCGGGGCAAATAAATCAGTTACAACTCAGATACAAAACGGGGGAAAGAATTAAAAAGCGCGAACGCCTTAGATGCAATAAATGTAGAGCTAATAATAGCGCTGAAGAGTACAGGGCAGCGTCATGCAGGAAGCCTTGACCAATCCTCCCTATCAGAATAAAGTTGTTAGGATAGTTAGAGTAGCTCTGATTGTAGTTTGTGGAGGGATTGATGAAGCAGGAAGAGGCTGAGAAAATGTAGGGGTGGAGGTTGAAGAGGCAGTGGCACAAGCAGTTGGGAGAAGTTATAGGCATGTTAGTGGCTGGCTGAAGCAGGGATATGGCATGGGGTGAAAACGAAGGGTGAAGCATCTAGGGCGAGATGAGGCACGAGGAGGAATGGGCCAGACATAACATTGGATAAAATATGTAATGAACAGGCAAAAAGAGTGGGAAGGAGCAGGTAGATAATGTGGCAGAACAAGCATGTGGCAAGCATTGGAAGTGTCAATTGTAACGGAACAAGCAAGCTGAAGCTGACACTAACTACGGAGCCTGTGATTGTGCTGCACCAGGTCTAGCTCCACCCTCTCCCTGGCTCCGCCCACCACTCACCCTACAATGTAGATCACTATGGGGTAACCCAGTATCCCTTAGAACCTGGGCTGAACGATTTAGTAAATACAGTGGTTCTGTCGGGCATGCCAACTGATTACTTGAAAATATATATTACTCTTTCCAAGATTTTCCACGTGGAACGGCCTCCACGTGCCCTCCGGCCTCTGCCGAGCGGAGGGCACGTGTAGGAACGTAAAAGAAACACAGACCTCGCAAGATTTGGGGACCAGAGCAATGCAGAATTTTGTGCATTAAACAAATGGTCTTGAAGTGGATGCGTTGTTTCACCGGAAGCCAGTGTAAACGCCGCAGAGTTGGGGACGTGTGACAGTGTTTTGGTAGAGCAAACAGAATGCGAGCAGCCGCATTTTGGGCCCTTTGGAGTCTGTTGATGGCTGTTAAGTTGGAGCCGAGCATTAAGCCATTACAGTAGTCTATATGCGATAGAACAAGGGCTTGGACAATTCTCTGGCGTACAGATGGTTAAACAAAAAACCAATATGAGTTTAAGAGACCGTACGCGCAAGTGTATTATCCACAATCCCGCCCAGGTTTTTTACTTCCTTCTGAGGGATGGGAGGTGGACCTAACCTGGGGGGCCACCAGTGGTCATCCCACTTGTGTGTATCTTTGCCAATCAGAAGTACCTCAGTTTTTGATGAATTTAACTGCAGGCAGTTAATGGTCATCCAACTAGAAATGGCCAGAATATCTTCTTGGAATTTGGCTCGGTCCACATCGGTGTTATTGGAGAAGGAGAAAATGAGTTGCGTATCGTCCGCGTATGAGATTAATTTGATATTACGTTCTCTAGCCAGCACGGCCAGAGGGCGGACGTATACGTTAAACAACGTAGGGCTGAGAGCCGACCCCTGCGGGACACCACAGCACAGCGGGAGTCTGCTGGATGAGTGCGGCGGAGCATGGACCTGGAAGGAACGGTCCGATAGAAAGGACGCGAAGCAATCCAGGGCTCCATCACGCACCCCGATCTCCCGGAGTCTTCTAAGTAGAATCTCATGGGAGACCGTGTCGAACGCTGCACTCAAATCCAGCAGAACTAGAACCGACGTGCCGCCCAGATCTTGTGTCACCCTCAGTTGTTCCGTGACGGCCAACAGGGCGGATTCCGTACTGTGGTTAGACCGGAATTCGTTTTGCGAATCATCCAGAATCCCGTTACTCTCCAAGTAGTTGGTCAGAGTGGCATTCACGTGCGCTTCTGCCACCTTGGCCAGGTAAGGTAACAGGGAGATGGGTCTAAAGCTTTCAGGCCTGGAAGGGTCCAAGGTGGGCTTCTTCAATAGAGGGACAACCTTAGCTTGCTTCCACGATTTAGGGATGATGGCTGACTGAAGAGATCTATTAATCAGTTCCCGACCCTCCACCAGGATAGGATCCTAGAATGATTTAAACATTTCTGGTTTAACGGGGTCTTCCGGAGACCCAGACTTAACTTTTACAGCCAGAGGATCCATATTGGCCAGTGATAGAGGGGGGAGGGCGTGAAGTGAGTTGGGAGGTTCCGGTGAGTCTAAGGCTTGGGGGACAGTCGGGACAGACCCGCCAGATTTAAATGAGTTGTAGATCCCATGGACTTTATTGACGAAAAAACAAGCTATCTCTTCGCATTGCAGGTCGGATGTTATCGTACAGCTAAGTCCCTCCGGTGGTTTAGTCATGTCCTTCACTAAAGAGAAGATAGCTTTGGATTGGTTTACGCTGGAGCTAATCAGTTCAGTATAGTAGTGGGTCTTGACTTTCTTTATGAGTCTGTGATAGGCTTTGGTAGCGGATCTGAAGTCGATTTTGGCCCGAGGATCATAAGATCGCCGCCAAATATGCTCCAATAGCTTACATTGCTTTTTCTGATCTGCCAGTGCCTCAGAGTACCAGGGGTGGGACTGCTCGCGCTTAGGCCGGGACAGTTTCTTAGGGATGAAGTAATTCAGAGACTTGTTAACCCACTCTCTATATACTGTATCCACTTCCTCCAGATTCTCTGGCCAGTCTGGGCGGGAGTTTTTTAGTCTGGCCTCGAACATGGCACCATCTAGTTTATGCCATGGACGCCTCCAAAGAGGGGGGGAAGCTGTTTCCTGGAGCTGACTGGGATCTTAATGAAAATTTGGACCAGGAAATGATCTGACCAGCTGAGGGGGGTGGGAATAGAGGCCGTGGCTCCTGAAATGTTCGAGAATACAGGATTGAGCAGATGACCTGCTAGGTGAGAGGGCCCTTTGATTAACTGAGTGAGTTGACAGGCCTCAAGAAAATTATTTATTTATTAAATATCACGACCCTGGCTAGACAGCCGAGCCAATCCAACTACACTTGTAATGACAGCAGTAGCCACCATGTATATCGAGCTGGCAAACCCACTTAGAAGTCTGACCATTTTTTTCAGACCATTGTTTGGCCTACTTTGTCTCTCATCATTACTCCCATGCAAAAGCTCCAAGACATGTCTGTCATACCAACCACGATGTCTGTGCACATCACTATCATTGAGCCATTGCTCTCTCGGACCGTCAATTGACACGCGCAGTGCACTGCTTTCACCCACGCATGCGCAGAGATTTCACACTCTACCACGCATGCACAAATGGAATACACTTCCTCGCGCATGCGCAGTTAAAATAGTACAGCGGCTGCACAACTAAAACGATCTTTTTAGCTCACGCGTCTCTAGTACTAATCTATGACAAATTATATTTTAAGCGGACAGCTACAGGGGACATCAGCATCAAAAACCAGGCCCTGTACCACGATTACAAAGACCATTGACTAGCCAACAATGGCCACCGCGTTAACCTCACTTTAGAACTCTCCGACAGGCACACCTGTCTGGAATCGGAAGCCATTAACCAATTTATCGAGCATTTATGCAATTAACACGAGTATATAAACACCCGCCCTTGCTTCCATCCTCACAATCACGGAAGCCACGGACTGAGGAGGAAGCACCACGAGGCTGGGGGTTGAGTAAGTACGGCATAGCCGCATGGGGTAGACAATAGAATGGTGGCACACTTGGTTTTTAACCAGGTATGTCTTCTCAGCTACCTGCCATCAAAATACTGGGACAAGAAACCATTTCCCCTCTTTCCCCTTTTTCTTTCCCAATTACAGTTGGACCCTCAAATACCCTTCTGTCCAGTGTTGGCTCATGGGGCATTATCCCTCACCTTCCCAAGTATGTATTTTAAAGATGAGTACATACCTTTTATAGCTTAACCTGTTGTACCCTGTACAAGACAAATGTGCATGCTTAACTGTATGTGTGTTTGAACCATGGGAAGCCATTCACAGATCCGTAGCTCCAGACTATTGCTGTATGTGTGGTCTCCCCTTTTTTTCACAGGTATTTCAAAGAATAGCACTTTGGGATCCGTGCATTATTAATCGCGTGTTCTTGTCTTTTCAGGCAAACTTCATCAGTATTTTAGCACTAGCTAGGGAATTGTATAAATATACACTGTATATCTATACACATTGATAAATTATATCACCAACACACTTTTTTGTAAATACACCTTTACTGTGGTAAGACATTAGTGAGTGACAGGGGGATCTGAACCCGGTCCTGACGAAGGGGCATGACGCCCCGAAACATGTTGACCCGCACAGGAAAGTAAGCCCATTAACCCGCTTACCCTTTCCGACACCACATTTTTAGTGATACCAGCCAGGGTTTATTAAAAAGTTTTTTCTATCACTTGGCCAGGTATTTTTTAACATCACCTTCCTATATCACCCCTGACCCTACTGACACTCACTTCAACTCACTCACATAGCACCCACACTTAAAAGGTGCTCCAGCGTAGTCGCTTGTCGCAGCACTGCCCCGTCCGGCAGCCGGGCGGGAAGACCCCAATGATGAAGCATGACACCAAGGGCCCTTTTGGTGTGTGAGGGGTATTTTAACACACTGTGTGTATTCCAGTAACAACAAGATATACACAGTACCTCTTCGAGGTGGACCTTTTTGATTATCAGTACTTTTGCAAGAGGAGGACGTGCCCACCTCGGTGCCACCCAGCACCACCTCTTCTCTCCCTCTTTTTGATTTCCTCGCTATTTAGGCAGCGCGCAGCTGTGGGAGTTTCCCTTCTCAATGTTCGATTGAGAACCAGTATTTCTGGACCAACACAAGACTACCAACTGGTCTGTTCTTGTGTCACATGTCATTTGATTTCCACGCACATCACAGTTACTTCACACACATAGTCACCACACACACAACAGGTTAGTTTTCCACCATGGAAGATGCAGGAGGCCTCACTTTCGATGACGAGGAAGTTGACAGGATCCTAGCTACCCTCCGCCCGTTTGAGGGACTGAGCAATTCTGAACCAGGCACAAACGATGGCGACTGGGATGAACTAGCGGTTCTAAGGAGAACACAGATAAAGACAGCTTTGCACGGTCTAATGATGTCAGAATATCTCAAATCAAAAACTGCCCCCCCCCCCGGCCTAATAGTAAAAAACGAGCCTTTTATTTTCACACATGATTTAGAATTTAAAAAAGACTGGTCTCTGATAAGTTGGACATGCACCAGGGACTGGCTAGTCCTCATTGTAAAAACTGCCACCAAACTTACACAAGAACTGAAAATAGAGATATCAAAACTTGAGGTGAAAATTAAGAGCTACATATCCCCAGCCGCCCTGAAGAAAAGACTAGAGGAACTCAACCAGGAGATGACAGATTTTGAGCTAACCCTAAAGACAAGTAAATACAAGAAACACAAAAGAGATACAGAGGGGTTTACGCAAGAACGCGTATATACCTACATTAAAAAAGACTATGTGTCCAAGAATCACAACAGCGATCAGGACACGTACTACTCAGATACAAGCTCCAACAGTTCAGGTTCGAGTAGGAACAGTAATCAGGGGGCCAGGGGAGGGAGGGCGCCATCTCACAGAAGACCTTTCCCACAAGGCGGGAGAGGGTGGGCACCCTACCTAGGGCCACCTGGCTACATACAATATCCACCAATGCCACCCTACATGGGCAATCAGTTTGAACCTTGGAACCAACAGGCCCCCACATACAACTATTATGGCCAACCGCCTTTTTTAGGCCAGCGCCAAGGCCCACGACGGGGAAGAAATCGGAATCGAAAGGGCACACAGGTACACTGGAACCAACAACCGGGGGCACCCCCAGGGGTGTCAACCCGGAGCCAAACAGCATCAACCAGTCGGGGAACCTAGTAGTGAACCTATCAGAATTACAACTAACAGAAGCCCAAGAAAGTGCCCTGTCAAAGGGCCTGGGCTTCGTGCCAACCAATAAGATGGACAAATTCAAAATCTGTCAAGAAATGAAGGAGTTTATGCGAAAATTGAAGCTACCAGCATTCTTTCAGAACTCTGAGAAAACAACCAATGACCAATCGGACACGGGACTAAAGAAGAAATCCACCTTCACCCATCTAGACTCCACATTACCAGTAGAACTTCTGGCGTTTGAGAAAGCGGTCATGGAAGATCTAGAGAAACTGCCCACGGATGCAGGTACCACTTTCCAAAATATCTCCAGACTGGAGAGAGTTGCTCTGCAAGAGCTGGCTAGCAACCAAGACATTGTGATCAAGCCGGCCGATAAAGGCGGGGTGACAGTCATACAGACCTATGCAAACTACAACAGGGAATGCCGTAAGTTGTTGGAAGATAGGCGCAATTACCAAATACTTAGAGAGGACCCAACAGAAGAAGTCAGGATCAGTATTCTGATAATGATCGAGGAAGCCATAGCACATGATTGGCTCTCCAAAAAAGAGAGTGAATTTCTGATTCAAGACAACCCCAAAACACCCTACTTCTACACCATACCCAAGATTCATAAGGATGCCCCTACCTGGGCGCCCTATAGTCTCAGGTATTGACTCAATCCTGGAACCCTTGTCAAAATTTGCTGACGCATTCCTCAGACCCATTGTGCAAGCGACCAACACTTATTTAAGAGACACCACAGCTGTTCTTCAGTTGGTCAAAGAGATATCGTTTGATCTAGAACAAGACCTCCTTCTAGATTTAGATGTGGAGAGTCTCTACACGAGTCTGCCCCACCAAGAAACTTTGGAGATAATAGAGGAAGTACTTTTCTCAACACCCTGGAAGTATCACACACCAAGACAGGGGGTACTTGAATGTATCTCACTAACACTGAAGAAAAACTATTTTCAATATGAAGACACTTACTATTTGCAAAAGCACGGCACGAGCATGGGGAGCACATGCGCCCCTAGTCTGGCCGGGTTGTACGTACACCACCTGGAAACGTCCAAAATCCTCAGCGACCTAAATCCCTACAGAAACCACGTGGTAACGTGGAAGAGGTACATCGACGATGTGCTTGTGATTTGGAGGGGTGACCGGGCCTCTGCCAACCTGTTCATAACATGGTTAAACCAACAAGATCGGTTCCTAAAATTTACCCATACCGTTTCCAAAGAGAACCTTGTGTTTCTGGACCTAAATATCTACCCCATTAATGGCAGACTAGAAACAAGCACACATTTTAAACCTACGGCTAAGAACAGCCTGTTACTTTACGACAGCTTTCACCCACGACACCTACGCGAGAATTTGCCCTATGGGCAATTCCTCCGACTGCGACAAAATTGCAGCAACATCAAAGATTTTAAAACCCAGGCGGCAGATTTGGAATGTAAATTACTGAATAGAAACTATCCGAAAGCCATTGTCAAGAAAGGCCAAAAAAGAGCCCGCAACAATAACAGAGAGGCCTTACTAGAAGAAACATGTAACAAATAGCCCGATCCAAGACCCATTTGTGTAACAACATACAACACAAACTCCAACCACATCACCAAAATTGTGAATAAACATTGGAGGATGCTTAATTGTGGTAAACTTGATTTCCTGAAACCTATGTTTTCGCATAGGAGAGGCAAAAATCTCAAGGATATGTTGGTACACACAAGACCGAGGACCATAGTGCACAATGCTCCCTCTAGACTTACAACAGTTGGCGGCCACCATCCATGTGGCACATGCATGTCCTGTCAATACACGCAAAAAAGCTGCACCATCACATTCTCGAACCAAACTACATGGGAACAACGCTCTTTCACCAATTGCAATAGTCGCAACGTGGTATACTTAATCACCTGCCCCTGTAAAAAAGAATATATAGGGATGACTAGCAGACCTGTGAAAATCCGCATGGGTGAACACCGCAGCAATGTACGTTGCAAAAAAACCACCACCAAAATGGCGACACACTTTGTGACCGAAGGACACAGCATCCATGATCTGAAATGGACGGTCATCGAGGCTTTCAAGAGTGACAAGGACCTTCTGTCGAAGGAACAACGCTGGGTGTACCGGCTGGGTACACATCAGACTGGCCTTAATGATGACATACCCTGGTCACAACTGAACTCCTGATCATCCCCAGTGCCCGTTTATGGAGTTGTAAACAGTAATGATCAGCCCAAGTAGTTGACACTGTTTGATGCCCCACTAAATATTGCGTCTAGAAAATTATTTATTTATTAAATATCACGACCCTGACTAGACAGCCGAGCCAATCCAACTAGACTTGTAATGACAGCAGTAGCCACCATGTATATCGAGCTGGCAAACCCACTTAGAAGTCTGACCATTTATTTCAGACCATTGTTTGGCCTACTTTGTCTCTCATCATTACTCCCATGCAATAGCTCCAAAACATGTCTGTCATACCAACCACGATGTCTGTGCACATCACTATCATTGAGCCATTGCTCTCTCGGACCGTCAATTGACACGCGCAGCGCACTGCTTTCACCCACGCATGCGCAGAGATTTCACACTCTACCGCGCATACGTGAATGGAATACACTTCCTCGCGCATGCGCAGTTAAAATAGTACAGCGGCTGCACAACTAAAACGATCTTTTTAGCTCACGCGTCTCTAGTACTAATCTATGACAAATTATATTTTAATCGGACAGCTACAGGGGAACTCAGCATCAAAAACCAGGCCCTGTACCACGATTACAAAGACCATTGACTAGCCAACAATGGCCACCGCATTAACCTCACTTTAGAACTCTCCGACAGGCACACCTGTCTGGAATCGGAAGCCATTAACCAATTTAACCAGCATTTATGCAATTAACATGAGTATATAAACACCCGCCCTTGCTTCCATCCTCACAATCACGGAAGCCACGGACTGAGGAGGAAGCACCATGAGGCTGGGGGTTGAGTAAGTACGGCATAGCCGCATGGGGTAGACAATAGAATGGTGGCACACTTGGTTTTTAACCAGGTATGTCTTCTCAGCTACCTGCCATCAAAATACTGGGACAAGAAACCATTTCCCCTCTTTCCCCTTTTTCTTTCCCAATTACAGTTGGACCCTCAAATACCCTTCTGTCCAGTGTTGGCTCATGGGGCATTATCCCTCACCTTCCCAAGTATGTATTTTAAAGATGAGTACATACCTTTTATAGCTTAACCTGTTGTACCCTGTACAAGACAAATGTGTGTGTTTAACTGTATGTGTGCTTGAACCATGGGAAGCCATTCACAGATCCGTAGCTCCAGACTATTGCTGTATGTGTGGTCTCCCCTTTTTTCCACAGGTATTTCAAAGAATAGCGCTTTGGGATCCGCGCATTATTAATCGCGTGTTCTTGTCTTTTCAGGCAAACTTCATCAGTATTTTAGCACTAGCTAGGGAATTGTATAAATATACACTGTATATCTATACACATTGATATATTATATCACCACCACACTCTTTTGTACATACACCTTTACTGTGGTAAGACATTAGTGAGTGACAGGGAGATCTGAACCCGGTCCTGACGAAGGGGCATGACGCCCCGAAACATGTTGACCCGCACAGGAAAGTAAGCCCATTAACCCGCTTACCCTTTCCGACACCACATTTTTAGTGATACCAGCCAGGGTTTATTAAAAAGTTTTTTCTATCACTTGGCCAGGTATTTTTTAACATCACCTTCCTATATCACCCCTGACCCTACTGACACTCACTTCAACTCACTCACATAGCACCCACACTTAAAAGGTGCTCCAGCGTAGTCGCTTGTCTCAGCACTGCCCCGTCCGGCAGCCGGGCGGGAAGACCCCAATGATGAAGCATGACACCAAGGGCCCTTTTGGTGTGTAAGGGGTATTTTAACACACTGTGTGTATTCCAGTAACAACAGGATTTGCTGGGATCAGCAATTCTTTCCCCACAAGTGACACTTCTTGAGCAATGTGTTAAAACGCCGAAAAAAAGAGTACTTCAACTGAAGAAGTACAAGCTACAGTGTTATCCAGGCCTATTAAACAGGATAGCCTAATATGATTAAAGACTGGGAAGTTTTAAAAGGAGGAGTGTGGTGTTGGATATACTTAAAATTGGATGAACCCCTACAAACACTAGAAGACTCATTAGTTGCATCTCTTCCCCTGGTTTAGTAGGCGCCCCTTTTTAATGAGGTCCGATATCTGGCAGGTCCAGAGGAAGGTGGCATGTCATTGTTGTTGTAGCCACCGAAACGCGTCGAGCGTAGCCTTGTTAAGATCCTGCTATATGCAGTTGCTGGACTTGGTCAACTAAACTACTATATCACTCTGTAGCGGAACTTCCCAGATTAATGTGATGTGTGTGAAGGCTGGTTTGGGATGGTGAGAATTTGGTATGAAAGGTGTTGTGTGAACTTGGTGTGTGTCTCACTACCTGGAGTTGATATTTCTTGTATATATAATGTTTCCTGATTCGTCCTTTTGCATATGTGTATTTCTATTTTGAATAATCTGTATAGAATTGTTTAATATATGTAAAAAACACATTTTTATAAAAAGAGAATAAGATGATGAAAACATTTTTGATAAAAGAAATGAATTAAAAGAATATTTTTCTGTGAACTGATTGTGTCTTTGAATAGTTTCTTGGTGCCTCACATTTCAGGATTGAAATAATGTTAATATAATAAGATTGTAGGTCGTGAGGGAGATTCTTGTTTTCATGTTTATGTGCAATGACATCCGTTAGGCTGGGGCTGCTGCTGGGGTCCAGTGGTGGGTGAAGGTGCAGCAGCAGTGTAAGCAGAAGATTGGACCTTGGATGTGGCTCGGCATTGATAGTTGGCAGTTGTTGCTGCATCCGGGGTTGAGATCACGAAAGGTGCTGAAGTTGTAGCGGAGGCAGATTGGCGGACCAGGATCTTTGGTGCCGGTTGCAGTCGGGTCGTGGACGGGCGCAGACAGGCTTGCCTTTGGCATGCCAGTGGCAGGCCGCGCAGCGGCCACCATTACGTAGGTGTGGAGTGGGAAGGGCATGTTGAAGGGGCAATGCGGATAGCTGCGGTGGTGAGCATGAAAATTGAGAAAAGAGAAAAAAGGGAATAGAGAATAGAGAATAGAGAGCAAAAAGTGAATTCAGAGAGCAAAAAGAGAAAACAGAGAACAAAAAAGAGAAAGTAAGGAGCAAAAGAGAAAACAAGAAAAGAGAGAGCAAAAAGAGAAAAAGAGTGAGCAAAACGAGAAAGGAGAGAGCGGAAAGAGAAAAGAGGGCACAGAAAAGGCCAATAGATTCGGAACAGCAGAAGAGCAGAGTGCTCTCCCACAGGACCACCAGGGATGAGGGGCAGGCTGGAGCCTGCGAGTGGAGGAGGGCCTTGAACCTACACCAAAACGGGGATCACAGGGCTCGCAGGACAGCACTTACTGGTGGAGCTGCTCGGGGTATAGCAGTCACACTGACCAGGTCAGTGGTCTGGCTCTTCTTGTCGCGCAGCATCTGCTATTAAGTAGGGGGAGGACAGGAACCTGGGAGGCGAGAGCGGGAAGGACACGCTGGAGGAGGAGGGGTCATGGGGGCAGCAGCAGCGGGGAGCGCGAAAATGGAGAGAAGAGGGAAAGAAAAAAAAGGGATTAGAGAGCAAAAAGAGAAAGGAAATAGCTAAAGAGAAAAGGGAGAGCGAAACGTGAAAAGAGAGAGCAACAAGAGAAGAAGAGAGAGCAAAAAGAGAAAAAGAGAGAGAAAAAAGAGAAAAAGAGAGCAAAAAGAGAAAGGAGAGAGCAGAAAAACAAAAGAGGGCACAGAAAAAGCTAAGAGAGGCAGAGTGCTCTCCCACTGGACCACCAGAGATGAGGTGCCGGCATCAACCTAAGGATGGCAGAGGGACTCGAACCTACAGAAAAACGGACAGCACAGGGCTCGCAGGGCAGCACTTACTGGTGGGGCTGCACGGGGGAGAGTAGTCACACTGACTAGGTCAGTGGTTGACTCATCTTGCCGTGCAGCGGGCACAATTAAGTGGGGGTAGGTGGGAGGGCGGTCAGCTGGGTGGCGCAAGCGGGAAAGACACGCTGGAGGGGGGAGGTGCCGCGGGGGCAGTAGCAGCAGGGAGCTCGAAAATGGAGAGAAGAGGGCAAGAGAAAAAAGGGAATAGAGAGCAAAAAGAGAAAAGAGAGAGCCGAAAGAGAAAAAGAGAGAGCAAAAAGAAAAAAGAGAGATCAGAAAGAGAAAAGAGGGCACAGAAAAAGCCAAGAGAGGCAGAACAGCAGAAGAGCAGAGTGCACCACCAGGGATGAGGCACTGGCCAGAGCCTACGGGTGGAGAAGGGCCTCAAGCCTACAGCACAATGGAGAGCACAGAGCTGACAAGGCAACACTTACTTGTGGAGATGCACGGGGGAGCAGTGACACTGACCAGGTTAGTGGTCTGGCTATAGACTCCACACTGAAGAGAATAGTACTCACGTGTTCCACGAAGGTCTCCATTCTTCCTGTATTGGTCGATTCCAAGATCCCCATGATGCAGACGTTGTTTCTGCAAGACCTGTTTTCTAAGTCCTTATTTTTGGTAGAGAGGATTTTAAGCACTTTCTCATTGTTAAGCATTTGCTCGCCCCGACTAAAGACAGTGTCTTCCACATTTGATATCTATTGCTCAGCTTTGCTGATGCAGCAATCTGGTTTTTACAGTTTGTGAGTGATGGAGTCCATCCTGGTGTACATGGTTTCCATCTTTGATTCAATTGATGTTAGCTGTGTTTCATGGCTATGAGGAGAGTTTTCATGTTTGCCTCCTTGGCGTTTTCATCTATGGTTTGGTCTGCCCCGGGGCTCAATTTATATTGTCGGCCATCTGACTTTCTCATGTTGGTGAGTTTTGAGACTCAAGCGTGTTATATAATGTGGTGTAGTGAGGGGCTCCGAGTCCAGCTAAACAACTGGAACTGATCCTCCTCACCACTTCAAAATGGCCTTTGGTGTTGTGAACAAATTGAGGTGGGTGATTCTGGTTATGGATGTCCCGAGAGCCCTGGCCAACCTCACCTCCATTTGACAGTCAGGGGGACAAGCTGACTAGGGCAAACCAGCAATAGAGGGTCGCAGTTGAAGGCCTCCTGTTGCATTCACCAAACACCAGCGCCAATAGGCAGGTAAGTGTACAGGGCGCAGAACCAGGGTGTCCCAGCCCATGGGCTGATGCCTCCCGGGGGGCCAGACACAGACTGCATCAAGATCCGGCCAACGGGCCTCGAGCCCAGCCCATGAACTAGGCAGTAACCGGTGACAGCACTGCCAAATCCACCTGGTAATTGGACTCACAGAATGTTCTTTGTCTTACTTTTTTCCTCTTCAAACTCAGAGGTTCATGCGGCAGTGGCAGTCTATGTGGGTGCAGTGGCCCCCTCTTGCACCTTTCACTTCACACTTGGCAGAGATCTTGGTAGACACTCAAGGTCTCGTGCATGCACAGATGGCCATGGCGTCAGAAGACCACACTTGACTCGAGCCCTGTGGGGCAGGGCCTCTCTACCCACTGCTGGCACCACAACAGGTCCCCAGCACCCCTATGCCCAACCACGGACATGGACACAGTCTCACTCTGTTCGGCTTCTACAGCGAGGCCCACTGTGCACCTCACCTTAGGGCAGGCCTCCTCTATGTTTGGCTCTGCAGTGTCTATTTCCCCAGTTAGGCTGCTAGCCTGGATTGCTCACGGCTGTTGGTGGGAGTTAGAGGGGTGGCATGGGGCACTGTGGGCCCGATACGGCCACAGGACAAAGCAGGGCCCCCAATCCCCAGGGTGGCAGGATTACCCGGTGCCGGGTGAAGACACCTGGCCACGTTCTTATCCACAGGAACCCCGTGGCAGGTTTAGACCAGGTGCCCATCAACACATCAGTTAAAGCCTCATTGAATGGTAGCAGAGGCTCCATAGAGATTGCCGCCTGCTGAAGGACTTCAGTGAGGAGGATAGTTTTGGGAGTCACCCTAGGCAGATCAAGGTCAATGGCCTCATCTGCTCTATGGAGCACCCCAGTGTATGAGGCACCCTCCTCCATGGCCACAGTAGAAAGTGAATGAAAACGAGGCTCAGAGGAGAGGTCAATGCCACCTGCATCCTCCAACTCTTCTGCCCACTCCTGTTCCGATTTGTACTGCCGTGCAAGAGGGTCCTCAGACCCCTCCCAGTCCTCCCCCTCTTCCACTGCCCATGGCACAGGCTGCAGCGGCAGGGGAGGGACGGGGGAATATAAATGGTCCAACAGCGATGGTCGGCGCCGATCTGGCTCCATGTCCCAATAAGGGTCCCAACCTAAAGCAAAATTGTCCGGAAACCCGGGCAAGGGCGGAGGTGGAAGAACGAAACCCATTGCAGTGCTGGAAATGGAGCCGCGGGAGGCGTCGGGGCTGGAGCCGCCAGCGGAGGACCATGCAGCACCGGGGCCTGAGCCGCCAGTGGAGGACCTTGCGGCGCCGGAGCCGCCGGCGGAGGTCCTTGCGGGGCCAGAGCCAGCAGCAGTGCCAGTAGCGGAGCCGGTGGCCAGGACGGGCCCTCAACTCCGACCGCAGGGCCCGAAGGCGTGCCGGCGGAAGCCTGGGGCCAGAAAAGGCAGCCCATGACAGCAAGAAAATCTTGCACCTGGGCCGGAGTCGCAGACAGACCCGAAAAAGGTAGGTAGGCCCTGGGACTCACTGGCTCCAACGAAACCATGGGGGAGGCATCCCCCGCGGTCAGTCCTTCGAGCGACCCCTGTATCTTGAACGGCGCGGGGACGACTTCCTGGCCTCCAGCAGCTTACGGGATCACTCCCGCAAAGCGTTTAGAGCCATGGCCAGACAGTCGGAACGTGAGCTGGAGTCATGGTCACGCTCCAGACAGTAGAGACAGGCACCATGGGGGTCAGCCACCGACATCGTATGGCAACAGGCCCCACAGGACTTAAATCCAGGCATCCCTACGTGGCACCAGGAGTCAAAGACTCAAGAATAAGTAAAGACAATGTCTCCAAAAAGTTAGTCAAAAAGTGACTAGGGTACATGCTCTAACCGGATCTGTGCTTGCTGGAGTGGAAAAAGGAAGAACTGACGTCAGCGCGCATGGGTGGCACCTAAGTAGTCTCTGTGACATCATATCGGTGCCTATGACTCCAGCTACGGACGCAGAGACGCACGACACCACCTACCGATGCGCTGGGGTACTGCTGGGATAGTCTAAGGTAAGGAAACTATCACTAACATGTCTCTTTCAGATTCAGAGGTCTACACACACATCCACTCAGACACCTATACAGCCACTCATACACCAACTCACTTGCTAATACAGCCCCTGATATATCCACTCATACAGCCACTGACACACTCTCTGTCACCATTAGAGCTACTCACACACCTACTCACCCATAGAGTCAATTGCACAGCCACTTACTCACCCATACAGTTATACACACACCAACTGATGCATTCATTCAGACACTAACACATTCTCTCTAGATACCCGGTTGCCAAGCTCAGGGGAAAGTCCGCAAAACTGAACTTCCCTGATTGGCCCTAGGCAAAATTATTTGATAGCAAATGCACAATGAATTCAAAGTTGGAAAGATATTACACTCCTGGACCCTGTTCATCAGAATGCTCTTTCCTTTATTTTAAATGGAGGGCTTTTTGTATGCTGCTTCAAAGGTATTGCAACTTCAGTAAGGTTTCTTCTTTCTATGTAGGACCATGCCTATGAACATGTTGGCTAATATTTCTGCGTTTAAAGGCAAGAGGAGTCAGAAAGAGAGAAAGACTTCTTGTCAGTTCTTCCTCAGAGACCACTGATGCTGCTTTATGAACTAAAGTAAACTGCAGTTGTAGAGCTGCACCAAAAGCAAAAGGCTGCTATCATGACCAAGGAAGAGGTGAGCTAGCATGGATCTTATGTGGTAGGTTTACTAACCCTGACCTGATGAAAGTGAACTTTGTGTACTACCAAGAGACCCCTCTATCCATTTCAACAGCCCCATGCACTCCCAACGTCCCGTTACATGCACAGAAAAGTAGGCTCATTGCTTTTTCTTCTGGTTCCTGCTTATGATAGATTTGGGGTATTCAGTTCATTTTCTTGGATTTCAATTTCTTTACCCTTGAGATAGGTCTCTCAAAAGAAATATAAAGGGACAGTTGGGAAACGGAGAGTACATGTGTTGCAGAGAGATAAGACAAGAGGAAGACTGGCATCCATAGTATAATGGGTAGCAATAGTGCGGAAAGCAGAGCAGTCCGTGTAGTTGTAGTGGGTGGCACTCTTTTAAGAAATATTTTGGGCTTTTTTTCGATTTAGGCAGTAATTATAAAACGTGAGAATGACTAACATAACAAAAAGCAGTATATATAAAGGCTAGGGCAGTGAATGCTAACTCATTATTGAAACGCAGTAGAACCACCCAAGCTGTCAGCAGCTGATGAAAGGGTTGTTCATCTAGGGCGACTCTGCTTCTTTCGAAGAGAAGGGCTTTTTCAAAGAATGGTTTGCTATTCAGTACTACCACCAAGCCAGCAACCCTGAAGGGAGATAAATCAGTAACTGCTCAGCTGTGCAAACAATATTTTAAACATGAGTGGCCATGGAGAAATATCACATATATATACTTAACTTCTTTCGATTTAGGCATCTTTAGTCGTGTCTTCACTCCTTACCAAACATTTGAAAAACGACGATTTTCTATACCTTCAATTATGCTTGCATTCAGTTAATCAAATGTTGGCCAAATGTGTACATTTGCATTTTCAACTCACATTTAAAATACCATCTGTGGATATTTGTTGTTATCAAATGCAAGCCCCTATGTGGGCTCTAAAGTACGAGGACAAAAAGTGAAAGTAGAATAAAACACAGGTTGAAGTTTACTGGGACGTGAAATGCGGTCATGGTTGTAGGTCTAATTTCTGAGAGCAGCGACTAGGAAGTACTAGCAAATTTAAAGTACTGATTTTCTATACTGCAAAAATAACATCAAAGACAGACACAGGCAAGGGGATGCGTGTGAAGTACAGGTGTTTGACAGCAGAGCTTGTCATTACAAATACAGTTTATGAGATTACCTCGATTGAATTCAGAAGACTGTTCCAATGTGGAAAGTTATTTGAAATATGCCTCTGCATCAGAGAGTTACAGAAAAGCCAGAACACGATTGCATTTGTACATTTACACAGCATGTAAGTACACATCACGAGGTATCACCTGGTCTTCTATGTGGAGGCAGCTGAGGGCTAATGACATTCGCTCCAGGAATGATGTATTCATAGTGTACACCTGGATTAGGCTGCTGATGTATCATCTGGAGACAAAACAGGCAAGTACATGTTAAAACAGACGGGATTGTGGGGAGGTTTTTTTCTGATCTAAGCTATTGCCAAAAGAAAGGTACTGTTCTCTGACGTGCAGCCAACTCAACCTTGAATGCAGCAATCTTAAATGTCAAAGGCACCACACTCTGCCACTTGTCAACTCTGCCACTTGTCACCACAGTGTGCTTCTAGATGTATAAGAGATTCACCTGTTCGATTTCGAGGGACCCTGTAGTGCATAAAGGAGCCCTCTGCAATGACTGCTGTCTAGGACAATGACCATCATGGGGCACAGAGGTCTCGGAATGAGGTTAGACGGCTGACAACAGAGTGACTGATGTCATAAATCACATACCTAAGTGGTGGGAATAACGTTGAGAAAATGAAACTACGAGCTGTAAGGCGTACAAATGCCGGGTTCATAACAACCAATGAAAAAATTAAACTACAGCAGGATTTTGAAAGGTTTATCAGAAATTGGAAATAATTTTATGGGATAGAAATATCATCAATGTTTTTATGGGTTTTCACTTGTTTGTATGTGTTGTTGGCTCTTAACGCTGACACTGTAGCATGATATTGTAACCATTTCGTAGATACATTTAATTAAGTAACAGAGACACTTTCCATGTGCGATCCCCACTTTGAGCAGCGCCAAGCAATACAACACAATTTGGTATTCGCTGATTTGAACTTTCAACTGAGTCAAATGAGGACTTTCCCCTTAAAGGTAGACTGAATTTAGAGTACTCACATAGACATCTAGGGCTTCATTGGTTGGACCTTCTGCTAAAAAAGACTCTCCCGCCGTGCTGGATATCTCATTAGGGCGTTTGTATGTAAACATGGTGCCTCCTCCTTCATACTTCCCGGGGCGATCAATTGCCCAGTTTCCATTGATGATAGAACGCCCGGATCGACTTCGAAGTGCTGTTGAAAGAAGATAATATCATTAAAGATTAATGGGGTGATCTAGTATCTCACAGAAACTGTGAGACTATGACAGTATGTATTGATAGTTGGTTCTGTTGAGCAAGACAACATTTCTTTAATACTTATATGTGTCCTGATCACTACAAACAACTAATCAATGATATATAGTTCATATTATATTCCATACAGATAGAAAACACACACTGGGACTGATAGAGTAGACTCAAAATAATGGACGATATGTTAACAGTCATATATTGTATATTACAATACATATACAAATTTGTAAAAGCACAAAATAGTTAAAAAAACCATATGCTGTTATATTTTATATACATAGACATGTGCTGTGTGATCCAAAAAGATAAACATTTAACATTTATAATACATATTGGGAAAGAATGAGAAATCTTCGCTAAGCATCCGTAGTAACCTAGCCTATTGTTAAACACATATAGCCTTATTCGTTGGGCACCAATGTGTGAAGTGCTAGTACAGAATGTTTGTTCAGTACATCAACGTTTCGACCCTTAAGACAAGAGTGTAAACGAAAAACATCTCCACAGGTTTTCTGCAGAACTAGAGCTGGCGCCCATGGAAGACTCATTCATTCGTTTATGAGTCGCCAAGTAGACATAGTCTAACATAAGGCTGCCACGCAGGATGTCTCTAAATATATCTCTAGTCCTGAAGAAGACCTGTGGAGATGTTTTTGCTTTTACAAATTTATATATGTAGTGTGATATACGATATATGCCTGTTAATATATCATCTACTTTTTTGAGTCCACTCTATCAGTCCCAGTGTATCTTTTGTCTGTATGGTAAATAATATGAACTATATATAATTAATAGTTTTTTCCTAGTGATCTTGACAAACATCAGTATTAAAGAAATGTTCTCTTGCTCGACAGAACCAACTACTTAAACATATTGAAAGAAGATAAGCATTTGCGGGTCCATAGAGAGAAAATTCATCTTTTCATTCACATCAGAATATACATATTTGTATATGTGCACATAAATGGAGAATCTACAGTGGTTTGTAAATCACCAATTTATGTCAGCGTGGCCATATGAAAGATAACTAAACCTGGGCATCCTAAATGTGTTTTTAATATTATTCAGACTTTAGTGGTGACTTTACTAGTATTATTGAAAAATGGATTACTGTACACAGCTGACGATGGTGGCTAGGAAATGTGGATCCAATTGAACCAACACCCCAAACTGAAGTTATAGCTTGTTGGTTAGCATTGATTTCAGAAAATGGCTACCACAAGGTCAGACTTTTAAACAATGCAGCGATTTCAAGTTTGACTACTGGTTGATGTGTATGACCTTGACACCAAAAGTAGTCAGCCTGTCTTTAATAATTTTGGGTTACAGATATGAAACCATAATGTTGTGGATTTCTTATAACACCCTGGTGATACTTCAGCCTACATAAATGGGTTCAGTCACAAGTATATATATTTTTTTTATTCATAAGCACAAGAATATGCATTTTAGAGTGAACTCTCAAATACTTTCGTGCATGCCTATCATAGTAAGTCAGAGACAGGTCATGTAGAAAGCATATTTTTTCTTCTTACTTCAAATTGATTACTGTTGATATTCAACATAATTTGAATGCCTCCTAGGAAGAGTGTAGCTACATAATGGATTTCCATGGAGGTGATGTACTGTTACAGTAGTATCTAAAAAAAAATCCAGTCCAAGAGAATAGTAGATAATATGGAAGAAGTTGTTTTATATTGAATTTTAGTTTGATGGTTGTGGACAGGAGTACAAAAGAAGAGAATAAGCGGAGTCAGGGAAGGTGCATTTTTGAAAGTATGTTGAATACCTGTGCTTGCTAGTTGAAAGGGTTTCTGTTGGTCTCAGAACATGAAGTTATTGACCATATTCATCAAATGCATTGATGGAAGCTTAGAAGAGTGTTAGAAATGGGTTTTCTGGTTGCTAACGTATGCACGCAAACCAAGCAGAACCCACTACTCTAGTCAGGGTGAGCTAGAAACACCACAAAGATAACCTGTGCTCACCCTCTGGTAGCTTGGCACAGAGCAGCCAGGCTTATCTACAGAGGCAATATGTATAGCATTTGTGCAACACACACACAGTAACACAATGAATGCACTACAAAAAGAGACACTGCACAAGATTATAATAGATTGCTTTATTATGAGCAAAACAACACATATCAAATAAATACTTTGTATGTAATGCAGCTTTTAGAGAAAATCTCATAAAATGCAAAATGTAACAATAGGGTAGAGAAGCAAATGCACTCCTATTATCTTCTTCACAGTAAATTTTTGAAATACGAAGAATCCCCGGCAGGGATCAAACAGGAGTACTTACCCAACTCCAGAGTAGGGTATCATAATGTTCCATGCATTCCTCTGAGTAAAAATGGGCCATCACTGAAGGTAGAGTCAAGCGCATCCACCCGCATGTGCAGTGGGACTACAACTGGTCGCAGTACTTCACTCCGTGCAGGTTCAAATCTAGCTGCCTATGCAAGCAGCACGGCTACAATTTCTCACAGTACATATCTCAGTCAAATCTGGGTGGATGGATTCCGCTGCCGGAGTGTGGATTGGGACAGCAGATATGGCATGGCATCCTCTTGTAGGTAGATCGAGATGGCTGCACACAGCTGCTGGGGTCCAGCTCAAGGTGAGCTCTCTTCTACGAGCAATGGACAACGCCGCAGAATTATCAGTGGGCCTCGGAAATGGTGTCTGAATGATTACACTCTGCAGGGTCAAGGCATCGATGACATTGGCAGTAGTCTCCAGGACTCATTCTGATTTGCCAGTTCAGCTTGTACTACCTGTGTGGTGCGAGTACGCTGAGTGGCATGCCAGAGATTGGGCAGAAGGCAATCTTTGGCGCTGCAGTGCTGGTTTCCCAATACAGAATGCCCGGTCTTATCACCAGCACCAGCAGTGTGTTGATCTATGAATCAGTAAGTGGGCATATACTAACTGGTATTGGTGTGTCTATGGTTTCAAAACTTGTAGTCTGTATTTTTGAGAGGGTGTTTGAAAGGATATTTTAGGGTGTGAGGAGATGCATCAGATATTAAGTGGACGATGTCATCAGTGATGTCATTGGAGATGTCATCAGTGATGTCTTCAGTGATGTCACTGTCCAAGTCATGAGTGATGTAACATGTGACGTCATCAGCAGTGGATGGCGGGGTGCGGGTCATAGTTAGCTCAGCTAACTACAATAGCTGAATTTTTCTGGTTTTGTACAAGTGACATGTCAGCCTAACTCTAATGTCCCTAAAACCTGTGGTTTTTTCAGTAAATATCTAAGGCTTTTTAAATGCTAATTCCTAAATATAACGGTCCCGAAACATGTGTTTTTTTCTGTGAATTTCTAAGGTCTTTTAAATGCTAATTTCTAACTAGGCCTACATAGGTAGGACATGTACAGAAAGAGGAAGAATTACACAGAAAGAAGCAAGAGAAGTGCAGAAATATGCAAGAAAGGTACAGAAAGAAGAAGAAAGGTGCAGAAAGAAGCAAGATAATACAGATAGAAGCAACAGAAGTGCAGAAAGAGGAAGAAAGGTGCAGAAAAAAGCCAGAGAAGTGCAAAAAGAAGCAACAGAGGTGCAAAAAGAGGCCTACTTCAACTGTACCTTTCCACAGACTCATACAAAGTACAAAGTAGCCTACTCTCTAATCCTTCTCCCACAATGTCTTAAACCTCACTTTTCTCTTGAAGGTTCACTATCATCAACTGCTCAGAATGTTAGGCCTACCAAATGTAAAACAGCAATCTTAACCATATCACTGTTTTAAGTCTCACTAAGTTTGAGTAGGTATGCTTGTGCGTTTCTCTGCTTTTACCTAGTGACATGTTACATACAAATACTTAAATAGCTGTGTTTCAAATAGCATACTCCGTAAATTTGCGTACAAAAAGGTATATGCATTTCTCATAATAAAGGGCACATTGGTATTCAATTGGATATTTGAGGGGCTCTATAACACCTATAAACATAAGATATGTCAGCCTGTGCAACCGAAAAACAGAGCAGAACTGAGAAGATTTGACCACCTATATGAGAAGATACCCGCTTTTTAAGCTACCATCTTCAGATGCAAAACACATGTGACAATACATGTCCAAGTAGACATATAACTCAGTCACAAGAGCACGAAAAACCTTTAAACTTGACAGCTTGCACTTCCCATTTGAGTACAGAAAGAGGCAAGAGAAGTGCAGAAAAAAACAGGAGAGGTGTAGAAAGAGGCAAGTGAATTACAGAAAGAGGCAAGAGAAGTGTAGAAAGTAGCAAGAGAAATGTAAAAAGAAACAAAAAAAGTGCAGAAAGAGGCAGGAAGGTTGCAGAAAGAAGCAAGATACGTGCAGAAAAAAAGCAAGTGAAATGCAGAAAAAGCAACAGATGTGTAGAAAGAGGCAAGAGTACTGCAGAAAGAGGAATGAGAGGTGCAGAAAGTGGAAAGGGAGGTGCAGACATAGGTAAGAGAGGTACAGAAAGAGGGAAGAGAGATGCAGAAAGAGGGGAAAGGGCTCCAGAATGAGGCATGAGAGGTGCAGAAAGAAACACCAGCTGAGCAGAAAGCAGCAAGAGAAGTGGTGAATGAGACAAGAGAGTTGCGGAAAGAAACAGGAGAGGTGCAGAAAAAGCAAGAGAAGTGCAGAAAGAGGCAAGTGAGGTGCAGAAACAGGCAAGATAACTGCAAAAATGGGCAAGAGAGTTACAGAAAGAGGCAAGAGAGGGGCAGAAAGAAGAAAAAGGGGTGCCGAAAGAGGCAAGAGAGGTGCAGAATCAGGAAAGAGAAGTTCAAAAAGAGGGAACAGGGATGCCGAAAGAGGCATGAGAAGGGGAGAGAAAAGCAACAGAAATGCAGAAAGAGGCAAGGGAAGTGCAGAAAGAAGCAACAGAGGAGCAGAAAGAGGCAAGAGAGGTACAGAAAGAGACAAGAGAGGTGCACAAAGAGACAAGAGAGGTGCAGGAAGAGGGAAGATGAGTGCATAAAGAGGCAACAGGGGTGCAGAAAGAATCAAGAGAGGTGCAGAAAGAGGCAACAGAGATGCAGAAACAGGCAAGGGATGTGCGGAAAGAAGCAGGAGAGGTGCAGAAACAGGTAGAGAGGTGAAGAAAGAGGGAAGAGGGGTGCAGACGGAGGCAAGAGAGGTGCAGAAACAGGGAAGAGGAGTGCAGAAATAGGCAAGAGGGGTAAAGAAACATGCACGAGTGGTGCAGAAAGAGGCAAGATAATTGCAGAAAGAGGAAAGTGATGACAGAAGCAACAGAGATGTATAAATAAGTAAGTGAGGTATAGAAAAAACAAGTGAAGTACAGAAAGAGGCAAGTGAGGTACAGAAAGAGACAAGAGAGGTACAAAAATACATAAGAGGGGTGCAAAAAGGGCACATTGGTGCCGAAAGAGGCTTAAGAGGTGCAGAAAGGAGGAAGGGGACAGAAAGAGGCACAAGAGATACAGAAAGAAGCAAGAGAGGAGCAGAAAGAGGGTTGCAGAAAGAGGCAAGAGAAGTGCAGAAAGAAGTCTGAGAGGTGCAGAAACAGGCAAGAGAGGTGCAGAAACAGGCAAGAGAGTACAGATAGAGGGAACATGGGTGCAGAAAGGGGCAAAAGGGTTACAGGAAGAAGCAAGAGAAGTAATGAATGAGATAAGAGAGTTGCAGAAAGAAACAAGAGAGGTGCAGAAAAAAGCAACAAAAGTATAGAAAGAGGCACGTGAGGTGTAGAAAAAGGCAAGATAACTGCAGAAAGAGGCAAGAGAGTTGCAGAAACAGGCAAGAGAGGTATAGAAAAAAGGAACAGGGGTGCAGAAAGAGAAAAGGAAGGTGCATAAACAGGAAAGAGAGGTTCAGAAAGAGGGAACAGGGATGCAGATAGAGGCAAAGAAGTGCTGAAAGAAGTAACGGAGGTACAGAAAGAGGCTAGAGAAGTGCAGAAAAAAGGAATAGATGTTAGAAATTAAGTCACCTACCTCCTCTGTCCGGAGCATGCATTAATAGGGCTGTGGGCACACGCGTTCTTTTCGTTCTTCGCAGGGGATATAAAACGAGCCTTCCATTCCATGTCGGGGCTTGGTTTCGCTTCCCGGTCCTCCTACCCGGAAGAGCTTCGCCTGGTGTACTGGTTTCCTCTTCCTGGATTTTTCCCCATCTTGGACCGAGATTTGGATTCCGGATTTGGACGCTGCCGTCTGCAGGCTTGCAGACGCTTTGTGTCTTCTTGTGGCATTGGAGTTCTTTCCCTTTCGTTACCTTTTTTCATTGGGACATCGACGCTGGATTGAATTCATGGTGGTGACGCTTGGGCTCACAGGTATGCGGCTGCGAGCCTGTGAAGTTCACAGGCTGCACTTCCTGGATTTTAGTGCACTCTTCACATCGTTTTGGATTCTGAAGAACAGTTGGGTGTTTTTCTTTGGGCTTGGATTCCCCGCAATAGGTGACTGTGTGAATTTTCACGGAGGGGTTTTTTATGCCTTATCGAGTATTTTTCCCCCTATATAATATCTGGAGGTTCACCAAATTACATCTTGGGATATTTCCCCCTGTTTTAGCTGCCTTGTGATATTCTTCCTGATGAACAAAGCTGGGAGTATTGAAATTCGTGATAGCGGTAAGGAGAATTTATATTTGCGCATTGCAGTACCTGTTCATGCATGTTTTTGGGTAATCATTGAAGGGTGGGAACTTTTCATTTGTTGTCTCTTTTGTTTCCATATAGAGCACAAAGGCTTCTTTCATTATTAGCAGTCCCTGGAGAAGAACAAGGTGTGCTGGAGTGTATCATTGGTGTTGTCTCCTCTTTACCCACACCCTCTCCCTATGTTCCTGGTGGCTATTTTACTGTACTTATATAGGTTGTAGCTACCAGGGCAGGGGTAGGGGACTGGGCATATTTTTACTCCTGCAGTGTTGGCTGGAATCGGGTGGTAGCAGGACAATAGATATGCAGAAAGAGGCTTAAAAGGGCAGAAAAAAGCAACAGAAATGCAGAAAGGGGCAAGAGAAGTGCAGAAAGAAGCAACAGAGGTACAGCAAGAGGTAATGGAAGTGCAGAAAGAGGCAAGAGAGGTACAGAAAGGGACAAGACAGGTGCACAAAGAGACAAGAGAGGTGCATAAAGAGGCGAGATGACTGCAGAAACAGGAACGAGATGTGCAGAAAGAAGCAAGAGAGGTGCAGAAACAGGTAGAGAGGTGCAGAAAGAGGGAAGAGGGGTGCAGAAAGAGGAAGTGGGGGTGCAGAAAGGGCACATGGGTAGAGAAAGAGCCAAGAGAGGTGCAGAAAGGGGGAAGGGGTCCAGAAAAGTCAGAGAGATGTGGAAAGAAGCAAGAGAGGTGCAGAAAGAGGGGTGCAGAAAGAGGTAAGAGAAGTATAGAAAGAAGCAACAGAGGTGCAGAAAGAGGCAAGAGAAGTACAGAAAGAGGCAAGAGAGGTGTAGAAACAGGCAAGAGAGGTGCAGAAAGAGGCAAAAGAGGAGGAGAAAGAGGGAAGGGGTGCAGAAAGAAGCAAGAGAGATGCACAAAAAGACAAGAAAGGAGCACAAAGAGATAAGAGAGGTGCAGGAAGAGGGAAGACAGGTGCAGAAAGAGGTAAGAGTGATGCAGTAAGAGGCCAGAAAAGTACAGAAAGAAGCAACAGAGGCGCAGAAAGAGGCAAGTGAACTGAAGAAAGAGGCAAGAGCGGTGCAGAAAGTGGGATGCAGAAAGAGGCAAGAGGGGTGCAGAAAGAAGCAAGATAGGTGCAGAAAGAAGCAAGAGAAGTGCAGAAAGAAGGAACACCGGTGCAGAAAGAGTAAAGAGAAGTGCAGAAAGAAGCAAGAGAGTTGCAGAAAGAGGAAACAGAGGTGCAGAAAGAGGCAAGAGAGGTGCAGAAAGAGGGAAGGGTGTGCAGAAAAAGGCAAATGAGATACAGAAAGAAGCAAGAGAGGTACAGAAAGAAGCAAGAGAAGTGCAGAAAGAAGCAACAGAAGTGCAGAAAGAGGCGAGAGGGGTGCAGAAAGAGGCAAGAGCAGTGCTGAAAGAAGCAACAGAGGTGCAGAAAGTGGCAAGAGAAGTGCAGAAGGAAGCAACAGAGCTGCAGAAAGAAGCAACAGAAGTGCACAAAGAGGCAAGAGAGGCACACGAAGAGAAGAGAGGAGCACAAAGATGGAAGACGAGTGCAGAAAGAGGCAACAGGGGTGCAGAAAGAAACAAGGGAAGTACAGAAAAAAGCTACAGAGGTGCGGAAAGAGGCAAGAGAATTGCATAAAGAGACAAGAGAGGTGCAGAAAGAAGCATGCGAGAAGCACAGAGGTAATAGAAGTACAGAAAGAGGCAACAGAGGTGCAGAAAGAGACATGAGAGGTGTAGAAAAAAGCAAGAGAGGTGCAGAAAAAAGCAAGAAGTGCAGAAAGAAGGAAATGAATGAATGAATATTGGTCTTATATAGCGCAAACTTTGCCCAAAGGCATCAAAGTGCTGAGGATAGCACCGGCGGTTATAGGAAGAACAAAAGGAGCCTAGCAGTTAAACTGTGAAGAGCCATGTTTTGAATGCCTTATGAAACAGCAGGTGAGAGTTTTGCCCAGAGAACAATAGTCGGAGAGAATCCAAAGGTCATAGGCAGCAACAAAAAAAGCTCTCCCCTCCACCTGGCCCTTCTGTACCTGGGAACTACTAACAAAGTTTTGCTGGCAGCCCACAGTTATTTAGTAGGGACACACCATTGGAAAAGGCTTTTAATACCTTTGGAACCGAAATTATGAAGAGCCTTTTGAACAAAGCAGAGGGCCTTGTACAAAATTCTCTTTTCTAAAGGCAGCCAGTGCAGCTTACGAATACTGGATGGAATTTAGGTAGATCCATCACAAATATTTCCGCTGCATTTTGTACAAGTTGCAATTTATGGATGGATCCTTTAGTAATGTCCTGGTAAAGGGTATTACAATAATACAATCTGGACAGAACCAGGGCAACGGCTGCCTGCTTTAGAGAAGAAAAGGAGAACATTTTAGACCACCAGGAGTGGGACCATATAGATTGTTGACTGCCAAAAATCAGGACTTCTGTCTTGTCACCACTGAGTCATAGGTAGTTGCCTACCATCTAGGAGGCCACAGCCCATATGCAGTTTTTGAAATTTGTAGCGGGTGCATCAATGCTATTGGTGATTGACACAATAATTTGTGTATCATCCTCATAGGACAGATACATTAGCCCAAAAGATCTGATTAACTTTGGCCAAAGGGGCGACGTAGAAGGTTGGAGGTGCAGAAAGCGGAAGAGATGTGCAGAAAGAGGCAAGAGAAGTGCAGACAAAGGAAGAAAGGAGCAAAAAAAGCAAGAGAAATGCAGAAAGAGTCAACTGAAAGACTGGGATGCACACAGTTAGTACCAATGTAAAACCCATATTTAGCAATAAGTAACAGGTGACCACCACACTGTAACACGTGTCCCTGAATTTTTGGTCAACTTTAGCCATTTGATCTAGAAAGAAGGTTTTTCTTTGTTTAAATCTGCAGATTATACAGCAGATGATGGATTATGTGGCAAATGCGGAAAATGTATATTTATGCGAAAATCGGTGCAGCTGAACTGTCACATAATTCCAGTGGCCCTGTTCATACCTCTGACTAGGTCAAGAAGTGCTCCTCAGTGGTTCCTACTATTTTGTCTATAGTTTAGCTTCTATGGAAACGAAGAAGACTAAACCTGAGGTTACCCCTCCACAACACAGACTACCATATCACAGAATTACTCTCCATAACACATAATCCCTCTTAACATAATTCCTGTACACGAAAAACCACATGCCTTTTATCCACATAATTTCACTGCACAACATCCTACATACAATGTACATCCACTCCACTCCAAAAGACATTAGTAAAAAAACCTTTACATTTACAGCGCTAATAACTCTAACTCTCGCAAATGTGAAACCTAATACATTGCAAATGTTGCTTTAACTAATAGTCACATTTGCAGAGTGGTGGAGAAAGGGACAGAAATTCCACTGTGTAGGACTTACAGGAGGTACCAGGAAGGCTTCTTGGCCCCCAAAGTCCATAAAGAGTAAAGTCAACTTCATCTCCCACCCAATAGTGTGCCAGGAGGCACGTTTGCAGAGTGGTAGAGAAAGGGGTGTGTGGCCTCCGAAGACCTCTTAGCAATCCCACTGCGTGGGACTAACTGGAGGTAACAGGAGGAGTAGTTACAAACGAATAGGACTGTGTCGCTGTTGTTGCTCTTTTAGAACTTCTGCTGCTAAAAATATCTTTAGGAGTACTTGCTCGTTTTTAATTTTTTAAAATTATTTGTGTTGTGGTAAAATATTAATAATACTGACTCTGTGTTAATTCATAATTGTATCCCACGCTCCCCATATGTTCGCATTGCCCACAAATTAATAAAGACCCCACAGGACTCACCAATCGAGTGAATTTAGCGCCGCCTTACTCCCGACCGCCATTTTGGGTGTGGGCTTAGAAACGCTCCAGGGGCTAGCGCTTTAGTGTTTGCGAGTGCCCTTTGCCACACCTCATTTAAAGATCAGTATGCAGGCATGTAGCGCACGCGCGCAGCGTCGCGCCGGAGGAGCGCCAGAGGAAAGCCCGTCTGTGCCCGTCCGTGTCCCGGACGGGCTTAGGGCCAAGACCGCTGCCGATTGTAGGTATTCCAGGGATGAGCTACTGGCCATAGGTAAGAGTGTAGAGGGAACATCTCAAAATACTCTACCACAGTCCTCTGTATTGCTGGACTGTGGGCTGATCAATAGTAGATCCCTGGTAAAACATCACCAGGAAGTATCAGAGTTGCTAAATGACATGGACCTAGTTGCTCTGTTCATCACGGAGACGTGGACTAGTGTGGACACCTCTGTTAAGTTGGGTTTGTCGTGCCCGGAAGGGTACAAGCTATTCCATAAACCTAGGCCACTGGGAAGAGGAGGGGCGCTTGGAGTGATCTATAAAGACAAGTGGGACTTTTCCCCTCTACAGATAGGTGTGTTGGCGGGGGTGGAGCTACTGGGGTTCTCCCTACAAGAACCAAAAGGTAGGATCCTGACTGGATTGATATGTTATAGACCACCTGGTGCGGATACTCAATACCAGGTGCTGTTTGACACCATTGCTGCCCTTGCCCTGTCCCACTCCAGAATGTTGATCCTGGGAGATTTTAACCTATGGGACAACGGGTCCCTGGGGAGCCACCTGAGGGATCTGAAGGACAACTGGGGAAATTGGGGTCTTGATCAGTTGGTAGAGAAACCAACCCACTCAGGGGGACATATCCTAGATATGGTCTTCGCCAACCAGACTGAGACTAAGATGATTGATATCCTACCTCAGTGCTGGACCGACCACTCCCTAATCCACTTCCAGATCTCCATACCTACTGAGGGGAACGGAAGTGAGCGCTCGGTGACCTATAAGAAGGGAGGGAATTGGTCTAAACTACCAAAGGATAAAACAAAGCCTATTTTTATAAGCAACGCTTCCTATGATCCAGAGGAATCGGTAGACTTGAACTATCAAAAGTATTGTAATCACATCATAAATACCCTGGATATATTTGCCCCTCTGAAAAATATAAAGAATAAGAAGAAACCATCTGCTCCCTGGTTTAATGAGGAGCTGAAATCCCTACGCAATGCACGCCGACAGGCAGAAAAGAAATGGCATAGATACTATTCAGAGCCGGATAAAAAATTGCTGAAAGTGGAACAGGCAAAATATAAAGGAGCTATTGCTAAAGCTAAGGCACTCTTCTATGCCACTACTATTCTTCAGTCCCCTAACAGTACTAAAACCCTTTTTAATATCATAAGGGATCTCTCACACCCCACCTGTACGAGTAATAAGGTGGTTGCTACCCAAGAACTATGTGATGAGATTGCGATCTATTTTGAGGAAACGATTGCTAAAATTGTGGGGGGGCTGAAGGTAGAAAGGGCTAGCTGCAAAGATGCAGTGGCACAGATAGAAGAAGAGGAACCTTTACCAATATTGTCATGATTGGAAAACTTCACCCCTCTCACAGAGGAGCTCTTTTTTAGTCTGGCCCATAATGTGTCATCTGGGTCACCTTTAGACCCCCTTCAGCATAGGATCTGGAAGGAATATGGGCCAGAGCTGTTCCCATGGATGCATCAGATCTGTCGCCAATCTCTTGAGGAAGGCATAGTGCCGGTAGCATGGAAGCAGGCAGTGGTTACCCCCTGCTTAAAAAGCCTTCGCTGGACCCTACTATACCGGCGCACTTCAGACCCATATCCCTCCTGCCCTACCCGATAAAAATCGTTGAAAAGGTGGTCAGTAGGTCCCTGTCAGGATATCTGGAAGACAACTGCCTATTGGACAGGGACCAATTTGGCTTCCGCCCAGGCCACGGAACAAAAACTGCATTGGCAACCATGTTGGACACCCTTCGAATGTGTGCCGACAATGGCAACTCCTCAGTCCTGGTGCTGTTGGACATGTCGGCCGCATTCGACATGGTTAGCCATGCAGTTATGCTAAGTAGGCTGGAAAAACTGGGCGTGAAGGGCAAGGCCCTGAGGTGGATACAATCCTACCTGACAGGTAGACAACAGGTGGTGACCCTAGCACCTTTTTCATCTCCCAAGTCCCTGGTCAGTCACGGAGTACCTCAGGGCTCCTCGATCAGCCCTATTCTTTTTAATCTTTATTTGCAGCCCCTGATCCCCATGATTAAATCCTATGGTATAGATTTGATAAATTACGCCGACGACACCCAGCTGGTGTTCTCCTTAGAAGGAAGACAGGCGGTGACCATGGAGACCTCTCAGAACTGCATGAGCAGGGTCTCCAGGTGGCTGACAATAAACTCCCTTCAATTTAATGAGTGGAAGACAGAGGTAGTTTACTGCTCGTCAGCCAAACTGAGTCAACAACCTTCCCAAGAGATCAGGCTTGCGCCAGGAGCTGATCCTTGCATCCCAGTAAAGACCGTGCGCAATCTAGGGGTACTGTTTGATGCGGATCTCCAAATGACCTCTCAGACCAATAAAACCATCAGTGTCTGCTTTGGACTGCTGAAAGCGCTCAGACAGATCTTGCCCCTTCTGCCTGATGAGTCTAGACCGCTAGTGGTTAGGAGTGTGATCATGGCCAGACTGGACTACTGTAATTCCTTATATCTAGGAGCCCCCTTATACATCTTACAGGGGCTCCAGTCTATAGCGGCCAAGATGGCACTTAAAAGACCTCGCAGTTCCTCCACTACGTTGGCGCTCAGAGACTTACACTGGTTGTCAATTGGGAGTAGAGTCGCTTTTAAGTCCCTATGTATTGTGTACAGAGCCCTGCACAATACGGGACCTATCCCTTTACAGGAAAGGCTCACCTGGTATAAGCCCTCCAGGTCCCTGCGCTCCTCTAGCCAGGGTTTGGCAGCAACTACCAGGATTAGGAGATCGAGGATGGGAGGCAGAGCCTTCTGCACTTCTGCATCCAGGCTGTGGAATGAGCTTCCCCAGAACATCAGGCAAACTGACACCCTACTGAGCCTGAAAACATGGCTGTTCGCCAAAGTCTAACCCCCGTGATTCGATCTATTAGCTCCGGCGGCTGTTTTATATGTCATGACAGCTAGTGTATTGTTGTACCATCTGACTACTTCCTGTTTGGGCACCAGGATACCCGTAGGGTGACAGTTGCGCGTTACGAATAAAAAATACAATACAATACAATAGTTGGCCCTCAAGGAGATCTTTGGGGGACAACTACCCCTCCTATTACCTCCAGTAAGTCCCACACAGCAGGATTGCTAAGTTTTCATAGCAGCCTCGCCTCCTTTTCCCACCACTCTGTAGACACGCTCCCTGGCATGCTCTTGGATGGGGATTGAAGTCCCCTTCGTTGCTGGGGGTCCATAGGGGCCAACAAGCCTACCTGTTACCTCCAGTAAGCCCCATACAGTGGGATTCTGAAAGGTGGACACATGCCACACTTCTGTCTCCACCACTTTGCAAACATGACTCCTAGCGCACTCTTGGTTGTGGGGTGAAGTCCCCTTGCCTCCTGAGGGTCCATGGGGGCCAACTAGACCTCCTGTTACATCTAGTAAGCCCCACACACATGGATTTCTGAGTGTGGTCAGAGGCCATGCCCCCTTTGTACACCACTCTGCAAACCCACCCCCTGGCGCACTGCTGCTTGGGGGATGAAGTCCACTTCAGTCCTCAGGACACAAGGGGACCTAATCGTTCCACCACCAGTGCGCCAAGAGGTGCGTTTGCAGAGTGTTGTAAAAAGGGCGTGACCTCAGATCACCGCTCAGTAATCCCACTGTGTGGGGCTTACTGGAGGTACCTGGTGGGCTAGTTGGCCGCTAACAACCCTCACCAGTGAAGGGGACTTCATCCCCAACCCAGAACGCACTAGGGGGTGCGTTTGGAGAGTGATGCAGGGAGGGGGCGGGCCTCCAGTGAGTTGACGGTTTCTTTTATATTTTTTTATTTTAGGAAGTGGTGCTGTGTGGCCCCCTTCCATTGAAAATGTTCGGCTCCGGGGACCCTATTCCGTGGGGTCTAAGCCATTTAGAAAATAAATATATTGAAAAGGGAGAGGCGGTCCCCAGGGCTGCGTGGGGGCATGCAGGAGCCCCACTCACGCATTTTTATTTAAAAGAAAGCCCCAGGAAGGTGGCGGTCCCTACGGCTGTGGGGGGCCCAGCAGGCCCCGCATAATAATTGTGCATTTCACCCGGGCCCTGGCTGACCGCACTTTGTTTTTAAAAAAAATTTCAGCAGGATTTGCAGAACCCTACGTAAATTCCACCGAAAATATTAAAAACAAATGCTTTTTTTGGCCCTCCGGGTCCCTGTGGGACACAGTGAGCAGGCCTCGGGTTTCAGAGTGTTCCTACACTGCCCCTTTTTCTTATTTTTTTACCTTACTTTTTGTGACTTGGTTCAATGAAGTCACAAGATGGCTACTAACACTTCCTGGTTTGAAGTGTTGGTAGCCAATCAGAGTCAAGCTCGCAATCCGGAGGGTTCGTGGATCCACCGCGGTCGCCAGATTCTAATATTTTTTAGATATGAATTTCTAAGGAACTACTAAACGGATTTACACAATTTAATGAAAAGAGTGCACTCTGGAGCTATCTTTCTGCCAAATTTGATGTAATTCCGTTTAGCAGTTCGGGCTGTAGTTGAGACAAATGTTTCCTATGGAAATTGGCATTGAGAAAATACATTGTGGGAGCCCCCTTTTTTCTCGACCCCTGCATGACAAATCACCCCAAAACGTTTAAGACAGGAGCTGACTGGAGAGCCCCATTAGTTTTGAAAATTTCGCGAAGATTCGGCAAATGGCGCCCAAGATATTGGCAAAAGAAAAAACGTTTTTTGAATAGAAACAAGGTCCTAACTATAACTACCTACTGGCAACCGCCAGCAGGTATTATATATATTATCCACCAAGTGCCCAAGAGTATTAGGGGTGCACTCACAGCAGGCTCAGCCATCCGGCCATATACACCCAGGAAAGAACACGCAGAGCTGCTCTCAGTTCTATATTCCAAAGACCTGACGCGTTTCAAAGCTGTTGTTTCTTTATCAAATGTCGCAAGTAGAATGACGGTCTCAGGCGGGTCCGTTTTTTTAAATATAATTTAATTGCAAGCCCCGCCCTTAGTGGGCTGCATTCAGTACGTGTCTTGCATTCTGGGAAAGCTAGTCCTATACGGAGCAAATCACACCTTAAGTAGGTCCTGCATGACAGTCAGTATTAAAACATAATTATTTACCCATAGTGGGCCCAGAGCAGTTTGCATGTTCATTTTAATCCAGCTTGGTGTGCCGCGCTGCGGTCTGGATTCAGTTCTGACCTACGGCCTCCTTCTGTTGTTAGGATGTTGCTGCCCCCCACGGCAGGGCTGCCGTGACATAGATTATCCACCAAAGTGCCCAAGAGCATTAGGGGTGCACTCACAGCAGGCTCAGCCATCCAGCCATATACACCCGGGAAAGAACACACAGAGCTGCTCTCAGTTCTATATTCCAAAGACCTGACGCGTTTCAAAGCTGAATTGCATTATACTCAATTTCTGTTCTCTCAATCCGCCATGACATGCACAATTCCTTTATACCCTCTCAGTGATAGAACCCGAATAATAGCAAATCTTATTCCAGTAATTTTTGTCCCTGTATATAAACAAGTTGTTCTGGGCACCAGTGTCTCATTTTGCGTGGCATGTATTTCACTCACCAATGTGGACTCATTGAAGATTTAGTCAATCGCCCTGCCGTACTTTGAGCAACAAACAGATATGTATCCGTTTTGTAACTTGCTCCTATTCATCTCATGTCGACGAGTACAATTGATATATTTTTAGCTGTAGATATGTTTAACTTCAGAGTTTCTGTAGGGCAATATTTTAGATTTGATATTTTTGTTATGTCATTTAAAAATTGGGGATTCACATATTTTAGTAGTCAATATTTTGAATGTTTTAGATGATATTAAATACTAAAGCCATTTAGATACAATCAATAAAATAATGCTATTAGAAACAGAGCAACATTATTAAAAATATGAATATCTTTAAGTTGGATTTTTTCATTCTTGTGATAGAAAATGCCACACTGTGCCTTTAAAGGATTCTTGTCTCAAGGTGAAAAATAAAGTCACAGAGAAGATGTAAAAAGGCATAAGACCAAGTAAACTGACAATAGAACGTAAAAACTCATTTTTTTAGATATACCCTGTTTGCATTTTCTTATTTCACGTGTAGGCTATTAAAACGTTAATGGTAGCTGTTCATCGATGATGTATTAAAGTCCTCTTCCCCAAACAGTGATACATTTAAACTAGATTGCAATACTTACTTGCCAGACAGCAATCTTTCTACAGCTATGTTCTTAACAGCAATTGAATATGTCAAAAATGTATTTCATTTCCAAATGCTCATTACACAGATATAATATTGAACAGCTGTCAGTGTGTGCACCGCACGATTCCTGTAATGTTTCACTTCAAATCTAATGTATGGTATTTTGGTATTTTTTATTCCTTCTCATAAGTGTTCTTAGTGTTAGTTTAACAGTGTATGATGATGGACTGCTTGTGTTGTTGGTCCCAGTCATATTTCAACAGTGCCAGCTAAAAATTCCTGCAATACTCAGTCCCTACATTTAAATAGATTGGCAAGTGCAACATTGCACCTATGATTCCCTATTGCTGAAATCCAATACAAAACATAAGGCCTCTGTCAAAATATACTTTTAAGTACAGAGCATGCTAAAGTGGTTAATGTGACCCTTGATTGATGAACTTTAGCTTAGCCAGACTGTGAAATTTGTCACACCTCAGCTTACCTTCAGATCATTTAAAGGGATTCAATAATTAGGCTGCAGCCCTTTTCGGATCTACGCTACTGACAGATTTAGCCATCTATGTTCGTCAGTCAGTCAGTCAATTGGTCTTCATTTTGATTATCATAATCATTAAAGACACCTTACATCAATAATTAAAAGTCCAACAAATCCATAGAAAACCATTTGATGCAACCATAGTAAAACTGATCACAAGAATAAAACACTTAGCATTAACTATAGTTACAACAAGATAAATATCGATTTACATAAACCACTAATGTACCACATAATGGGGCTTTCACGATTTGGAGAACAGCAACACTAGCTCTATAGTTAGGGGGGAATTAATATACATGAGCAAGAAAGTTTAAACAATCATAAACTTGTGAGTGCTAGAGCTATTAATAAAAATTGTCACAGCTATGGTGCCATCGTCATTTTTGCTCGAATGACCCACATCCATCTAAAAAAATTTGCAACGGCAATAGCTATAGGCTCACATGTATCTGACTTTAAGATCCTTAGTGCCTCAACGCCCGACCGTGTGCCAAGAATTGAACAGATTAGTTTAAGCCATCTGTTCCTGATAGGCTTATAAGCAGGGCAAACAAACAGGACATGTGCTATTGTTTCCTTCTGTGATGGACATGCAGTACCTGTGTCTTCATTCAGAGGGTGCCATTTACATGAGAAGGATTTGATTGGGAGGGAACCCACTCTAAACTGGTGGTGCAGTTTCCTATTGTTGGGTACAGTAACAAAAAATCCCAGTAGCATTCATACTTGTACCTTTGTTTATGCTCCAGAAATTCCCTCGACAGGGTAGGCCTCGTTTAAGATGAGAATCACTTCAACATAATCATATTCTAGTAGGCAACCTTGAACTCTTTCTTTGAAGGATAAAGATTTCCTGCTGTATTCTCCCATGAGCTACTCATCCCCATATCACTCAAGGTACCTTTTAACCTTCTTAACCAGGAGATCTTACATGAGCTATCATCCCCCCTGGTGTCAAGAAGTGCTTGGGCCTTCAGGGACAGTTCAGGAGTAACCCAGAGCCTTCGCCAATGTGCCACGGGTCTGAATTGAGCTATATCCTCGATTTTGTTGCAGCCCAAATCTAGATAAAGAGGCAACAGTGGTGTTGAGTGTGGGAGACCTAATAGGGCTCTCACAAATTTATTTTGGGCTGCAATCAGGGGTGCCAGATCTTTAAAGCCCCACAGCTCCGTCCCATATAATACCAAGGTGCTGATTTTAGTTTTATATATCTTTATAACAGGCGCCACTGGCTTAGTATAGGAAAGTCTCTGTTCCTTCATAAGTACTCCTGTCAGTTGGGCAAGTTTAAGAGCCAGCATATCAATCTGGAGTTTCCAAATTAGTTTTCTTCCTAATGTGATTCCCAGGTACATAAAAACATCAGTCTGCTCTAGTTGGACTTTATTCATAAAAACACTCCCTTTGATGACTTTACTATTGTGGAGAACCATAAACTTGGTCTTCTCCACATTTACCACAAGGTCATGATCGCGGCAGAGCACCTCAAACCTAGTAAGAGCTGACTGCAGCACCTTCTGAGTCTTGGAAATTATCAGAGTGTCGTCCACAAACATTAGCAGGGGTATCTTCATGCCTGCCAGGTTAGGTGCATCTGTGGAGGAGTTAGAGTAACACTGCACGACCCTTTTAATGAATAGGGAAAACAGGGGTGGTGCGAGGACACACCCCTGGCAAACCCCTTTAGAAATAGGGAACTTATTCGTAACGTCCCCATTTATGCCCCAGCAAACCTGAGCTAAATTGGAATCATATAGGTTAATTTAAATAGCCAATATTTCAGATGGTATCCCCGTATCCATAAAAGTTCTCCACATTTTTGTGCGGGGCACCAAATCAAAAGCTGATGTAAGATCGATAAAGGCTGCGTATAGTGTGCCCCCTCCTATAATGACCACCCGCCAGTAAATAATCATGAACCTAAAAACCTGTTCTGTAGTGCCAGTGTGTGGCCGAAACCCTGCCTGTAATGGTGACATAATATCTGTTTCATCCAATCACATCTAGATTGTACATGATAACATCCTGGCAATGATTTTTTGAATACAGTCAGTGAGACTTATTAGCCTTTAGTTGCCAGGTTCAGATCAATTCCCTTTTTGAAAATTGGGATGATCTCTGCTCCGGACCACGTTTCCGGTATGAGAGCGCCACTAGCTATGGCGTTAGCAAGTAGCTGAATATAGGTCACCCAATTATCCCTATTGTGCATAAACAGGTCCGCTGGTATACAATCTAGGCCGGGAGCCGTGCCTTTCAGGATTCATTTGAGGGCATTTTGGGCCTCTAACCTAAATAAGAGCAGGATGGCGGTAGGGTTGGGCATATTGAATTGATCAATGCTATCATCACTGACAGCAAACTAGGCCTCAAAATGTGAGGTCCACAGTTCGGGTGCGACATGGTTGACAGGGGCTTGGCTTGGTGTGCCATCTATTTCCAAGACATACAGAGTGGGATTTGGATCAGTCCCTTGGTTATGTTTAGAAATCTTTATTAACATTATTATTATTAGGAACACAACAGACATTGACAGATGATAGTGCAAAGAGCACCCAAGTACTGATAAAGTACTGATAATGCAAACAGTTTTTCTTTTTCTTGAAACTGCAATAATAATTTAAATATAGGCTTTAATATTGATACGTATAGAATGAAGAGTGGCTATAACAGCACAGTGGTACAGAGAAGAACATGAAGCGGAGAAGAAGAAAACAAGCGCTGTGAGAACCAGTTTTAAGAGTTAAAGGCACTACCGTGTCTAAAAATGCAGGGGACCCCAATTTTAACTCGGAGAAATAGCTTAAGACATTGGACGCACTGTGCAAGGAAAGTCACACAGATTATAAATCAAACAAGTAGATGTACTACAAAGGGAGTGATCCCCGATTGTGATCGTCAGGTAGTGGGAGGATGATAGAATAGCCAGCACTATATCATAACTGATGAAAGATCCACAGATGTCTCTGAAGATGTGTTCTTGGTCATCCTGTATATCATGGCAGCTGTCATGGCCATAGTCTCAAGCCAATCCTCCAGAGGAGGTATTGTGGCGGCATGTCCATTTAAGCAGAAGGTACAATGTCACTGCTGCTAGAGCAGAGTCTATCCATCGCCTTTCATGATTAGTGATTAAGGCGGTATAATTGTACAAAAAAGTAAAATACACTTACCACTTTGCCGCTCTGTCCCATGTCGTCTCTCCTCCACCATGCAGGAAATAGCCAGGCCCCCCTGAGCTAATCACAACGCTGCAATACAGCATTGTGATTAGTCTGAGAACCGTGGTTCAGTGCACAGACAGGGACTGGGGGCCTGGGCATGTTCGCCATGCAGGCTGTAATGCATCCTGCATGAAGATCATTGATGTGTGCATGACTATTTGGCCGGCCTGAGAGGACCAGTCAAAGCATCATGCACACTTTAGTGTGCCCGCCACTCCTCCCCTGCTCTGTCAGCAGAGCAAGCCACCCACCTGACGTCATGCTGCTGCAGCAGAGAAGAATAAAATGATAATAACACTGCGTTATTATTATTTGTTCCCCTTTCTTTTACTGCCACACAGCAACAGTGTGTGTGTGTGGGGGGGGGATAACATTGTTGAGCTGCTACTGCTGAAAAGTATTAAAGACAATCTTTACAAAGATGCCAATTAAAAGCATTTGCTGCTTTGCAATCCCTCTTTTCAAACAGATTTACCGACATTACTAGGTATGAACCTGACCATGTTATTAGAATACTTTTAAAATATTGCAAGTGATAGAATCCAACCATGCTTTAACAAGCAAATCCAACAGGAATAATACTGAGCCAGTGGGGAAATCACGAAAGACTATGTAAGCACTCACTATATGTATCCTGCACATTATCCAAGTGCAACAGCAATACTTACATGTGGCATGATGTTATTGCATATTAATCTCTCGGTAATTGAAAGAGAAGCTATCAACAGTCAGATGGTAACCTGTGTGGGTGATTTTGAAGTTGATTGAACAAAGTCAAATTCTGCGTGGCAGTGGGGATAAAGAAAGACTGCCATTTCACCTACAGTAGCTAAAATATGTAATCCCACTTGAAAAGTTACAGTCCTCTGCCTCGTTTTGAGGCCAGTCGTATACTTCTTAGGAATTAGAAATAGATGGAAAGAGATGTTTAAAATCCTTGATCATAGTGCGACAGGTTAGCCCCTCGTGACAGCTGACCAGTCACACACATCAAGGTTACTCTTTCCGTCCATTCCCCGCCAGTCAGTCTCACAGCTAAACCCACTTAATGGTTAGGTATGTGTCTGGGACACATACTTTCTTTGTGATTGGCCTGCAACTTAAAGAGGGCAGTGTTGTAACTTTTAAAAAGCGGTGGACCGGCATTTTGTGCTGTTATTGACTCCATACTATCTTATTAACTTTTATAATAACGATTTTAGCTCTACTCCGAATAGGAATTTTATTGAACTTTTCGGAGAACTATCTAAAATAGAGGAAAAGCTCCATTATCAAATAAGCACCAGGACAATATTGGCAGGAGATTTTAATGCCAAGTTTATAACATCAAAAACGAACAATGTACAAATAGATAGGGCATACAAACGGGGCAAAGAACTAGAATGCTTCCTTAATGAACACATCCTAATAGATATAATGGATGTTGACAAAAAGGAGCCACTTATCTATATTCCAACCTTTAGAGGAAGAGATTCTTCTAGTACAGTGGATTATATTTTCATGTCCTCTGACCTAATAGATAGAGTTAATAAGGTTGGCATCCTTGAAACTGCCTTTGGGGACCATAACGCTTTAGAGGTCAACATTGGCTTAGGCCCCACGAATGCCCTTGTTCGATCCCTGGGGGCAAGGGATATTACGGTTTCAACTAACAAATTGAGGTTAAAATGGCGGGGGGTAAATAGTAAACAAGTAACGGACACTATCACAAGCAACCATGGTCCGTTACTTGAATCATGTTCTCTGGATGATGGGAACTATTGCAGAATAGTAAAAGACTTTTCTAAACTCTGCATTACTATTAAATCCCTCTTAAGTGTCCCTATCAAACAAACCGCCCCTGAGCCAAGGTGGTTCGATCGTCACTGCTCGGCAGCAAATAAAGCTCTTCGTAGAGCTTTAAACTGTAAACCGAGAAGTAAAACAGATGTGAGGACCGCTAGACTAAATTATAAAACAGCTACAAGCTCAAGGAAGGCTGCTCTACTAACTGAGCAATGGGAGGCACTAACAACTGCTGCCACCCTGGGGAGCAGCACCACCTTTTGGCCTGCCGTTAAAAAGATGCGGGATATGGGTAAGCAATTAACCCCGACCAGTTGTACCATAGCAAGTGAGCAATGGGAATTGCATTTTTCTAAAATATATGCCAGCCCTGGCGTGGTTTTAGAGGATTATACCCCAGGAACAGTGGAATCCCTAGAAATCACTGTGGGGGAAGTCATCGTGGCCATAAATCAGAGCCTTGGAAACAAGGCACCCGGGCCCGACGGCTTCCCAATAGACATAATTAAGCACAACCCAGAACTCTGGGGAAATATTTTTGTCAACCTTTTTAATAGTCTACCGTTTGCCCCAATACCCGTAACTTGGTCCACGAGCATAATAGTGCCTATTTATAAAAAGGGCGAAAGATCTGAGCCCGCAAATTATAGGCCTATTTCGCTCTTGGACAATACTTTAAAGATCCTGGGTAGGGTACTCTATAATAGAGTTAATGACTGGGCTGAGGAAATGGGGGTACTTGACCGTTGCCAAATGGGTTTTAGACGCAAGGTGGGAACCATCGAACAATGTTTAAATTTAAACCTTTTAATTAGCAAATATAATATTGCTAAGGCGTCTCCCATTTACTTGGCGTTTATGGACTTATCGTCCGCATTTGACCTGGTAAACAGGTCGAAATTGTGGTCGATTCTATTGTCGTATGGCCTGGACCCCCCCCTGGTACACTTCCTTGCCTATTTACACAAAGATACAAAGGCACAAGTACGGATTGACATGGAGGGTACACTCTCTGGTCCAATTAATGTAGAGAGGGGGGTGAGACAGGGGTGCGTTTTAGCACCCCTACTATTTATTATCTACATAAATGGCCTGAGAGACTCCTTAAAAAAGGCTACCCAAGATGTCCCTAAAATTAAAGGTCAGCAACTACCGTGCCTTTTATACGCGGATGACGCTGTGCTTATGGGATTAACACCCAACGCCCTACGGGCACTAGTCAGGGATTTTGCATCATATATGGGGAATTTGGATTTAAAAGTAAATTTTAAAAAATCATTCATCATGTCCTGTGGGCCGGGTGCTAAGCAATTAAATTCTATCACGATAGGAGCTGACAAGCTGCTCCTAACTAAAACATTCCCATATTTAGGTATGGTCTTTGCTGCGAACGGCCTGTGGAGTGGGCATATTGCCCACGCCACAGGCAAGTTCTCAAAGGCCATAAACTCTATTTTATCTCTCCCCAAACCGAGGAAAGTTGGAGCAACTAAAGCAATTTTAAAGATTTATAGGCTCCAATGCATCCCAGTGGCAACTTATGGTGCCGAAATTTGGGGGTCGGTAAAAACCCCCTCAATACAAAGAGAAGAAAATCGGCTCTGTAGGAAGCTACTGGGGGCTCCGATTTCATCGTCAGGGTTTATCTGTCACTCGGAGCTGAATGCACCCTATATTAGTGACTTTATTGCAGCCAGGCCTGCATTATTTTGGCTAGCTATCTGGGTAAACGAATATGCTAGCCTAACACATGACATTTTGAGGGAATGTCTGGTTTGTGATAAATGGAATAAGATCCCATGGTTCCGTGGCATACAAGAGAGTCTGTCTAGTATAGACAGGGGCAACCTCTTTGAAAACCAATCTTGTATACAGAGGGCAGACAAAAAAGTAGTCCAACTTGAACTGTATGCCAGTTACAGGGAAAAAAGATTGTCAGAAGAGATAAAGAAACAAACTGTTGTGTCCTATATTAACAATGGTCTATTAACCCAGCAGCTTCCGTTGTATTTGACTCTACCAATGTGCTACTGGGAAAGATCTCTATTGTTCAGACTGAAAGCAGGAACGGTAAAATTTTTACTTTGTTTTCCTCTGGGACACACTGTAGTTGACAAGACTCCGTGTCCCTGTGACGGAACCAGCAAACAAAATGATGTACATTTCTTCTTCATGTGTAAGTTTTATATGAAATACATTAAATGGTTTTTAGCACCATATTTTAAAAAATGTAGACCCATTTCCCTGAACCAGTCTTATTTGATGCTCTTAAGACTGGAGGATGATGAACTCATATTTCGGACAAGCTGTTTTTTAAAGGTTATTTTTAATGTACGTAGAAGTATGGAATACCCATGAATTATTAATGTCTATTGTTTCTTTCTTGCACTTTTGAAATGCGTGACGTAGTAAATGCACTAATAATGTACCTTATAGTGTCTATTGCACCTATTGTAACTGTAATTGTAAATGCCAATTGTTTTAAAGTGTGCTTTTATGGATTTTTGAAATCCGAATAAAGATTTTTGAATTGAATTGAATTGACTCTTTCTGCATCCTAATATTGACTAAAAGTAATGACACTTGGAAAAAAGCCTATCACCAGGCCCTTTACGTATTTTATGTTTTGACAAGTTTCCAATGATCTTATAATAAAGACTGAATATTCAAACAATCATGCAAACTAAATATTTCTATGGATTTAGGAAGTCATTCATATATTTTGTTTTTATGACACTGTGAATGCATTTGCATTTTACTTTGTAAGTAATGTGGAAGTGCCACTCCAAAAGGTTTTTGTTTTATGTTTTTTTCTTGTGGGCAGGGGCGTGGCTGTATATACTAAGTCATATGGTAAGCCTGCAAGTAGTATTTGAAAATGGCACCTGCGCACCAAGGCCCATATCACAGATAGGGCGCACTGTCCTTTGTTTGCACCACTGTGCAACTTTAAACAGGTGCGTCAGGCATAACCGGGCCAGTGCGCCCAATTAAAATGAATGTGCTGCCTTCAAAGCAGCTGTACACCTGTGCCTTTCCTGGGGGCAGCACATTCAGTGAAGTAGGGTGAAGTTCTGTGTTTCAAAGTGCAGGTGGCATTCTACCTGCACTTTAAGAGGTGGTAAGAGATCCTCTGGCGGGCAGGTGATGTGAGTGACTACATGAGTGTATCCAGGAGGTCCATGGGATCCCCTCTCCCCCTCCAAAAGGGCACCACGTTTTTGTAGCACATTGTCAGTGTGCCTCCTAAAGACCTGTTTGCCTGCATCCATAATATCACAGGTACAGAGACAAAGTGATTCCCTCATTTGCATGGGGCTACAACTCATGCAAAGGAGAGAACATCCTGTGAAAATAGTACTGGTGTTACATGTGCACCAGTTGCTATCGGAATTTTAGAAGGGGTAGCACTAGCATCTGCAGCCCCTTCTATAATACCATAGTGTGCCAATGGCACAAAAAGTAGATGCAAAGACCTGTTGCACCCCTGTAGGCACTATGTGTAATATGGCTCCTGGTGGTCTTGGGTTCCCCGTGGGAAAATGGGTTACTGGTTGAAGGAGGAGAAACGCTACTCAAGCAGCAACCACAATTCTTGTCAGGATGAAACACGAGCAAACTCCAAATTACCCAGAGCTTAACACTGCTTAACCCTCTGTAAGTTTGGCAAAAAAGCAGTTAGGCTTAACTTAAAGGCAATGTGGAAGTTTTTATGGAGGTCTTCAAACAGTAATAAAGTGAAAACACAACACAAGAAAAAATCCCACACCAATTTAGAAAAATAGATCAAAATGTAATAAATTATTTCAGATGGAAATGACAAAATCCAATCAGTAGTACCTGTGATATGCAATTTTATAGTTTTAAGCAAAAGTAGTTCCTCAAAAACACAAACTGTGGTTATCTGGTCGTGCTGAACCTAGGCAAAGTCACAAGTGCAGGGCCATTGCAATTGAGCATGGGCCAAATATAGGGACCAAGTTAGGCCAGCTGAACTGAGTATCTTAAATCCTGGTTTGCTGAGCATTGTGAAATCCCGCTTTGAGGATGCGTCATGCAGCAGCAGTTCCATGGAAGCTGCAGTTCTGCATTGTCACAGAGAATGCAGCTGATAAGGGGTTCGCAATGTGAAGGTCTGAGTCAAGGATGCACCGTGCAGCAGTTGTTCTGCTCATATGACTACAGCAGGGCAGGCAGGGCACCTTCAGGCCCGTGGCACCACCTGGAGGGTTCAAGGTGGTTGAAGGTATTTCTGTCCATGAGGCTCTGCTCAGGAGGCCAGCCAACTTGCCCTTCGAGTCACTCTCAGGGTCCTGGGTTCAAGAGGCAGGTCCAGTCCTTTTCACAAAGGCAGCAGGGCAGCAGAGTAGCAGTCCTTTTTGCAGAGCAACACAGCAGTCCTTCTAAATCTTCCACAGGTCCAGAGGTGTACTGGAGAGTTGGGTCTAGAAGATTTTGGAGGGTTCCACCCCCAGAGGTGTTTGGAATTTCCTGCCTCCCTGCCCTCTCCCATGTTGTCTGGAGACACAAAAGACTGGTGTAAAACCCTTTGTGAGTGAGACCAGGCAGAGCCTTTTGTGATGTGTAAGAATGGTAGTTAACAGTTTCACAGATGTGTTTGTATTAAATGGGAATGAAAGAAATTTTTCCTGAAGAAGGTGTTGGCTACCAATTGATGGCCCACCGAAACGCGTCGATGCCTATATGAGTGGACAGTGCTTAAAGTTGTTTGAGACAATTGTTCTATATGAAACGAAAAAACCTGAACCAATATTGATCTCTTTGTATGACCCTCTGCTAATAGGAATTATTTTTCCTTCATACTGTTCCCATTGTTTACATTCTTGTTTATATATGTGGTAATTTTTGCAATTGTTTTATATTTTTTAAATGAAGTAGAAATTTATTTCTGATAGGATCGATTGTGTGATATATGTCTGACATAATTTTAATAATTTTGGAATAAATTTTGCGCATATTTTTATAATTTGTTATTTTAACATTTCCTCTTTGTTCAAATCTCACTCTTAATATTGTTACCTTTTGACATAACGTTTGTTGGATGAGTGATTTCACCCAAAGGGGATTTTTGTTTTAACAATTGTTGGCTGGTACCCAACCCCTTTGGCTACTGGGTCCCTCACTCTTTGATTAGAGATATTGTGCACAGCCCGTTGGGCTGGAGAACTTCTTACTGTCAAATTAATATTATATTGGTTGTGAATAATTTATCCCCAATGGATCAATTTAGGACCTTTGGGTTCAGTGACGATCAGTTGAACCGAATTATTAACACAAAAAATGGCAATAGAATAACGGTTGTCTCCGGGAAAGGAGGAAATTGGGGCAAATTACTTAACTTAAAAAAGAAATTGATTCGTACTGAGGCCCATGCAGATTTTTTAATAGAATATGTTAAACCGGGTACCATTCCCATTGGCCTTCAGGTATGGAATGAGCCGGGCCTATTCATTGAGAATAGGAAATTCCTGGAGACATGGACTATGATTTCCAATAGATGCAGCAGAGAGGGGATGCTTCTAATTATTGAAACAGCCCATGAACTCATAATAATAGAAAAGGAAGCCATTGAAAAACTTGAACTTGAATTGAAAAATTGTCTAGCTTTTGAAGCTGCTAAGAGAAAGCTTGATGATATAAATAAAGATGTAGAAGGCTACAGTGAATACCTACTTAATAAGAAAACTAATAAACTCAAGAAAGATATTGAGAGATTCTCTGAGGAAAGAACTTATCCATTCCTGTAGGAAAAATATTATCAACAAAAAATGAGGGAAACTGGGAAAGGCCCCAAAATAAGCAGATCTATACCAGGGGAGGGAGGAAACAGATCACCTTCTCTGATACATCCGGATCCAGTAGTGAAGATGAAGGTCCTCATAGAGATGAGTCTGCAGGCAGAACCAATAGTAGAGATCGGGGGCGTTTTTTAGACTCACGTCCGAAGAGAGCTCAATGATTCAATGGGGGCACGGGGAGAGGCCAGTTCAATCGGGGCCATCCTCCACAACAACAGGAATATATGAGCACAAGGAACAAGCGGTACTGGCGATCGACAGAGTACCAGTAAATAACCTATAGGCCACAATTCTCAGTGATATTGACATTGGGGTTTTAAGTAGAGGCTTTAGCTTTGTGCTTTCCACTAATGTAGACTAATTTCAATTAGAAAAGGATATGCGCTCTTTTTTTCGAAAGGTGAGGCTTAGGAGATTTTTTGAAAATATGGACACAAGGGAGCATGATAATGCGTCAGGGTTTAGACCTAAGTCATCGTTTATTCCGACCTTGGCTATGGTTGGCAAACATATGGAAGCATTCGAGATGGCTGTTGAGAGTGGTATTCAGACTATCTTAGAGAATGGAAATAGACCCAGTAGCTATAAAATTAATAGGGAAGAAAAAATAGCTTTGAACATCTTGAAAGAAGACAGGTCCCTTACTATCAAACCTGCTGATAAAGGCGTGGGGGTCGTAGTTTTCAACACCTTAGACTATGAAGCTAGGATGTACAAACTTCTGGATGTAAAAGAACACTATGTACGTGTTAAATCAAATAGTCTTTCTATGATTTCTAGGGAATGTTCGGCTCTTCTTTTGGAGGCTAAAGAATGTAACTGGATCTGTGAAGAAGAAATAAAATTTCTTAATCATGTGGAACCCAGAATTCCAGCTATCTATGGCTTACCTAAGGTGCACGAACATAGCACTGATCCACCAATGAGACCCATAGTCAGCAGTATTGACTCCTTGCTTGAGCCGATAAGTAAATATGTCGATCACTTTTTGCGACTGATTGTATGTGGCCTTCAATCTTATGTGAGAGATTCTGCACCTATCATCTCCCTCATTGAGGGTAGGTTCTGTAGAGAGACTCAGGGCCAGATGTAGGTAATTCATATTTACCGACTCTTAAATACCGAATTTTACCGATTCGGTATTTAAGAGTCGGTAAATATGAAGGGGGGAGATGTAGGTATTTCAGATTCTGTAAATACCGAATCATTAAGATTCGGTATTTACCGAATCTGTAAATACCAAATCGGTATTGACCATTGATTCCTATGGGCCGTGAAGCCCATAGGAATCAATGGGCAATACCGATTCTGTAATTACAGAATCGGTAAATACCGAATTTTGCAAGGGTGCAGGGGGTGTCACTTTGACACCCTCCGGCACCCCAAAAATAGGCATGTGCGCCATGTGGCACACAGACATGCCCTAATGGATGTCTGTCTGTCACATGGCTAGGTGTGCATGCACACATGTGCATGCACACCTGAATTCGGTATTTTAACACCCAATTGGATTGGGTGTTAAAATACCGAATCTGAAAGGCCTGCGGCACTCAAAGTTGTGCTAACTACATGTGCTTTTACAGACTCGGTATTTTTACCGAGTCTGTATTTACCGATTCGGTAATTTTACCGAATCTGTAAATACAGATTCGGTAAAATACAGATTCTGTAAAGCATGCTCCTACATTAGAAAACCCTAATACCGGTCGGAAACGGCCGAAATCGGCCATTTCCGACAGGTATTAGGGCTCCTACATCGGGCCCTCAGTGTCTGGTTACCCTAGACTTTGAGTCTCTCTATACGAATATCCCGCAGGAAGACACTGTCAATGTGATTGATGACATCTTGGAAAGTCAGGACCTGAGAGGGGCCAATAAGGACTTTATTGTTAGGTGTGTTAGACTCATTTTGATGAACAACGTTTTTTTATTGAAGGATGAACATTTCAAACAGTTGAAGGTGACCAGCATGGGGGCCTCTTGTGCCCCCAGTCTGGCCTGCCTTTATGTTGGACAATTTGAGGCCAAGCATATTTACAACAAATTGGCTCCCTTTTTCGGGCATGTACCGCTACATTGACAATATTTTCTATATATGGGAAGGTTCAATTGAGGAGTTAGAGGTATTCCTATCCTGGCTAAATCTGGGTGACCCTAACCTTAGATTTAAATCTTATCTCAGTAACTCTAGGGTGGACTTCCGTGATATTTCTATTAAGGACACAAATGGAGTTTTGGAGGTTGAGCTCTTTACAAAACCTATGGCCTAGAACACCCTCCTCCATTTCTCGAGTTTTCACCCTAAATCACAGAGGGAGAGCATTCCTTTCAGCCAATTTCTCCGGCTGAGGAGAAATTGCTCTGATTTAGGTGATTTCTATAAACGTGCAGAAAATCTAAAAAAGAAGCTCAAAGATAGAGGCTACCCCAGAAAATTGTTGTCCCACTCACTAAAAAGAGCAAGATTCTATAATCGGGATGCTTTGATCAATAAATCTGAGAGGACTAGGGAACCACTGAACAAGGTTGTCTTTGTCAGTAAGTTTTCTAATTTGAGCAATCAAATCGTGGATGTAGTAAATAAAAATTGGCATATTTTAAACCATGACGTAGAAGTGAAGCTAGAGAAATCCATGATCACTTTAAAAAAAAAAAAAACCTACGTGATCTATTAGTACATACTTACAGGGAAGACAACCAAGATAGCCAGAGAACACTGATAAATACTATAGCAATTGAAATACTATAGCAATTGGAAATGTTAGATGTGGAACCTGTAATATCTGCCCCCAATGTTTGCAAGCCACGGAAATAACACATAATGGTGTGTTAGTGAAATCCAGAACAATTAGTAACTGCAAAAGTAAAAACATAGTATATTTACTATTGTGCCTGTGTGGTCTTGAATACATTGGTGAGACTGGTAGGGAGGCGCGTGTTAGGTTTCAGGAGCACAAATCTGCCATCAAGACTAAAAATATTACTGCACCTTTAGTTGCCCACTTCGTTGAATGTGGCCATGGTGAAAATGATTTCATATGGTATGTCCTGTAAAAAGTTAAAATAGGAAAAAGAGGAGGGAATATTCAAACAAAGCGGAAAATGCGCGAACAGTGGTATATTTCTCTTTTTAACACTGTTCGCAAGGGCCTTAACTCTAAAGAAGAATGGGATAGATTGATAGGGGCCATATAATGGATGGGTCTTGAATTCATGATCCCAGACTCTGAGTGAGTGGTTTTTGCTCCCACTGCCACTAGTTACCATTTGTTTTATATTTGTGGATATTGAAAAACATTAACGCTAAATACTACAAGAAGTAACTTTGTTTCGCGGGTTGTCTAGGTCCTATCCAAATATCTCTACTTTATGTTGAGATACAGAGGAATTAAGTGCACAAACCGTTAGTCGGCAGATGGATAATAGATTACGGCTGTTTTTTCTGCATACCTGTTGTAAACACGAGGTGTTTCGTGTGTTTTACTATGCGGCTTCTTTTTTCCGTATGTGGACCGCAAGTGCTCTAATGCGGAAGAGTTTTATTGGGTGCCTCCGCGTTGTTCTACGCACTAGTTGTCTTTTGCGCTGGCCGGAAATAGTTTTTGTAGGGTGTTTCCGTTATGGTCTACGCACTAGTTTTAGTTTTTGGGGCTGGCTGCAAACGGTCGTTGCCGGATTGCGTACTGGAAATTGAATAGTGATGTATGATCATTCGGTACGGTGCTACACGAGTATTTAAACGAGCCCATACTCGGTGGCGGGTAGTACGGTACTTTTCAATGCTGGAGGCGTGCGCCCCGTGCATTTAATTTTGACATACAGGTATGTGAATTGCTGTTGGGTTGTTCCTGCGGGATGTAGATACTTATGTTATTAGGCAGGATGTAGAGGGAAGGCTTAATAGATTGCTGCTTTCTCATTTTTCTTATAGATTAACCACTTGTGGGTGTTTTAATATATTGGAACTATTGGGCTAGTCCATACCGTGGAAGGGACTAGGATCATGTGAGAGTGGCCGTTCCTGACGTAATATTTGGCCTTTGAACAATTGCTGAATGTAAGTGCGATATTGGAATCACTGATTGCTCCTGTCCGCAAATTTTAAATATACGATAGCTAATAGAGAAAAGGCTTAATATTATGTTGTCCTTTTCCTGTAGATATTGCGGGTGGTTTTTTATACTCTACCAGAACAATTTGGGTAGTTCTGTGTGCTGAAGAATTTAGGACTAATTGCGTGTGGCCGTCTCTGTCTAAATAAGTGGAGATAGTATATATACTATACGTAAGTGCCATATTTGGATTTTTCATATATGAAGGGCTGTAGATGGGTCCGTCTGTGAGAGATAGACGTGTAGATAGGCGAGTGCAGTGCTTGTAGGTAATATGTGTTTCTGCTCTGACCTCGTTAATAGGTATAGAAGAGGTATCTTGATACTTTTTAGCTTTTTGATCCCTATGGTGGCCTGTTAAATCTTAAACTCTAGAAGACAACCAGTATTACTAGGATTTGGGTTTACCAACGTCTAGGTCTAAATTATTAGTATCATTTTTTTTTTATCTTTTCTTTTAGAGTGATGTTTACCAAAATTATTTTTCAGAGTTTATGATTACCAAATTTACGCAAACAGCATTAAAAGATTACTCCACTGCCAAGAGTCGGCGGATTCTACCTATTTGATAGAGGTTAGTTCAATAACTATAAAGAAATACCTGCAATTATAACATCAGGTAACTGCGACTAATTGGGAAAACATATCTCTTGATTCTTTATTCCCTTTCTGCAGATATTGACAGAATCTTTAATGCACCAATTATCCAAACACAGGAGGCCTTTTCAGTCCCATATTTAAAGGTAATTGTATAAAATTAGAAACTTGAACCCTACATGGCATGATGTAATTTTTCATGCCTTGTTCTGGTTTACTCTCTAGCACCCGTTAACTCAGCCTTTCATCCTTCTGATGAATTCCAATGAGGTCGGTAACAATAAACATCTGTCATTCAGTGTCTTTCTGGGTGAATGTGCACTTTAAAAATACACGTCATGTTATGCAATTTCCAACCAGGAGCACCACCAGGAAGTCTGAGCTCTAAATGGCACTAAGGGCCTGAGCAGACATTCACCATCCATTGGTTGAAGCCACAGAAAATGATAATGAGTTGGAAAGACAAGGACAGGATTTCCCTGAGAAGTAGGCTTCAGCTGAGGGGAATAACTTAACCCCCGAATTTAAATTCCCTGCCAAAGATGGGAGCAATGTGTCTTTCTGCAGCCTGTCCTCAGAGGAGCTGGTGGAGAGGAAGGCAGAGAGGGAGTTTAAGCTGCAGATGGCCCACTTGAGAATGGAAGAAAGGAATCTGACCATAGAGGAAATGAATGATGCGAGAGCGGCTGCATCAGAGTTTTTGCCAAACTTCATGCTCGCCAGGAGAGTGCGAAGTCAACAAATTCTGCAAACTCTGCTCGCGGAGCGAAGTTAAATGCCCACTCTTACTTGTAACTGTGTCCCGGCCCGGAGCAACTTGATTTCCACAGTCACTTAAATCTAGACTTAGGAGTTCATTTCTTCTTAAAAGATCTTGCAAATTGAATTGATCAGCTTGATCAAAGATCACAGATACATGTTGAATTAAAAGTGGTACAGTGCAGAAACCTACGGCACTCGACAATGCAAACATAATTCCAGAGAAGAGAAAAAAGTAACCAGTATTGGCAGCTCCTCCTCTAGGGCTGAAGAGCGTGCGAGAAGCAGAAACATAAAGTGGTAATAACTACCATTTTATGTTTCTGCTTCTTGCACTGCGAGAAAACAGAAGAGAAGGGTTTGTTTGGTTGCAGGCGGGCGGGTGGGCGATGCTGCTCTCAAGCAGAGGAGGAATAGTGTGTCAACTATTGAAGGCGCAATGACTGTTTGTTCGTCCCTCTGGGGCCCCACAAACTAGTCAGGCTCACTCTGCCCTTTCTCCAGGCAGGCTGCAATACAGCCTACATGGGGAATATGGTCTCCCCATAAGCCCCTGGCTGGGAGGCATTCAGCCTTGTGATTGGCTTAGGGAAGGGGAGGGAGGCTGCCTGCTTCCTGTTCCTGCTGGAGGTAGGACAGCAGGGGCAGGCGCCGATCAGGACTGGTGCAGGGGAAGCACGTGACCTGGCCAGCAGACAGGTATGCTTTTACTTTATTATATTTTTAAGCCCCCATCCTCCCCGCACGACCCCCGATTAAAGTCAGAGATGGTCAATCTTCATGAAAGGTTGGCAAGTGAATATTTTCATTGTCACTGATGTATTGTCATAGGGTAAAAACGTAGTCAGTAGAAAAGATGGAGGTAGAGGGGATTAGGCAAATGTCAGGTGGTAGAGAGTTCCATATCTTAGGTGCAATAATCGAGAATGGTCGGACACCCGTTTTATTTTTGTGGGTTCGTGGGGTTCAGAAGCAAGGTGTGTACACTAAGCGAGGATCTGCTGCCCCTTGATTTTTCTAGCTTTCGAGCCAGATAACTAGGGGTATTGACTGTTAATGCTTTATTTATTTATTTTATTTTTATTTTTAGTGTCTTCTATAGCGCGAACATGACCCTGCACAGGGTATCAGAGCGCTTTACAATAGCATATAAACAACATTCTTACCTTTACATGTTACTAGCCATTGGTGATTGCGGTATTAGCAATTCCCTAAGGGCTAACACAACCAAAAAGTTCACAGATAGATTTCCATAAAGTCTTTAGAACTTAAAAGAGATCAAAACTAGTATAACATTCCAACCTAGTACAGTGAGCTGCTTGTGTGAAAATTCTACCAGCTAGGCAGAATGAAATACATGAAGAACAGTTTTAAGGAATTAAGGGAGATATTTCCTCATATAAAACGATTTTGCTTCCTTTTTAAATTTTGCGATGGTTGGAATTCTTCTCAAGTCCGGGGGAAGGGCGCTTCAAATTCTTGCTGCAGCCCCTGAGAATGCTTCATGCAAGCAATTTTCAGTTGAATTCTTGCTTCGTGCGGTAGCCAGTTTAAGGAGTTAAGGGCCAGTGAGATGTGTGTGTTTCTTTTAGTTCCGAGGACCAGTCTGGCTGCCGCATTGAGGGAGGCTCTGAGAGGGGCCAATTTGTGACAAGGTAGGCCACATAGTGTGGCACTACCATAATCCAGTCTGGGCAATACAAGAGCTTGGATCCCTTCTTTTAGGTCTTCATGTGGAAGAAAGGGTTTAAGTTTCCACAAGATGCTCAGTTAGTAGTTCACTCCTTTTTAGGCTGCACTAATGTGATCCTGCATATTCAGGTGTTTGTCTAATGTAATACCTAAGGATCTAGCCATGTCTACCCTGTGGGGGCGAGCATTTGAGGGCTGTAAGGTGTTTCAACCAAAGATCAATCTTGGGGATGTTGTTCGGGGGAAAGATGAGAAGAAATTCAGTGTAAGCTGCGTTGAGTTTGAGATTGTAATCCATGAGTCAGAGGAGTGTATTTTGTAAAATGGAAGTGAGGGAAATAATGTCCTCAGGGGAGGCAATTTTGAGTTACAGCTGAATGGTGATGGATGTTAGTAGATTTAGGTGGTTTGCTTAGACAGAGATTGATTCATTTTGACTCTTAGGGATCTGGTTTGGAGTAATAAAGAGAACCATCTTAATCCGACTCCTGATAAACCCATCCTTAGTTCCAGTAAGTTCGGTAGATTATCATGTTTGATGGTGTCAAAGGCAGCCGATAAATCAAGCACTATCTGAAGGCATGATTTATTTCGATCTAGCATTTTTAGTATGTCATCCACAATATGAGTAAGTGCAGATTCAGTGCTGTGATCATGACGGAAACCTGATTGGAGTTGATCGAGGAGTTGATAGTTGTCTATGTGATTGCAGAGTTGGCTCTGAACACATTTTTCTAGGAGATTTGCCACAGGAGGGATGTTGGAGACGGGTTGGAAGTTATTAGGGTCAGAGCAGTCTGCCATGGTTTTTTTTAAAGTGGGTTTACTTGTCCTACTTTTAGGCAGTCAGGGACAATGCCTTGACGTAGTGAGGCATTTACAATCTTGGTCCATAGGGGTAGAATATAGGTTTTGATCTCTTTGAATATGAGCAACGGAAGTAAATCAGTAAAGTGATTAGATGGGTTTAAAGAAGAAAGAATATTGTACATGTAAAAACTGCTGATTGGGGAGAAGGTGTTCCAAGAGGCATTATTTTTTTCTTTTGTATAGTGGGAGGTGTATGAGAAATTGAATGGGGTAACCGATAGAAGTTCCTTTGCTAGTTGTAGTTCGTTCTCTATCTTTGTGTTTTTTCCTTGAAGAAGGCGGCCAGTTCTTCGCAATTTGGAAGGGTGCTGGATCCGGAGTCTAACGGGTTTGATGTATTACGTGATTGCTGCTTGACTATTTCTAATAGTGTTTGGGCCTATTTCTGGCTTATTCAAGCTGAGCTCTAAGAAAATTAGCTTTCACTTGTCTTATTTCTTATGTTGTAAGTGTTCCTTTTAGGCGTTTTAGAAGTTCCAATGATGGGGAAGATCTCCAAGCTCTTTCTGCTATTCTTTCTTTGCAAATACAAAATAATTTCAATCAATATGTCTAATGGTACTCCCCTGAGGCGGAAAGCCTGAGGATTAGGTCTTTGGATTAAGTTTTAATCAGAACTGTTTTTAGGAGCCTTGCAGACGAACTTTAATAAATTTGTGCGTCGCTGCTAATTTTAAGAATATTTCCTCACCGTTATTTTACTTTACTCCCTGGTGACTCATTCCTGCTCATCGACAATTCCTGACCCCCCGCGCAGCCGATTAGGCGCTGCTGCGGTAGGGGGCCCAGGGAACCGCCATCTTGGGGGTAGGCCAGGTCGGCGGTCTAGCTCTCGCTGCCTCCCGCCCGCCCAGAGACATAAAAAATGCGCCGGTAAGCGCGCACACTGCTGGTACTTCCCTGAGGCGGAAAGCCGGGGGATTAGGTCTTTGGACTAAGTTTTAATCAGAACTGTTTTTAGGAGCCTTGCAGACGAACTTTAAAAAATGTGTGCGTCGCTGCTAATTTTAAGAATATTTCCTCACCGTTATTTTACTTTTCTCCCTGGTGACTCATTCCTGCTCATCGACACTTCCTGACCCCCCGCGCAGCCGATTAGGCGCTGCTGCGGTAGGGGGCACAGGGAACCGCCATCTTGGGGGTAGGCCAGGTCGGCGGTCTAGCTCTCGCTGCCTCCCGCCCGCCCAGAGACATAAAAAACGCGCCGGTAAGCGCCGCGCACTGCTGGTACTCCCCTGAGGTGGAAAGCCGGGGGATTAGGTCTTTGGATTAAGTTTTAATCAGAACTGTTTTTAGGAGCCTTGCAGACGAACTTTAATAAATGTGTGCGTCGCTGCTAATTTTAAGAATATTTCCTCACCATTATTTTACTTTACTCCCTGGTGACTCATTCCTGCTCATCGACACTTCCTGACCCCCGCGCAGCCGATTAGGTGCTGCTGCGGTAGGGGGCACAGGGAACCGCCATCTTGGGGGTAGGTCAGGTTGGCGGTCTAGCTCTCGCTGACTCCTGCCCTTCTCTTTCTCCTTTAAATGGCGGCAGGGGTTTGTCCGCACAGCGGGCGGGCGCAGCGGGCACGCCGGCGGCGCACCAAAGGCAAGCCCGTCCGCGCCGGATCCGCGCCTAGCGCCATGACCCCATGTTCACAGCCTTCTGGAGCTCCGTCAAGACGGGCATTCAGTCGAGATCAGCTGCTGAAGTTAAATCCTGTTGTGGCAAAGTGGGCTGTACTACTCTTAGGCCTGACATGGAAAGTCAGATAAGCCCGCATCGGTGCACATCATGTCTGCTTCCTCTCCCTGTGTTCATCTGGGATCGGATCCGGTCACCCTTCAGGACCTTCTCCTTTAAAGAGGTGCGGGGGGAGCACAATACGAGCTGCCTCCTGATCAACACAAGATCCCTGGTAAAGCATAGTGTGGAGTGTGCAGAGTTGATACAGAATAGAAACATAAAAATCGCCTTTATTACAGAGACTTGGACTGATGCAGCTTCTGGGCCAGATTTAGTAAAAGCAACCCCACCAAACTATCTGAACTTTGTCTCGGATAGGCCAGGGAAAAGGGGAGGGGGCCTGGCTATTATCTATCAGGCCTCCATCCAAGGGTCCTTTCAGCCAAAGGCTTTTAAAACATGCAAAGCCTTGGGGTTTAAGCTCTTGCTATCTAACCATCAGTCCCTCAAAGGCTGTCTTCTTTATAGACCCCCAGGGCCAAAGGCCCGGTTTCTGGAAGAGATGAGCGATATCCTAGAGGAAGCTTTGTGCGTTAACTCCTTCACAGCCCTGGGTGACTTTAATTTTCATCTAGAGGGCAGTTCTGACCCGGACACGCTCACACTATCTGACGCAATGCACGGGGCAGGACGTTCTCAGCGGGTCGAAGGAGCGACGCACTTGGCTGGACATACGCTAGATGGGATCTTTACGAATAACTCAGATCTAAAATTTGTAAAGTCCGAACCCATGGCCTGGTCAGACCACGCCGCGGAGTTGTTCAACATATCTAGCCCTCCGCTGCGTAAGTTAACGCATGGTAGGAATACCGCAATGACTTGCAGGCCCTGGAAAAAACTTGATGGCAATGCTTTGGAGGAGCTTTTGGTGTCTTCCAGGACAGTGCTGCCAACTGATGTGAACAGAGCGGCTGCCAGGTACATGGAATGGATCGATCAGGCCTGTTGCACCCTAGCCCCGCCGAAAGTGTGCCGCCCGATGAGATCGGCACCGTCAACCCCATGGTTTACGGATGAACTTAGAGATGCCAAAACTGTCTGTAAGAAGCTGGAACGCATTTGGCGCTCCAACTACAATGATACAGACAAGGTCAAATTAAAAGCTTCCCAAAGGGTGTACAAAGATCTCATAAGGCAGGCTAAGAGTGTTTATTTCACTGATCGGATTGAGAGGGCAAAGAATTCTTCTAGGGAGCTCTTTGATACAGTTGCTGGCTTGGCTACTCCCAAGCCAGTGATCGTTCCTCCAAGCCTGGAACTATGTGAGTCTTTAGCTGAGTTCTTCCTCAACAAGGTGCAAGCTATCTTCACCACTCTTAAAACACAGGTAACCACAAGCTTACTTGATGGCTCACATAGGACTCCAGCGAGTATCCCTCAGGAAGAGAAATTTTTGGCGTTTGAGCCAGTATGCACTGCAGACATTCTTAGCCTGCTGCACGCAACTAAATCAGGTTCCCCCCTTGACCCCTGCCCAGCATCAGTAGCTAAGTTGGCAGCCCTTCCAATTGCTGACTCCCTAGCTGCGCTGTTTAGCAGATGTTTGATGTGGGTGATTTTCCTACATGCTGGAAATGGGCCTCCATTTTTCCCCTGCTTAAGAAGCCCTCATTGGATATCACTGATCCAAACAGTTACAGGCCCATTGCTAGGCTGCCGCTCCTTGCTAAATTAGTTGAAAAAGCCATGAACCTCCAGCTGTGTGCCTTTCTGCGTTCGTCACAGGGCCTGGACTCAGCCCAACATGGGTTCAGGGAAGGTCACAGTACTGATACCGCCCTGATTAAATCCACGGAGGAGGTCAGGAAGGCTCTGGATGCAGGAGGGCAAGCGGTGCTGGTCCTCCTCGATTTATCTGCAGCCTTCGATACGGTCCCCCATAATGTGTTGGTGGACCATTTAGAGGACTGTGGGATTCAGGGGAGAGCACTGAGTATCCTGAAACCCTTTCTGAGGAACAGGGTTCAGGTGATGGCAATGGGAGATTTTGAACTCCCAGGGGGGGACCCTCAGGGATCCTCCCTAAGCCCCACACTATTTAACCTTTAGGTCTCCTCTCTTGCCCCGGTGATCCGATCCTACGGGTTCGAGTTAACATCGTATGCCGATGATACACAGATCGTGGTATCATTGCTTCCGGGGAATAATCCAGGCGTGGCTGCCAGGTTTCAGGATTGCATGAAGGCAGTTAGCAGCTGGATGGAGAAAAGCTGTTTAAAGTTGAACTCCTCTAAAACGGAGGTGCTACTTTTTGGGTCTAACTCCAACCTTTGGAGTCCGGAGTGGTGGCCGGAAGACATGGGATCCCCTCCTTCCCCGGCTACGAAGGTGAAGAACTTAGGAGTGATTATTGACGACCAACTCTCCTATAAACCCCAAGTAAAGGCTCTTTCCTCATCCATCCATTGGACCTTGAAAATTATCAGGAAGATCCTCCCTTTTCTACCAGTAGGGAGTAGAAAGACGGTGGTGTCAGCCCTCGTGCTCTCCCGCCTTGATTACTGCAACAGCCTTCTCCTAGAGGCTCAACAGGGGCTGCTTAACAAGCTGCAGGTTTTACAAAACGCGGCGGCCCGTCTTATTGTTGGTCTGCCGAAATTTGCATCCGTTTCCAGGGAGTTGGATAAGCTGCACTGGCTCCCCGTGCGGAAACGGATCAGGTTCAAGTCCCTCTGCATTGTTTACAAAGCGCTCCATGGAATAGGCCCAATGTTCCTCCAGCAGCTGTTCCAATGGTACATGCCGGAAAGACAACTAAGGTCGGCTAACTTGGGGCTGATCAAGACTGCTCGTATTAGGAAGGTGCGCTGGGGGGGCCGAAGTTTCGCTAGAGGGGCAGCGGTGGCCTGGAATGCCCTTCCTCTGGCCCTAAAGCAAAGTGCCAACCTTTTGGCCTTCCGAAAAAAACTGAAAACTTGGCTATTTTCGACCTAGATCAGTGGCCGGAAACTCAGGGAGCTACCACTTTAGCGCCAGGACACAGGTTGGTATTAGTGCGCTCTACAAATGGTATAAATAAATAATGAAACTAAAATTGTATTTCATTCACTCACTTTATCTGCTTTACTAATTTTGTTTGTTAGCTACTATTTGGATAGAGCACGTTATAGCAAAAACAGACAATATGCCTTCTTCATATGTTTACTCCTTAAGTTAATCCATGTATCAACATCCCTCTTATGAAACATTCTTGGCAAACATCAAGATGGAAATCGTTGAGAGACAATGGTGAAATGCATTATTTTCCTCTGATCTTATCCACTGCAGACAAGCATAAAATGTTTTACAGTATTTTATCTTTTAATAAATCGAACTGTCCTCGGTTATTAAGTGTAATCTCATGTCGTTCTCTAACTTATTATGAGAGACATAACATAACTTTGATAATTGCATAATTGTATTTTACATTCTCAGACGAGCTGCGTTTTAGAACGATAACGAGGGTTGCCCAAGATCAAATGTTCTCAAATAAGCACTTCTATGCTTGCGCTCAACTCTGAAATCCAAAACTGTAGTCTCTACTTGTTAGATGAACTGCTGTTTTAGCCAGAATAAGCTGAAAACAGAGAGGCAAGTAAATTATCTCTTCCATTGTTCTGCGGTTATGTCTAATGTAAATAAGTTAGCGCTGTATATGCTCATTAGGATGCTGGCTTTGAGCTCCCACAACTTGCATACATAGGTTTCCTGTCGAGAAAAGGGTCAAGTTTACACCTTTCGTCACATGCAGGAAAGTGAAGTTAAGAGTGCTGATTAGTAATAGAAAACATGATTTAGTCATTATTGATCAGATTCTAGATTGGTCTCAGCAGCCACTGATCTCACCCCAGACACCTACAATTTAAGGGTGCCCCCTGGCACGTCACAATTCTTAGATCTTTGACATTTGAAAAACAAACTCAGCACTCAAAATTGTGATGCACTAATTGTAAATATTTAAATATGAGCCCCCCTTAGACGAATGTAATGCATGTAATCCGATGTGGGGATAAAATCCTTTTTCATAATCCATCTTCACATAAAATTAAATTTTGAGCAAACAAATATCTAATTTGTTATCGCCTGCAAAGGCATTTCGTTTTTTTCAAAATTATCTAGGGCTCTGAAATATATGTACAATATACACTATGATAAGTATTTACAAGACATGCCATTACAAACAAAACAGACAAAAAAAATCCAGCGAAAAGTAACCAGAAACCCGAGTTAAAAGATAGAACATCTAGAGTAACAGTAACATCACACCTGCCAATACACCAGTCGAAATAAATTACTTATTTACCTTTATCAAATCTATTTATTTTCTTGAAAGGCAGAAGATAAGCATACAAATGTCATAACAACGCATCACGATGGAGCTATTGGTCACATTGGGTGCAATACCACATACATTTTAACTTTTGACACAACAGTATACACTTAAGTGCAAAGTGGTATCATGGTCTGCAACTCAAACCAAATGTATTTCATGATATTGTAATAGCCCCCATACCCAAACAGAGCCGTGCCATGATAATTCATACAAATAGGCTATCTAATGTGTCACCTTAATAGTATTACATTGTCATCTTTAGTGCAAGTGTACTTAAATATACATTAGCGGACTGGATGGATTAGTCTGTAACAATTTTGAGTGCGTAGTATGTTTTTCAAATTCTGTTATGGGACATGTTTGATTGTCCCTAAAAAAGGGGCATTAGTTCTGATCCCTGTTTAACTCGCGCACCATTGATAATTGGGTGTTTACTGGAGGCAACAAAAGTGATGTGTGATGTGTTTTAGAGCCTTCGCCACCACATTGTAAATAATGAATTCTTCAAGATGCTACAAACTACACAATTAAGTACATTTTAAAAGTTGTGGGTACAGGCCCCGTTGTCACTATGTTCCTCAACTTCCTGTGGCCAAGTTCCACAGTCTATCTAACTCTGCTAGCGTTGTGACCTCGCTGTGTTGTCATCTTTCAATATGAGCCTTTTTATACAGCGAGTTTAATTTCTGATGGGATGCTGCTGCCTTTTTATGTCTCAGCACAGACACTTTTTGCCAGAAGTATTATTTGCAACAGTGTGGGCTGTGGGTATGCTCCTTGCTCCAATTATGAACCCCTTGATCATAATTTTATGGATGTTTTTCTATCTCAGTTGCCTCATTTATGGCTTTCCTCCAAATACCTGTATTTGTCTGATATTGTTCTGATTGGTTGATTTGTAACTTTTCACTGCTGATGTGTGCATTCAGGGAACTACTTTTTTCCTTTTTTTCTTTTAAGCACTGCTTGTAAGTTCCTGTGTTTTCGTGTTCTCTCCTCCATGTGCTGCTTCACATTTCACTTTGCCCTGCGTCCTCATTGCTTGCTCTCTCTCGTTTATCACTAGCTCTACTGTTTCTTCCTCCTCCCCCCTTCCTTCTCCTTTTTTTAATCATGCCCCACCACCCCTTCCCACCTATGCCTTCTTCTCCCATCCCTTTTAGACTTCATTTTTTTTTAGTTTGTTGTGCCCAACAGCACTTTTGGAAAGCATCTTTAAATGACATCTTAAAATGTTTTTTTTTTTTAATCGATTTCAAGATGGATTATTATTAAAAGACCCAATCAAAGATGGCTATGGAGGATGTACGTGTAATTACTGCGGCAATATTTGAATTGGGTTCATAATACATTACAGATGCATTCAAAGATGGGCACCATCCATGACCAATCATCAGCAGCTGCCATTTGTGAATGGTATACAGCATTATAAATGCATTCAAGCATGGCTGCCATGGACGCCTGCATATCCAAAGGGGCCCTCTACCATTCCGAGAGGACCACCACACATGTATACATGTTTGAGGTGGCTATTGAACTACCACAAATAAGCACTGGCAACGCAATATATTTAACAGCTGTGACTTATTGGCTTTGACAACGCTTGCTGTTTTTGGTGGTGGTCCTCTGCTAGGCACTCCAAGGTTGCTGTCCTGTTTGCAGGGATCGTGAGCTATGAGCCTGCTGCTCGTGCTGATGAGCTCTCCAAGTTACTCTTTGACATGACTTGTAGACTGCAGCGTGATCACGTGCATGAACCAAATCGGCAGTTGCTTTACTTCATCGCTGCCTAATGGGTTCAGGGCCTGTACATGTAAAACTACAGAGATAATGAACGTTTCTGTATCATGACATAGGGACATTGTTTTGGAGTGTGTGTTCCAGTCATTGTTTTGCTTGGCAGTCCAACAAACATGATACCAATGACCTAGAATAATTATAGACATTATATCTGTAACAAGAAAGCAATTTGACATAGATGTAGATTGCGTTAAGTTGAATTCAAACACAGCCATATGTCAGACATAAATAAGAACTTTAAGTCTAAAAGGAGAGCATACCCGATCAACAAGACTGTTGTACTGGCAGGGAACTCAGGCATGAACATGACTTGACTGCCAAATAGCACCATTAAAGGGAGATATCTTTGAGATAGCGGCTTATGAAGAGCAAGTGAACTGAGGCAATACTCTGACAGAACTTTAATTACAAGAGTTAGAATTAGAAGGCGAAAGGTTCAAATCGGTAAATGTAGCTATGTTTACTATTCACGAGTATACTATTTTCTTTGCAAACTTGCTTATAGCCGACAGATTATATGATTCTAATACATTGATAGTTGTCTGTTGTGCTAAACGCTACTTATTTTTCAATGCCCCCCTTCCTCTATACTTCATTCATTTTGTTTTTATTCCTAAAAATCTACTCTTCCGAAAACAGTGTTCCCTTTACTCCTTTTTCTCTCCTCAGCTCCTCCCTACTTTGTGTCTGCCCCAGTTCATTGCTTGCTCCTCCTCCAAGTAACAACAGACTGAGAAAACCGAATGAGGTGAGTCACGTTTTTTTGGCATTGGTTATAAGCCTATTTTCACTTAAAAAAAATAAAAATTCAAATAAATCCACAATTACCATTCACAAACTGTTAGACCATTTCTGTATATGTTTTTCTAATCCCTATATTTTTATCAAAACATTTCCACATAATGCCAAATGACCAAAATGGAGATTCAGTAACTTTGGATTGTCCGATGTTAGGTAAAATGAGAACTTCTCCTCAGTGAGTGATTGAGTGTGCTGTATAAGTGACTGCGAAGGATAAGAATGGGAATTTGATAAGCTCTGTGAGCAAAGCGCACTATGCATTAAGAAAAACCCAATGTTTTCAAATTAAGATTGTGTGATGCTCACATTAACTATTAACTTGGTAAGTCATTGACATATGAAGAACTACTAGATATTTAAGCATCAGTCCAAAAATTTAGTAACTCTGGGACATATTTATGAGCCTTTTTCACTGCTGGAGTGTCACTTTTCTGTGATGCTCTGGTGGCGCAAATGACAAAATCATATTTATGAAGTCACGGAAAGACACTTTGCATGGTTTTGAATTGCCTTGTAGCTATGGAGTAAGGCAATGCAGCGCAAATCGTTGTGTTGCCTTTATTTGCACTAGAAAGGCATTCCGTGGCTGTGGCTGTGGTTTTCCCCAACACCCATGGGTTTTGGCTCTTCCCCAGATCTACAAAACTATGTAAACCTAGGGGTGTGCCCAAAATTTACACTTCTCAAGGGGTGGCTTAATGACTTTATTTTTCCTCGTTTTTTTTTCCTCTTTTCATATGTGTGCTGCATTTTGCAACACACTTGGAGAGAGGAAAACACCTCTCATGACTGTTTTTGTACAGGAAGTTTCCCCTTCCTGCACAAAAACAATCCTGCTGACAACACAGGGACCCTGGCACCATGGTGCCAGGGTGCCTGCGTTGGCGCCAGGCTGCAGGAAAAAGCACCAACACAGTGGGAAAGGACACGGATGCACCAAATTGGATAAATATGGTGTATTCTTGCCCTTTCACTGTGACCTAGGGCAGCACAGCAAGGTTAGTTGCTGTGCTGCCCTATGTCATAAATGAGGCCCTTTTGTTTGCAATGCCTAACACAAATGGGTCTGTGAGAAAGTGCCTCTTTTTGCATCGTCGCCTCCATTTTTTTGGACGGATGCTGCTGTTTTTTTAAACCTGCACAATTATGAACTGCTATCCCTTATCCTCAGTATATGTGCTCTGACCCCTAAAACATGGTAAATTTGACTAATCCCCAATGGAAATATTTAACAATGGAAATATTTAACTTTTTAGTAAGGCGATAATATGGTGTAATAAAATACTTCAATGGCATAAATAGTTAAATAGCAACATCACAAAATAAAAAGATGGACAAACACTCACTTCCAGTCACAGATCTGGGTTTAATCCATCGTTATTTGGCTCACCACGTCATCCCAGTTTGGACCCAGCCATATGCAAGCCAGACTTGACCCTGCATCCCATTTTTTATTTTACAGAGTTTTATATAGGGCGAGCTAGACCCGAATCAGGTATCGGAGCGCTTTACATACCATCAATTGCATTACTTGAGGACATATTCATTTTATTGTTAGGCACGGGGAGTTTAAGTGATTTGCCTGGAATTACAGGATGTTCAGCGTCATTGCCGAGGCTCGAACCCAGTTCCCCAGATTCAAGGTCGACCGCCCTAGCCGTTAGGCCAACTCCTCTCATGCGAACAGTCCAGCATGAACTGACAAGCTAGGTCCTCCCTGAACTGTTAACAAGCATCCTCCAACTGATTTCGGGGTATCACCTTTCTTCAGCCAGGCAAGGTGGACTCCAGTTGTGCAGTGAGCAAGGGACCCACGTCTGGGCATACCCTTAGCCAGTTATGGCGCACATAGCAACATCACAAAATAAAATGATGCACAGAGTGTTGAAAATGTTTAAATACTCACCCCCAGTAACAGAACTGGGTTTAATCCATTGTTATTTTGCTCGCCACATCACCGCAGTTTAGAAGCAGCCATATGGACATCAGTCTTGACCCTGCTTCCCATGGGAACAGTCCAGCTCGAATTGCCAAGCTAGGTCCTCCCTGGACTGGAAATAAGCATATGGCTGGGTCCAAACTTGGATGGCATGGTGAGTAAAAGAACAATGGATTTACCCATTTCTCTTGACTGGTGGTGAGTAATTCAAAAGTTTCATAACTCAATCCATCATCTTGTTGTGTTTGCTATATTCACCCATAGTGGCCAAGTGTATGCCCAAATTGTGTCCCTTGCTCATTGTGTCACTGGATTCAAGTTAGCCTGGCTGAAGAGCGATGATACCCTAAAACCAGTAACAGGATGCTTGTTTCCGGTCTAGAGAGGCTGTGCCCTGGAAGTTTGGGCAGGACTGTTCACATGGGGAGCAGGGTCAAGACTACTTTGCATATGGCTGGCTCCAAACTGAGGGGGTATGGTGAACAAAAGAACAATGAATTTAACCAAGATCTTTACACTGGGGGTGAATGTTTGAAAACTTTCAGCACGGCGTCCATCTTCTTGTTGTGTTTGCTATTTTCAGCCTAAGTGGTCAAGGATATGCCCAGATGTCGGTCCCTTGCTCGCTGTGTCACTAGATTCAAGCTAGCCTGGCTGATGAGGGGTGATACCCCCAAACCAGTCCTAGGATGTTTGTTGCCAGAGCAGGGAGTACATGTGCTAGCAATTTGGGTTGGACTGTTCCCATGGGGAGCAGGGTCAAGACTGATTTGCATATGGCTGAACTTGCAGGCAGATCTTTCAAAATAAACCCTTTAACAGGTGGGAAATCATTCTTTTAAATATTAGGTAAGCCACTCCTAAGTAGGAATGATAGCAGAGGCAGGTCGCTCCCCACGCTGCTGTGCTGCCCTGGTGGTACTTGTCTTTCCGATTGTAATTGCCTGTTTTGTTTCTTCCTGATTGCGTTTCCCCTAATTACTTCCCCCCCCTCCTGCCACTTATGTGCTCTGTTTGCCTTCTGTTCTCTCCCCACGCCGCTGTACTGCTCTGGTGGCACTTGTCTCCTTTGATTGTAATTGCCTGTTTTGTTTTCCTGATTACTTTGTTCCCTCCCTGCCGCCATTCTCTGTGTCCCGCTTGCCTTCTGTTACCCCCGCCGTCCTCCACCCGTTTTCTTCCTGCCACTACGTACCTGCAGCCCCACCCCACTGCTTGCCCACTTGCCACCCCGCACCTGTCTCTCAGCTTCTCCTCCCTCCCATTTCCCCTTATATGGAGGTCGTGCAGTGGCCGCGCAGTGAACGCTCTGCAGGCACGCCGGTGGAGTGTTGAAGGCGTGCCTAAGGCAAGCCCGTCTGTGCCCTTCCGTGCCTGGACCGCAGCCAGCACTAGAGCCCCTGGCCCCTGCAAATGCCACGACGCCCGTCGCCGCTATGACTCCAGCACCCTCCGCGCACCCAACGCCGGACGATCAAGCACCTGCTGCCTGGCTGCCCGAAATGCACCCAAGGACCCTTCTCCTGCCGGAACTGCAGCTTCACCAGCATTCGGCCCGCCAACCCACCTACCAAGGAACTCAACTACCTCAGATGCATCCTTCTCAACACCTGCTCTGCCCGCAAGCATGCAGTTGAACTCTGGGACCTACTCGACTCAACCTCCCCAGACGTCGCCTTCCTGATGGAGACCTGAATTAACCCCTCTTCGGCACCCAACATCGCCATAGCCATCCTGGAAGGCTATAAGATCACCCGCAAGGACCGCACCAACTGAGTAGGAGGAGGAATCACCATCATCCACAGGACCACTCTGAAAGTCTCAACCAACACCGACAACACCCTTAGTACCGCCGAACACCTGCAGTTCCAGATCCACACTGATCCTAACACCGCCCACAGAGGAACCCTCATCTACAGACCCATCGGTCCCCAACCACAGTTCAGCGACTCCATCGCCGACTTCATCAGCACGCACGCCCTCGCCTCCACGGATGACATCCTCCTAGGGGACATGAACTTCCACCTTGAGAACAACAACAAAACCAACTCTACCACCCTGATCGACAACTTCACCAACCTCTGACTCAAACAACTCGTGACATCACCCACCCACTCTGCCGGCCACACGCTTGACCCCATCTTCTCTGCAAGCTCCCACGTCTCCTTCAACCACACCACCGAGCTTCACTGGACCGACCACCGTTGCATCCACTTCTCCTTCTGGGAACCCACCACACACTACCACACCTAACAGAAGCTACGCCGATGCTGGAGCAAAATCACCGAAGACCAGCTATCCACCACCCTCGCCCGGAGCCCACCAGCAGATCCGACTGACCTCGAGGCCGCTGCTCAAAACTGCAGACAGTAGATCAACGACTGCGCCAACACCCTTGCCCCGCTCAAGAAGCCCTCCAACAGCCACACCAGCAAGAAAGCCAGCTGATTCACCGAAGGACTCCAGGCCTCCAAGCAAATCTGCCGAAAGCTGGAGAAGAACTGAATCCGTGAACGAACACCAGAAAGCTACGCAGCCCACAAGAACAATACCCACAGACACCACCACCTCATCAGATCTGCCAAAAGGGCCTCCTTCAAAGACCGCCTAGACAACAACGCACACAACAGCAAAGAGCTCTTCAACATCGTGAAAGAACTCTCCAACCCCAGCTCCAACACCAACGACATCCCACCTTCGCCAGACCTATGCGACTCGCTGGCCAACTTCTTCCATCGCAATATCGCAGACATCCACGACAGCTTCAACGCCGTGTCTGTCCCAGCAACCACTGAGATCACTGCCCCCACGACCACCATCCGCACCAACCGCCTGCTCTCCTGGACCAACATCTACAATGACGACACCATCAATATCATGAACATTGTCCACTCTGGATCCCCGTCAGACCCTTGCCCACACCACATCTTCAACAAAGCCAGCACCACCATTGCAGCCCATCTCCGGAAAGCCATCAACATCTCCTTCGAGACAGCGACCTTTCTGGAGAGCTGGAAGCACTCAGAGATCAATGCCTTACTCAAGAAACCCAAGGCAGACCCCAAGGACCTCAAGAACTACCGACCCATCTCCCTGCTCCGTTCCCAGTGAAAGTCATTGAGAAGTCCATCAACAAACAACTGACCAGCTTCGAGGAGAACAGCATCCTAGGCCCTTCACAGTCCGAGTTCCGCAGCAACCACAGCACCGAAACGGCCCTCATCGCCGCCACCGATGACCTCAGGATCCTGCTAGACAACCGCGGCCCTCAACCTCCTGGACCTGTCTCTCGCCTTCGACACGGTCTGCCTCCACACACTACGAACACGCCTCCATGATGCCGGAATCCAAGAGAAGGCCCTAGACTGGATCCTCTCCGGCACAACACAGTGCGTCCACCTCCCCCCTTCCGCACTGAAGCAATCAAGATCATCTGCGGCGTACCCTACGGCTCTTCCCTCAGCCTGACACTGTTCAACATCTACATGTCACCACTCACCCACGTTGCCTGACTCACAACCTCAACATCCTCTCCTATGCCGATGACACCCAGCTGGTCCTCTCCCCCTCATCAAGGACCCCCAAACCACCAAAAACACCCTCCACGAAGGAATGAAGGCTGTCACTCACTGGATGAGGAACAGCCGACTGAAGCTGAACTTGGACAAGACGGAGGTCCTCATCCTCAGATCTACCCCCTTGGCCTGGAACGACTCCTGGTGGCCGACTGCACTAGGAGCAGCCCCAACACCCACCAACCACGCACGCAACCTAGGGGTAATCCTCGACTCCTCACTCTCCATGACGAAGCAGGTCAATGCCGTCTCGTCCTCCTGCTTCAACACCCTCCGCATGCTCCACAGGATCTACAAGTGAATCCCCACCGAAACTAGAAGGACAGTCACCCAGGCCCTCATCAGCAGAAGACTGGACTACGGAAACGCCCTCTATGCAGGAGCCTCAGCCAAACTCCTGAAACGGCTCCAATGCATCCAGAACGCCTCCGCACGCCTGATCCTCAACATCCCTCACCGCAGCCACATCTCACCCCACCTGAGAGCCCTGCACAGGCTCCCCGTCAACAAGAGGATAACCTTCAAACTCCTGACCCACACACACAAGGCACTTCACAACACTGGACCAGCGTACCTCAAGAGCCGACTCGGCTTCTACACCCCCACTGCCAGCTCTGCTCCACAGACAGCGCCCTCGCCTCTGTTCCCCGCATCCGAAGAGCGACTGCCGGCGGCAGATCATTTTCCCACCTCACCGCCAATACATGGAACAGCCTGCCCATCTACTTACGGCAGACCCAAGACCTACTGACCTTCAGAAGACTCCTCAAGACCAGGCTCTTTGAACAGTAGCAGCATTCCCCCCCACCCCCCCCCCCCCTTAGTGCCTTGAGACCCTCACGAGTATGTAGCGTGCTTTGTAAAAACTATTATTGATTGATTGAGATAGGGGTCCTGGTATTTAAAAGTGAAACATATAGGACTGTAGTCATTTAATCCAAAAATAGCTTTCTTGTTTTAGTTTAAGTGGAGGATGTAGTCAGTCTGGAGTATTTATGTGTTAGGGAACTGCTCGTTATCTTAAACATACTTCTAGGTGTGCCACAAGCTCTCTCAAAGAACACAACAATTTTGCCATCTTGGATTTCACTGTGAATAGTGTAGTGTGGGATGGTTTGTTTTTAGGCAATCGGGATGTGCTGCAAAATTGACAAGGCTTGCCATGTGGAACGTTTTGTCTTTAGACAACGTAGTGCACATGAGATACCCCCAACCAATGGCTATTGGACAAAATAGCAACTCACCCCAAGTTCCCCAGAATACTTTCTGGACCTCTGGCAGAACAGAAGAAGATTGACCTTCTGTCTAACCTGTGTGGAAACCTGAGAAGCTGCACCTACTCCCACTTGGACAGAACCAATTTCCTCAGAGCAACCATGTTTTGCCTCACACAAGAACCACTGAATTAATCTCAACACATGAAGAGGCTTAATATGGATAACAAAGCACAGTTATAGCCATGGGCTATAACTCCCAGACAGCAATCTAACATAGGGACTTCAGGAGAAAAAATTAGCAAATTGAGGGGAGAAAGATAGACAGCTGTGCCCATCGCAGACTGTGCAGACAGGAGTTATGAGGAGGATCGAGTCCTGATAAGAATAGCACATCCACTGTGCCACATGTGCTGGGTGTAAACCTTTTTTTTCCCTTTACCAGCAGTGTCTTGTCAGACTATGTCTGGTAGTCAAATAAGTAAAACAGGATGTCCTTCGTACACGTACTTCCTAAAAAATTCCAATGTGTGCCCTGTGCCTTGGTTCAGGTTCTCTGTCTTGACCCATTTTGCTACTAGTAGGCACAGAGAACCTCAAAAACCACAACACTTTAATTAGGAAGTTGCATGGGAAGCAAACAAAATCTGTTTAGTTTATCATCATTAACCAGATTAATGGGTAGACCTTGCAGGAACTGTCCATTCTATGTCCCCCGCCAAACATCAACACTGGTAATACACAGGCCTAGATCATTCTACGTCTGCTTCATAGCTGAATGATTAAAACTTGTAATAAGTTATGTCACTCTTTAAATTTTCAGAAGTGCAATATCAATCTCGCCTCCCCTTCACTTATCTCCTTGGAGGTCTGTCCTTGCCTGCTTAGTTCACCAATCATCAACGCTCTATACTGTGAAGAACACCTTTGCTGTTCTCTTAAATACACAAGAATTTTTATTCCTTATTCAGAATTACAGTACATTTCATGATGAATCTATCACTTAAAAGAGGTTTGGTTGCATCATTGTATTAATAAAAGTCTTCTTTATAATATGTTGAAGAATGGAATTCAATGGACAATGCATAAGAAATACATCAATGCAGAAGATAAAGAATGCAAGAAAGAAGTTGACACGAAAAAGCCAATGTTTGCAGCAATAGACTATAAAATCACATTATACAAATAAAAATTGTCGACTACATTTTGGTTGGCTCAGTTTACTTCAGCTTCTTCAGGACATGCACCACAATATTTGCAATTTATACAACACTCGATGTATTAGTGGATTGAATCTTAATTAAAAAATATCAGCCTCAATAAGGTGCCCATTATTTTTTCTTTTACTGCCTATTTCACACTTTGCTATTTCATGAGTGTTTACTGTATTTACATCCTTAGCCTAAGCATTCACTGAACCACTTTTTTTCTCTAGAAACTTGTTAATGCATGGTTTCCACTGCTGTATGTACAATGGGACATGTCCTATCCCTGCTCATGTGCAGCCTTGTAATTTTAGACTAAAGTTGGTATCTATGATGTTGGATTTGATTATAATGATTATAATGTTATAAATTAATCTTGGACATGCACATGTAAAATATTATATTCCCAAATTGAAATCATGCGCATTTGATTTTCTATGAGATTGATCAATTCATTGCTTATCGGAGTGCCACTCTTTTTAACTGGGTCATTGACCGTTGTGAAGAAGGTCTACTTTGTGTATGATGTCATTTTATTATCTTTTTGACCCGGTTCAAGCAACATCTGTAGTCGCAAAACGGCCTATTTTCCAATTTGAAGCAACTTTAATTTGTGGCAAGATCAGCCTCAATAAAATAATTAAGATACTTGAGGAGTGCAGAAGTTTCCAATGTAGTAGCTACTAAAAAACAACAGAAGAGACCTCAAACTCGGGCTGGGTTCTCAGAAAAACCATAATGATTTTCCTGAAATGCCATTTGTTAAATTTTTTCTAGGCAGATATGTCTGATGCAAACCATTTGATGCATATTTTACCATAAGTCAAAAGAAGCATGAGCATATTCAAATTCATCCCTCAATCCACAAAAGTGAATAATAACTTTACCTCTGCCTGAGGGGATATAAGGTGTTGCAGGGGAACTGTGTTAGTTTGAAAAGCCCCAATACTCTGACTAATCTGTGGTGGCATGTATAACCACTACATATAAGCAAACCTCTAGATATACAGAAGGGTTGACGTCTCCAAAATAGGAAGATGTTATAGGATTACGAGATGGGAAGAGCAAGCTATCACATGTGGCATGAAGCAACACTTGAAGAAATAACAACCTTTCTTGGCATGATATATCAGTTGCTTTAAATGAAAGAAAGAGTGCATTCAAGTAGGGGAGAAACATGCATGCACTATGTTTCCAATTACTTTCTAATAACAAACAGAATTCGAAAGGCTAAAACGAACCACCTATTTCATCACATTATTATGTCTTGCACAAAGCACCCACCTGGACATCCAGGAGCAAATATGTCACTCAGAAGGTCAGAGAGGTGACACATGTTAAAAAGGTAAAATATTTGCCATGCTTTTGTCCATTTACCATCATGAGAGGAATTTATAAGATTTGAGTTGCAATACACTAAGTTTTGCCATTAACATATTAAAATGTAATGGCATGTTGTTCATCCGTAGGGGGCGTGGCTTGACGCCCACAGAAGATGGCGGCATTCGAGTGACTCTCCTTGGGATGGAACAGGATGAAGGCAGCATTTTGAAAGCCTCTACGCTGAAGGACGGGCGTTATCATGTGGAGGTAAATTATGCTCCAATCGAGACTCTCCTTACGTAGAGGACTTTGTGTTTTATCGAAGGCACGGTTCTCTTCAAAGTGTCATTTTGTGAACTGGACGCTTTCCTGTAATCGGAGTGGAGCCTTTGAGGTAGCGCGTTCCTTTCCCCTGCATTTGTAACAGTGCTCTCCTAGTTAGTTATTGCGTCTGTTGCACTTTTGGATGGCCTGCATATTTTGTGTTTTTGGGACCACTCTTGAGCTCAAGAATTTGAATGGGGCATAGTGGGCCAGATGTAGGTGTCAAAATACCGGTCGGAATCGGCTGAAAATACCGATTTTTGGCCGTTTCCGACCGGTATTTTGACATTGGTATGTAGGGGCACTGAAAACATACAGATTCGGTAATTTTACCGAATCGGTAATTTTACCAAATCGGTAAAATTACCGAATCTGTAAAATTACAGAATCGGTAAATTTTACCGATTCGGTAAATTTACCGATCGGTAAAATTACCGAATCTGTATTTTCCTATGTAGGTAGCACTTCTAACAGTGCTACAGGGCCTTTAGAATTCGTTATTTACCATGTAATACAATTGCATGGTAAATAACGAATTCTTGTGTACATGCACATCTGTGCATGTACACCTGTGCCATGTGGCACACAGACATGCCCTAAGGGCATGTCTGTGTGCCACATGGCGCACAAGCCAGTTACAGGGGTGCAACAGGGTGTCAAAGTGACACCCTGTCCACCTTTGCAATTCGGTATTTTTACCGATTCGGTAAATACTGAATCGGTATTTGCTATTGAATCCTATGGGCTTCAAGGCCCATAGGAATCAATGGCAAATACCGATTCTGTAATTACAGAATCGGTAAATACAGAATCATACCGATTCGGTATTTTTTACCGAATGAATACCTACATCAGATTTACCGATTCATGAATACCGAATCGGTAAAACTCGGTATTTATGAAGCAGTAAATCTGATTTACCTACATCGGGCCCAATATTCTTCAAGTAGACTATATGCTGGGAAATGTGCACTTTGGCCTATTTGGTGTCATTTCTTGTTCTCTGTGCCTTCACTTATGAATTCATTTAATCTCACTGTTTTCCAGCATTATATGCCTTTCCTGCTTAAGCTTTATCAGTGCCTCGGTTTGTATTTTCAGCCCTTCCTATATTTGGGCACTATGCAGGTACTCATATGATTTAATTTGTTTTTTTATATGAGTATGAATTATCTTTCTTCATGGGAGAATTAATTTTAGAGTAAACATTGGCTTTGGTTGTCCTCAAGTGTTGTCAAACTCCTCAATGGGCCAAACACCCAAGTTTATTAAAAATTCTATTTTTTCAAAATGTTAAAAAGACTCTACGGCTTCTCTTCATAAGGGAAACACCTCCTCAAACTCTATTGTGCCTTTGCTCTATCTGCTTCTGGGAAGGCGTCTACTAAGTGCTTGAAAAATGGAGCAGATTTGCGCTTTGCGCACTTATATGGAGCAAACCAATGCAAAATTTGTCTCATATGGAGGAGAGATCTGAATGTTGCAGAAAAACATATTTCTTTCTTTGGAATGACTGATATCAGGGTGAATGCTCTTCAGTCCCAGGTTTCCTCACTACAGAAAAAAGTTGAGAACCTTGAAAACAGAATTAGGACAAATAATCTTTGCATATATGGGTTAAAGGAAGGCACAGTGTGCTTTGAGGCACTCACAGATTTTACATCCTTTCTTCCTAAACTACTGACAATATCAGAAGAATCTTCCCTTAACATCCAGCAAGCTCATAGATTAGGTCATCAATCTGCTGTTACCTCTACCTGTAAATGACCAAGAGGTGTTATCCTAATTTTTTAGAATATACCATCTTCCTTAAGGTTCTTTCAGCAGTCAAAACAGGAAAAAACATTTCTTGGTCAGGCAACTCTTTGTTTTTTTCTCAAGCAGATGGTAAGAGCAGAGCTGACAGACTCTGTGAATTCCTAAATATGACCTCAGACCTTCGTTCTCTTGGAGCTCATTATGGCCTTTTTCATCCTTGTTTATAAACACAGGACAACTATAAGTGAGGATCCCATCCGATTGAAGAGCTTTATCAACATCTGTAAGATGGAAAGCATGGACACCTCCAGTGAATCTCACTCTAAATCCATTTAAAGGTATGGATCCCCTTTGTTGATTCTGAATACTTAAAATACATTTTATATATTATACTTTTGGTAATCAGTTGTGTAATGTTCTACTTTTTGAGAGTTGCCACCAAGGAAATTCTTTACAATATTTTTTCTACCATACAGGTGTTTTTTTCTTTTCTACGTCTGTCTTAGTCACATGTCCTGTGTGCTGCAGTGATTCTTATGCCCTTTCCCGCAGAATTTAGACTTGTCACTTGTTCCATGTGGTTTCATCCCCTCATCTTTTTGGAGATTCTTTAGTTATGTTTTTTCTTTTTTTGTTATCTTATTATTGTTCTTTTCTTCTCTTCCGTTCTAAGCCTTTTCTACCACTTTATCCCTTTTTGATCTTCCATTATCAATGTATTTTCTTACTTCTTTATTATTTTCTTTCTTTGCTTTCCCTTTGCTCTGTCTTAAAATCCTCTTGATTTGATTGGTTGTTATATGGTTTTTATCTTGTTGTTTCTTATATGATTTGTCAGGTTTCCTCTGGTTCTATTTCTATAAAATGTGTTTATGTCTCTGAAAATAGTTTCTTGGAATGTTGGAGGTTTAAATTCTCCCATTAGGACACAGCGTGTTTTATCGATTCTGTCACAACTTGAAGCTAACATAGCTTTTATTCGAGAATCACATCTTATGGAAAATGAATCTTTAAAACTAAAAAGAGGTTTTGTGGGTGAACTTTTCTCCTTGTCAGATGATGGCAAAAGAAACTGAGGGGCTCATTACATTGGCGGACGGACTGCAGCCCGCCCTCCATCGACTCGCGGATTGGTATAGGCCACCTAGAAGGTGGCGGTCCTGCACATTACATTACATTGCGAACGCCACTGTGGCGGTCACATTTTGATATGTTTTCCATTGCGGTGGTTGCTGCAGTCTACAGCACCCTCCGCAATGAAAAAAATTCATGTTGTGCATTTCCCTTCACTACGTGGCAGGCACCACGCGGTGCCTGCCATCTGGTGCAGGGAACAGCCCCCCAAGCACAAAATCCACATGCCCCTGCACAAGGGGTGCCCGCATTGGACCCACAAAGTACATCCCCCGCCAGCCATTCCATGGAGATTCACAGGCTGGAGGGGATGCAGCATCCAAACATAGCTTGGGGTGCCTGCCAGGCACCGCCACCATTTTGTGGATGTGGGATTTGTACGACAGGCAATCATTATGATTGCCTATGTCGGAACCGTAGCAGACAGGCTTTCTGCCCACCAAACACACCACCCGCCATCCTGATCTGGTGGGCGGAAAATGGCCTTACAAAGTGATGAACCCGCCACTGGCAGGCTGCCGGTGGTGGGTTCACTGCCATCGTAATCAGGCCCAGAGTTATTAGTCTTTGTCATAAATCACTTTCTGTCAAGTTACTTGCTCAGGAATCTGATATGGGTTGATGGTTATTTACTAAACTGTTGGTTAGGAACGTTCCAGTCTCTTTGTTCAATGTTTATGCCCCCACTAATGGTGACTGTTCTTTTTGGTCACCCCGCACTCAGCAATTTCTACAATATCCCGATGATAATTTTATTCTATTAGGTGACTGTAATCAGATTAATGATCCATTTATTGATCACAACTCTACAGTCTCTTTCATGCCTAATAAAGCCCACAAACTTTTTGTTCAAACTAATAAACAGCGAAAGTTAATAGACGCTTGGAGTCTGTGTTACCCTACTTTAAACGAGTACACATATTGTACCGCTGTTTACCAGGCCCAGTCAAGAATAGAGAGTTTTTTCATATCGTATGATATATACCAATCCTCACAATCTGCCGATATAGGGTCTATCCTAATCAGACCCTCCAGGATTTTGCGGTTTGCCGCGAAATCGGCACTTTTGTAAAAATGCAGTGATTTTTACAAAAGTGCCCGCGAAATCGGCACTTTTGTAGAAATCGCGTGGCATTTTTACAAAAGCCGCTATATCCGGGGGGGTCTGTTTAGTGGAAGATGACAGAGTCAGCTATACACATGGGTATTTAGTAGCACTGCAAAGGTGAGGAGAGAGACAGCCGTGCTAACAAAACATGCTAGTAGGCAGATCCAGAAAATCCCTTTCTGGGGATGTAAAGAACCTTGCGATAATGCCCATGAAACTACTAAGAAGAATTCAGCTCTTTTTTTTAAACTGATACACATACCAGGCTACTATCGCGCACACCATTACTGGCTCCAGAATCAACTATTTTAACATATTCTCTTGAAAGGAAACACAAAAGAAGATCATTATAAAACTTGTAACCTTTCAAATGACAGCCACCAGAGTAGTTGTATGTCTTCTTAGATTGAAAAAGGGGCATGATCAGATATTAGGCTAATATCTGATCATGCCCCTTTTTCAATCTAATTCGATCTTTTTAATAAACCGAACAACCCTAGACGCTAGTGTTAGAAACAACTAACCTCTCTGGGACACCACCTTTACCTCCTCTTTTATTTCCTTTTTTTATTAATATTTTCATTTTAACCATGCAGATATTGTCCTTTTTCACATCATTTGGGATCAAGGCATCTGCGTATGATTTTATTATTATTTCGAAGAAACTGAAAAAAATCATGTGTGTATGCCACGGATCTCTCAGCAAAAATAAAGAGATTGGAACACTCCTATTTCTCCTCTTAGTTAAAAGAATGCTTATCAGAACTCATTACTACCAAACTGAAATTCAACAAAGAATCTACAGATAATGTTTCACTTTATTTATTAAATTTGAGTGCAAAATTATGTGGGGGCCAGAATAAATCGGGAAAATTGTTGGCAAACTAGCTTAAGGTCAAGAATAATAAAGCCAAAATCAAATTGATTATATATGCACATCAATTATCAAAGTATAAAAATTCGGAAATTTTAGAGGAATTTGTCAAGTTTTATAGCTCATTGTAGACACCGAAAGATTTACCTTCGGACACTAACATTTCTAAATACCTTTCCACTATACAAAAATCTTTTAACACTCAAATTGATTTTGAATTTTTAGAGTCTAATGTATCACAAACAGAACTTTACACTGCTTTGCATGCACTTAAAAAAGATAAAGCCCCCGGTCTGGATGGTCTCACAGCTCAATTTTTCATACACTTTGTTTTATTACTTCTCCCAAAATTGAAATCTCCCATAACTTCTCGCATAACTTCATAACTTCTTTTTCATAATCACATGAATCCTCTGGCTCTTTTTTGGAAGCCTCAATTTGCCTCATTCCAAAGATGAGGAAGGATCCACATTATCGCAAAAAATTATAGGCCGATCTCTTTAGTCAATATTGATTATAAGATTTTTTTCTAAAGCTTTAGCTTTATGATTAGAATCATTTCTTCCTACGTTACTCAGTAAAGAACAGTCAGGCTATGTTAAGGGAGTTTATTTCTGTCAAAACCTGCCTATTTTTGGAAATTTTATCAAGAAATTCCAATAAGTCAAAACCTCTGGAGCAATTGCCTTGGATGTGGAAAAAGTGTGTGATCAGATCTACTGGCCTCTCATTTTTCAAACGCTTAAATGGTTTAGGCCGAAAATTATTTCCCTTATTTCACTTCCTTATTCAAGTCCACGTGCAGTGATTTTTGCTAATGGTCTCACCTCTTCATATTTTAATTGAGGTAGAGGTGTTCGTAAAGGATGCCCTCTTTCCCCTTTTCTTTCCAATTTAGCTTTAGAACCTCTTTTATCTAAAATAGAACAAAATCAAGACATTCATGGATTTGTTTTTAATAAACAACAAATTAAATAAGCAGCATACGCTGATGATGTTTTATTATTTCTTTGACAAACCAATTCTCCTACCTTTTTATACGAAGTGTTTTCTTATGCGGTGGTATTTGGTTATAAACTGAACAATGATGAATGTGAGATATTGCCTTTTAATAAATACACTTTCAAAGATATTTTGCCATATCATATTTTGTATGGAGTCCACAGCAAAGAAAAAGTATTTGCATTTATGTTTCACTCAATCCATTAACACTTTAATTGCCCTAAATATAGAAAAATATACACAAAAGTAATCTATACTCACAAGTAAATGGCATTCCCTATACCTTTCTCAGTGGGGTCACCTTGATACCATTAAAATGATGTTATATCATAAACTATATTATTTCTAAAATACCCTTTAATTCCTTAAAAAAATATGAATTCTATTCTTTCCTTGTTCCTTTTGAGTAACAAAAAACCTTGCATGTTGCAAATATCACAAGGCATTTGTATTGCATCAGTCTTCTCATTGGATTTCAGGCTCCTCAGTAGATTGTCCATTGTGGTTTGATATTGACAAATCTTATCTTTGCCCTTTCTGTGGTCTCAAGAATATCTATCCTTCACAATCAAACCACATACTCTCTCTACTCCTGTCCTTAAATAGTCATGCAAATTGTTGGACTCTATATTACCCTATACCCTCACAGACCTTGTAACTTATTGTGCTATTTGGCTTAATAAATTAATGTTGATTCATGATAAGCCTCCTGTGATATTTCTTCCACCCAAGACACTTTGCACTTTGTTATGTTCTGCTAGCATTATCAGCACATTTATAAAACTTTTATCTTACTCATTTTAAAGGGCAAAGGCTTTATGCAGGTAAAGCCCACACTAGCATATTTGCAGATGTTGACTGATGTATGGGAAACTTTTAATATTCCTAGTGTCTTGGTAGCGTCGGCTGGAGAAAGTAAAAAAAGAGGGGCGCCATGATTTGATATATTCTAACCCTTTTTTTAAATCATAATGAATTGCATGTTGTTCTGGTTGATTACTAGGTCCAAGAAAATTTTAAATATGTAAAGTTTTTGAATCAGATTTTGTATCATGTTGTAAAGACAATGTATGTTCACCTTTTATCATTGTTTTAAAAAATGTTTTTTGTAGCATGCTTTTATGGTTTTAATTAATCGAATAAAATGAATATGGCTGACTGATAAGCCTATCTATTGGAGGTTTAACTTGGGTACATCAACTTTTTGATCAAAATACATTTATACTGTTCTCACAGCCTTGTCATCTATTTGGAATTCCTTCCGCCTCGCAAAATAAATATCGGCTTTTACAGCATGCTATTCACACATACCCAATTTCGCTTTTCTCGTCCTTCTGTTTCTGCCTCTTTTAGGAAAGTGCACACCCTTTTGCTTATTAACCCTAAAGCATCTAGTATTTATTCACATTTACTTTGCTCCAATACCGACAGAGAAAAAACAAAGGTAGAAATATCTTTGGGACAAGACTTAGATTGAACTGGTCTATTTCACTTTGGAAAAAAATAAGGGAAACATTTAGAAAATCCTCTAGAGAGGCAACTACCCCATAAACACTCTTGTGTATTTATAATATTCGATTTCTATCACATATATTTATTTATTTTATTTATTTAAAACATATAATGCGCGACAGCTACCCACAGTGGATTTCCCGGCGCAAGGGATAGACTAGAGCAGAAAATGTGGACATCACAGCAGCATTTTTGATAGCTAGAGCGGCAGAAAACTATTGAAAAAGTAAGGTTTTCAATTTTATGCGGAAGCAGAGCATGTTAGTTTCGGTTTTCAGAGCTACAGGTAGCGCATTCCAAGATTTGGGGCCTAGATGGGAGAAAGATCTTCCCCCCATCTTCACAAGTTTAAATCTTGGAATGACAAAGTCACAGTTAGCCGAAGATCTTAATGTACGGCTGGGCCTGTAAGATTGAACGAGACTCTGAAGATACAGAGGGGCTGAGCCCTGCTTGATTTTAAAAAGGTAGCATAGGGCTTTAAATTTAATGCGGCTCGGGACCTTGAGCCAATGTAAATCGCGAAGAGCCTGAGTGGCCGAAGATCTCCTCGGGATATTACATAAAAGTCGGGCCGATGAATTCTGTACTACCTGCAACTTATTTATGGTCGCAGTGTCGGCACCAAGGTAAAGGACGTTACCATAGTCCAGGCGAGATGTTACTAACGCCTGGACAACGGTTCTCCTGGTGGCATATGGCAACATCCAGAGAATTTTCTGGAGCCATCTCAAGGTGGTAAAACAGATGGCAGCCACCTTGGTAGCCTGTTGCCTCATAGAGAGCTTGTCATCTATGAGAAATCCAAGGTTGCGAACCACAGAGACCGGTTGAGGAAGGGGACCCATGGCACAAGGCCAGTGTTGCGGGCCCCAAAGATCTTTGTGTTTCCCCAAGATGACAATCTCGGTCTTGTCACCGTTTAGCTTGAGGAGATGCCTCTGCATCCACTCAGCCACTCGTGACAATCCGATTTTCAGACTAGACACATTGTTGCCTTCAGTGCTGGAGAGGGAAAAAACAATTTGCGTGATAATGCTACATTAGATACATTCTGAGTTTCCTTATACTTGTTGGACATGTTTCTTAGACCATGCAGATTTAAAACATTTACTTTTCACTTGTCTTTTTGTTCATGATTTTTTTGGAATGCATTTGGATTCACATTAACTTAATTTTACACTCCACAGTACCCTTTTCCATAACTAACATCTTTCTGGGAAGTTTATCTGGTGATTGGATAGTGTAGTCCTCTAATGTGCTAATTCTTAGCTTAATAATAGCAGTTGCATTTCAGCAAATTACTAAAAACTGGAAGGACTTTCCAAGCATGGTGGTATGCAATTTGTCATAATCATAGATTGGATACAGCATATATGTTCCCTCTATCTCTTGCTGTAAAACCTTTGATTTTATGGACTCTGGTAGACCTGGCACCATTGTTGTGGATCTCCCTTCCATTTTTTGCTGTTGCCTCGTGTTTTTGCTGGTTATAGATGCTTTGGGCACTGTGCCATTGCTATTCAGTGCCACAGTGCAAGTGCTCCCTATGGTAAATTGATGTAAGAATTAGTGACTCCACTGCTTTACAGACTGCCCCTGAGATAAGCCTGTCTGCTCATGCAAAAATGGAATGCAGGGGTTATTTTAGGAGTGTCACCCTTTATCCTGATTAGACGCAAGGGTCCCCAGTTGGTGGTCAAAAGTACCTACCTCCCCCTAATATAACAGTCTCCTGTTACAAAGTTCCTAGATGACATTGCAAAACGTTCTTTTACACATACAACTTGCTCAACAGGAAGTTCTTCAACCTTCTTGACTTCCTGTTCTTCATAATACAAATGTTTTAATATATTTATTAATGTTATCATGTTTTTACACACATTGTATTGAATCTCTCCATATATACCAGGGGCCTTATTTATGAAGGCCTTGAGCCGCCGGTGCGTAACTTTTAACATGGGTAAAAGTGATGCACTGGTGGCGCAAGTCTTTCATAAATGAGGCCCCAAGACTTTATCCCTCTTACACCATGTACAACCCTCTCGTTCCACGGGTCATCTTTGAGTTTCCTACTTTCAATTGTAAGACTTTCTACTACTATATTGCATTATATACTTATGTTTTAATTTATTCTTAATAACGTATTTTTGAATAAAAAATGTTTTCCTTCACTAACTTGTAAATACAGAAACATTAGGATAGGATAATGTGTTTGAACATTTGAGCAGAACATTTATGTCAATAATATGGTCAATGAGATAGCTAATTAATCACAATAATTTTCACTATATGATCAATATTGCACAAGAATGCCAATGAGAAATCACTGAACGTTTCATGAAAATAATGTTAATGTTGACTTATCACTAGCTACATTCACCTACTACTCTCATCCATCTTTCAGTACTTTTCTTGTTCCAATACTTGAAGAGCCAACAAAAAAATTATGTTGTGGTATCTTGTTACATGATAATTTCATTCTTCTTCTCTTCTTTTTCTTTTTCTGATACTATTATTATACTTTGATTGTTTATGTCTATTAATCTTAACTGTCTTCATTGAAGAACTTCTGTTCTTTAATTTATTTTTTCTTCATTTTCTTTCCCATTATTGAAGTTCTACTTTCGTTTATCTCCACTATCTTCTGACCAACTGCTATCATTGTCCTCTTCCCACATATGTCTTTGTTGTTTAGTGCATTAGGCATATCCAGGTTTGGTTCTAGGAAGACAAGGGGTGACCTCAGAGAGAGAAAGCATGATTATCAAATTTCCCTCACACAGCATGTCAGTTCAGCTTCGGTAGCAAAAATGTTTGCTTAGGTCCTCGAAGGAGCTCCATTAAGGAAATTCATGATGGAGTAGCACATTTCTAATGATTTCAATGACAAACTTGAAGTTCAATGTAACGCTCTTTTGTCATATCTGATCGTATTTTTATATACAAAACAGTATTAAATACATAGATTTTTGTTTTTCAAAATTAAATTGGTATAGTTTTTGAAAGGCATGCATAGGTTGCATTGAAAAATTATATGATGTACATAGCCTACATAATTTGATTCGTAGTTGAAACACAACTTTGCTGCTATGGGACTAGGTTGCATATTCCACTATTAACATATGGTCTAAGAAACAAAGGAAAAGAAGCAGAAATTATTTAGGGCCAGATGTACAAAGCAATAGTCTGCAATTACCAAATAGAGAATGTTTGCAATTCGTTACTTGGTAATCACAAACACTAATGTACAAATATGTCTTTGAAACTTTTTGCAATTCCCAGTGGCTCGCAATACAGACCTACCTCATGAATGTTAATGAGGTAGGTTTCGTTTTGCAACCCATTGGGAATTGCTACAATCACAGGAATGGTGACCTGCTGGGGTCAGCAGTCCACCATGTCTCTGATTACACTTAAATAAAGCAATCTTTTTTTTTTATGCAGGCCATTTTCCTTAAAGGAAAAAGAGATGTGTTAAAAAAAATGAAACATTTTTAAGAACAGCACTGATTGTTCCTAAAAAATGCTTTTACAAACATTCACAAATGGGAAGGGGTCTCCAGGCTATCCCTTCCCATTTGTGAATAGGTTACCACCTAGTTGAAGTAGGCAGTAAAACGTGAATAATTTGCAACTGAATTTCGGTTGAAAAACATTCACACATACCACTGCAATTTGGTTTTTGGAAGGGGCACCCTAAACACGCTTCTTCCTAATACCGAATCGGTAATAGGTTACTGATTCACAAATAGGGCTTTGTACATGTCAGAAAGCATTTTTGCATTTGCAAACGTGCCTATTATATCAATCAACCCAGTTGTGACCACAAAAAACCTTTAGATAGGGGTTTTTAAACCCCCACATTTGAACTTCTTAGTATACAATTTCTAACAGCTTCTTTCTATTTTTTTCTATAATTCTAAAGTACTTCACTTCAATATCTTTCCTTACTCTATCTATTCCCTTCTAATTAGATTATAAGATATTTAATATCACTAGGTATCTGAATAGATATTGAAGAATTGTGAGATCAAACAGTCACACAGACATTGCAATTTTAATCCTCACTTAGAGGATCTATACCTGAAGTTAAAAAGTGCTTACTGGCTAAATCAAAAGAACTAGTTGACACAACCCTTACACAAGCAGATCTCTGACAGCCGATATATAGGGTACGTTAAGTACATTTGTATAGGACATTTTCATTATTTGTATGCCCTTGAAGCACTTTTGGAATCTGGCTGTCCTGAGTGATCTTGTTGACTAGTGTCAAGGTAGTCTTGTAGTGCTGTGTTTATATGTGTTTCATATTCCTTAGTGTTAAGTTATACAGGATAGAAAACAGAAAGATTGAGGTAGATTACTGCTTATTTTAGTGATCCATTTTATGCATTATTGAATGTGGATAGAATAAATTACTCCATCACCCTGACGGAGTCCCGGTCTGCCAAATTTAGAAGTTACGGCCAATTCAGCGGTTATTTCTTAAGCATTGTCAGGAACTGCCAGCACAGAGATTCCTGCCAATGCTTTTTAAGTTTGACGTACAGCTCCGTCCACATGACAATGCTGTCTGTCAATTTAAATAATATATATTTTCATAAAGATAAACCTGAAGTGGAATTTTCTTTTTGCAATAAGAGAATACCCCCGCCTTGGAAGTTGCTTTCCATTGCAAGGGGGGCATTAGACAGTTTTCACTGCTCCTTGCTTCCAGGGTTTTTCCTGCATTGAAGGGCAGTGAAACTGACCAGACATAGAGGTCAACCCACAACAGCCGTTACTGTAACAGGTAGGTACAAAAGGGGGTGGTGATGGATGGAGCATCTGAACCAATGAAAGACTCACACCCAGTCAAAAGATCTGGGTTTGATCCATCACCGTTCTTTAGCCCACTCTGCCACCCCAGTTCAGACATGGCTATATGCAAATCAGTCTGACCCTGTGCCTCATGGGAACAGTCCAGCCCGAACTGCCAAGCAATGCCTTCCCTGGACCGGAAACAAGCTTTCGAGGACCGGTTTCTGGCATTACAGCCGTCTTCAGCCTGGCTTGCTTGAATCCAGTGGCAAAGTGAGCAAGGGACTCACGTCTGAGCATACCCTGCCACACTTATGGCGGCCAAAGCGGTACAAAAGGGGGTGGTGATGGACGGAGCATCTGAACCAATCAAACACTCACACCCAGTCAAAAGATCTGGGTTTGATCCATCACCGTTCTTTAGCCCACTCTGCCACCCCAGTTCAGAAATGGCTATATGCAAATCAGTCTGACCCTGTGCCTCATGGGAACAGTCCAGCCCGAACTGCCAAGCCATGCCTTCCCTGGACCGGAAACAAGCTTCTGAGGACCGGTTTCTGGCATTACAGCCGTCTTCAGCCCGGCTAGCTTGAATCCAGTGGCAAAGTGAGCAAGGGACTCACGTCTGAGCATACCCTGCCACACTTTTTTTATTTTTTTATTACTGTAACAGGTCATCAAAGGGGTGTTACTATGGAAAAGACTGAGTAGCCTCAAAAGTGGTTACATCTAAGGCCAACCCGCATTTAAATCGGGCAGGTGGACTATTATGTTGGTGGTGAGGATACTCTTTCACCATTGCAATGGAGTATCCTTATCTCCTACGTATAAATCAGGTCCTAAGTCATTTGTTAAAACTTCCTAACAGCATATACCTGTTTTTTGTGTCATACCCATGCTCGATCGTGTTCAGTCTTAAATCGTGCCTTGGTACCAGTCAAGCGGAACGATGTGGCACTTAATGCTTTTTTATGCTATTTTTATTTAAAACTATAAAAATTCATATCTCCATTTCTCTTTATTGGATTGTTGTCATTTTGGTGTACGTTTTTTTCATTACAGCATTTTCTATTTTAAAACATTGAGTGAGATTTTCATTGTGCTGTGTTTTTCAAGTTACGCCTGTCTGGTGTGTGCCATAGCTATCAGTGATTAAACCTATATTTAAATTAGTAAAACCTTTATTGGACCTAATAAGAATAGTGAGTTTATTAATTGTGATGGACTACATTCCACCCCAAACTATTAATCCGCTTTCTCACATTTTGCCTCAAGGTGAAGTAGCAGTCAAACATTTGCTTCACCTGCTCCTTTCCACAAGTGAAACATAAAATCCATATGCAATTCACAGTGTTCTATAGATCCTGCAACTCCTCACGACATGGAAATATTCTGCATGAATTGTCTGTAATGATGAATTGGTTAGTGTTCACTGTTACCCACATATTCAATGTGCCTGCTACGTCGCAGCAACAGTTATGTGGCTGACGTGGTGCTGTGTTTGCTTGACATGGTTTACCTATTCCAAGTGGGCCAGAGCCAACCATATGGGAATTGAATCGGAGGCAGGCCAAGCAAGTCCTCCTATCTGGTAGCTCTGTTTATCAGAACATGGAAATAATGCAAAAAATCTGAAAATGCATGTCTCGTGTTTTTGGTTTAATCTTCAATAGACATAGCTATAAAAGTTAACTTGGGCACAGCCTTTTTTCAGGTTGACACAATTTTCTGGATGGGATATATTTTTAATAGCAATAAAGTAGCAATGTTCTAGAAAATGTTTGTTTATTTTTCTTATCTAGATCACACTGCAAAACAACTGCTTTTAAGTGGAGAGGCATCAATATGTAAAACATTAGGGAGGTGGAGCATTATGTGGTGCTGCTGGTTAGGCTTAACTATGCAATATTTTCACAATACCCCAAAGATGGTCCCTGGATTCACAATAATAAATCCTTAGCTCAGTCCTGGTAGAGTGGCAAAGGGCAGTCAGGCTTAACTAGAGGAACATGTGTTACGCATTTGGAAGGTAAGTAATTGACACAACTCTAAAGAAATCTGACACCAGTTTATGAAAAGAAAGCTGATTTTTATATCATTTTACACACTAAAAGGAAATAAATCGGATAAGTACAATCGGGGTTATGGATTTTATAAGCAATAATATATCACTGCAAATCAATAATGCAAAACCTTAGCATTGTAGTCAAGGGGAAAAGGCACTAGTGACATTGACAGTCAGTTGACTTGCATAGAATACAAGGAGTTGCATGGAATGCAGAACAAAGCCACAACAGTCAGTTTGATTTTACCTGCATGGGGAGGCCCGTGGCACAGTTGTCCTGGCTGTCCGTGGTGCTGAAAAGGGAGCATGGGAGAGCTGGTTTTACCGCTTACACGTTGCTGTGGAGGATACGGGTGCAAAAAGTCAACAACGAAACCACTGCTGGTGTCGGAAGAAGGTGTTGCAGTATTCTCTCAAAATACAGTGTGGAGTAAAGGTGGTGGTTGCCGGACCGACCTCCAACAAGTGATGCTTTGAGTTTGGTACTTTTTCACCTGTGGTGCGCAGGGGACTAGTGCCACTAGTCCAGGGCAGTCTTGTATTGCCTTTGGCTCTCAAAGGGTCTGGAGGAACTGGTCTTTAGACTGGGATGTGTTGCAGTTGCGCAGTTCCAGGAAGGTTGCCACAGGTGCAGAGTATCATGCCTTTGCTTTGTGCAACAGGTCCTGTTGTAACATACATGGGTCTCTTTTTAGTCCTTTGTTGCAAGTCAGATCAGAACTGAGGTATCTTGTGCCAGGGGTAGTCTTTTAATCCTAGGTGTAGGGGTATGGGTGCAAGTGGCAAATAGCTAATCCACACCTTAGCTGACCGCATCCGGGTATGTGTGTCACCTTTTCTACCAAAAACCCTCTATCCTGACAATTTTAAAAATGGCAGAAACCTTCCTTAGCTGTACAGAGCAGGAAGCCCACCGTAGGGGTGTGGCTAGCCTTCTGGGGGGTACACTTCCTGAATACCTAATTTTCACACCTGCTTAGATGCAGATGTGCCTGGGGGAAGGAGGAAGGCTGTTTCTTCCTTTGAAAGGCATCCTAGTTGCATATCACAGGGGGTGAAGGCTTTGAAGATCACCACCTTGATATGCTACTACACTAGCCGTCCTACCAGGAAGGAAGGTGTGACATCCTTCCCTACCAGACTAATATCTGTGACTCATTTGAGAGTTCACACCTGCTGGCAGGGGTTGAGAGTCCTGACTTGGCAGCAACAGCTGTGGGTTAGGAGCCATAGCTCAGGAAAGGCTGGGGTAACCAGGTGGGCAACCTCTAAGATAGCCACCTGGGTGTTCGGGGTGATGAGGCATGTTGTTTGACACCAAACATGACATATTTCAGATGAAGCTGGTGACCTCGCGTTTGCCTGGGTGCCAGCCCATGTCATGTGTGGTTATGTTATATGAGTTTATGAAGCACACAAATCATCCCAGAGGGGATCTCTCAGCACTTGACCAGCCTGCCCAGGTCATAGTTCATATAACATTAGAGATTAAACAACAATATAGGTTCAGATGGGATGTGAGGAGAAACGTTGCAAGCTAGGTGGGCGGCCGTGTTCTACACCACTTGGAATTAAAAAATGAGCCCTTCATTCCTTTCGACCGTTGGGGCATTCCTGTAGTCCAGGTGACTCACGATCAATGCCTGGACAAGAGTTTTTCTGGTCAGCAAAGGGAGATATTGAAAACGTTCCTTAGCATATGCATCAGACCAAAACACATGCCCAAGATTGAATTCATATGCTCTTTCATGGAGAGGTTTTTATCAATAAGAACACCCAGACTTTTGACCATTTTTTAGGGATTGGAATTGGTCCCAGTTTTGATGGCTCCACATCATTGAACCAGCCAGCATGTGCCTTCCCAAATGTAAAATGTTATGTTATGTTATGTTAATTTGGATTTCTATAGCGCGCGGCTACTCCATTGGAGTGTCCCGGCGCTTTTATTGGCAGCTCTAAAAGAAAAACATAACACAGTAAAATAAATAAGAATCAGCAGACAGAAGAAGGGAACATACTAGAGGGCGAAAAGCCAGGTTTTAAGGCCCTTCCTAAAGCTCAGCAAATTAGACGTACTGCGCAATGCCAATGGCAGAGCATTCCAAAGCTGTGGTGCCTTCAGCCTAAAGGAGCGACCCCCAATACGGGCCCTTTTTACTCGGGGGACCACCGCAAGAAACAGAGATTCGGATCGCAGAGATCGAGCCGGGCGATAAAAGGCAAACCTCTGTTGAAGATATTTTTCCCCCGAGGCATAAAGAGCCTTATGAGCCAAGGTCAAAGCCTTGAAAACTATCCGCTTCCGGATAGGCAGCCAATGTAGCAACTGCAGGAGGCCGGAAACTCTGGCTCGCCTGTGAAGGCCAAAAATGGCACGTGCGGCCGAGTTCTGCACCACCTGCAGCCGTTGTAAGAGATACTCCGGTAGGCCGAGATATAGGACGTTGGAGTAGTCCAATCTGGAGCCAATTAAGGCCTGCACCGTAGTCCTCCTGTGCTCTTCTGAGAGCATAGGAAGAAACTTCCGGAGCATCTTAAGGAGGCCAAAGCATGTTCCCGTGAGACCGAGGATCTGAGATCTCAACATCAGACCATTATCAATCTTGACTCCCAGGTTTTTTGCCAGCTGGGAGGAATGCGCTGGAGGAAACATGTTAATAGGCCACCATTCCTGCCCATCTGGATCGGAAGTGCAACCGAAAAAGAGTACCTCAGACTTGTCTGAGTTACATTTGAGGCTGTTCAGCTGGAACCATTTAAAAACAGCCCCAAGGCACTCACGGATACTCTCTCCATCAAAGTCTTCTCCTTTCCCACACGTGAAGAGGAGCTGGGTATCGTTTGCATAGGATACGATCTGGGCCCCCTAGAGACTCCGCCAATGCCGCCAAGGGAGTCATAAAGATGTTAAAAAGAGTCGGGCTCAGCACAGAGCCCTGCGGGACTCCGACTCCCAAATGCGGCATCACGGCAGAGCTAGGAGAGGCCCAGACCGTTTGTCGACGGTCAGCTAAAAATTATCTAAACCAGCTGAGCACCTGATGAGGAGACCCTCGTGGGGGACGGTGTCGAAGGCCGCCGACAAATCAAGCATGACAAGCATAGCTTTGCCTCCAGAATCCAGTACCTCCTTAATGGCTTCAGACACCTCCAAGAGCGCCGTCTCGGTGCTTAAGTTGGGGCGGAAGCCAGATTGAGTGGGATGAAGCAAGTCATTGGTTTCCAGAAAATCGGAGAGCACGATATGCACGTGCTTCTCCAGGATTTTAGCCAGCGCAGGGAGGAGAGAGATAGGCCTATAATTGGCCAACGCCTCGGGATCTAGGCCAGGCTTCTTAAGGAGGGGGATCACCATCGCCTGCTTCCAAGCCTGCGGGACCACCCCCTCACTCAGGGAGAGATTCAAAAGTGGGTTTGCCAACGGATTTACAACAGCCGCCACTTTCGCCAGGAATTTGGCCGGGCATGGGTCAAGAGGCGACCCGGATTTGAGGTTGGCCATAAGTACCAATGACGAAACAGCTGAAATAGGCGGAAAATCGGCCAAGAAGGACTCCAAGGGGGCCGATGGGGCTGACCCGTCCCCGAAGCTGGGACTTACTTCAACCATCCTCGAGGGAAAGGAGTCCTGAATCAACTTTATCTTGGTCGTAAAAAAGTTGGCAAGGGCAGAGACCCACGACTCAGTAGGGGTGGCCTGGGTTAAATTAGACCGTGGGGCCGTGAACTCCCTAACAATGGTGAAAATCTCCCTGCACGAATTAGAGGCAGCCTCTATCCTCCTAGCAAAATAACCTTTTTTCTCAAGGAGGATATTGCGATGGTATACTTTAATCGCAGTCCTATAGGCCAGCCTGGCCGCCGGATCATACTGTGAGCGCCATGCCCTCTCGGCCACCTTGCACTGCCGGCGAGAGGCAGACAGTGCTTCCGTAAACCAAGGGGCAGAAACCCGCTTCGATGTTAACCGGGGGGCTATCACAGGGGCTAGATCATTCAACCTGTCCGTCAGCCACGCCTGCAAAGACTCAAGATCCCGATCCAGGTCGCCCGAAAGGGGGCAGCGATGGTCAAGAGATGCCTGAGCTAGCATCTCTGGAGTCACCCAATGGTATGCCCTAAATACTAGTCCCTGCTGTCTAAGAGCCGTGCATGATGGTTTCTCAGAGCCTGGCACATAAAATGTGGCCAGCCTATGATCAGACCAAAGCACCGGTGGAAGTGCTATCCCCTCTAAGGGGGACGTAGAAAAGACCTGATCCAGGGTGTGGCCCTTATCATGTGTCGGGCCAGAGAGGTAGGGGACAAGACCAAGGGGGGCCGTGATATCGATCAGTTTGATCGCATCAGGATCCTCTCTCTCATCCATATGGATGTTGAAATCTCCAGCCAACACGCAGTGCTCAGCTCTCAAAGCCAACGCTGAAATTGCTGACTGCAGCTCATCGAAGAAGGAACCAACCGGTCCGGGGGGTCTATAAACTAACAGCCCTTTAAGAGCTTGATGTGGGGCCAATGCGATGGAGAAGGCAAGGGATTCAGATCCTGTAATAGTATCCATGGGGATAATAGAACAGGCGGCGAGTTTATTCACCACAAGTGCCACACCTCCTCCCCTCCAATCTATCTTGCCTGAAAATATTATAATCAGGAGGGATTGCTGTGGCGATATCAGGATTGGACAGATCCCCTAGCCATGTCTCTGTCAGCATCAGACATAGTGGTTTTTCAGTAACAAGGGGATCAAAGATCTCCTGAGCATGTCTGCGCACTGATCTGGTGTTTAAAAGCAGGCAGAGATGCTTCACATTGCCCACTACCCTATTCAATAGAGTGGCCAGGGCATTACCTGGTGACCAACCACAGCCAGGACATTGTCTCTTGCCCCTATAGCGACCAGGAAAAACTGTGTGACAAGCGCAAGATGCCTTTTGCAGAGAACGCAGTTGCAACGACGAATAACATACCATCTTGACGACAGGAACCTATAATCCCAAGAAGCCAGCCCCACCCGCCGCTCCGACGCCTCCGGGACGCTGACGGACGCAGACGGGCAGGACTCTGGCAAGACTCAGGCACAGCGAGGGCGCACCCGCTGCGCGATCCCGCTGCGTGATCCCGCTGCGCGAAGAGGACTGGTTTAAGTAGGGCAGCCAGGTGAGGTGAGATCCGCCCCACTGGGATGCTCAATATGGCGCTGAGAAAGCGTCCCTACCCCTCCCAAGATGGCGTCAAAACAGCAATCGAGGCAGAGGCAGAGCCCTCAAAACCCCCAGAACCGGACCCGCTAAAGCAGCGGTGGGAAGTACAATTACATGCAGGTAAGGGGACAGCTACCCCACTAAAAACAGGGACAATAGAAACAAAAAATAACGCAAATAGAAAACGGGTAAGTTAAAAACAGAGCGCGCTTCACACGCAGCGCTGATAGCAGTGACGAGCTACCAAGCAGGGCGAGTGTATCCTGTCAGGGTAGAACAGCGGAACAGACCGCCTTAAGTAGGGCCGCCAGGTGAGGTCAGATCCGCCCCACTGGGACGCTCAATATGGCGCTGAGAAAGCGTCCCTACCCCTCCCAAGATGGCGCCCAAACAGCAATCGAGGCAGAGGCAGAGGCCCCAAAACCCCCAGAACCGGACCCGCCAAAGCAGCGGTGGGAAGCACAATTACATGCAGGTAAGGGGACAGCTACCCCACTAAAAACAGGGACAATAGAAACAAAAAATAACGCAAATAGAAAACGGGTAAGTTAAAAACAGAGCGCGCTTCACACGCAGCGCTGAGAGCAGTGACGAGCTGCCAAGCAGGGCGAGTGTATCCTGCAAAAAATGTCTGTTTTACTATAATCCAGCTGAAGGAAATTAGCCATTATCCAGGAGGCAATCTATATCATGCAATCTCTGAATTGGTGTTTAGCAGACTCCGGATTTGACCCCATAGTAATGACAAGTTGAGTGTCATCCGCATACGAAATGACATCAAAGTCACATAACCTAATAACTTTTTCAAGGGAGCCACATATATGTTAAAAAGAATGGAACTTAAGATGGCTCTTTGCAGAACTCCCTTATCTAAGGCCATGATTCTGGAGTTAACAAAATCCAACTGAACCGCATGGGTCCCATCTAACAAGAGGTTGATCTGCCAGCCCAGTGCTTTTTCTCTGATACCAAATCCTACAGTCCGCTGATCACGTATTGTAGCCCGTAATCGAAAAGGCCAGTATGTGGACATAGAAGCTTGCACTTACATGTCCACACCTTTAATCTGATGCAACCTGGTTCTTGGACCAAGAAGGACGTCCTTTGTGGTGACGGCCATATATTAAAATTAGTGCATTGACTTTGCCACGCATGGTGAGGTAAAAGTCGAGTTCGAGCAGTTTGCACTGCTCCTGCAGCCTGTAATAATAGACCTGCTGTCATCAGTTTAGAGTTCACCTTGGTCACGCAGGGTGACCCAAACAGTTCTTTATGCCCTGATCAACCTTTTAATACCCATGCCCTGGGTACCACTGGTAACATATACTAGGGACTTATAAGGAGGTTGATGTCCTTGCCAATTGTGGTTGTCAATTCACATATATCAGTTTTAGGGAGGGAACACTGACACTGTGGCCTGGTTAGCCGGCTTCAGTGCACTATCAGAGTTGAAAAACAGCGTTAAGTAGTTGAAATGGGGCAAAAAGTGGGGGACAACTGCAAAAAGGCCTGTCTTCCACAAACAACATTGCAGCCAGTAACTTTTAGAAAGGGTGATTTCAGCAAGTGGGTAGGTAGAAATGTAGTGACAGGGTTAAGGTCCATGGTACATAGGTTGGATCACATAGTTCAAGACGTTTGGCTCTGTGGCTGGGTCAGTGTCTTTACATTCTCTGAGTGGATATGTACTAGGCCCTATATACATAAATGTGATGAATACATCAAGATGTAAGTTGGACATTGAACAATAATATGTATTTAAAGAAATGTCTGCTGAAGTTTGATTCTTTGTACAATTTCATTTTTGTATGTGGTTGGTGTACATTTATTTGACAAACAGACTGACACTTGCCTCCAGATTGTGCTAGGTGGTATTGGTCACTTGCACAAAATATGTGCAGAATGTTCCCCAGAGTGTGGGTGTATGCTTAAGATCTCTGTGACACTGGCACTTTGATCTGTAAGCAAACATTGTGTTATATAATTTAAGTAACAGTTTCTATTTTCTCATTTTTGCGGTGGGGCAAAAATGTGTTTACACTATTACATATTACAGAAGTATAATAATCTTGTAACATTTTGTTTACCAGTACATGCACCAGTGCAAATGTTCTGTGCTACAGCCTTAGGGCCATAGTTATCAAGGGGTTGTGTTGCTCATGCGCCACACAAAAGGTGTAAAAGTGATGTAGCCCTCAAGATGGGAATACCAAGCTATGCAAGCCCCGTTGCGTGACCCTGAGTGGCTTGATAAATCTAGAGTAATGTATGGATACGCTGCAATACCCTGCCTTACTGAGACGTTCCATGTGTGGTGAGGGGTGTTCCCACACAAAAACAATGGATTTTGACATATTCTCAGATTTACCATTACTGGTAGACCTGAAAACCTGCACAATTGTTATGCCTTCCTAGGGAAGGTGTAACAAGGAGAAATATCTTTATTTCTTCTCTTCTTTTCTCCTTCTATATCTGCTGCATTCTGCACACACATAGAAAGAGGAAAATGCCTTAGGGGAATGTTTTTGTGCTGGAAGGACTCCCTTCCTACCCAAAAAAACATCCTGTTTACGACATCAGCACCCTTGCACCATTATGCAAGAGGGCCTGCATTGGCGCTTGGAAAAGGCAGGAGAAATGGTAAATACTGTCACGCAGCAAGGTGACTTGCTGCCCTGCGCTGCATCACTTCTTCATAAATATGGCACTTAGTTATTACTGCAAACCATATTAATGCTACTCAGTTTGCTGACTTCAGAAAGATGGGCTTTGTCACAGCAGATGTTATTACCAAGAATGTATTTCCTTGCGCCATTTTGCCACTTAACTGCAATATGCAATAATATACAGTTCAGAAGCCAAACTACCAATTCACTCTTAACGAAATTGATAGGCTTATATTATACTATTTTACAAACGTATATATATATATATATATGTTTGCACAACCCTTATCATATTTAGGCAAGTCCCAGTGGATTCTCTGCCTGCCGACTTGGAATGTCTACTTATAGTTGATTTCCCAGTCTTTGAAACCGTACTTGTACTTTCCAAGACAATCTCATCTCTTAATAGAACTCCTATTTCTCTAAACAATGTGCAGCTGTAGCGTTTAAAAATCGGAGGAAAAGGGAATTAGCAGAATCTGTGCTCCTCAGTTTGCCTGCTGAAATTTGATAATCAAAATAATCTCTATTGAATATCAAAGATCATGTACATAGCCTCAAGGCAGTAATCAGTTAGAGGGTGTCGACAATGCACCAGGTGGTTAGAAAGGAAATAACACGGTGTGTTTTTTGTCTCAAGAGGATTACAAACTGTTAACATCCTCAGAGTAAGGGATTTGTTAAAGAGTACGTCTAACAGAACTAGTGGTGATGTCGGGAAACAAACAAAGATATTAATGACTCTCCCACATATGATTTATCCCATATTGTAATGCTGCAGAATTATGGATCTGTCAATCTTCGTGCTATGTGGCCCCAAGCCTATTTTTTTAAATATAGTTCAAAGGGACTCTTGCTTTATTGTTTGCCATATTTTCTGGCCATATTTTCTGCAGCACATCATATTTTGGTGCAGCACCTAGCCAAGACATGAACTGTGATATGTTGCAGTTGGGCTAACAAGACGGAAGCCAAGACGTGGAAAAATGGTACCTGCCTGATGGCTTTACATTTGAGGTGCAGATACTGCTACACAATGAGGAAGTACTTTGGAACAGTTTGTTTGCTACAACCTGTCTTGTTCTGAATTAGCAGTTAGCCTAATGGTTGGTCGTGATATTTGACACTGGTGGGGTACTGGTGGAGTATAATAGTTGCCCAGAATTCAGGGCACTGAGAACCCGACTTAACTGATGTAGAAATGTCATCCCTTTTGCCCTGATCACCCCCATTTTATTGACTGATGTTGGTGGTTACTGACTCTGCATGTGCCCTGGGCTCTGCTAACCAGGTCCAGAGCTGGTGCTATGTCCTTTAAAGGTATATGGTAAGTGGTAAAATTTTAATTGGCAAAGACAACCTACCTGTAAGTCCCTGGTATATGATAGGGCATGTAGGTTTAGAGACCCAAATGAACTAAATGCACTGCTGTGGTGTCTGATGTCATTTTAAAGCCAGATCTGCTTTGACAAACTCCTCACTGGGCAAAACTCTGGGAAACTTGCAAGTGGAGTGGTATTTACCATCCACTCTTACCTTTACCTATTACAGGAAAGTAATTTTAGAGCTTACTATTCTGAAGTTACCTAAAGTAGCCCTGTAGCAGCATCTTCGGGCTGGTCATCCTTTAATAGCATGAGCAATCTGCTCCCTGAGTAGGTGTGTAGAGGTCTAGGGTTGCAACAATAAAGCCCTTTGGTGGGAGATCTGCGTCCTGGAGAAGCCCGGGAAGATTCGAAGATAAGCTGGAATTCAAAGGCAGGAGACCAAATTTCATAGGACGCAGGATAACCCCGACTTCCTTGATCCCCAGCCAGATGGGATCCCCCTAATTAAATTATGAGAGGGGATGGAAGGCGGGGTGTAGTCAATTGTTAGCCACACCTTTGGTTTGAGTTACACAGACACCTACACAAAGGAGTGTTTTTCTCCATTTTGATTTGTGTGAGAACTGTGCATTCTAGGTCAACAATACACCACATTTTGCATGAAGTGGTCATAGGAGAGGGAGGGAACTTTACCCCTATTGGTTGTGGTGTCCCCCCTCTTGCCAGCCCAGAATGGAGGATAAATATGTGAGAGCTGCGAAGCTCCTCAGAACACTGCCTGGAACATCAAAAGAAGAAGGAGTGCCCTGCTGGAACCTTGGACTGCACCACAAAATGACTGAACTTGCGGCACTCATGAAGTGCCACAAAAGAAAGGACTGTTCTTGACTCAAAGGAAAATGAGTGGACTCTCTGATCAGCAACAGTTACAACATTAGCTGGAAGAAGTCACCTGTAAGGACAAAGAGAGGATCACCCCAGATGACCAGTTGCAATTGGATGTTTCCTGGGCTAAGCAAGTGCATTGTAGGAAATTGAGTCCTACCCACCAAGAGGCAATCCAGAGTCTCTGAATCCTTGGTAGGAGCTACCGGCCCCTTAGTTATCCCAATGGAACTCCGAAAGAATTTTTTTAGAAAAGAGTCAAGCCCCGTTTTCGACTCTTGATTCAGCCTGATCACACTTGTTTCTCCTGCTGAAAGCAGTGGAGATCCTTGTCACTGACATCAAGGACAAAGACTTCCAAAGGATCACAGAGGCATCACACTGCAGCAGACTGCCATTGTGGAATAAAACTGTGGGACCAAGAAGCCTGAGGACCCGCTGATGAACCTATCAATGAGAGAAAAGCTCCAAGAAATAGACTAAGGGGTGGACTTCAGTCCAGTCCTGGGACTGACCGACCTCTGGTCGGAGATCCCAATTGGCCGATCACAATCTGACCGAACATTGCTAGGTTAATGGGAGCACGCGTTACGGCTGTAAACCGACCATAACATAAGCTTCCTTTGAGAAAAGGGAGGTGCAGTTCAACCCTGCACCCTGTGGCAGGCTTCGTACAGGGTGCAGGGATCAACAGGGGGGCACTATATATACCCCCTAACCAGAGGCCGCATGCACAAAGGGCACTGCTGGGGGCCCCCAAGCACACTTTCTCACATGGTTTCCATGTCGGTCAGGCTGGCATGGAAAACATGTCAGAAAACATGCATCGGAATCTCAAGGGTGGAAAGGCCAGCCCTTGAGATTACTGGTCGGCTTCCGACGGGCTACTAGAGCCCGTTGGAAGTCAGCTGGAATGACCAACTGGTTCAATTTCCGACCGCCTTGATCATAATTGGGCGGTCGGAAAGAAAAGCGTGGGGCCGATTACGATGCAGCCCTGAAAGCTCCAACCATCGGTCGGATCCGTAATGAGCTGCATCATAATTGGACCCCAAGTCTGGAGGTATACTTTTGACCAGGGCTTAGCCCTTATCCAATCTGACCTACACTCCATCGCTGTCCACCTAAAAGTTTTACTTTGTCTGAGTTCAGCTTGACCAGATAGCCGTGAGTGGTGCTACAATGCACAATTTTTGATTTAATCTTAAAAAACCTAATATCTCTGGTTCCCTACATTGGATTTGTGTTATTTAGGGGTTGTTTGGAAGATAGAACTATCCTCTAGTTGTATAAATTGGAATTGGAATTTTATTGTGTTGTGTAGCACAACAGCAGAAACGAGAAAGAGAAAGTAGATACTTGTTAAAACATATATACTGTGTGTTCACATCTAAAGCATTTACAGCGCATCGTTTACCACATGTGACCTGAAATCACAGAGTCTCGTAGCTCATGTCTCTCATGACACCAGCTCACATGGTTATAGAATGTCCCACCCCAGGCTACCTAATTAGGGATCCTAGGGCACCAAGACCACTTTGTAATTGACAGGTAACCCTGGGCTGAAAGCCAAAGCACCCAGAGCTACAATAAAAAGTGATGCTTGCTGAGGGGAAACATCCTTTACAACGCAACTTTTACCACGCAGTGCCTTTACGATGCAACTTTTACAACGCAAACCATCACAACGCATTGCGCTGGGGGGCGCTCTAGGATAGGAAATAGATTTAATTTACTATCCAACACCTTCCCTACTATCCACTGGGACTGGAGTTGGAATAGTAAATTAAACTATTCACTATCCAGCGCCCCAAAGCACTATGCGTTGTAAAGGCATGCGATGTAAAAACAGCGTTGTAAAGGCATGCGAAGTAAAAGCATGCGTTGTAATGGCATACATCCCTTGCTGAGCATTATCTAAGGGTGTGGCGAGCAGGCACTGAAGAATGGCAGTCTAGGGTTGGATTGGGGTAAGCTCTGGGTTAGCTAGGAAAGTTACAATGGATGGCTCATGCACACCAGAGTATGTGCCAATGAAAAGTGCCTGGCTGTCTGAACCTTGGTCAGAAGTGACATCCTACTAGGATTCACAAATTTTCTAATTACTATTATAATTTCATAACAGTAATATAAAGTTAGTGTGTTTTGTGATGCAGGGAATTGTGTGGGCTTTGCCCCGTAGCCCAAAGAAACTAGCTGCCACTGTTTTAGCCACTGCCAACCTAAATCGCACTGCCATATTGCTTAGGTCAGGCCCCATGCAAGCTCAAGAACAGTAAAACCACTGTTGGCTTCCGCGACCGGAGAGAACACTGGGATGTCCTTTTGTATGACTATCACAGAATTCCATATCTGTAAGCGCATAATTTTCTTATAGCAAAAACATTCTGCCTTCTGATTTAACTTGCTTCCAGAACAATACCTGCTTGCATGACTATAGCTCCACCTGTTCTCTTTCAAGCACTCTGCCTTCTTTCAGTAACTTTATCTCTCCATATACTACCATTAAACATCAAAGTACACTTGGGCCTCCTTTGTGTGAGTACTGCACCTGACCTCTGGATTGGAGTTGGTGAATTTGTTGAAGTCCTGAATGAGTTACATTCCTGGGGTGCCACCATGAATTAATTATTAAAACAGAAAATCACGAATATGCTGTCTTTTCTTGTGGATGTGACTGTGGTTCACATAAAAAATATAGACAATCCCCCGAGTTGATGTAAACTGTAAACTCTGTTGATGGAGCTTTGACATTAAGCAAATAATACTTTTCAAATCCAGCATAACCACAAGGATGGACAAACTTCAATGAAGTCCAAATGAAACTAAACCTATGCCATATAAAGTGCAAAAAATTACTGAAGTATTCCTTTGTTTAGAAAAGTGTCTCACTCCCATCAGTACATGCTGGGAAAATGTATCTGATTTGAAACAAGGCGTTTTTTCCCGCAATATATTCACTCGAGAATAGAATCCATTGCATACAATTCCGTTTTTTAATCCATGAACTATACACTTGGAACTAGAGACATTTAAAATAAACATTTAAGAACAGAGCATTAAAATCAAAGCTGGAAACCATTCTGCACCAAAGCAGAATTTAGTTCACAAATCAGAAAAGGATCAATTCCTAACTCTACCGTGAAAGTGTAGATTAGTCACACAGCTAATGATTTACTTTACTTTGCAATTGTTATCTTTCACTAGCCATTGTTGAGGTATCAATCAGAGATTAGTTCCAATGCATTTCTGTAAGTCATCCCAGAGATTCATTCCTCTACTTTCAATAATCGTTTTCCTATATCAAATAATCATACATATAATAACACTTATTTCTGAATTCTGGTCCTTAATAATTGTAAAAGCAGGCCTTGCAAAACAATTAAACAATGTGTAATTAATTATGCCTTTATTTCTGAGGTGCCACTTCTCCAGTTTTTTTTATATTGTTACATTATTCTCTCACGCTGCATATAAATCCCCTCCACTATGAGTCGATGCATATCAGCCACATAATTTGTTCCACTAGCCTTCTCAGGACAATAAAGGATCTTTATGTGTTCATAATCCTTTGCCATAAATGAGGTGAAATCCCATGCGTTCTTTCCCCCAAGAGAACGTCTGAAACGATTCGGTTCAGGCAACTCTCTCTCTCTCAGTAGCCAAAAACCCATTCAAATACCATGGGATCCAAATGTATAGGACTCTGCAGGATCTACTGAAGGGCAATCTGACCAGAGCAGTAAGGGCGCTACGCTCCCAGATGACCTTCTGGACCTCGCTACCACTCTCTGCAATGGGTCCTATAGCCATCGCTAAGATGGTGGTACTCCCACGTCTGCTATACTTCTGTAAAGACTTGCCGGTGTTGATCCCTACCTCCCTGTTTAAAACATTAGACACACTCCTATCGGACCTCACCTGGGGTAAAAGCTGTAGAAGGGTGGGACTCACCAAACTGCAACTGGAGATGGACAGATGGGGGCTTGGGGTGCCGGACTTTCGCGCCTACTGTTACGCAAGCCAACTTAAATGGCCGTCATACTGGCTCGCCAGGTGCAACCTGCATGAACTGAGTTATACCGGAAAAGCCATCAACCGAGGAGCCCTACACACCCTACTACGGCCCGGAGCACAATACCCCAAAGGGCCCCAATGCTTTTACATATAACACTCACATACTGGAAATAGGCACTTCAATACAAATGCCAGCACCCCCATACACCAATCACACTCCCTTACTAGGAATACTCACTTCGACTGGCTTGATTATGAAACGGAGCATTCCTGGCTGGTCTGAGGAAGGGGACACCACAGTAGGGGCGTTGTTTACTCACGGTGTCTTAATGGACCACGAGAACTTTGCTCGGGAGAACGGGGTTCCATAAACTCTGTTTATGATACATGCTGCCGTACCTCCAGATGGGGAAGAACCCCTAATGGGCGAAGGGCGCCACTTCATAAAATGACTATACAAGGAAACCCAAGCACACACATGAACCTCCCTCAATGGACTACGTGCATACATGGTCCAGAGACCTGGAGAAGGAGCTGACAGATAAGGAGTTGGCCACCCTCTTAGAATACCCCAAAAAGCTATCACGCAATGCCAACTTTAAATTAATACAGTACATGATACTCCATAGGGCCTACCTCACCTCGCATCGCTTATAGTGCATGTATTCAAACACACAGCACCCCTGCCCTAGATGCCAGGCAGAAGAGGGAGGCATCTTGCACATGCAATGGTCCTGCCCCTGCCTTGGAGGTTTCTGGTCAGAAGTCACACACATTGTGGGAAATGCCACAGGCCTCACCGCATGGGACACATCTGAAAGCTGTATATTAAGGCTGCATTGAATTCCTAAACCACAGAAAGTGCAGCTTTGCTTCACTGACCTAGCCTTCCTCATAGCAAAACGCTCCATAACAAAGCAACGGAAACGACTTGCCCCCCAACGATCTAAACTTGGCAAGGTGAGGTGGTACGCTGGAGGGGAGCAGAAAGTGCAGTCATTAGACGAGAGGAGTGCCATGGCCTGCGGAAGAATTTGATCTCCATGGATTGGGACCTCATACTTGAAGCATTAAAAGCCACTGACCCCACCATTTACCCATAACACACAACACATAAGAAAGGCCCCTCGGCCTGACACTGCACAGTACGGTCCCACTAGATTTAAGTCTGATGCACAACACCATACCATACTAAATACGGGCCCCTACATGGTGTATCAAGGCAACTGAATTAGAACCACACGTCAGTATCACAAACAGGGGTGAGCCAGATGAGAGGGTAGGAGGAAGGAGGGGTTGGATTATCACTTTAAAAAATCTTTCTAGATATAGTAAGCCAGCACTAATGGAACGACAACAAAGTCTGACCAAATTGTTAAATTATGCGCAATACCCACTACATACTAGTTGTAACTTGTTGGTATTCATCCACTTATGACAAAATGCTTTTCTAATCCAACTATTTACCAAGTATATTCAAGATTGCACAAGGCTCGACAAAATAAAGATCAATAAATTGTGATTTAAAAATAAACGTGTTCATAATCCTTTGCTTGTTGAATGGCTCCAAAATCTAGCCCTGTGTGTCATGTTATCTTTTAAAAATATTTTTTTCAGTCTTCTTTTCTGTGTACCAAGCTAAACTTGCATATTTGCAATCAGTGTCCTCTCTAAATTCGAGTTTGGAAGAGCAATTAATTCTTCCACACTTCTTCTTAATCATCCACTCAGTGTCAAGAAGCATTATTCAAAAGGTAGATAGAGCTCTCTGTTTATGTGTCTTTTCCCACAGACACCTCTTCTCAGTTACAGTTCTGTTTTCTCTCATGTAATACAAACCTTTAATATCTGTATCTTTCAAGCTCCCTTCTAGTTATTTCAAACACTTGAATGTCATCCTTTTTTAAACCGAATTTCAAAAGTGCATGGGTGAATATAATGTTATCTGGGTTTGGATTTTAGGTACCATCATAAAAGAGATGATATGGGGAAAGTCAGAATTAAAGGTAATATTACTTAATTTACAGTTTCAGTTAGAACATAGAGTAAGACGCTGTATTCTTCTTCTGCGACTAGGAATTCTCCCTTAAAAGTTTATTCCTCCAGATGGAACTCCCTTGAACATCCTCTGCATATTTGTGACTTGTGTAATGGCGGAGTACAAAACAAATTCAAAGTATTTTTAACCTGTCCAAATCTGACCTTGGTAGAGGCTTGGCGACGTTTTATAAAACCTGTATGTTTTAGATATAAACCCATCTTAGCTCAAGATTTAATTACGCTGTGTAAGTCTCCCCAAAATGAATTCGTCTGCAAACATTTGTTAATGTTTTTTAAATGTTTATAATGAGTTTGAAATCATTTCTAAAACTATGATTACAACAATTTTATATCATGGAATTTTATTTGTTGACCTCAGTTAAGGTCTGAATCAAATAAATAAAAACTGTAACTGTACTACTTCATTGAAATTACCAGTCAGGTAACTTACAAATTTTAGGAATGCAAAAATGTGGAATTTAAGAATCCTATGTAATTCCCTCATACCTTTTTTCTAATGACTCAATTGCTTCTCAAATCATTTCTGTTGCTTAAAGGCAAGAGGGAATTTTACCATAAGTAAGTCTCCAAGTTAAAGCTGGAGGTTTCTAGTAAAGGTTGATTCATGGGTCAATTATTGCAACATGAATTTTATGTGTCCTATAGTCAATAGAGCAAATAAACGTCAGGAGCCCAGATCACTGCAACCAATTTTCCTCTGGGGACGAGCTGTTACAATTATATAAAATCCTCCCACTATTCCTCCACTGATGGCAAGTAGAGCATGAACTACATTCTAACAAGTTGCACACTCCACAGATCTACTTGCTGAAAACAAGTATAAAATCACATTATTCATCAGTGCCTTATTTTGACTAAATGTAGAAAACAAATGTAATTTTTTTTAAAACAGCCTATGAAAGATATTAAAAGTCAAGTCATGAAACAATAAGACTTGGCATAGATGAAAGTAGATGAGAGGGCTTTAGGTATAGATATGCCGAATGCACATGATCATGTGTAATAATAGTTTGAAGAATTCTGACTTAGGGGCTGATTAAGATCCTAGCGTTGAGCCTTTCCGGGACACATTTTGGTTTATTTTCCACTGCCGCATTACAATGCTGTCAGTCGGAAACTAAACCAGTGGTCATTCTGGCAGGTTTCCAACCGGCTCAAGGAGCCGGTCGGCCAGTTGGAGGCCGGTCCGTAGTCCCAAAGGGTGATCTTTCTGCCCTTGGGGTTACGATACACGGTTTCGGGCAGGGTTTCCATGCCAGCCTCTCAAACATGAAAACCCTGTTGGAAAGCGTGTCTGGGGACTCATTGCAGGGCCCCCCTCTGTGCGTGGCATTTGGTTGGGGGCCGAGGGGGCACCTATTGTGCCTCCCAGTGAATCCATGCCCCGTGTGGTGCAGGGATTAACACCACCTCCCGTTTCCCTGTGGGAGCATGTACTACGGCCGTAATACATGCTCCCATAGGGAATTATCAGAATGCGACCAAATAGTGTTCAGTCACATCCTAATCAGGAGGTCAGGGCCACCGACCGGAAGCTGGTCGGTCAGAGTTCCGAGACGGTGTTGGGTGCCCAACATCGTAATAGTCCCATAGAATTGAAGAGAATTTGTCTCAGAAATAAAAAGGCTTCCCAATCTGAAATGACAACCTGAAGTGTTTTCCAGTTATACCGAAAATGTTCCTGCTATAACAGATGGAGCCCTTTTGGCAAACATGTCCTACCCATGAAACTGTGATCTTTAAACATGACAGGTCAATCACTACTGGGTTATTGAGGATTGGACTTTGCTACCAAGACAGTTTGACAGACAGCCCACTGAAGTCTAAATTACCTCCTAATGATCTCCTTTGAGGTTGGAAGCGGGTTTCGGATTGCAGATGGTTTTTCACAAAAAGTATAAAGGCCAACACAACAGGGACACTTTTGGTTAAAAATACTGACTGATCCACCATAGGATGATGACAATATGAACTGGTCAGTGTTTTTTATCCTATGATAAACCTAAATAAATAGGTCTATTATTGAAAGCACAGACATAGCAATGCCTACTGCACATGCAATTTCAGGTCTGCAAACCTTTCCTTTAGTGCATTTGAGAACTGATTGTAACTCCGTGTCAAAGGCACACTAAGTCCGATTAGGACTGGAGATGTATGTATTTAGGCATGGATTACTTCTGAATAACCATTTTAAGCCAGTACAACAGCACTGTATATATTGTATACACTTTCAGCACTTTTTTGCACTTCTGTCACTTATTCATGGTTGGTGTGTTCTGCATGTTTTCTCTCATTTTCATTGATTAAGTGCTGGAGTTATTGTTTTTCTCTCCACTGTTTTTTATTTAATAAGTGCTAAAGCAATTCTGTGCCCGACAGAACGAACATTCCTTTACATAATGCATTAGTATAGCCTAGCTAAGGGACTCATTGCGATGGCGTAATGAGAAATACCCCCGCCATATTATGTTAGCGGTGAGTATCGCAGCGGATGCAAAGTCCGTCAGCCGCTTTTCCGCCTGTCAGCAATCTTTACGATTGACGGCCAGGCGGAGCTGGGCCAGTAATAAGGTGGCGGTGCATAGCAGGCACCGCCAGCCATATTATAATGTGGGTGTTTACAAAGCCTTTCGATGCCGCCATGGAAAGGCTGGCGGGGATTGGCTTTGGAGGCCCTTTTCTGGCCCCGGGGACGATTAAGTGGGTACCCATGGTACTTGAGGGGTACCCATGGTACCCCCTGCAGTTCCCTGCACCAGGTGGCAGGCACTGCGTGATGCCTGCAACGTGGCGCAGGGAAATGCTGTGCATGCCCTTTTACCTTTGCAGACGGTGCTGCAGCCAGTATGTCTGGTGGTCGGTCCCATCCCTGTTATGATGGTGGGCGAACATGTCCGCCCGCCATAATAATGAGCCCCTAAAATCGTTACTGAAGGTTATAGAATTGTTTATTTTTACTGTAACTAAACTCCATCATGCATATGCAATAACCGCACATTGGTTGTCAAATGGCACTAGTCCCTGATGCAGCATTTCTTCTTCAATTTAAAATTCCCACAAGGCATTGACTCATGCATCTCTGACAGTGAAACATCTGTAACAACCTTCTTGTTCAACATTGACAAAATTATAGGTCGATTTAGGTCGTACATAACTTTTTTGACTAGCCAAAATACATGCATCTCCCTGATAATATACAGCAATGATTAGCCACAAGTGTTCCCAACTCCCCTTAGAGTCTTATGAGGGAATATTTTATCCTACGTTTGCTCTTCCCACCATGTCATTTATCTAACTGTATTCATCTTGTTCTAAACTAGCTGTAGAGAAGAACGTAGACAAATAATGGCCGGGATCGTGTCATTGATTGATTGATTGATTGTGGGTTTCTAAAGCGCTAGAATCGACTCCCGAAGGAGTATCTCTGCACTGTAGACCGCTGGGGAACCCGTCCTGGCTATCCCTGTGAGATGGTCCCTACTGGGTATCTCCAAGGTGAAACCAGGCATCCCCGGCGTATGTGGGGGGCCATTGTGGAGATGAGGCAAGCTAATGCCCAGAGTTGCCGAGTGTGATCCCTAGTTAGAGTAAGCACCGAGGCGAGAATTATCAAGTCCGTTGAACCTGGTCCAAGACCCTGCCGCATCGGGAATTGAACTCTGGTCTCGGGCCGTCCTCTGCTCCCAGGTCTGCCACCTCTAACCAGTGAGCCACACCACTCCATTGATGTCCAGATGGAGTAAGTAGTTGATGTACTTAATGAAGGAGTTGTTGTTTGAAGGTCAGGCTATTCAGCTTCATCCTGCAGTTGCTGAGTGACGGTGTTTCTTAGATGTGTGGTGGGATGGTTCAATGACAGACTATCGACTCAGCAAATATGGAGAAACAAAAATATCGGGACCAAAACATTGAAGATAAAAATATTGTCATCATATCTTTATAATAGTAAGTACAAAAATATTGAAAACAAATATCGATGTCATTAATATACTTGTATTAAATATTGATTTTTAAATATATATGAAACAAAATAATACATATTAAATATACTAAATAGTAACATTAACTTAAAAAAAATTAAAAATATTTATTATATTATAACAAAAATAACAAATAAACTTAATTTAAAAAAGTTAAACACACATATATAATACTTAATATATATTTACAAATATCTACCTACAAAAAAGTTATTACACTTTTTAATTTTAATTTATATTATAATTTTAAAATAATATGTATACATTTAAATATATATATATATATATATATATATATATATATACATATACCATTAACATAAAATCTTTTTTTTAAAGTTCTAATTAAACAACTTAAAATGCTTTACATTTAGTAAAAATTATTTTATATATAAAAAATATTTTAAATAAACAAAAACATAATAATATAAATTATAAAAGCATAAAATAAATCATAAAATATAAAATGTAATACATATACTATTCCCTCTACAATTTATACCAAACTATTAAAATAAATATATAAAACATGTACTACTCCCTAGTCAAAAAATACAAAAATAATAAAACTGGTTAAAATGTACAAATCCCCCTGCAATAAATGTAACAGTAGTAAAAGTTTCGGATTGCAGATAGATACTATTTACTGTACTCATTCCAGCTAGTACAACAGTAGGAAAACTGTTGCGGTGTGAAGGAGTAAAATTTACTATTGCCATTCCAATCACTATAACAGTAGGGAAAGTGTCAAACTGTGGAGGGTTAAAATTTACTATTCCCACACCATTGAGTGTAAAGGTAGGGTAAGTGTCGGATAGTGGAGAGAAAAATTTACTATTCCCACTTCAAAAGGTACAACAGTAGTGAACGTGTTGGATAGAAGAGAGATAAAGTTTACTATTCCCACTCCAGTCAGTACGACAGTAGGGAAAATTTTGGATAGTGCAGGGGTAACATTTACTATTCCAACTCCTATCAGTAGAACTGTAGGAAAAGTGTTGGAATGCAGAGGCGAAAATTTACTATTCCCACTCCAATAAGTGCAACAGTAGGGAAAATGTTGGATAGCGGAGGGGTAAATTTACTATTCCCACTCAAGTAAGTTCAATATTTAATACAAACAAATATCTTCAACAAAATAAAACTCTTTTAAAAGCAAAGTAAATAAAATATATATATATTGAAAAAAAGACATATTTATTGTTAAAAAAAGAAAAAGAAAAACATATCACAATGTTAAATACATATCATAAATACCTACACATAATATTATAAATAAATTAGAAAAATAATTATCAAACAAATAAATATTTTATTTAGAAATTATTTATTAACAAAAACTTAATTTATTACATACATTTAGTTTAGATACTTCCCACCCTATAACACACCACAAAATTCACAACCTGTACCTAAAAAATGTTTGACATTATTCATATAAATATTTTGTTTCAGGTGGCACAGGCAGAGACATATGAGGCTGGGAGGCTCGCGGCTATACAGATGGCTTACCCAATTACCACTCAACATCTCAACTGCCTCCTCGCCCCCATTCCTCTCAATTAACTGGATCTAGCCATGGTGGCTACTTATGGAGTAGGTCAGGGGGGCTCTTAGGACTGACCAAGAGGCAACAGCACTGTTGGAGGCCTCTTAGGGGGTTGCCCAGGGCTGTCTAGGATTGTCCTGGAGGCAACAACAGGGCAGCAGTGACGGCACAGAGTGGGTGCCATAAGGAGCAGGGACAACCGGACACCGCTTCCTTAAAGCAACTTTGGGGGTGAGCCTGCACCTTACCCTTTGATCTCTGATCCTGTCTTTGTGGCAACCTGACATTCAACCCACAGCCATTCCCTGACCCGGCAGCGGGCAGGTCAACCGGGCGTCCGAGACCCATCCAAAGGCCCACTCACTGGCCTATCTGCTTCAGCCCCATCTTCCCAAGGATTTTCCTAGGATGCTTCAGGACTACTCATAAAGACTTTCAAAGGCTTGCGAGTGTAGGAGTTGTACTCAGCTCCTGCTAAGGGAGAGCCCAGGGCACCTGTGGAGGTTGCCTGGCCATGACCAGTTGAGGCTTGCAGTCTGCCTGAGGTCTCCCACTCACACCACCCTGAATCGTAGATGAGAAGGGAGCACTGCCTTTAACTTGGATCAGTAGAAATAAAACAGGAAGGACAACTATTGTAGAGCTTATAGAACAGAAGTAAATAATCAATTCTCATTGCCTCCTTGTCATCTACCACCATAAGATCAGAACCATTCTCTCCTTTTTCTTATTTAAAGCATAAGACAACGAGTGCTGCGGCTAATTAAACAATATTGCGTCTTCTCCTTAACAACTCCAACACGCTGCTAACTAAGCAGTCGTACAGTCATATGACATAAAACCTTGCACTAAGCTATGGAAGGAGAGACCACCAAACCAAAGGAAAGCCACTGTGTGGCTTATAAAAAGTTACTATCAAGTACAGTAGACATGAAAAAACTGGGTATGACACAAATATCAATAAACAGCATTCCCAAGGCACCAGTCACAGGAGCTACAGTAGGGGAACCATAATTACAAGCTACTTCACAATAACACCAAAAATTGGAGCTTCATCCGTCCCAATTGTGCCGGGAGACACCGAGAGCTAACTAAAGCTACCGACAAATCAGCCGTAGGCACGGAGTTCTCGAAGGCTAACATTGACCCAGATAAGGAAGAAGCTCATGAAAGAAAGCAGATTCCAGAACTCAGAAATGGCATAGAGCCCATGGCAAGCGGAGTCCATGGATTCTATGGTGTTCCGAGAGCATACCCCCTCACCATTGTAAAAGAACAACTGGAGGAACCTTCACATATCTTGGCTTTACAAATTTTAGCCACTAAATTCACCCTTCCAAGCATTGATCATCTGCTGCCTCACCTATCCGGTTCTGGAGAATATTTAAAAAATTCATTGCACGTGCTCTCTAGTATCTCAAGCAACCTCATTGAAGCAGAGCAAAAACCCTCATACTCTGCCGAATTTCCGTCATTCATTATGCGACAATCCTCGAACAGGCAAGATCCTATTTCAAGCACCATCATCTCTCTACAGAGAATCATGAAATCTATACTACTACTCTTAGAAAAGAACATGGAAAATATGGACCAGATACTGGAAATCCAAACAGGAATATTACAATACCTTGTGGATAAAAAAAAGGAAAAAAACCGATTCCTCCACGAAGCCCAAATCTTACCTGCAAACTCTAAGATCGATAAAGGCAGAGAGTATAAGGGTCGCTATATTTCCCCTGTGGCTAATATTTCTCCTACTCAAAAAAGCAGAGAGCGACTCAGACGGAGAGCTTCCATACGAAACAGAAAACTAATATTTTCAGTTGCGAAAATATTTATTCTCTTCGTAAATTATTCGAGGAACCCCTGCTAGAGAACACTCTGCAGAGTAATCCTCATAATAGTACTCCGATGTTCCCAATTTTCGCATAAAAAGTCCAAAAAAGAGGCTCCATCCTCCCTACTCAAAAAGACGACAAGGCCCTAGAGGGAGCATCTAACTCATATCAAAGAAACCAAATAGAGTCTAATGCCGCAAACTAAAAAAGGGAAAGAAATGTAGGCAAAAATTTACAAAAATAACAAGAAGAAAAAAGTCAAGCAAAGAATATCGAGAAGACCCTAAAAAAAAGTAATGTTTCCTCAACCATGTTCCACAGAGCAGGCAGGAGAAGACAACAGCTGCGACTTGAAAGCTACAAATGCAACTCAATTTATAACTCAGCTGCATGCTCTATTTGAAACTCAGGAAGATCATAAAGCTTTAAATCCTCTTGCACCAAGTTTTACAATAAAATCTGTAAAGCATGTTCACCTGGGTACTGTAAAGCACATAGTCGTTCAGAAATCCCAGGACAGCGGGGAACAATCAGTATCAAGTGTTTTGAAATTAATGGATTTATTAACCAGTGACAATGTTCCACTAGACTGCAGGAGAATAGTCGACCTACTACATAAAATCTGTTCCCTCCGTTAATTTACCACTGCAGAAATAAAATGTGTCTCTTTGCCAAACAAACTTCTGTCTTCGGTGGCAATTGTAGAATTCTGGTCTAAAGCAATTCCTTCTATCAAAATAAAAAAAAGTGGCACTTCACAAAAATGGGTTTGACATTTCTGAAGTTAAAGAAATCGACGATCATAACAAATATCCAAAAGCACCTGTATGGATGAGGTTCCCCCATATCACTATAACCAGCAATCTAAGGGCAATGAGACACCTAGGAATATAACGGACGGTCCATTAATAATCTCACTTAAAGATGGAGTGCGCCATATCTGGAACTGTTCCGATACAAAAAAGACATCTCAATCTGATGAAAACAACTGGGCATGGATTGCGGGTGCCTTAAACAGCAATAATCCGGGCAAAGACATAAAAACCCCTTTTAGCAGTAACTAAAAAATAGCATCATGGAACATAGCCGGGAAAACCTCAGAAAAGTTATATTATATTCTGGAAAGTACCCCACCTATAGTGCTTCTACAAGAAACATGGCCCCTAGCCCCTTTCTTTAAAAAAGATGACTATGTGCTTGTCAACGCAGGAGAGGCCACCAGAAGGGGTCATGCAAGAGGAGGGCTCGCGATCCTGCTAAAAGAAGAATTTGATTGGGACCCTGAGGAAATAGAGCTCTCTTTGCTGAATGTGCAATGCGTTAACATTAAGTACCAAAACGAAAGTACGGAGCCTACCCTAGACTTACTACTCTTCAATATAAATATCCCACCCAGCTCTTCAAACGATTCCCTATTGGACAACTCCTTCACTAAAGTCAATCAAACTCTGGAGTCCAGGGGGTTCCCACCTACTATCATCACTAGGGACTTCCACAGAAAAATCTCGAACGCATTATTGAACAACTGGGGGATACCAGCACATGAGGAAGTACGTGCAATTCCAATCTCCATATTGCTAGCTACGATAAAAGCAGATAAGCAAGGGAAACTGCTTCTATCATACATTGCAGCAACAAATGGTGTTGTCCTCAATGGAAGAGTAGAAGGAGACATCCAGGCAGCATTCACTAGAATAGGCAACTGTAGTTCCTCTATTTTAGATTACATAATCTGCAGCATGGATATTTTCACGAAAGTTCGGTCATTAAACATTCAACATACGTACGAAAGCAACCACGCAATTTTGACTTTGGGAATTGAAATTTTAAAGCAACCTTCCTCCCCATGGTCCCTAAGCTCTTTGAAGGGTTTGGTAAACATAAATCAAAAATCAGGTGGGATCCACTGGAACTCAAAAGCAATCAACACAATGAACAGCGTAATTTCCTCCTTTTCACTAAACCTTACAAGTGAAGAAAATGACCCCATAACTGCATATGAAGACACAGTGCAATCAGTCCTGGCCACCCTCCAGGCAAACACAATCAGCAAGGATAAAGGCAAAACTGACCATTACGGAAAGCAAACAGATAATTTGTCAGTACACTTAAGTAACCTGACCAGAATGCAGTTTATATCTTTCTGCACCACAAAACAAAGAGAAATATGAAACCTGACAAAAATCTCTGTCAACGAAATAAAGAAAAAGAAAAGCAAACCCGAAAGGATAAAACCTGGGTCAACATCCAGTCCGCAGTAAAAAGTGGAAACAACAAGGCAATCTGGAATAAAATAGCCACACAAATGGGGAAAAGAACGACAATCCATGCGTCACCAGTTTCATCATCCAAATGAGAAAAATATATCTTAAAATTATATAGATCTAATAGTCAAATTCATGCCTCACCCAGTCAGTGCCCCGGATGAAAGGGACAACCAGATCGGGACATGCTAGCTACTTCATCTACATAGATCGCCGCTTTTATTAAATCTGACAGATCATCCGCAGCAATGGGTCCAGATAATATCCCGATGAATTCCTTCAATCAAATCCTGAAGATTGGAGCACATTTTTAACCCCTCTTTTCAAAACTGTTTTGATACCGGGAATATACCATAATCCTGGCGAGGGAGCATTGTGGTACTCCTTTTGAAAAAAGGCTCTAGAACGGTTCCAATTAACTACAGAGAAATTACTCTCCTAGATGCCACTGGAAAGATCTTTGCATCATGTGTATTGGACCACCTAAAAGACTGGGCATTCTCCAACAATGTGATTGCTGCAACACAGGTTGGCTTCTGCCCAAATAATTCAGTCATGGCCAATATTTCTATCCTTCAGACTGTCCTCGATAAGTACTTAGTGCTAAAATCACAAATAGTTTTCTGCGCTTTTAATTGATTTTTTAACCGCTTTTGACAGCGTGAATACGGCAATTTAAACTGTTATAACACTTCACTCTGGTAAAGTAAGCAAGGTACTGTAGCCCTATCGGTCCTTAACAGTAATGTGCTAGTAGTGTATATATGGAAAAGTGAGCTACAGGACTCATGGGGGGCACACTCCCGTCAATATAGGACTACTCATTGATAAAGACGAAAACTAATGAATACAAATAATTGAATGAATCTAAACTGCAGAACATTCCATTCCAATATTTTGTTCTCACTGCAGCATTACAGCCAGAAACCCATATTCTGCAAATCAGTTTGCAGAATGAAGTTTAACAAAACCCTAAAAAATAATATTCAACCCGTAATAATAGATCATTTTCCCTCTTAACAGTAAAACACACAAACGAGATTTGTCTCAGTTCATAAATATTTTGCCACATCTGACATGGTGAAGATGAAGTTACAATCAGAATATTGCACTTTGCAAACAATCGGCTTTTTTATTATTACTCTGACTGCCTGGAATAAAGTGTTCAACTGAGTCCTGTCACCAAGGTACTGATTTATATCCCAGACAATTTTATTACAATGCCTGTGTGTGTTAGCTGCATCATACAGCCCTATTGAACATCCACCCTTGTATATTTAATATTAGAAGTGCTCTCAAAATGTTGATTGAGGACACACACATGGTTTGAATTAGAAAGTATTACGCCCCATGTCTTATGTCTTGGAACATAACTGAAAAACTGATGTTCAAGAATTCTTTTGGTCAAATGCCCTACTACACCTATCACGATATTCAATATATTTTTATATTTCTCTTGGAATAGGAAAAGCTTTAGAAGCACTTGACCGTCTTTCAAATACAACTGCACCATGGAAAATATATGAGTCATTTATGTTTGGTCATTAATTGTATTAGACATCCGACCGCAATACAATCTTCTGGCTCAGCACTAAACCATAACATATGCAGCCTGCATCTGGCTCCAGATATTGACTTCTGCGAATAGTGCTGTGACTCCGCGCCAAATGTGATTGACACGTATCTGTGTCTTTTATTTCTAACTGACTTGTGGAAAATACAAAAAGAAATATATATCTGTAAAAGATCTAGCAAAAAAACCGTTTATAACAAGCATGTTGAAGGTTAGAGGGTAATTTACAGTTTTGAAATACAATTCAGCAGTAGCAGTATTGTCCAGCTCAGCTTGACTCGGCTGTCATTAGTGATGCAGACCTGAGACTACACACAGGAGAGCAAAGATTTTGAATCCATCAAATATTGTCCATGATCTACAAGCAAGATCAGAGCTACCCTATGCAGAAGACGGCTTGCTTTCTTTTAGCAACACCAATATCTGCCCCTTGAAGAAACTAAAATCCAGCGTTTCTCTTGTATTGAATAGTAAGGCGGGAAAAGTGTTTCCACCAGCAAGAAAAAAACAAGGATCATAAAAAATTAGCACCAACTCTTTGACTTTCTACCCCCAGTCAAGAGATTCACCACTATGAAACTCGACATCCCCGTGTAGAGGTACCCCTTCCCAAAGGAAAAGTATTTTACGTGTTCCTGACATTAAGACCCTGCAAATCGCGCTGGAAATTAGGGTAATCAATTTGTGCTATCTGCTAAAAGCTGAAGTTAAAAAACTCTCGGCATGTCCCGCATAGAACTAATCGTAACCAATATGTATCTTTCAGCACTAATAATAGTGACGATCCAGTTATCGCAGCGAAAATCAACAAGACTAAACAAAGTTGCATTTTTAGCAAACATTGTTTCCTTAAAAAAAGGTAAAAGTCATGTGTCTTTTTACAGTTTTGCTCGAATTGCACCAAATCATACAATGCGTAGAGTTCCTTGTGTAGTAGTGCTGGGCCTCCCCTTGTAAGCCCACACTGTGTATGGTGGTGGGAACCTATGTGAGGAGCAAAGGCGCATAGAATCTACACGTACATTGTTAGCAAGGACTGGTGTGATGCTGGCTCAGCTGTGAAAGATAAAGAACAGCGCCTCTATTGAGGTGAAGCCATTTCACCATGGCACACACTATAACTACATTAGCAATTGAAGTCAAATATATCTGCCCCGTGCAACAGAGAAATCGATCACTTGGGCCTTGATTACGGTGCTTTAAACATTTGCGACCCGATGCACAGGGTTAGTTGGACACCCAGGATTTTTCCAATGTTGGCATTGTTAGGTGCCCATATTTACTGAGGGGAAAATGCCTTGTAAATACTTAGAAACGTCGATTTTGATGCTATAAGCACCGACATTACTTTATTGGAATTACTCTGTCGGAGGACGGTTTCATGCAGCGGAAACACACGCTGAATACACCCCCTGAGCACGTGTAACAGAGGCCACGCTGAAATAACTCATGTATATTTTTAAAATGGATGTGTGCATAACACCAGAGAAGGAAAACGGCTAGCTTCTGTCGCTTTTTGTGATCCCCGCTTAACGTCTTATTGGCATCATTTGCAAGTGCAGAGGGGCAACAGGATGAAACATTCTCATTGCTGACAGAGTTCACGGATTGTGACTTGGAAGAGCAGTATTTAAAGTCCGTGTCGCGTTCTGCCAGAGTCTATTTTTACTGTGCTTCTGGCAGCCCAAGGGCTCTATGAGACAGACTAATTTTTCTAAAGAACCGTAGATGACGGCTGCATATTTTTAAGACAATTGCCAGTAAGGAAGAAATAATGCCACAGGTCATAACGGGTTCCTAAGCAGTCTATGTGTTTAGCATTACCCAAGTAGTGATTTAAAGTTAATTGTAAGCCTCCACTCATGTCTCAACAAAGCTGATGTGTTTCCATGTATAATGCAGATAGCCTAGTATTCATAACAAACATTGGCAAAGCCAATAGGTCTCGCCTAGGAAAGCTAATCACTTTGGCAATGTTTTGTTGCCACACTGTGCAGCACTGAGGATGCTTTGCTTTGCGACTAAAACTAATTTAAGCATGCCTCATGATGAAGCCAGGGCAAATGCACTTTTTTTTAAGTGCAGTAGCACCGGATGCATCATCGTCTTTTTTTTAAATTCTTTTTAGCAATGCGGCTATACATCATGCCTACAAATTATTGCCAAAGTCTGTAATGCTTATGCAGTTCGGCATTAACAAAAGGCAAGAGCAGGGCCAATAGTTTCACAGGAGAGACCTATTGGCTTTGCCAATGCTTGCTAGGTCTCGACACAACATCCCTGTGCGCTGAGCAAATCAGTTAAGCTCTCCATGCAGGAAAAAAAAAATATGACATTTGGCAAAAAACCCTAATAAATAAAGAAAACAATTGCACCCGTGTCCATGTCTTAGTGAAAATACATTTGGAAGCAGATACTATCTGTGGTTACAATAAAAGCAGATACAATCTGTTGTCACAATAAACATCTATTTCAAAGGAGAAAGGGCTTCTTTCAAGTGTGTGTGGCACAGTAAAAAAGCTACAGATGTCAAGAGGTTTAACAAGGATGACAAGGAGGAAGAAACAATAAAAGTAGTACTCCAATTACAGCGCGATCAGTAAAAGAACAGCAATCAAGCAAAACAATCAGTACTTGGTCCATGCTCCAGCCGATAGCAGAGGAACTGAAACCAGCACAGCTGGCAAATTAGAAGACAGCAAATAAGAGTGACAATGAAGACAATGAATGTTAAGCAATGGGCAGGCTTAAAGCCTATTGTTGTATACAATATCTCCTTCAAGCAAGAGTGCATGCAGCACATGCACTGTTTCAGGCAAGACCTAGAAATGGACATAATTAATATTAAAGACCACTATGGTCAGACATGTACACTAACACCTAAAGTTACCCAAGATGTGTGGGCACCTCTAACTTCAAGTATGTCTTGCTTTGCATTATACGTGTTAACCAAATAGATGGCAAAAGGCAGTGATTTTTCGGATGCTGAAAGCCCTGAGGAATACTGCCAGGCATGGCCTAAGTGTGGAGAGTGATTAGCAATAAAGAACTGTGAAGAAGTATTTAAAGACATAGCATAAGAGCCACTTTTGTTTCCTGACGTGTCTAAATGCCACGGAAGGCAACAGCCTCCAGCAGTGTTATATTACTGACTGGTTAAAACTCTCTTGTAAATGTGTTTACATGATTAATATTTTTGAAACTGTGATAACAGGCTCTCTAATGGTCCATATCTGGCTATGATTTTGTTAGCTGTCTTAAGAAAGGTTTTCCATATAGAATTTTTATTGCATATATTTCTAAGCAAACGTCCCGATGTTTGCTCTTCAACACAGTTGTGAAGGTTCCTGGTTTACCTTTATCTGAAGAAGAAACCTTTACCAATGTTTGGGAGATAATTTACACTGAGCTAAGCTGGAGAATGTGGAGCTTTGGGATTTATGCATAATAGCGTTGCTCATTAGAGCAGTACAAAAACATGGCAAGTATGGAAACTCAGTGGGGAACAGCGTTTACAACGCAACTTTTACCACGCAGTACCTTTACCACGCAACTTTTACAACGCAAGTTGTTACAAAGACTTGCGCTGGGGGGCGCTGTAGGATAGGAAATAGTTTAATTTACTATCCAAAACCTTCCCTACTATCCACGGGGATTGGAGTTGGAATAGTAAATTAAACTATTCACTATCCAGCGCCCCCCAACGCAAGTCGTTGTAACGACTTGCGTTGTAAAACCTGTGTGGTAAAGGCATGCGTTGTAAAAGCATGCGTAGTAAAGACATACATCCAAGCTGAAGAATGTGGAGCTTTGGGATTTATACATAATAGCGTTGCTCATTAGAGTAGTACAAAAACATGGCAAGTATGGAAACTCAGTGTACTAATACATCCATTCCAGAAACATGTGTTGGACTCTACGGCCTCAGGATCGAATTTTGGTGTGTCCACTCTGCCTTTCATCCTTTTGAATCCGTAAAATGAGTACCTTTGCGTTTGATAACTACAAACACCTGTTATTCAGCACTGAGATGCCATAAAAAAAAAAACAGACCTTGGGTAATGCAATCTAGTGCTCATGTAAAACAATCTGATGCCTTTGTGCAAAGTTTGTGCTATATAAAACTGCACAAAAAAAGTGTTACTGTAGTTTTTATTCAGGTCCAGCCAAAGTAGGGTGGTACTCCTGGCAGACTTATATTTTTGTAATGCATGTGGGTGGTGTAAATACACACCGCAGCTCACATTATATATTTAATTTCATCACCAGTGGTACAATTTCTGTTATCTATTATAACTTTGCAGGAAGGTTAAATAGACGTATCGGGTGACACCAATCTAGCCAATTATATTCAAGTGCAAGACCACACATATTGGGACACTAAGTAGCAGGTCTAATACCAGCTAAAATTAGGATCTAGAAAAACACTCAAAGGTAACCCTGAAGAGTAAGCAGATTTCTTTCATAATGCTACTATCACCTTGCTAAATTACAAGTTTTATCTGGTAAGGAATTGCACATGTTTATGTTTAGGGGATTTATATAGCGCATGGCTGCCCAGTGCTGGTGGACAGTTCCAATACTAAAGCTAAGGGGAGATTAATGGTAATGAGTGGAGAGCCAGGTCTTAACCTTCAAGAATCTGCACTGAAGAGGCACAGAGTTCCATAGCTTGGGTGCCAAATGTGTAAAAGATGTTCTGCCGCATCTGCTCTTTTGATTCTGGTTGTTTTTAGTAACCGTTCGGTGCCAGAGCGAAAGCTTCTGTTTGGGACATATATTTCCCACTGATTGAAAGCCAGTGGAAAATGTGACCAGAAAAGGGTCTTGAATTAAAGAAAAAAGAGGAAGGGCTAACATGTTATTCCTCATTCTCTGCCTTAAACTTATAAAATCGATATGGCTTATAAATAGGGTAGTGATACTGAAATGAATTAGGTATTATGATCCATTTCCCTTGGTAACTCTAAATGAGAGCCTTTGTATTCTAACATAACATGTATTTGTAAAGCTAATGTTTACCCCTAGGGGCACGGGGAGATTACGTGATTTGCCCAGAATCACAGGATGTTGTGCTGACTCCAAGACTCAAACCTAGTTCACCAGTTCCAAGGTCTACTGCTCTGGCCATTAGGCCACATTTCCTTCACCTGCATTTGCCATGTAGAAATACCTATTATCATGAATTAATATATCGCCTGGCTTATAAACTCACAATGCATTGTGCCTCATATAAAACAATGTACACTATAATTTAAAATTGATGACCTCAGATCTGATTAAAATATTTATTTTACATCTTTGCATGAACAATGCTAGTCAAATCATTCAAATGTATTTTCTCATTAGCTTTAAAAATCTAATGTAATGGTGAAATCAGATTAGGATAACTTACATTTGAAAGTAACTTAACAAAAAATAACTTTCACTGTCTGAGTGAGAACTCCAGAAGGCAGAAGTCTTGTCAACAATTGGATTAGTCTTCTGCCATCTGAGAGAGGTATCAGACAACTGACAGATCAATGGATAGCCATCACAATTCTTCTTTTAACTTGATAATCCTAATTGTGGTTTACAGTTCCCCTCTCATTTATTCCCAAACCATCAGGAAGGAAAACCAGCTCTGACCCTGACAGAAGAGGGAGAGCTAATTTAGATAGACGTGTGGCTAGGGGCCTGTCTGGAGGCAAGAAGGTGTGGCCTAGCAGTAAGAGATAACCATTTAGGAATCTGGGACCCATGTTCGAATCCTGGCTTTGGCGCTTGACTCTAAATCGTGTGATTTTGGACAAATTACTTTATTTGTCTGTGCCTAAAACAACTAAATGCAATGCATGACTAGTATCGGTGTAATCCCCACTTAATAAACACAATCATTTAGATTGTCTCTTGTTCTTCTTGTAGCATGCACTGCTCTGTTTCTTCCTAGCTAGGTTTGTGCTATAAAAATACTAACACATTAATATAAGAAGGGTTTAGCAATCTCAAAATGTATGGCTCCTGGCAATTTTTACAATAAAACAAAAAGGACGTGCTGCAAAATGTGGTCAGCATAGGGTGGGAAAATAGACAGTATTGGGTGTGGACAGTCTCCAATCACTGACTAGTGAAAAGGATATGTATGCATGTTTGTACCCATATAGTATTTACAAAGACGCCCCTCCTGCGCTGACCGGCAGATATTTAAACCACCGGATGCAAACGCGCAACGTGGGCGCCGATGGCGTGCCGGAGGCGCGCCAGAGGCAAGCCCGTCTGCGCCCGTCCGCGCACTGCAGCGTCCAGCGGCCAGAAACCCTGTTCATGATTAACCCTGGGCGAAGCACTACGCTACGCTCGCGGAGTTTGCGAAGTTTTCTCAACTTCGCACTACGCAAGCTGCACGTAGCACAGTGCGAACATGCGTAGTGCAGCGTAGCGTAGTGCAGCGGTCATTTTTTGCTTGTTCGTGGTCCTGAACGTCATGTTCGCAACCGCAAGCAAGCAAAATGACATCCCGGCGAGATTCTCAACGCGAGGAGGTCAGGTTTCTCATTGTGAGTGATTGCGCATGCTCGCGACCGCTTTCAATGAGAAACTACCTGTTCGCGTTGAGAAAGCTGCCGCTCGAGTAATAATCTACTCAAGCAGCAGAAAACTACAGCTCGCACTGTGCAAGATGCCGTTTTCAATGCTTGCACAGTGCCGGATGCTTGTCCGCACTGTGCAATCATTGAAAACGCATCTTGCACAGTGCGAACATGCTACTACGCAGCTCGCGTAGAGCTACGTGAAGTTCGCGTAGTGCGAAGTGCACTTCGCGTAGCTTCGCGTAGCGCTACTTAGCGAACTACGCCCACCCTTATTCATGATGATGCAGAAACCTGCTTCTCTGCCTCATACTCATACTCTGCTGAGGAGCTGCGCCGGTTTGGAGGTAATTCCCCCACTTGCCCTCCCCTTGACCGATCAGCTAAAGTCCCGTCAAAATGCCCCCACTGTCATCTTGCTCTCAGGAACGAAACTGAGTTTGCAGCACAATCATCTTAATCATATAAGTTTTGTAGCATTAACTGCTGCTCACTGCCAAAAAATAGAGATCACACTTTTGACCTCCTCTCCTCTACCCAGATTGACACCCTGTTTTTAACAGAAACCTGGCTTCATGCCAGTTCCGGACCAGTTGTGGCCAGCGCCCTGCCACCCGGCTGCGTTATTGTTAGACAAGACAGAGACACTGGGAGAGGGCTAGTGATTATTTTTAAGTCCACTTATTCTTGTCATCTGGAAGCTCTCCTCTTCCCTGACTGTGAAGCCGCTCTGTTCAAATTAGCGGTGTCCCCCAAACTGACACTGTCAGGAATGCTGATTTATCGTCCCCCCAACAAACCAACCCAGTGTCTACGAACCTTTGCGGAGCAAGTAGCTTCACTTGCTCTGAAGTCAGCCAATTTTACTATTTTGGGGGATCTGAACCTCCATTTAGAAGACACCCAAAACAGCGTAAGCAATATGTTTCTATCTGACTGCGAAGCCATTAACTTAATACTATGCAACCAAGGCCCAACCCACCAGGCGGGACACTTACTTGATCCCATCATTTCTAACATCTTGTTTGATTGTAGCGTTCCCGCTCTTCCCCTCGACTGGTTTGACCATTTTGGCATTCATTTCAGCCTGGCCGCAGAAAGCTAAGAAAGCGACTTTTTCTGGCGCTATGGGTAATTACAGGGCCTGGACCAAGTTGAACATCCAGGCGTTTAATGCCTCACTATCGGCTAGCCGCCCAGACATGAACCTAACATGTACTTCTCTCAATCGGGAAGTTTCCCACTGGTAGACCTTTAACATTAACCGCCATCTGCCATTATGCTCCAGATGACCTATTACACACCTCCCCCCGGCCCCGTGGTTTACGGACGACCTGAAAAAATTGAGGTCCAAATGCAAACATCAGGAGAGAGCCTGGAGAAAAACATACACTCCAAGCGACAAACTGACATATCGTTCAGTTCTCAGGCAGTACCATCGAGCCTGCAGAAAGGCGAAGGCCCTATATGTTTCGGAGACCATCAATAGTGCCACTAGCCGTCCGAAAGCCCTTTTTCAATGGTGTAGAAGCTAGCTGGTTCAAACACTTCTCCTACCCCACCGGCTTTGGGGGAAACCCAATGCATTGAAATCGCCGACCTTTTCATATCTAAAGTCGACACAATCTATAATTCTCTCTCAACTGCTTCCACCGGGTTATTTCATGACCCTCTCATTTTGGGAACTCATGGTTTTCCATCTTCTACGGCACAGGTTACGGAGTGGCCCCAGTTAGATCAGAGTTCGCTTAGGAACTGTATGGCAAGGATAAATTCAGGTTCTCCCCTGGATCCTATTCCAATCGATATTCTTCAACAGCTATCGCCTGATATACTCCTGGTCATTCAAGAGCTCCTCAACTCCTCATTACGGGAATCCATCGTCCCGGATGAATGGAAAAGAGCTATGGTGGTTCCACTCCTAAAAAAAAACGGCGCAGATCCTAAGACGCTTTCTAACTTCCGCCCCATCTCTCTGCTGCAAATGTTCTGAAAGCTCTTGGAGAGGCATGTTAACACACATCTGACCTCCCACGTGGAGACTACTGGCTTCTTGCATCCATCTCAATCTGGGTTTCGTACCCACTTCTCCATGGAGACCACCCTCTTGGGGGTCACTGAGAGCCTACGCTCTCGCCTCGATCAAGGCGAAACCTCGCGCCGCATTTGTCCTCTTGAACGCTTTGAGGGTGGCTGGGGTGTCCGGTTCTGCGCTGGCCTGGCTGTCCTCTTTCTTGAGCGGACGATCATTTCAGGTAGTTTCTTCTAACTCCTCTTCCTCTGCCCGCTCGTCTGCGCATGGGGTGCCCCAAGGGTCCTCACTGAGCCCTATGCTCTTTAACATCTATGTAAGGCCCCTGGCAACTATCGTGGAAGACGCTGGTCTTTCTCTTTACTCCTACGCAGACGACACTCAAATCATCTTTTCCCTTTCCTCGGCCGAGTCAAGTGCTCCATCTGCTCTCAAACAGGAACTCAGCTGAGTGGCAGAGTGGATGCAGTTGAACCTCCTGAAATTGAATGGCGACAAGACGGAGGTGGTCATTTTGGGCATGCAAAAACATCTCTGGGGCCCTCGACATTGGCCTCCGGAAATGGGCCCGCTACCCATGCCTGTTGCGCAGGTACAAAACCTTGGTTTTGTTCGGGACGACTCGCTTTCTATGTGGCACCAAGTGGTCAGAGTGGCAGCCACCTGTTTTTCCATCTTAGGGTGGCTCCGGAAAATCCTCTGGATGCCCCCGGACTAAACAAAGCGCACTGTGGTCCAGGCCCTGGTCACCTCTCGCCTGGACTATGGCAATGTGCTCTACCTTGGAGCCACCGTGGAAATCCAGAGGAAACTTCAGCTTGTCCAAAATTCAGCTGCACGTCTCCTGTGCAATGTCCCCTAGAGGTCCTCCATCTCCCCCTATTTAAAAGACCTACACTGGCTCCGTATTGAAAGCAGAGTTAAATTTAAGGCCCTCTGCTTCATGTTTAAGATCAAGCAGGGGTCTGCCCCGGCATACCTCCAGTCCCCGGTCCAGCAATACTCTCCACCTCGTCTTCTTAGATCCTCATCTCTAGGGAACTTTTTGATTCCACGTTTTAAATTGGAGAGAATGGGCGGACGCTCCTTTTCCTGTCTGGCTCCTAAGCTATGGAATTCTCTCCCTGTCGCGCTGAAATTCGTACCTTCTTGGATGAAATTTCGAAGAGATCTTAAAACCTGGCTCTTCCCTCAGTGATAATTGTTGGGACTTTAATGCCACCTCTATTGGCGCCGGGAGACCCCATGTGGTTAGCTGAGCACCCTACAAGTTCAATTACAATACAATATGTTATGTTATGTTATGTTATGTTATAATAATTTATTGTGCGCGCAGCTACTCCAGCCAAGGAGCGTCCCGGCGCATAGACAAGGAGAAACATAACACAACAGGAAAAGGTGAGAGAAATGTGGGAACAACTAAAACAAAAAAGTTTTTATTGCTCTCCGGAAGGTCATAAGGTCCTCTAGTAGACGGATTTCAACTGGGAGAGAGTTCCAAGATAGTGCAGCTTTTACTCTGAAGGAACGACCCCCCATACGGCTGAGTCTGAATCTCGGGACTACAGCAAGGGCCTGGCCCTGAGATCGGAGGGTGCGAGTGGGGACATAAAGAGAAAGACAACTGGACAAGATTTCAGGGCCTATACCTCTCAAGATCTTAAAGGTCAAGCAGAGGACCTTAAAGAGAATACGCTTCCTCACTGGAAGCCAGTGTAGGGAGCGAAGGACACTCGCCACCGGGCAAAATCTGGGCAGACCGACAATCGCTCTCGCCGAAGCATTTTGGACCCTTTGCAGGCGAGTTAACTCAGCCTGGTTGGCCCCAACCAAGAGAGAGCTGGCGTAATCCAGGCGAGAGATGATGGTTGCCTGGATCACTAGCTGTCTGGTTGGGGCATCAAAAAATTTTAATACTGGTCTTAGGCCTCTCAACAGACCAAAGCAGCAGGCTGCTGTCTTTTTGGTATGTCCTACAAAGGTAAGGCCCGCATCCAGCCAGACCCCCAGATTTTTCACCTCCGACACTGGGGTCGGAGTAGGTCCCAGCTCAGGAGGCCACCATTGGTCACCCCACAGCTCCCCTTCCGACAATTGTTACCTCCGTTTTAGTGGCATTAAGCTGGAGACAGTTTCCTGTCAACCAGCTAGCCACCTCCTTCAGTCCAGCCTGAAACCTGGGGGCATCTTGTTCCGCGTCCCCGCTGAGCGTAACCGCCAGCAGTGTGTCATCGGCATATGAGACCAAAGTAAGGCCCCACTACAATACAATACAATACAAAGCGTGTACCTAGCCAAAAGGCAGCGGAGCTCTGTACATGGTCAAATGCAACAACAATGTCAATGATTCAGAGGAGAGGAAGATAGGGTTAGGGATGGTTAATGCATTTTGATGTAGTGTTCGTTAAAGAGATGAGTCTTCCAGCCGTGGTCGGTAGTGGGATTACCTGCAGGGTGGTGACGTGGGGGGGGAGGGGCAGGGCGGGGGGTAGTGATGTATGGATTAAGGAGCTTTACAGGTAAGTAAACATATAAATAATTAAAACGAATTTCGTTGCGCGCCCTGCCCCTCCTCTGCCCACGTCACCGCCCTGCAGGTACTCCCACTACCGACCGCGACTGGAGTCTTCTTCTCTTTCCTAAATTGGAAAAGAGTTTGGGCGGCTCTGATGGATTTGAGGATGTTATTCCAGATCATGGGTGTATAGATGAAAAAGGCCTGCTGTTTTTCTTTTGTACACTTCTTAGTCTGCAGTCTGTTAGTGTCCTGGCTGTGGTTGTGGAGAGATCAATCATAGATGGTAAACATGTAATGCAATATAAACAGGGTTGGAGTGGCACTTCGCCACTATCTCCTCTGAGCATTCCAGGACCTGGGCAGACTACTACATATGAACTTTACCTGCCTACTGCTCAAATTAGAAGACTCAAAGACATAGGGACTCATGACTCTTGCTGGCACCCGGGGACTAGAATTGTAAGAGTCATGTGGTTGTCTTCCTGGTTTCCTGCTCCAGGAACACAAAAGAAGGGTTAAGGATATAGCCTTAAGGCCAGAGCTGCTTACTTTGGAGCTGGGAAACAAGGTTCAAGCCTCCTCATCGGCTCAACATCCTGTGAGCCTGGACAAATCACTTGATCTCCCTGTGCCAATCAAAAATATCGTGTCCTTGTGTAACATAACGGGTGCTCATGTAAAGCACTCCACTACCTGAGGGTAAAGTTTGCGCAATATAAATCTGCAAAAAAAGACATATATTTATATATATATTTAACGGAAATTCCAGCACAGAGCAGGGCAAACCTGATATTCATGCCTGCTGTCTGGGCAAGCTTTAGCCCCTTGTCCAGATCACTGATGGTGATTAAAAGGCTAACACATTTTTTCTAACTTTGAAAGTTTATTCTTGGCGGTACCACAAGCCCAAGTGCTAGTGTCAGGTGTCTATGCACTGCACCTCATCTATTGAATATATATATATATATATTCAAGAGGACCTGAAGACTAGAGTGGACTGGACATTTCATGAAACCTGCTTAGATGAGGTGCAGTGCATAGACACCTGACACTAGCACTTGGGCTTGTGGTACCGCCAAGAATAAACTTTCAAAGTTAGAAAAAATGTGTTAGCCTTTTAATCACCATCAGTGATCTGGATATATATATTCAAGAGGACCTGAAGACTAGAGTGGACTGGACATTTCATGAAACCTGCTTAGATGAGGTGCAGTGCATAGACACCTGACACTAGCACTTGGGCTTGTGGTACCTCCAAGAATAAACTTTCAAAGTTAGAAAAAATATGTTAGCCTTTTAATCACCATCGGTGATCTGGACAAGGGGCTAAAGCTTGCCCAGACAGGTTGCATACAAAGCAGGCATGAATATCAGGTTTGCCCTGCTCTGTGCTGGAATTTCCGGTAAAGGTATCTGGCAATCTGGATCCGTGAATGTGTGCCCAACTAGAAGATTTTGAACTAAAAATGTGACTACGTCGAAAGGAAAAACTTTGGACCAAAGCAAGGTAACCAATCCTTCCCAGCAATGAATCTACCACAGTGGTTATGAAATCCAGCTTTATCCAACTCAAGTTTTGTCACTAACATTTGAGCAAGAGCTTGAGGATGTAGCTGACTTTTTAGGATCTTCACTAGCCTCAGCCTTAGACCTTACCCCCCATGGAATATTTTGACTTCTATTTCAGAGACCAAGACCTAAGCGACAATGTGACAGGGTCAACTGCTTGGTGTATCCAGTCTCGACCCCCCCTAATTAAATGGAGGAGTTTCTGACTGGTGGTTGGGGGGTAGTAGCTAAATTTGTGCACAGCAGAAAGCTCAGTCTTTGTCACAGATGGGATGGGCTAGGTCTTCCTTCCAGCATCACCATACCCTGCTGTTGTGTGTGTGTTTAAGGGTCATGCATGTGCGATAAAGCTTTGTAAAAAGGTGGGAGCCCTCTGTGTCCATTATTAAAAGAGTGCGTGGGGGAAGACGTCAGGGGTGAGGGGATAGGACGATAAGTGGGACCGCAATGTGCTATGCAGCCTGTTGAGGACAAATCTGCCCATATACGAAGATGAAGTGTCCTGTGTGCCAGTAGTGTGTGTCCTGACAAATCCATCCGGGAATACATCGCTGAAGGTGTGGAGGTTCAGTCCAGTTAAGGTGAGCTGCACCAGCTTTTCTGTTGTGAGTGGAAGCCAGGGGTTTGAGGCGAGGGGCAGCTCAGGGGAATATAAAAGATCGAAACCCAATACCCTACTGAGTTTCCACCAAGCCCAACATGTCGTAGACAGGTTCTGAATATCTGCTGGGTGCAGCTTAAGGCCCTGCGGTAGAAGAGCAGTAAGGGGTATGGGATCTGCCAGGTCCCATTCCGGTGTATTGTAAGTTAAGTGGGCGACTGGGTAGAACCAATAGTAAGCGAAATGGGCCTGTGCGACCAAATAGTACAGGCGGAAATTATGAAAGGGGAAACCGCCATGGTCATATGGGAGAGTGAGGGTTTCCAGGAAATTCGGGGCCTGCGACTCTCCCAAAGTAATTTCAGTAGTAGGCTGTGCAGTTATACCAAAAATGAGTTTTTTAATGGGATTGGAGTATTGATGAATAGGTACAAGAAGCAAGAAACAATTGCTATACAGCGAGCCATGAATAAGGCCTCGCCAATATATGCCTTAAAGACATCCTATAGAGTGGCATATTGGCTAACAGACCCTGCATTAATCTCAAAGTATTCGATCACGGCACTACGAAATTTAGAATGAAAAAACGCATCGAGCAGGGCAGTTGTGGGGAAAGACCAGAGGTGCTCCCAGCCCCCACCATAAGGGAGAGTGAACTGTAGCCTGACTGGTGGGGGGTCTGAAAGAGTTTGCGGCAACACCTGTACATCCCAAAGCCATGGACTGCAGATAGCTCAGAGGAACCAGTAGTCAAGACGTGGCCTGGGGTGTAGGCACCAGACATCTTTGACAGTGTGTGTGTGAATAGTATGCTAAAGAATAGGAAGGGAGTACGGTTTGCCTCCTAGGCAGGAGCTTGAAGAGTCCAGGGAGGGTTTAGCAATAAGTTCAAGTCACCATCTATTTGAACAGAATCCGAATCAAATCAGTCTAAGAGGGTGGAGATGTTCTGGAAGAAAAGAGGGTAGTCTGGGTTTAGGGCGAATATATTGTCAAAAAGAAGTTTCCTCCCCAGCATTGTCCCCGTTACTAGCACGCAATGGCCCTGGTTATTAGCTTATGGAAGGTTTTCATGTATAAGGATACAGACCCTATTGGAGCATGAACTAAAGTTATGTTATGTTATGTTATGTTATGTTATTTATTCTTTTGTATAGCACAACGGTTACTCAAAAAGAGTGTCCCGGTGCTTTAGGTAAGGAGAATTAATTCAGAGAAACATAACACAGTTAAAAAGAGTAAAAAGCAAACAGACAAAAAAGAGGGACTGCTAGGGAACCTACTGGGTAAACAGCCAAGTTTTGAGACCTCTTCTAAAATCAAGGAGAGTAGTAGCCCCCCGAAGTGGGAGCGGAAGCGAATTCCACATCTGTGGAGCCAACAGACTGAAAGATCGGCCGCCCAGGCGAGCTCTATTAACACGAGGGACAGCCGCCAAAAGTAGAGATTCAGACCTCAGCGAACGAGCCGGGTGGTAAAAGGCCAGTCTCTTTTGGAGATGCTTTGCTCCCACGGCATTGAGCGCCTTGTAGGCCAAAGTCATAGCCTTAAAGGCGATCCGTTTGCGGATGGGTAGCCAGTGCAGCGTCACCAATAGCCCGGTGACGCTGGTGCGTCTATTTAGACCAAAAATGGCCCTGGCCGCCGCATTCTGCGCAACTTGAAGCCGCTGCAACAGGTACTCTGGTAGGCCCAGGTAAAGAATGTTGGCATAATCCAACCTGGAGCCTATCAGAGCCTGCACAGTCAGCCTCCTGTGCTCCTCTGACAAGAGAGGCAAAAACCTCCGCAACATTTTTAAAATGCCGAAGCAGGTGCCGGTCACCCCCAGGATCTGGGATTTCATCGTCAGCCCCTTGTCCATCTTAACCCCCAAGTTTTTAGCCATGGGGGAAGAATCGGACGGAGGGAACATGTCGATGGGCCACCAGGCCTGCCAGCTAGGCTCCGTATCGCACCCGAAGAAGAGTACCTCAGATTTGTCGGAATTGCACTTGAGGCTGTTCAGTTGGAACCATGTGAACACCGCCCCAAGGCAATTCCGGATACTCTCCCCGTCAAAGTCAGCCCCTCTCTCACAAGAGAAAAGGAGCTGGGTGTCGTCGGCATACGACACGATCCGGGCACCAAATGACTCCGCCACCGCTGCCAAAGGGGTCATAAAGATGTTAAAAAGGGTCGGGCTCAATATAGAGCCCTGAGGGACCCCGACTCCCAAAGGCGGCATCACAGCGGTGTCAGGTGATGTCCAGACCGTTTGCCGGCGGCCGGCTAGAAAAGACGAAAACCATCTGAGCACCGTCCCCCGAAGACCAATCTCAAAGAGTCTTGCGAGCAGGCCATCATGGGGGACGGTGTCAAAAGCCGCCGACAAATCCAACAACACCAGCATGACTTTGCCCCCGGTATCCAGCACCCCTTTGATGGTTTCAGAAACCTCAAGGAGCGCGGTCTCGGTGCTACGATTTGAACGGAAGCCCGACTGGGAGTCATGTAAGATCTCATGGGACTCCAGAAAATTGGAGAGCACCGACTGAACGTGCTTCTCCAAGATTTTTACAAGAGCCAGCAGCAGCGAAATTGGCCTGTAATTAGCTGGAACCTTCGGGTCAAGCCCCGGCTTTTTAAGCAGCGGGATGACCATTGCCTGCTTCCACACTGGCGGAACCACTCCCTGACTCAACGAAAGGTTGAGAAGAGGGTGCGCCAGTGGATTGACCACCTCCGCCAATTTACCCAAGAGCTTAGCTGGGCAGGGGTCAAGCGGAGACCCGGATTTTAAATTGCCCATAAGCGCTAAAGAGGCGGAGGCTGGCAGAGATGGAAACTCGGCCAATATAGCGCCCTGCACGACAGGAGGAGACATACCAACCTCGGATATCGGCGGCCTGACAGGTACTCCAGATGGAAAAGAGTCCTGGATGAGTTTAATCTTGCTTGTAAAGAAGCAAGCAAGATCCGCCGCCCAGGATTCTGAGGGTACCTCTTCCGATGCGATAGTCCGAGGGGAAATGAATTCTCGAACAATGGTAAAAATCTCCTTACTGGAGTTCGAGGCCGCTTCAATTCTCCCCGCAAGATAGGCTTTCTTTTCGAGGCGGATGTCCCGGTGGTAGGCCTTAACCACAGCCTTGTAAGCAGCCCTGTCCATGCTGTCATAGTGTGCCCGCCAGGCCCTTTCGGCTACCTTGCACTGCTGCCGCGTAGCCCACAGTGCAGTAGTAAACCAAGGGGCCGAAACCCGCTTTGATGTCAGGCGGGGGGGCAACATTGGAGCCAGGTCATTAAGCCTCTCCGTAAGCCATTCTTGCAGGGCCTCCAAATCTCTCTCCAGCTCACCTGAAAGAGGACAGGGGTGAATCGAAGCAGCCTGAGCCAGCATCTCAGGGGTCACTCTGCTAAATGCTCTAAAGGCTTGTCCCCGTTGCTGTGGGACAGGGATAGACGACCTGACGATGCCACTGATTACAAATTTGGCAAGCCAGTGATCCGACCACAAGACCGGGAGAATCTCTTTCACCACCAAAGGGGAGGTAGAAAAGACCTGGTCAAGAGTATGCCCCTTAGCATGAGTCGGCCCCTGCAAATGAGGGGTAAGACCCAGCGGAGTCATGGCCTCCGAAAGCTTTATAGCAGCGGGGTCAGATGGATCATCCATCCGGATGTTAAAATCCCCCGCCACTATGCAATGTTCTGCTCTCAGGGCTAGACCCAACAGCGCCGAGTCAAGGTCAATAAAGAACGTTCCAAGCGGGCCAGGGGGACGATAGACCAACAGTCCCTTCACTGATTGGTGCGGCGCTAGCATGATTGAAAAAGCAAGCGATTCCGAGCCACGGATGTCCTCTGTGGGCAAGACGGTACACAACGTGCCATTCTTCACCACCAGTGCGACCCCACCACCCCTGCCCTTCGCTCTGTCCTTCCTGAAGATGTTATAGTCAGGCGGGATAGCCATAGCCACATCGGGGTTAGAGGATTCTCCCCACCAAGTCTCCGTCAACATTAAACAGAGTGGCTTCTCTGTCTCGAGAAGCTCAAAGATGTCTTGCGCATGACTGCACGCCGATCTGGTGTTTAGCAGCATGCAGGCATACTCTGAGCCAGCTATGTTACTGATCGGGGCTGATGACAGAACCCGGTTAGGACGCCAGCCACAACCCGGGCATCGCGACTTACCCCTATGGCGGCCCGGAAAGACAGAGCAGCAGCAGCTCTCCCTATGATTCAGAGAGCACAACTCCTCAGATGAGTACCGCACCAAAAGTGCGCCAGAATTACTCATTCTAGGAGAGCAGAGCCCCGCCCGCCAACCAAGACGCCGCCGGGACGCGGACGGGCGCAGACGGGCAGGACTCTGGCTTGACTCAGGCGCAAGTCAGGCGCCTCCGCTGCGCGTCACCGCTGCGCGGGTGAAGCAAGCTTTAAATACAGCCTCCTCGTTCTCCACACGGAGAACTAGAGCGCTGAGTAAGGTGGCGCGCTGCAAGGCAGCAGCCCCAATATGGCGGCCCAACTTCCTGCCCCAAACAATTGTACCAGGTGACAGCGCTCCGCTTCTGCAAGCGGTGGGGGGCACTATTATGGTGCAAGAATGAGGGCGCTACCGCGCTGTTAAAAAACAGGTAAGAAATCAAATTTTGCAAACAAATACAAACACGAGTAAAATGCAGGTTTAAAAAGCGTTGCGCGCCTACTGCAGCCTAAGAATAAAGGCGCCAAAGCGAGAAGAGTTTCCTCCTTACCGTAAGGTCGAGCAGCTCCCACCAGCTCGCCTTAAATACAGCCTCCTCGTTCTCCACACGGAGAACTAGAGCGCTGAGTAAGGTGGCGCGCTGCAAGGCAGCAGCCCCAATATGGCGGCCCAACTTCCTGCCCCAAACAATTGTACCAGGTGACAGCGCTCCGCTTCTGCAAGCGGTGGGGGGCACTATTATGGTGCAAGAATGAGGGCGCTACCGCGCTGTTAAAAAACAAGTAAGAAATCAAATTTTGCAAACAAATACAAACACGAGTAAAATGCAGGTTTAAAAAGCGCTGCGCGCCTACTGCAGCCTAAGAATAAAGGCGCCAAAGCGAGAAGAGTTTCCTCCTTACCGTAAGGAGTGAGTAAAGTATCTGTGTAGATCCTATGATACAGCAAATGGGAGGACGTCTGTGGGGGGGAGGTGTGATTCCTGCTAAAACACAACTTTTACTTTGTGGTGGTTAATATATGATAACACCAATTTTGATCTTTCGTGGGTTGTTCAATCCAAGTACGTTTCAGGTAAGGAGTGTCAGATCCACGGATAGTCTAGCATCTTCCATTGAGAAAATAAGATATTGAGTCAACCCTGCCAAGACTTACAAAATTGCCCACATTTGACTTTACCATGTTAGGAACTATAGGTAGGGGTAGGAAGAGAAGAGAGAAACAGAGAGCAAGTACAATCTCAACTAAACCCCAATAAACACACCCCCCTCCTACACCAGATGAAAAAAAACTAGTAACTCCCCTAGAGACCAAACTCAATAACAAAGATCCCAACAAAGCTAGATACAGAATCACCCGTGGAACTCTGTGCCCAATCAGCAATGTATTGAATAAAGCTGTAAGAAAATGAGGGCATATATGGGAAATAATGGATGGAAGAGTTCTCAAAGGTGTAGGAATTTCAGCAAGGCAGAGGAACAACAATCCCCGCAAGGCAGAATAGATCATACAATTACAATGTAGCGGTTCAGCCAGGAGGCAACATTTCAGTCTGGATGTGATGTTCAGGTCTGGCGAAGAGCGACTTGTGGTGGTGTGGGTAAGAGGTGTCTGCTTGTGCCCAAGGTTTGCAGAAAGCAAGCACATCTACCAGGGTGTCAAAGAAGCGGGGTTTGATGGTCATAACTATGTGGAACCTGGCTGGAGTCTGTGTTCTTTGAGCAGTGCCTTCGCTTCAGAGAATTGCTGGCTTGCCTCCTGCACTGCTAGTGTGAAGTCTGGGTAGATCAAAAGTGTGGTGCCCTGGCACTTCAGGGAGGATTTCTTCTGGGCCAGGAGAAGTATAGTGTTGCGATCACTGCCGTTTAATATGCGGGCCACCATGGTGTGAGGTGGGGTCCTCTGCAGGGGAGGTGGGCTCAAAGATCTATGAGCCCTCTCAACAATAATAGTTGAGGAGAGGTGTTGGGCACCAAGCAAGTCGGTGAGTAGGATTTCTACAAAGTGTTCAGTGTGCCCCATGTTGGTTGATTCTACCAGACCAGTATACAGATATTGTTCTGGCCGAAACGTGCCTCTAAGTCCTCATTTTTGATAGCCATCATTTTCAAGAGGTGCTCCATCTTCTCCAGCCAGTGTTAATGTGGTGCTATTGTCTTCCTGGGTTGAAACCTGTTCCTCCTAACTGTCCAGTGTCACACAGTGTCTTTCCAGGCGTTCCCCCATGAAGTCTAGTCAGGCTTTAAGACTGTCAAATCGTGTATTGATGGTATGAAAACTGGCCCTCAGCCCCTTCATAATTGCTGTCACACCCCCAGGGCATCCGAGAGAGCCCTCACCTCGCAGTCGGCCGCAACATCGGATGGTGGGGCCCATGTTGTTCCATCGATTTGGGTCGGTCAAAAGTGAGCCTGCCCTGCTTGCGATCACCTCGATCCATGGAAGGAGATTGCCAGCAAAATGGTGCCAAGGACCTCTGGTGGGTAAGGCCTAGGAGCTGCCGAAGAGGGAGTGCTAGTCGATAAAGTCTGGGGGCTTTGCGTGTAAGGGAAGGTCCTGACATTGTAGTTCAGTGTGGGGGGATCCAAGGGTTGCCCCAGTCATAGCGTTGACCGTGGAGCAAATATAGACAGTCTGGAGCAAAGCAGTGATGGGAGCCTCCCACTCTTTTGTGAGATTGGACAGTCTACTGTTGAAAATGGCAATGTATATGCACATAAGCGGCGTTCATTTGTGTTCACTGTACCCCTTGTAGAACGGATATCGCGAAACACCGACTGTGTTATCCCGCCAGCATAGACCCATGCACACACGTACACGACAGCCATTTTAGGCACCATGGCCTCTCTGCCCGTTTGTTAAACCCCCGACACCCCTCCCCGCGCGCACTGCTCATGCATCGGCCATAAAACCCTCTCCCTCTGCGTGACCCTGCTCTAGAAGTAACACTCCTGCTTGACCCACACGCCCCCCATTTCCTCCCAAGAACACCCTTCCCCTCAGCTGACGAGCCCCCCAGCTGCACTTGGCCTTTCGACCCGGTCCCAAGTCCTAAGACCAAGCCTCGTGGATGTACACCCCCCCCCTTTTCCTGCCCAGCATAACAAAACGGTGATACACCAACCGAAGTGCCCGATCTTATCGCCTGCCCAACCTTTGATCTGATCATCCCCTCCTGCCCTCGTGTCCTGTAGGAATGTCCGGCTGAGAGATCACAATCTCTTGTTACATTCAGGAGGGGAGGATGACATCTGAGCGACTGGTATGGGAATAGGCCTGAAGCTGGGATTCCAAGCATGTTTTCTCCTACTTCAAAGCGTCTTTATTGCAATAAGGAATGTTTGTGCATCATAAACATGTGTATAAAAGACAAAGCCTCAGAGAAACTTGTTAGAGCACCTCCTGAAGACACTATGCGAGTGTCCGAAATGACAGGCTCTCCTCATGAGAAATAAAACTCTGTTCTTCTTTTCCTGCTTCCAGCGCCCGTCTCTTTATTTGGTAATTGTTCAAGATGGGAACTAAGAGGCGTCCTGCGCCAGCAGCCTGGGCATCAGGTGCGTTATGGGCTGACTTTTCCACACTACAGTGGGACATGGGGGGGCACCGCTGATGTGTGCTCACAGATTTTTTTTCTCTTTTCCTATTACCCTCCTTGATTAGGAGCCAGCAGGATGATCTCCTAATGGGAGGTAGCACAGTGGTGATGCAGCCTCAGGCCGCGAGTCTCAGCTGGGACTGGCCTCATTAGGTCTCACTGCACAGGACTGCACCCAGCAGTGGCCAGCGAGGGCATGGTCCACGATCCACCAGGTCCGTGAGCTTGGCGGATGGCATCATAGCACTACTGGTCCCAACGGGGCACGGCCTGCACTAAAGATGGTTGGCGGCAGCCGATCAAGGGCTGCAATTAATGCTGGTGCATATGAAGGTCCCAGGGGGAGGTCCCAGCAAAGCTCAGCAGGGCTCCGCAGCCACAGTCTGACACCCACTTGTGCCCCCAGTTGTAGGGGGCCCCTGAAGCGAGTAGGTGCTGCTCCTCTCGGCAGGGCCGGGCCACCCAGATGAGAGATGCGGCCCTGGCAGTGCTGTAAGGGTCCAACAATGCTCCTCAGGTTCACATGTGGAACTTGTCACTGCGATGCCTATGTGGCAGGATGGGCTGCCTCTCCCCTCGGAAAGTCCCAGTGGTTGGGCGATAGCTGGGGGTGTCACGTGGAGGGGGCTTCAGGCCAGTGCGGGCATAAAATCTTCTCCTTAAAGGATGGTGATAGCGAGGATGGACTCCGCTACCCTCTGAATGTGGGTATTCGGTTCTGGAGCGTCATCGCCATGCGGCCATGACAGTCAACAGCTCGGCCATGCCCACCAAGACTTGTTGTTTTTCAAAGTTGCTTTACAATTCCTAATTGTTTTTTGCATTCAAAACTTTAAGAGTTGATATCTCTAGTTCCCCCTATTGAGTAATATTAAAGTTACAGTTTTTTGCTCACAATTTTTTCCCATTTTTCTAAATTATTTGGAAGTGTTTATACCATTGTGTTCTTTACTTTAAAATTGTTGTTATTTATTGAACGTAACATAATTTGTCTGTGGAATTACTCTCTGCTTGTGCCATCGCTACCATAGGCTGAGCAGAGTTTCTCTGAGATGTGTTCTGAGACCTTACCAGGGTGCGTTTATTAAATTAGTAATAATGTCCCTTCCCAAAATAATAATCCACTTTCTGACTTACTTCTTGTAGAATTACTACACTTCAGGGGGGTCTTAGGGCCAGATGTACGACCATTAAGTTTAGCAACTCGCAAATTCCACAAAATTGCGACTCGCTAAACTTAATGTACAACAGTGTCTCAGACACTGTTTGCAATTCTCAATGGGGTCGCAAATTGCATGCCTCATAAGTTTTAATGAGGCTGTTGCAATTTGCGACCCCATTGGGAATGGCTAGCACTCCCAGGGATGGTGGCCTGGTAGGCTTTTAAATAAAGCAGTTTTATTTATAAAATGCAGCCCGTTTTCCTTAAAGGAAAACAGGATGAATTTAAAAAGAGAAATTAAACTTTTCAGTTACATTGTTTAAGGGCACTGGAACCACTGCTTGCTCTTACAAAATACTTACGAACCAATTCACAAAGGGGAAGGAGTCCCCTGGGGACCCTTTCAATTTGCTAGTGGTTTACTACCTACTTGAAGTAGGTGGTAAACTGGAGTGTTTTACGGCCACAAATGCGGTTGCAAAAAAACATTGCATGGCATGGTGACTCGCAATTAGGAAGGGACACCCCTTCCTAATAGCGAGAGTCACAAATGCTATTTTGCAAGTCAGTGACTCGCAAAATAGCATTTGTACATGCTTGGATTTGTCTTTGCTGCCGCAAACGGTGCGATCTTCTGTTTGCGGCGGCAAAAAAGGGTTGTACATCTGGCCCTCAGTGTTTTATGAGAGGTAAATTCTTTACAAAACAATGTTTTGTTAGTGTTAAATGAGAATCCATGCCACAAACATTCTCAAAATTTTCACACAGAACTGCCAGAGGAAAACAATTAGCCACCACACAGTTGCAGCAAAGACTTCCATAGAAATTTGTCAAGTGTTGAAAAAACAACCTTTAGGACTTCCCACTAGGACACTTTTAATAAATGTTCGTTTGTTGCAGCCCATGAATCAATGTTTGCTTCCCTTGTTGAAAAGCGTGTCTTGCACAAAACATATGAGCTCCATTTTGCATGTACAGTAATTTTGGTGCAAAGACAGACATGCAACCAAGAAATATTTTACAAAAAGTAATCCAGAACATAAAATAAATCGGTTTTACAAGCAACACACAAATGTTTATCTATGCAATGTAATGTTATTGTTTTTTAGAGAATGGAGGTGGTGGTTGGCTTTGGCCATCTGTATAAAACCAAAAATATTAAACAATACATGCTGTGAACTTTCCATGAGCAGATGGTTTCGTCTGAAATGTCAAATGCAAACACAGATGGGTTAACCTCTGTTTAAATGCTTAAACTCTCAACCTGCCTACATTACCTTTATTCAGTTGGATGTTTCTTTTTCCAAACAAATATTCCAAATACTTGGCTAACGTCTTGCTTTTGTAAACACGACAAACTGTATGTTGAACAGGTTTTCTACTGGAATACCAGACTATTGTTGTTTAAAAGAACACACAACCCTGCATTTTTGTCTTCGAACCGTGCCATCTTTCATGTGCATGGATCTTATTATACATTTACCTTGGTCTGATGTTTGGATAGCAAAATCTACCCAGTGTTTAAAATGTCTCCTCTTGAACCAAACATATTGTGCACTGCAGTCTCTGGATCTAAAACCTTTCCAGACCTGTAATGTGTTCACCTTGGCACAATTTCAGAAGACCATCTCTCAACACCACAAGGCAGTTTCTTAACTTTGTTAAGTTAATTCGATACAGTGCACATATTGTTCAGCACAATCCAGACAGGAAAATACAAGGAGGAGACTCCAAGATGGCGCCACGTTGCAGATGCCTGCCAAATGCTCTTACAACACTTCACCACAAACCTGTGATTTAAAAAAAATTATTGCCGACCTACCCTGTCCGAAACATATAAACCTAAATGATGATGACGGGGAATATTATCAGGGTTGGCTTTAGCGTTGGTGATGCCTGGTGCAACAATATTTTTGGGCGCCCACCCTACCATATGACCTCTTCCTCAGATTCCCTCACTACCACCATGGCAAAAGTGCCCCTCACCTCTCCATAGCCCCTTTCTCAAGCACATTTCATTTGTTTTAGAGCGCTGGTAGAGGCTGGCTTAAATATTCCACTCAGCTATCCACACTATCCACATAAAATACAGATCTGTTCTTTGCAGCAGACATATTAACCTTCTGTGCTACTTTATGGCAAGTCAAAACTGCCACTAAACAGATATCAGATCTCTCTCTCTCTAGAAGAAACATTGACCACATGATTTTTCATTACATATTATTGCTGCTTGAAGCCAGACGCATAAGGAAACTGTGCAGCAGGTGTTTTTTTAAACACATCACTCCCCCTGAGGTCAATGCCCTGCACCAGCTGCAACGCTCTATAGCCGGCCCTGAGTATTATCACTGATCAATAAATAAGGACAAGCACTGATTTGAAAGGTGCACTCATTCCTGGAAGGTGCCGTAGTGATGGAGAAGGGAGCATGATTAAAAAGCAAACATAGAATGGGTAGTGCCAGGTGAGGTTGTTGCTTGCACATACTACCCCAGAGATGTTCATTCTTCTTTGCTATGAAACCAAAAGTATTATTGAGTTATGGGCCATATGTATCAAAGTCCGCATTTGCGATTCTCAAATAGCGATTTTTTGCGGATTGCTATTTGAGAATTGTAAAATGCTATGTATGTAGGATTTGCAATAAAATCTGCGAATCCTACATATTCCTTAATTGCAAATCTCAAATTGTGATTCGCAATTAAGGAATATCTCCCCATTCATTCCAATGGGCCTAGAGGCCCATAGGAATGAATGGGAAGACATTCTCAATTTGCGATTAGCAATTAGCGAATCGCAAATTGAGAATGCAAAATCATGGGTGCAAGGGTGTCAAAAGGACACCCTGTTGCACCCCTGAAATAAGCATGGGTGTACATGTGGTGCACATACATGCCCTAAAAGTGCATTTTTCAAAGAAATTGCAAATTACCACCAACTTGATGTTGGTGGTAATTTGCGATTCCTTAAGGTCAAATTGCACTTTTTTGGTGCTTCTTACAATGCATTTAAGGAATCATAAAATTTGCGATTCCTTAAATGCAATCGCATAATATGGACTCACAAATTTTGTGATTCCTTATTTTGCATGCAGATTTGCCTCATACATACCACGAAGCAAAATTGCGATCGCAATTTTGCTTGATACATATGGCCCTATAACATTTCAATCTCCTCCGATAGGAAACTCTTTTTCTGAGAGTTTTTAGAATTGTTCAGATGGTTGGATATCTATTTTTAACTGTTCATCATTAGGATTATGTTACATTAAATAGATTAATAAATTATATAAAACACTGTTAATTTAATTCACATTTAAGTTTGTCCACTAAGCAATTCTCTCATATGCAATACTTCCCGGAATGACAAATAGTTTGATCTGTAAACTGGATCTCTACTCTTCTTCTTTCACATCCTATCTTTAAAAAAAATCCCGTAGTTGTTAGGTATGTTCATAATGACATTACATCACATGGAATCAGAGGAACACCACGTTAATTACATTGTACCTTCTAACTCCCAGATTTAAGTCGCTTTGAGCCGATTTGGAAAAGCATTTGTGAGGACCGTACGAATATTACAGGAGTACTCTTTTATGTACTGTTACATGTGTTTGAGAATCAGCACTGAAACGACCTGTTCTCTATTTCTAAAAACTACAGCTAGCATATTGTCCTTTATTTCTGTACTATCTGCATATGACTGACTATCCCCAAAAAGTACACAACCGAGTACTACAGGTTTACTAATTTACATTCTACAAAATGCCTTTGTGAATAGGGCCATTTGTGCAATAGACGCTGTACTGCGCTCAGCAGAAAACAAATCTGTATTTGCATGTTTCATGTATTGTATGGTTTGCAAGTTTTTAGTCTGCATTTCCCAGCTATGTTTTATAACTGGTCCTCAGTTTTGATTTTACTCCCTGTCTACACTATTTCCATTAAGAAACCGCCTTTAACATTGCATATATGTATAATATGTAACATATATATATATATATATATATATATATATATATGTATATATATATGTATATATATATACATATATATATATATATATATATTCACTGAAAAAACCATAGGTTATAGACCATATATAGTTAGGAATTAGCATTTAGAAAACCTTATTTTACTCACACAAAACCATTGAAATTCCATATATAGTTAGTTGCACTAACTATATATCGCGCACCCGCAATCCACTGCTGATGATGTCACATATTACATCATTCATGACATGGTCAGTGACATCACTGATTACATCACTGATGACATCATCTAGTGTCTGTGTGTTTTTGTAAAGTTTAAATACGTTTTACATATTGAAGAATGACTGGATGGATGGAAGACTGAGTGTGTGTGTGGCTGGCTGGGAGGTGTGTGACGCTGTGCATATCAATGTGTACTTGTATCAGTGATTGTATAAGAGAGTAAGTATGTGTTAGTATATGTGTGAAAAGTATGGTGTTCTGTGTTTAACTATAGATGAGGAAATCGAAGTGTGATTGATTCTTCACAGGACTGACTAGGTGTATGAGTGCATATGATAGTGTTCTAATAATAACTGACTGTATGTATGAGTAATTGTATGGGTGAATGAGTGAATGTGTGTGTAGACGTACGAATCAGTGAGTGTGTATGTAGTAACTGGTATTGGTGTGTCATGATGTCATCAGTGATGTCATTTGAGATGTCATCAGTGATGTCATTTCAGATGTCATTAGTGATGTCATCAGTGATGTCACTGAAGTATGGTGTTCTGTGTTTAACTGTATAGATGAAGAAATGGAAGTGTGATTGATTCTTTACAGGACTGACTTGGTGTGTGAGTAACTCCATGGATGAGTGGCAGTGTGTGACTGTCTGCATAGGTGTATGAGTGCATATGATAGTGTTGTAATAATGAGTGACTGTATGTATGAGTGATTGTATGGGTGAATGAGTGAATGTGTGTGTAGACGTAGGAATCAGTGAGTGCGTATGTAGTAACTGGTATTGGTGTGTCATGATGTCATCAGTGATGTCATTTGAGATGTCATCAGTGATGTCATCAGTGATGTCATTTGAGATGTCATCAGTGATGTCATCAGTGATGTCACTGACCATGTCATGAATGATGTAATATGTGACATCCTCAGCAGTGGATTGCGGGTGCGCGATATATAGTTAGTGCAACTAACTATATATGGAATTTCAATGGTTTTGTGTGAGTAAAATAAGGTTTTCTAAATGCTAATTCCTAACTATATATGGTCTATAACCTATGTTTTTTTCAGTGAATTTTCAAGGTTTTGTAAATGCTAATTCCTAACTATATATGGTCTATAACCTATGGTTTTTTCAGTGAATTTCATTGGTTTTTTAACAGCTAATATCTGTAGCTGTAAAATGTATTCTTCTTTAAATCGAAAAATATATTTTATATGTTTATTAATATTTTTTTTTTATAATATTTTTTTTTCTTCGTTCCCGCTTCGCGAATCGGGAAGCTTCCCGTTAGCTGACCTTGATGCCGCGAAATAGACCGCGAGCCGGTAAACGTTTCTTTACCGCAACTGCCGCGTTAGAAAACAACATCGTGACGCCTCCCGTCCGCATGACGTTTCGCGTTGTCGCGTGATACGTCATATGACGTGCTACGTTAGCGAACTGGTACGCTTACCGAGTCGCAAAGCACAGGTTTCTGGAAGCAAACCGGGAGGCCCTGCAAAGCGCTTAACGTAAACACAGCAGGTCATGTGACTTGGTAATAACACTTTTCATTGGTTCATTTCACTTTTGGTTTCCTAATGATGTAAGACTAGGTCATATAATCTAAAATGAACACTTTTCATTGGTTGAGAACTATTGTTTTTCCCAAATGATGAAAATCCCTCCTTCTTTCCTCACTCTGACTTTCATCATTGTGAGAGAAAGACCCTTTGTTACCAGTGAGCAATGGCTTCTTTAGTAGCTTCAGCTGGTGCTTCCCCACCACCTCCACCACATCCAAGGAAGAGTGGACCACCTGCTCAAGTTATAATTCAGCAAGAAGAGGAAGAAGAGGAACAGGACGACGAGCACGAAGAGAGGCACTTTTTGCCTGAGGAGCCCAGGACGTCTCACCGGAAAGAAAACTTCATTTGGCAATTTTTTAAAATTCCCAAAGGTCAGAAAAAAGTAAATGCAAGATACGTAACTTGCCTTATATGTCAAGATAGACTGTCCAGAGGGACCGACAAAAAATACAGTTTCGGAAACTACACAATGCATCGCCATATGACTAGGTGGCATCCTAACAACTACAGTGCTGCACAGTTTCGTAACGACCTAGATAGTCTCCCTATTATGGCCAGAAGATCTGTTGTACCGGAAGTAACGGGACCAGAGGGCAGGGAGATGGTGCCAAATATTCAAACGAGATTTCATGAAGTAAAACACGTCTGCGTATATTGCAATGGATTCATTTGCTACGGAGAAAGAAGCATCACTCTGATCAACAGAGCTACTGACTATCATATGCAAGTTTGTACGAAACGCCCCAAATAATAAATACTTTTTTTTTGTTTTGTTGCTCCTGTTGAGCCCTTTACAATGAATTGTTTTCATTGCCCCCTGCAAGAAAAACCCCCAAAAATATAAAACTGTTCAGAAAAATTCAAAAAAAGTAAAAAAATGTTCAGAAAAATAATAAAAAAAATATAAAACAACAAAAACAATAAAAAAAAAAGTTCTTTTCAGAACTACCTCCCCGTTATTAAAAAATTGGTACAATATTTGGAACTGTGCCAACCTCTATTTCTCGTAGTTCGCTTCCCAGTTCGCTCGCCGGTACGCGAACCGGAAGTGAACCAAAAAAATTTTTTTAAAAAAAGAACAGTAAGTATAAGGGAAGGAAACAGACACTTATGCTAAAAGAAAGACAGCTATAGGGGAGTAAACTAGAGATACTATTACCCGTAATCCACTGCTGATGATGTCACATTTTACATCATTCATGACATGCTCAGTGACATCATCAGCAGAGGATTGCGGGTTTTTTGGCAACGTGCCTCATCCACGGTTTAATAACGCTGCCTTTTGCTTTATATAAGTTTTCAAATTGTATGAAATATATACCAATAGGTCGTTATGAACCTTTAGGTAGTGCTTTTCTTCATGAGGTCTGGTCGCTTCCATACACATACAGATGTTTCAAAGATGATCAAGAAGTTTATCTGAATGGAGAGGAATGCACTGAGACGCCAGATCATTCACTAATGTGTAGGCACATACAGTTACACGGTTCATGCAACAAACACCGACCAAATATGGCTTGCGTGTTGCAAGGCACGCCAGTTCCTGCTATCATCCCCACGTTCAAGTTGTTGGAAAATGGTAGTTATTTGATGCTCAATAATGAAGATTGTTCTGGGTTAATTAAAAGTATTCCTTTTATCGTAACAGTAAGTGAACGGGTTATTTGCTGCAGAAATGTTCTATTTCCTCCCACACATGAACATAGGGAGTTTTCAATCTGGCCACAAATACCAACCTTGGGAGCAGATTTCAACGGCATGGCAAGAATAAGAGCTCTTTTGTCTCAGAGAGAGGTGGCCTTGAGTTCGGCCCGTGAAACTTTCGTGCTTCACATAGCGAACACCCGTACAGAGGTGCAGACCCTTTTCAATACTGATTCGCCTTTCCATTTCAGCAAGATGGTTCGGACTATCTTTAACGCGTCCTCCACAAAGGCCATGGCGCACTTTTTTAAAGTTGTTACCAGTGGTCTCGTGACTTCATTTGAGAAAATCTTTGGAGTCATCCCTGCTTTCTTTCATTCTATTTTTTTCCACTGTGCTTCGTGGATTCCCATTTTTACTTGCATTACCAGCGGACGCTCTTGTGCTTTTTTACATTTTTAAATATGGATGTCCCTCCTGTGCAAGCTCCCGCCCTGCAGCTGCTGACACTGTTCCGCAATCGCATGCTAGAATATTATGGCACAATGCCGTTGGCGATATTAAGCACGGCATATGGATTATCTTTTCGATTCTCCTACTTCACCTGTGTCCAGCCTGTATTTCACTGCCTGACCTGTGATTTCGATTGGGCCATTGATTTGTGTCTCTGCGGACCGGTTTCTCCTGACGTCGACTTTAATCAGCTGATGACTCCTATCATTACTCACGAGTTGGTTTGTCCTGGCGAAAGGATTATGGCTGTGGCATTGATGCATGGACTAATTGGTCCCTGGAATTTACTGGCGGCAACACAGTCTTTCTTGGAACAGAGCTTTCTTGAAAACCCACCGAGCTGTCCTCTGATGGTGAGAGAGGATCCGGTGCTGGGAGAGCACGTATGTTCTTTTCCGCTTTTAAATTGGATGGCTGAACTCTTTTCGGATGAAGACGGTGGAGGCTGTTGCAGCTTATTTTGAATACACAGTTATGTCATAGACCTTTTTCATGTTTGATATGCTGAGTACTAGCATTTCATTGACAATTCATTGACTTATTTGTCAAGTTTTTATTATTTAGCTTGCCTATTGGCTTAAGACTCGATAAAGTACTTGGCTGTTTTATTTTTCTTTAGCATTAAATTTTCCTAGTTTTTAATGTTTTACCTTGCGGACCGTCCACATATAAAGTTGCAATCTGCTCTCATGAGATGGCACTTCTATTATCTTATTCAGTTCGTTTCCGGATCATGGGGAGGTGTCATTTAGGTCCTGGATATCTTTACACCGTGTTAAGTTAGCATGGGCTCATTACCGGTTTAAACGCCATTTTTCCTTTTTTGCAACTTCTGCACACGACACTTAGTTGTTGCTTTAGCTTTCAACCTAGTAGTTCATCGTGGTTTACATGAGAATAATATGTTATTGCTCTACTATCTGCTTTGCTTGTTAAACTATATCTGTACAGCGAGTGCTGAAGTTTCAAGAACAACACGATACAGAATTGTTATGAGGTCTGATCTCCACGACTTCATACTCATAACATAAGTGCAGCTTCTGCCAATTCTGGGCATGAGGCGGGTTTTATATTGCTTTGCCGAACACACATACACAACAGTTGATGCGGTTCACATGAAGAGAGAGCTGGTGTATGCTGATGTGATTCCTTCAAATCTAAGACACTAAAGTATGGGCACGCCCTAAACCAACACAAACAGACCTTCTTAGCAATTAATATAATATGTGTATTAGGGAGGGTGAGATATAAGCAGCCCTCTACACCCTGGGTGGAGCCCTCTACACCCTGCCCCTCCCCGCCTCCCTGCCCCACCGTAACTCCCTCCACCGCCCGTGGCTGCTTATAAGTGTTGCTAACTCTTATTCATTTACAGCATGTTAACATACTGTCACCATTCGCTTTTTATGTACTAGTAACTATGCTGGTAATTTTGCTACTGATAATATGTGTACTTGTATTATCTAAGATACTACGCCTGAGAAGACGGCATTAGTAAATAAACATTTCAAATACACATGTGTTCTTCTTAACTCCATGTTCTGGTTTCTAAGAAATATATAACGACCGACTGTTCATGAGTTCCACGTATCCTGAGGTACTATAAGTTCATATTCTGGATTGTCTAAACATTGAGAGTTTGTTATATCCAATGTGACACTGTACCTAGCTTGCTAAGGGGTTTTTGATTACTAAGGTGAGTTTTGGAGTACCCTAATTCGCCGAGGTTCCAATCCTCTGTCCACAGTTCTGTGTGAGAACAGAAACCCTGCGACAGGGGCACCCCTGAGCCTTGCTGGAGCTTCATCACACTTGCGATACAACTCCAGCAATGCGCCACCTTTACGGCACAGATACGTCACGCATCTGTGCTGTTTTTGCCCCATGATGCGCCGCATTGTAAATGCAGCACACCATAGGTGACGGAACAGCGGCACAGAATGACTAACACATCCCTGGTGATGCGCCAGTCATCATAAATCTATCCCTATGCTTCTTATCTTGTTAGAGATGAACCGCCATATGTATCATCAAAGTTTTTTGCATTTCCTAAATAGCGAACTTTAAGGAATAAATAGCGATTCTTTACCATTCCTAGTTTGCGATGAGCTATTTGCTAATTACAAATTACCCATTCATTTCCTTCATTTCCATAGGGCGGTTGGACTCACTTTTAGCTCGAACGGCTGAATGGATTTCCACGAAACTTGGCAAAATTGTAGGGACTGGTAGCCCGATGTGCCTTTGCTATGTCTCAAGATATATGCTCCAGTGGTTTTTACGAAAATTAACTTTGAAAAATATATATTGGGCTACATTGGCCTATATATATGTTGGAGCCCAAATGTAGCCCAATGTAGCCCAATGAAGCCCAATAAAGCCCAATGTAGCCCAATGTAGCCCAAAGATGGCCGCCAGAGACAAAAAAAACAAATGTAGCCCAAATATCAGCCAGATGTAGCCCAACTATAGCCCAGTGACAGAATGACCAATCAGCTTCGCAAACCTCCGTTACGCGAAGCGGAGCGCTGTTACAGATATATATCTTTTTTTGAACGTTAATTTCTCAAAATCCACTGGAGCACATATATTGAGACCTAGCAAAGGCACATCGGGCTACCAGTCCCTAATATTTTACCAAGTTTCGTGCAAATCCATTCAGCCGTTCGATTATTATTATTATTATTTTTTTTGCCCCGCGGGGCCCTTTTAAAACCTCCACATCAAACCTAGGGGGTCACCGAGGATCTACTATGCCCCCTTATGGTCATTTGCCCCTTCGCTTTGGCCTCCTCTTGTCTCTCGATCCTACCGAGAGACAAGATGGCGGCCGCTACGGACTGTTTGGAATGTTTACAGACGCCGGAGAACCAATCAGCTTCGCTTCACAAAGCTCCGTTGCGCGAAAAGTACGCGTACTGGAGCGCTGCCCGGTCCGCTGTTACAGATATATATCTTTTTTTAAACGTTAATTTCTCAAAATCCACTGTAGCACATATATTGAGACCTACAAAAGGCACATCGGGCTACCAGTCCCTACAATTTTGCAAAGTTTCGTGCAAATCCATTCAGCCGTTCGGGCTAAAAGTGAGGCCAACCGCCCTATGGAAAACTCAATGTTAAAAACACGTTTTGGGACCCCCCTTTTTTCTCGACCCCCCCTGGACGAACCCCCCCCCAATTTTCAGGGGCTGCTCAGAAACAAAATGTGCCATTTTCCTGAAAATTTCAGCCAATTCCGTCCACAAACGCCAAAGTTATTTGACATAGAATTTTCAAAAATCCCATAGAGAAAAAATCCTAACTATATATACCTACTGGCGACCGCCAGTAGGTAATATATATTTATATATATATATATATATATATATATATATATATAATATATATATATATATATATATATATATATATATATTACCTACTGGCGGTCGCCAGTGGGTATATATAGTTAGGATTGATTTCCATAGGGAAATCGCAACATTCTATTGGGAATAACTTTGACGCCGGTTGAGGAATCTGCCTGAATTTTTCAGCCACTTTGCCACGCGGCGCTCCGGTCCTTCCCTGAAAGTTTGGGGGAGATTCGTCAAGCGGGGCCGGGATAAAAGGGGGGTCCCAAAACGTGTTTTCCCCATGTTAATTTCCATAGGGCGGTCTGTTGCACTTTTAGCTCAAACGGCTGAATGGATTTTCACCAAATTTGGCAAAATTGTAGGGACTGGTACCCTGATGTGCCTTTGCTATGTCTCAAGATATATGCTCCAGTGGTTTTTACGAAAATTTACTTTGAAAAAATATATATTGGGCTACATTGGGCTATATATATGTTAGAGCCCAAATGTAGCCCAATGTAGCCCAATGTAGCCCAATGTAGCCCAAAGATGGCCACCAGAGACAAAAAAAAACAAATGTAGCCCAAATATCAGCCAGATGTAGCCCAACTATAGCCCAATGACAGAATGTCCCAGAGTGTTCTAAAGAACAACTAGAGCGCTAACAGTCTTACTTATGACAAAAGTATGGCACACCTGAAGTCATCTTGATTGGAATAAAGTGTTAACACTTAAAACATTTAATTTGCAAAGGAACAAAATGAGGGGGTTCATTTTGCCATAGAAATTATGATTAGTGCTGAAGAAAGAAAAATTAGGGCACATTTTGAGTGACTTTTCAAATCCTCTTATATTTCAATAAAAAAATTCTGATATGCAGTCTCCCAAGATGGCCACCAGAGACAAAAGAGCCCAAATGTAGCCCAAATATCAGCCAGATGTAGCCCAACTATAGCCCAATGACAGAATGTCCCAGAGTGTTCTAAAGAACAACTAGAACGCTAACAGTCTTACTTATGACAAAAGTATGGCACACCTGAAGTCATCTTGATTGGAATAAAGTGGTAACACTTAATATATTTAATTTGAAAAGGAACAAAATGAGGGGTTTCATTTTGCCATAGAAATTTTATATATATATATATATATATATATATATTACCTACTGGTGGTCGCCAGTAGGTATATATAGTTAGGATTGATTTCCATAGGGAAATCGCAACATTCTATTGGAAATAACTTTGGCGCCGGTTGAGGAATCTGCCTGACTTTTTCAGCAACTTTGCCTCGCGGCGCTCCGGTCCTTCTCCGAACCGAAAGTTTGGGGGGGATTGGTCAAGCGGGGGCCGAGATAAAAGGGGGGGTCCCAAAACGTGTTTTCCCCATGTTAATTTCCATAGGGCGGTCTGTCGCACTTTTAGCTCGAACGGCTGAATGGATTTTCACCAAACTTGGCAAAATTGAAGGGACTGGTACCCTGATGTGCCTTTGCTATGTCTCAAGATATATGCTCCAGTGGTTTTTACGAAAATTAACTTTGAAAAAATATATATTGGGCTACATTGGGCTATAGATATGTTAGAGCCCAAATGTAGCCCAATGTAGCCCAATGTAGCCCAATGTAGCCCAAAGATGGCCACCAGAGACAAAAAAAAACAAATGTAGCCCAAATATCAGCCAGATGTAGCCCAACTATAGCCCAATGACAGAATGTCCCAGAGTGTTCTAAAGAACAACTAGAGCGCTAACAGTCTTACTTATGACAAAAGTATGGCACACCTGAAGTCATCTTGATTGGAATAAAGTGTTAACACTTAAAACATTTAATTTGCAAAGGAACAAAATGAGGGGGGTCATTTTGCCATACAAATTATGATTAGTGCTGAAGAAAGAAAAATTAGGGCACATTTTGAGTGACTTCTCAAATCCTCTTATATTTCAATAAAAAAATTCTGATATGCAATCTCCCAAGATGGCCACCAGAGACAAAAGAGCCCAAATGTAGCCCAAATATCAGCCAGATGTAGCCCAGCTATAGCCCAATGACAGAATGTCCCAGAGTGTTCTAAAGAACAACTAGAACGCTAACAGTCTTACTTATGACAAAAGTATGGCACACCTGAAGTCATCTTAATTGGAATAAAGTGGTAACACTTAATACATTTAATTTGAAAAGGAACAAAATGAGGGGTTTCATTTTGCCATAGAAATTTTATATATATATATATATATATATATATATATTACCTACTGGCGGTCGCCAGTAGGTATATATAGTTAGGATTGATTTCCATAGGGAAATTGCAACATTCTATTGGAAATAACTTTGGCGCCGGTTGAGGAATCTGCCTGACTTTTTCAGCAACTTTGCCTAGCGGCGCTCCGGTCCTTCCCTGAAAGTTTGGGGGGGATTCGTCAAGCGGGGGCCGAGATAAAAGGGGGGGTCCCAAAACATGTTTTCCCCATGTTAATTTCCATAGGGCAGTCTGTCGCACTTTTAGCTCGAACGGCTGAATGGATTTTCACCAAAATTGGCAAAATTGTCGGGACTGGTACCCCGATGTGCCTTTGCTATGTCTCAAGATATATGCTCCAGTGGTTTTTACGAAAATTAACTTTGAAAAAATATATATTGGGCTATATATGTTAGAGCCCAAATGTAGCCCAATGTAGCCCAATGTAGCCCAAAGATGGCCACCAGAGACAAAAAAAAACAAATGTAGCCCAAATATCAGCCAGATGTAGCCCAACTATAGCCCAATGACAGAATGTCCCAGAGTGTTCTAAAGAACAACTAGAGCGCTAACAGTCTTACTTATGACAAAAGTATGGCACACCTGAAGTCATCTTGATTGGAATAAAGTGGTAACACTTAATACATTTAATTTGAAAAGGAACAAAATGAGGGGTTTCATTTTGCCATAGAAATTATATATAGGTCGCGTTTTCTGTCCGAGTGATTCTCATGTGAAGGCACAAGCAGGAGCGTGATATTTTGGGCGGCTGCCTTGCCGCCGAGAGTGCACCACTCCACCTACAGAGGGGGGCCACAGTGACCAGTATTCACAGGCCACTACCGCGTGGGACAGAAGGCAGAGGATGAGAAGGGCTCTGCAGGCTGGGGCCCATCCAGGGTCTTAATTCAGCAGGACTACCAAGCACCAAATGGAACCGGGACTACAAATTCCAGAATATTTGGCGCAGTTTCATCCAGAACAGCCCATAGAGGGCGTGCCATTCAGTATAAGTTGGAAGCTGAAAGCGGGGACCGGTTTGTGCAATTCTTTCACCACACAGCCTTTGATAAAGAAGGAATTCGAAACGCGTCAGGCAGCTGGTGTTTAGACTGTGTAAGAGAACAGCACGCAGCAATCCTTCATACCTTTAATTCGACCTATGCTTGAAGGTCGCGTTTTCTGTCCGAGTGACTCCCATGTGAAGGCACAAGCAGGAGCGTGATATTTTGGGCGGCTGCCTTGCCGCCGAGAGTGCACCACTCCACCTACAGAGGGGGGCCACAGTGACCAGTATTCACAGGCCACTACCGCGTGGGACAGAAGGCAGAGGATGAGAAGGGCTCTGCAGGCTGGGGCCCATCCAGGGTCTTAATTCAGCAGGACTACCAAGCACCAAATGGAATCGGGACTACAAATTCCAGAATACTTGGCGCAGTTTCATCCAGAACAGCCCATAGAGGGCGTGCCATTCAGTATAAGTTGGAAGCTGAAAGCGGGGACCGGTTTGTGCAATTCTTTCACCACACAGCCTTTGATAAAGAAGAAATTCGAAACGCGTCAGACAGCTGGTGTTTAGACTGTGTAAGAGAACAGCACGCAGCAATCCTTCATACCTTTAATTCGACCTATGCTTGAAGGTCGCGTTTTCTGTCCGAGTAACTCTCATGTGAAGGCACAAGCAGGAGCGTGATATATATATTACCTACTGGCGGTCGCCAGTAGGTATATATAGTTAGGATTTTTTCTCTATGGGATTTTTGAAAATTCTATGTCTAATAACTTTGGCGTTTGTGGACGGAATTGGCTGAAATTTTCAGGAAAATGGAACATTTTGTTTCTGAGCAGCCCCCGAAAATTTGGGGGGGTTTCGTCAAGGGGGGGCCGAGAAAAAAGGGGGGTCCCAAAACGTGTTTTTAACATTGAGTTTTCCATAGGGCGGTTGGCCTCACTTTTAGCCCGAACGGCTGAATGGATTTCCACGAAACTTGGCAAAATTGTAGATATTGTTTGCCCGATGTGCCTTTGCTCGGTCTCAAGATATGTGGTCCTGTGAATTTTGAGTAAATTAGGTTTAAAAAAAGATATATATCTAGAGCCGCGCCCGGTACGCGTACCGGGGAGCGCTTCAGGCGCGCCACGCGACTTGCGCACGGCAAGCTGATTGGTTCTCGGGTGTCTGTAAACATTCGAAACAGTCCGCAGCGGCCGCCATCTTGTGTCTCGGTGGGATTGAGACACAAGAGGTGGCAAGAATCAAAGGGGGGAAATGAGCAAAAGGGGGCAGGGTACACCCCCCTGACCCCCTACTTTTGATGTGGGGGCCATAAAAGGCTCCCGCGGGTGAAAAAAAAATTTAAAAAAATCGATTTTCGCGGGGGGGGAGCGCCCGGTACGCGCACCGGGGAGCTTACGGGGGAGCGTACCATGGAGATTAAAAATGACAGACTTTTAAAAAAAAAAAAAAAGCTTCTTTTTATAAATTGAAGGTAGTTCTGAAAAGAACTTTTTTTTTGATTTTGTTGTTTTATATATTTTTTTGTTTTTGTTGTTTTATATTTTTTTTAGACTTTTTAAAACAATTTTATATTTTTTTTGGATTTTTGTCAAGGGAAAAACAAAAACAGGGATTGCAAAACTGCTCAACAGGAGCAAAAAAATTTGAAAATTTAGGGACTGGCAGAGCAGCGGTGTTGCTGTTTCTTTAGGGCAATGAGTTCAACACTCTGCTCCCCATAGCAGAGCAGTTCGTCACACTCAGTGCGCAAAAATTTGATGCCTGCAAACACCGGCTGAATGTTAGGGACCATTCTTCCACGGGGTGGTCCCGAAGGTGTTGCTCCACCAGTGGAGGTGCTGCCGCCATCTGTTGGTACATTCCGTGCCAGCTCTCTGACACTCTCCCTGGCAAAGTTGTTAGGGTGTCTTCTTTTCACATGCCTGATCAAATTAGCATTCCCAAAACTATATTTTTTCAGAGGATTGCCTCTGGATAAACTACTCCCACATATTTTGCAGGTTACTTTGGGAGCGTTGACTTTTTTCTGTCCTTCAGGGATGTCGTAAAATTTCCAGATGAAATGGGTTTTTTTCTTTTGCTGAGGAGGGTCCTCATCTAAAAATCCATCTGAATCACTGCTGGATGACTCTCTTGCAGCCATTGCTGGAGATCAGAAAAGTAGGAGATAGAGTAGACAGAACAGCTCTTGCTCTCTCCAAGTACAAAGCAATAGTGAGAGAAATGGGTGGGTTTCACACAATTTGGAAAAAAAAAAGTTCTGAACCAATGAAAAGTGTTATTTTAAAGTCACATGGTTTGACGCGCTTACGCTACGCGCCCCGGGGCGCGCCCCGGGCGTGTATCGTAAGCGCATCGGGGCGCTTACGTTGCGCGATCGTATGCGCTTCCGGGTGCGCTTACGCGGTGCGTCATAAGACGCATCTCGCGGCTACGCGATACGTGTCTTATGACGCAAGGCGTGGCGGCTACGCGATACCTCACGATGTTGTTTTCGTTTGCGGCAATAGCGCTTCCGGGACGCGTATTAGTACGCGCCCCGGGGCGCGCCGCAAGATTGCGCTTACCCGTGCGTTCACCTGTCCGCGCCCCGGGAGCTTACAAAAAAAAAGTATTAAATTTTTTTTTATTAATAAACAAAATATATGTTTGGATTTAAAGAAGAATACATTTTACAGCTACAGATATTAGCTTTTAAAAAACCAATGAAATTCACTGAAAAAACCATAGGTTATAGACCATATATAGTTAGGAATTAGCATTTAAAAAACCTTATTTTACTCACACAAAACCATTGAAATTCCATATATAGTTAGTTGTACTAAGTATATATCGCGCACCCGCAATCCACTGCTGATGATGTCACATATTACATCATTCATGACATGGTCAGTGACATCACTGATGACATCACTGATGACATCTCAAATGACATCACTGATGACATCACTGATGACATCTCATTTGACATTACTCATGACATCATTCATGTGATGATACGATGAACCTCTTCAGACTCTAATATAACCTTAGATACACTCAGTGTAAACAAACACTCACAGACTGTCACTCATCCATGGAGTTACTCACACACCTAATCAGTCTTGCAAAGAATCAATCACACCTCCATTTCCTCAACTATATAGTTAAACACACCTTACTTATTGAAACATATAATAACACATATTTACTCTGTTATACAATCCCTGATACAAGTTCACAATAATCCATACAGCCACTCACACATTCACTGGCTCTTATGCACAGTTATTTATATATGTCAACTACCACATGTACTGTGTTTTACATATGTACTTACTTTGACATGTAGCACTGAGATATCCATTCACTCACCAATACACTCATGCACACAGTAAACCGCCCATACAGCTGTTTCCACATGCACTTTTGAAGCCATACATCTAGTGAATCAACTGCTCAGACATCTATGCACAGAGTCATTCACCTCCCAGACACCCACACACACACTCAGTCTCCCATACAAATACTTGGCCAACTAATCAATAACCCATATAGTTAGTTATATAGCTAATGATCAACAATTGCATCAGATTACAAAACAACAGACACAATGGTGCACAATTTAAAACAGTTTAGTCACTAACCCATGCACTCAGTGAGACACATTTAATCCCTCACTTATACAGTCAGTCATGCACCTACTAAATACATCATCCAGACACTTATACATCCACTCATTCTTCAATATATAAGACATATTTTAACTTTACAGAAACATACAGTCACTGGATGTTATCATCAGTGATGTCATCAGTGATGTCATCAGTGATGTCATTTGAGATGTCATCAGTGATGTCATCAGTGATGTCACTGACCATGTCATGAATGATGTAATATGTGACATCATCAGCAGTGGATTGCGGGTGCGCGATATATACTTAGTACAACTAACTATATATGGAATTTCAATGGTTTTGTGTGAGTAAAATAAGGTTTTTTAAATGCTAATTCCTAACTATATATGGTCTATAACCTATGTTTTTTTCAGTGAATATATATATATATATTACCTACTAGCGGCCGCCAGTAGGTATATATAGTTAGGATTGATTTCCATAGGGAAATTGCAACATTCTATTGGGAATAACTTTGGCGCCGGTTGAGGAATCTGTCTGAATATTTCAGCAACTCTGCCTCGCGGCGCTCCGGTCCTTCCCTGAAAGTTTGGGGGGGATTCGTCAAGCGGGGGCCGAGATAAAAGGGGGGTCCCAAAATGTGTTTTCCCCATGTTAATTTCCATAGGGCGGTCTGTCGCACTTTTAGCTTGAACGGCTGAATGGATTTTCACCAAACTTGGCAAAATTGTAGGGACTGGTAGCCCGATGTGCCTTTGCTATGTCTAAAGATATGTGCTCCAGAGGATTTTGAGTAATTTAGGTTACAAAAAAAATTATATATCTATGGCCGCGCCCCGGTACACGCACCGGGGAGCGCTCCGGGCACGCCACGCGACTTGCGCACGGGAAGCTGATTGGTTCTCGGGTGTCTGTAAACATTCGAAACAGTCCGCAGCGGCCGCCATCTTGTGTCTCGGTAGGATTGAGACACAAGAGGTGGCAAAAATCAAAGGGGGAAATGACCAAAAGGGGGCAGGGTAGACCCCCTGACCCCCTAGGTTTGATGTGGGGGCCATTAAAGGGTCCCGCGGGGGAAAACTTTTTTTTTTTTCGTTTTTCGCGGGGGGAGCGCCCGGTACGCGCACTGGGGAGCGTACCGGGTAGCGTACCATGGGGAAAAATAGTGAAAAAAATTATATAATCATAATAATAAATAATAAAATAATCATTTTGAGTGATTACAGGTAGGGTAGCTCTGAAAAGAGCTTTTGGTTCTGTGGCTGTTTTAGGTACCTACAAGTACGTCCCACACACACCCACACGCACACAACCCCACACCTCCACACCCACACACTCCCTACACACACCTCACACACGCACACCTCCACCCACACCCAAACACCCCACACCCCCACACCGACACCTTACACATCCACACCCACACCCACACATCCCACACACACTCACTCACACACACACCTCACCCCCCAACACACACACACGCACACACAGATACCTCACAGACACACCTCACACATCCCACACACACACCTCCCCCCCACACACACGCACACCTCACAGACACACCCACACATCCCACACATACACACACATCCTACACACATACCCCCCACACCCACACACACCCCACACACACCTCACACACCCACACCCCCACCTACACCCAAACACCCCACACACCAACACCCACACACCCCACACACCCACACCCACACACATACCTTACACATCCACATCCCCACCCACACCCACATACCCCACACACCTACACACACCTATACACCTCATCCCCCCTCAGACACACACACACCTCACAGACACACCCCACACATCCCCCACACACACCTCACCCCTTCCCCACACACACACACCTCTGACACACACCTCACACACACACACACACACACACACACACCACACACACCTCACACACACACACACACACACACCCACACACATACTCCTCTCACACACACACCCACACACACACCCCCACACACACCCACACATCCTACACACACACCCCACACACATACCCCCCCACACACACACCCCACACCCACCCCCCCACACACACACACCACACAAACACTCCTTATTTTTTTATTTTTTTGTGGGGGTGCCCCACACACATACCCCGACACACACACACGCCCACACACACCCCCCACCATACCTCATACACCCACACCTCCCCCACACCCAAACACCCCACACACCCACACCCACACCATACACCCCCACACCCCCACCTACCCCCACACACCCCACACACCCCCACCCACACACCTCACTCCCCCCACACACACACACACCTCACAGACACACCCCACACATCCCCCACACACACCTCACCCCCCACACACACACACCTCTGACACACACCCCACACACACACACACCCCACACACACACCTCACACACACACACACCCACACACCGCTTCCTCACCCCCACACACACCCACACACACCCCCCACACACACACACCCACACACACACACCCCACACACACCCACACATCCTACACACACACACCCCACACACATACCCCCCCACAAACACACCCCATACCCACCCCCCCACACACACACACCACTCACACACACACTCATTATTTTATTTTATTTTTTTGAGGGGGTGCGCGCCCCGGTACACGTATCGGTACACGTACCAGTACGCGTACCCTGGAGAAAAAAAGAAAGACAGAGTTTTTTAAAAATGTAGCATTTTTATATAAATTGGAGGTAGTTCTGAAAAGAACTGTTTTTTATTCTTATTGTTGTTTTATATTTTTTATTGTTTTTTTGTACCCCGCGACTTTAAAAAAAAAATATATATATATTTTGCCTTGGGGGTCCTTGTGGGACCCCCTGAGCAGGCCTAGGGGGTCAGAGTGTTTCTACTCTGGCCCCTTTGCGAGTTTCACACCTTTGTTTCACTGCTTTCTTGTGCCTTGGTTCGAACAAGGCACAAGATGGCTGCCAGGGACACCCAGTATGCAAGGGGAATTAGTTCCCCCCCTTCAAACATGCACGGGGGCTGCGTTGCAGAGAGGTGTAAAAAAGGGTGTGGCCTCATTACACCTCTATGCAATGCAGCCATCTGGCGCATACTGGAGGCTCCTGGTGGGCTAGTTAGCCCCCAGGGACCCCCATTATGCAAGGGGAATTAGTTCCCCCTCTGCAAACGCGCCAGGCGGCTGCGTTGCAGAGAGGAGTAACAAGGGGCATAGCCTCATTACACCTCTGCAATGCAGCCCCCTGGCGCATACTGGAGGTTCCAGGTGGGCTAGTTGGCCCCCAGGGGCCCCCAGTATGCAGGGGGAATGAGTTCCCCCTCTTCAAACATGCACGGGGGCTGCGTTGCAGAGAGGTGTAAAAAGGGCCGTGGCTTAATTACACCTCCCTGCAATGCAGTCCCCTGGTGCATACTGGAGATTCCTGGTGGGCTTTCAGGTCTTATATAGTTAGGAATTAGCATTAAAAAACCTTTGAAATTCACTGAAAAAAACATAGGTTTCAGGCCTTATATAGTTAGGAATTAGCATTTAAAAAACCTTTGAAATTCACTGAAAAAAACCATAGGTTTCAGGCCTTATATAGTTAGGAATTAGCATTTAAAAACCTTTGAAATTCACCGAAAAAACCATAGGTTTCAGGCCTTATATAGTTAGGAATTAGCAAGGCACAAGATGGCTGCCAGGGACACCCAGTATGCAAGGGGAATTAGTTCCCCCCCTTCAAACATGCACGGGGGCTGCGTTGCAGAGAGGTGTAAAAAAGGGTGTGGCCTCATTACACCTCTATGCAATGCAGCCATCTGGCGCATACTGGAGGCTCCTGGTGGGCTAGTTAGCCCCCAGGGACCCCCATTATGCAAGGGGAATTAGTTCCCCCTCTGCAAACGCGCCAGGCGGCTGCGTTGCAGAGAGGAGTAACAAGGGGCATAGCCTCATTACACCTCTGCAATGCAGCCCCCTGGCGCATACTGGAGTTTCCAGGTGGGCTAGTTGGCCCCCAGGGGCCCCCAGTATGCAGGGGGAATGAGTTCCCCCTCTTCAAACATGCACGGGGGCTGCGTTGCAGAGAGGTGTAAAAAGGGCCGTGGCTTAATTACACCTCCCTGCAATGCAGTCCCCTGGTGCATACTGGAGATTCCTGGTGGGCTTTCAGGTCTTATATAGTTAGGAATTAGCATTAAAAAAAACTTTGAAATTCACTGAAAAAAACATAGGTTTCAGGCCTTATATAGTTAGGAATTAGCATTTAAAAAACCTTTGAAATTCACTGAAAAAACCATAGGTTTCAGGCCTTATATAGTTAGGAATTAGCATTTAAAAAACCTTTGAAATTCACCGAAAAAACCATAGGTTTCAGGCCTTATATAGTTAGGAATTAGCATTTAAAAAAACCTTTGAAATTCACTGAAAAAACCATAGGTTTCAGGCCTTATATAGTTAGGAATTAGCATTTAAAAAACCTTGCAAATTCAATGACAAAAACATAGGTTTCAGGCCTTATATAGTTAGGAATTAGCATTTAAAAAACCTTGCAAATTCACTGAAAAAAACATAGGTTTCAGGCCTTATATAGTTAGGAATTAGGCACAAGAAAGCAGAAAAACAAATGCGTAGAACACAAAAAGGGGGCAGGGTAGGAACACCCTGACCCCCTAGGGCTGCTCAGGTGGTCCCACTAGGATTTTAATATATTTAAACATTATCCGCTAATAGAATTAGCATTTAAAAAACCTTTGAAATTCACTGAAAGAACCATAGGTTTCAGGCCTTATATAGTTAGGAATTAGCATTTAAAAAACCTTTGAAATTCACTGAAAAAAACATAGGTTTCAGACCTTATATAGTTAGGAATTAGCATTTAAAAAAACCTTTGAAATTCACTGAAAAAACCATAGGTTTCAGGCCTTATATAGTTAGGAATTAGCATTTAAAAAAACGTTTGAAATTCACTGAAAAAACCATAGGTTTCAGGAGTTATATAGGTAGGAATTAGCTTTTACAAAACCTTTGAAATTCACTCAAAAAACTATATGTTTTAGTGGTGGTATAGTTAGCTGGACATTTTACTCATACTAAACCATTGAAATTGCTCCTATATAGTTAGTTGTACTAAGTATATATCGCGCTCCCGCAATCCACTGCTGATGATGTCACATATTACATCATTCATGACATGGTCAGTGACATCACTGATGACATCTCAAATGACATCACTGATGACATCACTGATGACATCATCCACGTGACAATCACATACACCTTTTCATACACTATTATAATTTTTCATCACTCTTTGTAAAATACAGAGTATCATATTTTAATCCATTGTCACAGCAATACAAGTATCTAAAAATCCACTCAGTGATTCATACATGTATACACACATCTAATCCCTTACCTATGGATTCACTCATACATGCTGTCAATGAACAATAGAACACTATCAAAAATACTTATACATCTATATCGTCATTAAACAACAGCACGCATCCTATTCACATATGAAGTCATCCTACTCACTTATGCAAACAATGGATCATACCTACATATTTACTTAGCAAAACACTTATACAAACACCACTTCTTCTATTTATTTAGATAGTAAGTCATACTTAGTGAATTATAAAATCATTATTACAAGTATACAGTTATCCATACAGTCACTCATTCTTGTGGATTTGGCGTCCTTGTCTGCGTTCCTTTGCTGACCCGGACTCAGAGAGGACTTTTCCTTTACAACTAGCAGCACCCGCTTCGCGGGTGCCGCGTCGCACTTTGGGGCATCAAGGCGGCTGTTGGGAGCTCTTGGGGAAGTGGAAGCTCACAGCCTCGCCGTGAATCATCCTGCGGGGGCTCTGTTTGACCTCGAGGTGGCTGGAGTGACTGGGGCTGTAGCAGGGACTCGCTCTCCCAGGAGTCCCTGCCTGCACAGCACACCTGGTCCGCGCTGCCTCTCAGCCCCGCCCACAGGACGCTCTCTCGCTAAAACTCTTTCCCTCCAGCCCTGCAGTGGGATTCTTGTGGATTTGGCGTCCTTGTCTGCGTTCCTTTGCTGACCCGGACCCAGAGAGGACATTTCCGTTACAACTAGCAGCACCCGCTTCGCGGGTGCCGCGTCGCGCTTTGGGGCATCAAGGCGGCTGTTGGGAGCTCTTGGGGAAGTGGAAGCTCACAGCCTCGCCGTGAATCATCCTGCGGGGGCTCTGTTTGACCTCGAGGCGGCTGGAGTGACCGGGCTGTAGCAGGGACTCGCTCTCCCAGGAGTCCCTGCCTGCACAGCACACCTGGTCCGCGCTGCCTCTCAGCCCCGCCCACAGGACGCTAGACGCCCTATTTAATCAAGGCAACATACCGCGGCGCGGGAGCGCCGGGCGAAGCCCGGGCAAAGGGCGGGCCCTCTACGGCCCTCCAAGGCCAGATAAGGCGTGGCGTGGCACATTCTCTAACGTCTACTATTTGGTACCTGGACATTGTGATCTAATAAGTATTCCATTAAATATCTCCAGAAATGTCGACACCTGCTCCGGATGACCTGCAATCCAGGGTAGGTGTTTCTATCTTGGGTCCTTTGGATAAATATTTTACAAGAGCTATTGCTGAGTTCGATAGAGACATGGCACTTGCGGAGCGGCGGGCTGCTCGTCGTCTTTCTATTGAGCTGCTAAAAAACACGGCAACTGTCTCTTCTTCCAAGGGGACCAATGGTTCACATCTGGGTAACGCCTCTATGGAAAACACAGACGCTCATCTGTTTAATACTGATAGTATTCCCCTAATATTTCAAACCAGTTCGTCCCCAAAAAATAGCATACTCGCTCCTACTCAATTAGAGCTAGCCCCCCCCAGCAGTAATGTAACTGTCGATCTTATTGATCTTGATACGCCCAAACTTCCGCAGGCTTTTGAACATTCTATACTAAGTCCCACTGGGGTACAAACATTATGTACTGGGGTTGTACACCAAATGCAATCAGATGCATCAGATACTCTTCCCCCTGTGGTTTCAAAAACAAAAGCACCGTCTGTAACAAACCCTATAAAAAAGAAACAGCAAATTATTCGTTCACCCCCAAAAAAACGTAGAAAAAGAGGCTTGGGAAATATAAACACTCCAGCCCGTAAACTATTGCCCTCTAAAGATCTACTTAGAAAAGAACTATTTGGAATTGTAGAAGGGGCAGCTAATATATCCGAAAAAATAAACCCCTCTCATCTTCCACCATCTATAAAAGAATTTGTTGATGCAATGGAACAACTACTGAAAGCTCTACAACTCCCAATAGTAGAGAGAGTTAAGAAAATAGGGGCGCAATTAGATATCCTTAGGGAACGCCCTATTCCAAAAACCCCAATCAGTAAGGATATTGTTAAACCACCTATTACAAAGGAGCCAGCTAAAATAATAAGTAAGGTCAAGAGTATACCCGCAGTTAGCACTCTTACTGCCCAATCTTCTTCTGATAAAACAAAATCAGTCAATAACAAGGTTTCCATTGTTCCAACAAAGACGTCTTTAAATCCACAGTCACAGTCTTCCCAAATTAATTCTCTCATGGAATCAGCTAGAATGGGTAACAAAAAGTCCATACCGGGCATGAATAAAGATGGTTTAAAATCCACAAGATTTCCACATGAAAGAAACGTGGATTTACCTCCAGCTGCTTCACATAACGTTATTGTATTAACGGGGGTTTTGCCTTTACCTTCAGGATCCCAGGAAAACCACAGCAGCCTGAAGAATAAAGTCATCTATTGGTTAAAAACTAACAGGCCATTGCCACCCCACATAGACGGTGATATTATTACTGTGAGACGGACTAATTGGGTTGGAGTGCGCCCTAAAGACATAGAGGGTGATGTAGTAATTATTACCTTCAAAGATCCTAGAGTTATGGTGCACATTAGGGACTGGTTTATAGATAATGACAGGGGTTCGATTACACCCAAAGTCCTTTCTTACTTTTACCCGGAATCTCTAATGCCCCGCGAAAGGCCCCATCCAAGACAGGATTATGATAATTATTCTTTTCCTCGTCATCAAAGATTACCATATAACCCCTATCCCCCTAGGCATAAATTTAAGGAAAACATATTTCCTTCTCCTTTTTCACATAACTTCGCCGGATATGGCCATTATCTGCCACCTACAACTCCTTTTTGGAATACTCCTTGCTATAACTACTATGCACCTCTTTCTGGCTTGGACGACAACGAATGACTTTCCTCTCTTGGTATAGATAATTATGAGATGGAGAAGGAGCCTGGTAAATCCTCTAATGTATCCCTGTCTAGCAGTGCCGCCTTGTCCATAAAACTAGGTGACAAAGAGCTAGTAAGTGGTGAAACCTCCCTGGATTTCATAACTACCTTGTCTTGTGTACATCAGACAAACAATATAGAAACATCTTATATCCACTCTGAAAGTCGAGCCACATTCTCTGAACTACAGATTCTTAGTTGGAATGTGGCTGGTATTTCTACCAAAATAGCTATACCTTCATGGCTGGAGGTGGTCAACGCTTTCTCAATTTTATGCTTTCAGGAGACTTGGGTGCAAACCCCGATACATCTTTTGGGCTTCCAGACTTTCCATTCTCCAGCAATAGAGAGCAAGCAAGGTAGAAATAGGGGGGGTTGTGTATATATGGTAATGTTGCTGTAGGTTTGAGGGTTCGGAAACATCTTTGCAGCGATTCGTATCAAATAATTGTCATCCAAATAGGCATATCATTGAGTCTATTAATAATTAACTTTTATAATAATATGCCGGTACAGGGTTTGGAGAAAATGTTACATGAACTATCCTATGCAGTTGCTTCTATTAAAGAGCAGTGTGGGGGGGAGTGTGTGCTTGCCTTTATGGGTGATTTTAATTGTCATACCTGTCAATATGCTTTAAGGGGAATATGTGAGTTTGCTTCCACCCCAGAAAAAGAATCTGACGATATTTTAAATCATTTTTTGCACTCAAAAACAGGGGAGGTATAAAATAATTTTTTAGTTTCTTTTAACTTAACATTTGCTAATGAACTATGCTCTCCACCGAGACCATTTAAACCTTCCTTTCATGGAAGAGGTGTAAATTCGACTATCGATTTTGTACTTTTCTCTAAGACACATGCATCCCTGATATCCTCTTGGGATACCCTTGATCATCATATATATGGCGACCATTATCCACTGGCCCTCTCTATTCTGTTACCACCTTCTAGCAGTCGTCACAATATTCCCTCTATAAGATATGAACAACCAATTAAAATAGGGGCGACAAATGGTTATACCCTAAAATGGGAAAACATTGATCCTGCTAGCCTCCTTAAAAATCTGTTGCAACAGAGGTGGGATGAGGTACATATTTGTTTGACCCCGACAGAACAACTGTTAGAACCGGCTATTTCTGGTAGGCTAAGGCTGATGCCAAAGCCAGGCAGAAACCACCATTCTAGTCAGGGCAAGGAAGTCACACGCCAAGATAACCCCTGCTCACCCTCTAGGTAGCTTGGCACGAGCAGTCTAGGCTAAACTCGGAGGCGATGTGTAAAGCATTTGCGCCAGCGCACAACAGCAACAACATACTAGGTACACCACAAAAGAGACTCCACACAAGGTTATATTAAAATAACTTTTGTTTTGTCAAAACATATCAGATAGAAATCACACATGTACATTGTGCCAACTGGCACGGCCATATTCACAAGGGATTATTTACAAGACAGGGCCACATGGGCCACTGTCAGAATCAACACTTCGCAGATATAGAAATACTTGTCAGAAATTAGAATAAAAGTATATAAACTTCACTGTAACACAAAGTAACAGTTATAGATCACATCCCGTATCTACTGGGAACAGGTAAGTACCACCTACGCAACCCTAAACCCTTAGGAGACTGTCACGCAGGGGACCAGGACCTCACTAGGACCACCTGTACTAAAAAGAACAACACCCTAAGTATCACACAGCATTTAGGGGTCTAAGAAAGAACACATTACCCATGATGTATGAAACCCATTCAGAGGAGTAGTAAAGGAAAACCACTTAAGTATCACACAGCATTTAGGGGTCTAAGAAAGAACACATTACCCATGATGCATAGATATACATTCAGAGGAGTAGTAAAGAGAAACACCTAATGTATAAACCTACACATTCAGCGGTGTTAAGGATAAAGCACATGATGCAATACAAATACATTCAGAGGTACCAGAATACTACAGTAGCGCAAAAGTCACATGCTGTCTAAAAACATTCAGAGGTGCAGGAATAAAACATGATGGAAGAAATCACATTCAGAGGTGCCAATAACCATACAATTGCGCAAGACCTACATGAGCCACCACCTGTGGCAGTCCCTAGGCCAACTGGCCGTGTTGGGGCTAGAACGCCCTGAGTCTCAATGTCAGGGGCCTAAACGATGCAGGTGCCCACTACTTGCTGGGCACCTGGGAACACTCAAAAGGGCCTAAACGTTGCAGCTGGCACTAAGTGCTGCGCAGCTGTGAAGGCCTGGCACCACTGTGCCCTCTCTGTCCCCCCGCAGGGACTCTCTCTCCATCTTGCGCCTAAACGGTGCAGTTGCCCACTAATTGCTGGGCAGCTGGATAAAACTGCGCCGGGGCCCTCACTGGCCCTAGAACAGCACTGCGCAAAAGGTTGGAGCCACACAGGCTCTGGCATAACACATGCCCCAGTCATTGGAGCCTCGCTGGGCTCTTAATCACAACTGCGGGCGGTGAGCCCCTCTGGAGCCAAACAGACTCTTAAACAAACTATGGCCCCTCTGAGCTTCTCTGGGCTCACACACGTTGGGGAGACCCACTGCCAACTGGGGCCGCCCTTGAAGCCCTCGTGGCTTTGCACTGGCAACAGGCGCGAGCTCGCGCTACTGGGGGGGGGGAGGACACCGACAACGTGTCCCGGCGCCCGTCCTCTCTTCTGCCCCACTCTGCCCGGCCCTCAGCCCAGACTCACCGGCAGCCCATCGCGGGCGGGGCGACGGCAGGTCTCTGCTCACTCGAGGCTCTCCCTCCATGCGGGGAGCCTCGGGCCGGCCTTCTCTCTCTCTGCAGAGCTCCCTCGGCACACGGGAGCCCTGCCAACCGGCCGTCTCTTCTCCTCGGGGCTCCCTCAGCCGAGAGAACCCCGCGAACGGCCGCCATCTCCCGCGCCTTCTTCATTCTTCCTCCCGGGGCCGCCTCGACCAGCCAATCCCGTCGCGGCCCCGCTGACGAGTCTCCTCTCCTCCTCCAATCACGGCACGACAAGGGCCATGACGCTGCGCCGCACGGGCCTATCCCGTCGCGGCATTGGTGAGGGGGCTCGGCTCTCTCAGCCAATGAGAGCGCGGCGCCTTCGGGTCTTCAGGCAATTCCAAGCCCGGGCGGCGGCGGTGAATGGGAGGCAAATGCCGGGTGGGAACCGGTTTCTTTAAAAAAGAATAAATCGAGGTAGGCACTCGATCGGCCCAATCACTCAAATAAACAGAACACAATAAAGCGCTCCTAAGCGCTATGGCCAAGGATAAAGCGCTCCTACGCGCTAGGGGGAAATCAAGCGCTCCAAAGTGCTAGCAAACAGGCAGAGCACTCAGGGGGAAGCTCAGCGCCTCCAGGCGCTAGAAACACAGTTCCAGCGCTTTCCACAGAAAAATGCAGCTCCTCCATGCTGCAACGGTCCCAGAGCTTCCCAGGGGTAAAGCCAAGTCCCCCCATCAGCCCATGTAGGGCAGAGGGGTCCCCCAGGAGTCCAGGGATCCAGGAGAGTCCATCAGGAGTCCTCCAGGCATCCAGGGGCTGGGCAGCACCCCTCCCTGGTAGATTCAAGTCAGCCTCAAGAGCAAGAACAAGAACATTTTGGAAGGGGACACAGCCCCTTCTTATACACAGAAAAGGCTTTGAAGTCTTTGAAGTCTTTGTGCTAGCGAGCCCTAAACCCTGGGTGTATCTGGTTTCCTTCTCCTGTCAGCCTCAGGTCAGAGGTGACAGGGGGCCATCAGGAGGGAGAGCCAGCATGGTGGGCTGACAGGCACAGCCCGGTACCACCAGATGCTCTTTCCTCCCATCCCTGACAGCAGATGGGGGCCTTTCATCCTGGGGCTGGTTCCGACCCCCTCCGGGGGCCCTGCAGCCCCTGTCCCACTCAAACCAGACAGCAAATCCACAAGCAGGCCCAGGCACTCCTGGGCCAGGCTCATCACCCAATCACGTGCCAGCAGACTCACTACACAAATATGCCAACTTCTAAAAGTGGCACTTCTAGACTAGACACAGCCATGCCGCATATACCATTATGCAGCACTCATTCTCACGAGTTCACACATATCAAACTCGACTCTGCACTCCCCACGCATCAGGAATCTACCATGGGCATACATATTCCCCATTCATTCCTATGGGAGGGCAGGCCACTTACCACACATACACAGAGAGCACACACACTTTACACTGTACCACAGTGAAAAAGTGCGCAGAGGCCTAAAATCACCAATCCAGGTTCCAAAAACAGGCTGGGAAAAAGCAAAAAGTCTCGGGGTGAACCTGCCCAAAGGACCGGGTCCAACACATCCCCCTTCCAGCCAAAACGCAGGGTAGACCAATCACTACACTGATGGGCTTCACTGCTTTGGGCGACAAAACACGGGACACGGGCCTGCACGGCAGGGCCACCTTCCAGTTTTTCGCCACTCTGAACCCACATAGATTTCCCTCAACAAAAGCTCTCTGACACAACTAGGATACCCCACTGGTACCCACTAGTCATCCACAGCCAGGACCAGGCCCTTCTTATACACAGAAAAGGCTTTGAAGTCTTTGTGCTAGCGAGCCCTGAACCCTGGGTGTATCTGGTTTCCTTCTCCTGTCAGCCTCAGGTCAGAGGTGACAGGGGGCCATCAGGAGGGAGAGCCAGCATGGTGGGTTGACAGGCACAGCCCGGTACCACCAGATGCTCTTTCCTCCCATCCCTGACAGCAGATGGGGGCCTTTCATCCTGGGGCTGGCTCCGACCCCCTCCGGGGGCCCTGCAGCCCCTGTCCCACTCAAACCAGACAGTAAATCCACAAGCAGGCCCAGGCACTCCTGGGCCAGGCTCATCACCCAATCACGTGCCAGCAGACTCACTACACAAATATGCCAACTTCTAAAAGTGGCACTTCTAGACTAGACACAGCCATGCCGCATATACCATTATGCAGCACTCATTCTCATGAGTTCACACATATCAAACTCAACCCTGCACTCCCCACGCATCAGGAATCTACCATGGGCATACATATTCCCCATTCATTCCTATGGGAGGGCAGGCCACTTACCACACATACACAGAGAGCACACGCACTTTACACTGTACCACAGTGAAAAAGTGCGCAGAGGCCTAAAATCACCAATCCAGGTTCCAAAAACAGGCTGGGAAAAAGCAAAAAGTCTCGGGGTGAACCTGCCCAAAGGACCGGGTCCAACAACATCCACAATTAATTCTTACTGCTTTTTTGAAAATACAGGAAAGTTTAAAAAAGCTACTTACCCGCCAGTTTAAGACAGGCCCTATTACACTCAAAGGGTGGTTTGACAAAGATTGCACCAGAGCTCTAAAATCTTTGAAGAATGCTTTACATTCTAATCCAAAGTTACCTCTGGAGATTCGCCAATCCCGAGCTCGATACCGCCTTGCCATAAAGAATAGGAAAAAATCTCTGAAGGCGGAAGCTTGGCGGACTATGTTATTAGCCTGTGAAAGCCGCGATTCTTCATCATTCTGGAAATTTGTGAATGCCCCACTTCCGTGGGTCACATTGCCAGAGAGGAGGTTGGACTTGGCAATTGATAGAGACACATGGGCCGCTTACTTTCAACAGCTATATAGCAAACCAAGTCCCTCTAATATTTCTTCTGTGGCCCCAATTACTTTTACCAACAGGACCACATTGGGCTTGAGTAGGGGTTCTTCTAGCATTGTTTTTTCATGTGAGGAAGTTATGCTCGCTATAAGAGAGAGCCCTTCTGGGAAGGCACCCGGCCCAGATGCCATTCCAGTGGACGTTTTTAAGGCCGAAATAGACTTTTGGGCCCCATTATTAACCTCTGTCTTGAACTCTGCAAATGCATATGGCCAAATTCCAACTTGGACTGAGGCGATTGTGGTACCCATATACAAGAAGGGAGATAGGCATGTACCTTCTTGTTACCGGCCTATCTCCCTTCTTGACTCGTTAATGAAGGTTGCGGGACGCATCATCTCAAAATGCATCCACAAATGGATAGAGGAGGCGGACGTACTTTCCAGACTTCAATATGGCTTCTGAACGGGTAGGGGTACAGTTGAACAGAGCTTGAATTTATACTTTTTAATGTCGAAATATGTGGAGGCAAAAAAGGGAAATCTTTTTGTAACATTTATAGACTTGAGCTCAGCATTCGACTGCGTGGACCATGAACAGCTATGGAGTACTCTTGAGCAGCAGGGGATGAATTTATCTATTCTCAATTTTATAATCAATTTGTATAGGGATGCGGGGGCTAGGGTGCGGTATGGTCAGAGGGGGGAGTGTTCGCCAAGATTCACTATTATGAGAGGGGTGAGGCAGGGGTGCATATTGGCCCCCCTGCTTTTCTCTCTCTATATAAATGCTGTTGGTGATCATCTGCAGAGCGTGGAATGCGACTATCCGAAGGTGGGGGGTCATGCCGTTCCAATCCTGTTGTATGCCGATGACGCGGCTATACTGTCTCAAACAAGATTGGGGCTGCAAAGGGCTGTTACCAAATTTACACTCTTTATGCATGAAAGGGGCCTGAAAGTAAACATTGGTAAGACGTTGTCCTTGGCTTGTAGTAAGGGAACAAAGAAAACCCCATGTCCAATATTTATTGAAGGCCAAAAAATAGATACAGTTGAACATTTTCCATATTTGGGAATCCATTTTCATAGAAAGGTGACCTGGCAGTATGCTGTTAAAGCAAGGAAACTTGCTTTCACTAGAGCTATTGGGGCGCTCCGAGACTTTGCCAGTAAATTGGGGGGGAGACCAGTTAAGCAGCTCATTACCATCTATAGAGCAAAATGTGTCTCTACCGCTATTTACGGGGCTGGTCTCTGGGGGATTGATACTATATCATCCATTCAGATAGTGCAAAAACAGTTCCTTAGGTACCTATTAGGGGTGCCAAAGTCAACATCAATCTATATGATCCACATCGAGTTGGGGCTACCCTTTATTGCAGACGTAATTAAAACTGAGCCCCTTCTTTTGTGGCATAAGATTTGGACCACCACTGAGACTGCACTGAATCGAGAAATAATTTTGGATAACCAAAAATTGGAGGGGGCAAAGCATACAAAATGGATGTCATATGTTAAAAACGTTTGTTGTGAAATTGGGCACCCAGAGTTTTTTACTGATCCTTTTTCCATGGAGCACATTACAAGGAAAGCCCTGAGAAAGCTTCTAATGGACCATCTAGAAGCAAAGAGGTGGACTATTCAAAAACTTAAGAAATCGATTTTGGACTTTCAAAGGATTACTTTGACACAGGGGCTACAACTATATCTTTTAACTGACATTCCTTGTTTTTCAAGAATGCTCCTCTCCAGACTTAGACTGGGCTCCTTCTTTCGGTTAGTGACCTTTCCTTCCTGCAATGACTGGTCCCAAAATTTGCCCCCCTGTCCATGTGATGACACCTCACCCCAATTCAACATCCATTTTATATTATTTTGTAAATATTACGTAGTCCCTAGAAAACCTTTATTGAAGCCATTACTGAAGATTTGGGGATTGAGGTCTTGTAAAGATGCTTTTGACCGATTGCAACAGCTGGAGGATAGGAATGTGATATCCATCATGGAAAAGTTCTTAAAATTGCTGCTAAAATTTAGGAACTCGATAGCATAGGTTATATATATCTGCAATTTTATCTATGTTACTTACAAATCTTTTTAAACATTGTTTTTATGATACATGTTTTTTTTGTCTCCTGTTTGTTGTGCTTTTTATTGGGCTTATATTTGCCTTTTTACAATTTAATTAATGTAATGTATGCTTTCATGATATCCTTGTGATAACGAATAAAGCTTATTTTGATTTGATTTGACATACAGTCACTCACACAATCATTGTGTCTTATGTATACTTATTTATATACAACAACTGACACATACACTGCCTTTTATTTTTCTAGTTTGTTGGACCTGTACCGTTGAGAAATATATTTGCTCATCACCACACCCATAAAGAGATTCCCTCACCCAAACTGTTAGAACATGTAGTTTTAACTTCATATATCTACTGAATAAACTATTCACACATCTTTGGACAGTCACACACCCTCCACCGAACCACACACACTTTCACACTCCCATACAAATACTCAGTTAACTAATCAATAACTAATATAGACTTTCACATAGCTAGTAACCAACTGTAGAATCAGTTTACACAACAACTGACAAAGTGATACAGATATTCACACAGTTTAGTCACTATCCACTATATTTAGTGAGACATTATAAATTGGTCAAGTAAACAGTCAATTACACTGCTACTAAATCCTCCATCCAAATATTTATTTATATATCCACTCATTCTTCAATGCAAATTGCTATATATATAATGCATATTTAAATAACGAAGCAAACCACATTCACTGGATGATGTCATCAGTGATGTCATCAGTGATGTCATTTGAGATGTCATCAGTGATGTCACTGACCATGTCATGAATGATGTAATATGTGACATCATCAGCAGTGGATTGCGGGTGCGCGATATATACTTAATACAACTAACTATATAGGAGCAATTTCAATGGTTTTGTATGAGTAAAATGTCCAGCTAACTATAACACCACTAAAACTTATAGTTTTTTGAGTGAATTTCAAAGGTTTTGTAAAAGCTAATTCCTAACTATATAACTCCTGAAACCTATGGTTTTTTCAGTGAATTTCAAAGGTTTTTTTAAATGCTAATTCCTAACTATATAAGGCCTGAAACCTATGTTTTTTTCAGTGAATATATATATATATATATATATATATATATATATATATATATATATATATATATATATATATATTAATATATATATGTACACACACACACACACATAGATATTTAAATAAACGTGCCTATATCTTTGGCGCCCTTAGATGAATCTTCATAACATTTTCGCCAAAAATTTGACAGCTACTCCAGCTGCTGTCAGGAAAGTTTTGGGGTGATCTAAGAAAAATGGGGGTCCCAAAATGCATTTTCCCCATGTTCATTCCTGTAGGGATTTTAAACACGACTACAGCCCGGACTCCTGGAAGGAATTACACCAAAATTGTCTCTTGGTCCCAACTGCACACATTTTGTGCTTTGGTATAAATCCGTTCAGTAGTTTTAGAGATGTTAATCGAAACCTGAATTTTTGTTTATCAATTGGCACAAATCCTCCGCGGATCCGACAGTCACCGTGCTGAAATCTGATTGGCTGCCAACACTTCAATAAGGAAGTTATTGGCAGCCATTTTGGGAAATGGTTTCAGCAGAGTCCTACAAAAAAAAATTAAAATAAAAAGGGATCAGGGTAGCATTACCCTGACCCCCCAGATGTTGTGGTGTGGTCCCACAGGGACCGAGCTGGGTGTTAAAACTTTTTTTTTTATATTTTGCCATAACATTGCGGATAGATTTGCAAATTCACTGCAAAATTGAAAAAAAACAAGTGCATCTCCTGTGTTTGGTTTTAATTAAGCCCCCAGGTGGGCCAGGTTCTGGGGGCATACCTCCTTTATTACATTTAAGGAAGGGGACCCACCTGGCCCTCCTCCATGGGTACTTTTATGCCCCAGGGACCACCACCTCCCCAGGGCTTATGTTAAATTTGATGTGGGGGCCTGAGACCTCCTCCCCATGGCTAGAAATAAAATGGATAGGGCCATGCCGACCTCCCTGGCCCTGGGGATGACCACCACCAGATTAAAGGTCAGGAGCGAGCAGAAAGGGGCAGAATACAGGCCAGAAATTAGCAGAAAGTGGCAAAATAACGGGCAGAAAGAGGAGAAGAGGCAAAATAGAGAGCAGGAGCGAGCAGAGATGAGGCAGAAAAACAAGCAGAAAATGAGCAGAGGAGGCACAAAAACGAAGGCAGCAGACTGCAGGCGAGCTGGACAGGAGGACCGTCACAGGGGGAGCTGGCATGAGGACCTGCTCCTATGTGCTTCCTTACTTTTTTACCATGCACCCACTGATAGACCCACTTATACACTCATGCACCCACTCACAGACGCACTCTCCCACTCATAGACCTACTGAGAGACTTACCCATTCACACACACTCAGGCACTCTTACACCCACTTACACGTCCATACAACCACTCACACACACTCTCACACACCAAGGTTTCAGGAACATTATAGTTAGGAAATAGCATTAAAAAACCATAGAAATTCACCGAAAGAAACAACAGTTACAGGTACGTTATAGATAGGAAATAGAATTTCAAAATTCACTTAAAAAATCAACAATTATAGGGACGTAATAGTTAGGAATTAGGCTTAAAAAAACTTACAATTTCAATGAAAAACCAAAGGTTACAGGGTTGTTATAGTTAGGCTCAGATTTCATTCTTATAAAACCATAGAAATTCAGCAGTTATGGTTTACTCAGCTAACTATAACTTTTGACCCTGCAATGTACTGCTTCTGACCTCACATATTACATCACAGTGGTATTACTGATGACATCACTGATGACATCTCAAAATGGCATCACTGATGACATCATTTACAGAGCCACTCACATGCCCACTAATATTCCCATTCAATCTCTTATTCACCCACTGACACATGCACACAACCACTCACATACCCATTCACAAACCCATAGAACTACTAACACACGCACTCACTCACTCATAAAGCCACTCACACAACCACTCACAGACCCAAGCAGCCACTCACACACCCATAAATCCACTCACAAACCCACTCACATGCCCATACAGCCACTCACACATCCCCTTACGTATCCATACAACCACTTACATACCCACTCACACAACCAACAAAGTCACTCACACAACCACTCACTCACCCATACAACCACTCAAACAGTCACTCACCTACTCATACAGCTACTAACATAGCTACTCACTCAATCATATAGCCACTTACACATCCACTCATCCACAAACCACTTACATACTCATTCGCACATCTATATATGTACTCACGTACCCACTCACTCACCGATACAGACATGTAATTGAATACATGTCCTCAGGCATACTGAATTCCTCCTGTCCTGGCAAGTGCCATGAACCCCAGCTGCTGTTATGTGAATGATATTCAAGGGTATATGGTATGAAAAGAGTTGACACTCATAAGAAGCCAAACATCATAATGAAAGTAACTGCAGGACTGCAATTTCATACATGGATGTAGCTAAACATAGGGTCAAAGACTGTACTCACTGAGGAATTCAGCTTTCTTTGTTTGTGATAGATGACAGGTTTAAGGTCTACTTTTGAATTCTTCTAATACCTCTTGGAGGACTATTATCTGCTCTTCTGCTGAACAGGTTTCCTACACATAATTTAACTGAAAGGTGCAGGAATGAAGAATGTCAAAACTACAGAAAGTCGACTGGCCTTTTGGGGCATTATACTTCAAATATTTTTTCGTTGTCATGAGATAATTAAGGTTTGTAAATAAGCTACACTATAAGCAATATGACTACAGAGAGCTAATTATAATGCTGGTGGAATTTAGTTGTTCTATATGTATTCCATTTACAGGTGTCCAAATTGCTTACCCAGTGCTGTCTACAACATATTTTTCACTCCACTATTTTCAGTATAAATCAGTATCACAATTCAGCAATTGTAGAATACTTGCTTGCTTATGTCAGAATAAAACAGTGCTTTGGCTCAGCTGTGCACATATGAGTATCATCTTTTGGCAGTCTCAAAAGGAATTATCATATTTCTGGTTGTCTTACAGTTCCTTGAAATTATCAGTTTAATGGTCGACCCACTGCAGTTCTTTAAGAATACCTTTCAGTGCTGGAATTAAATGTCAAAGTCCTAATAAGGGATAACATGCGACCCATGTCAATAATAATCTTTTAAGACTTTTCTGACATTTTTCACAAAGAGAAACAGTTGGAAAATAATGCTACCCTTTGACGCTAATTATAAGGTTAATTGTATATCTTTGTGACCTATTTCTTAATCCTTTGAGTACCGTAATAGAGCATAATGCAAATAATGGAGAAATTAATGTAGACATACTTATAAGTAAGGGTGGACAGAAAACTCCGCTCTGCCAGAGGAGTTCATGGAGTTTGCCTACTCTGCGCTCCACGAGATTTTCAACTTGTGCGTTCACAGCAGGTCGCTACCGCTCGCATTGAGAAAGTTGGTGCTTGCATTGCCAAAGCTGCAGTTCGAGCAGAAAAAAGCAGCACCCCATGGCACACTCTGAAGTGCCATTCACTCAGATTTTACAGCGCAAAACAAGATACTGGTGCTAAAAATTAGAACAAGCAGGGTGACGGACCATAATTCCGTTGCTCACAAAACCTCATGAAGTTTTTAGTTAACTCCCTAGAATTCCGTGGAGTCAAACTCAGCGAGTTCTGCTCAACCCTACTTTCAAGAGATTATTCTCCTACCACTTATGAATTACAAACTTACAAATCTCCCAGATTGCCTTCTTTTTTTAAAAAAAAACTATGCTAAAGCGAGCATAACCTTTAACAATATGGCTTTCATTAACTTATCGTTGCTAACCGTTTCATTTCCATAGATTCACTAACATACCTTAGTAGCCCTTGAGGTTACTAAAAGACAAACATTACAACTAGAGTGAGCATCTTAATAAACTAATTTAACATCATGAAACAACTGCTATCAAATGTGAATACTAAAATGATGCAAGATGTGAAATATATTTTCCCTGTCAAGCATGATAGAACTCACCCAAATAGTTGTTGCTTTTTGTCATCTCAGTAATATTGATTTTAGTTGCCCCTTCAGGAATTTCAACAACTTTGTGGTAGCCAACATTTGTCAGAGTATGCTTGAATACTCCAGATATGACTTTGCAGCCTGTGTTATCTCCACCACAGATTCCGCACTTATCCACAACCTTCTCAGACCCGAGATATTCATCACATCCAATACCCTGGAAAAAAGAACATATTAGATAAGTCATCTAGAGTGTTTTGATATATAATATAACTTATTAAGGAAGTTACTAGCAATATGAATTAAACAATGTTATCAGCAATGAACGGGCACTTTATGTGAGTAACACTGCACAGAAAATAAGCATGGCTAGTACAACAACTTGGAGGAAAGACTCTTGTCACTATCAAGTGTAAGACAGGTGGCCATCAATTCATTCAAGGGTCAGCAATGACTATTTATTGGCTGCATTATTATGATCTCTTCAAAGGAAAACTACAATAATATTTTTCGCATTCAGCCTATCTTTGTGTAGTTCAAGAATATCTTTGGAATCAGTCAAGAAGGGTGACATGAATGTACTAGGTCGTCAAATATATGGATCTTATCATGATTTCATTTTGAATGCAGTGTTCTTTTTATTATTCGAATGCGAATTCATGAAGCCTTGACGCATACAAGTGAATTATGAAAATATCATATGTTTTCTAATTGCAACAATACTTTTGTTACATGTATTTGTGATATGTTACAGGTGTTCTCTGTAGGATTACATCTGCATTTATATTGACAGTAAGACATTTTAAGGAATGCTCGCATGTAAACTGTTACTCACATAGATTTTCCACGTAGCAAAAAATACCACAAACTAAATTTACATTTTCTTGCTTTTCATTTAGTAAATATTTACCATGTGAAGAAATATTTGTCTTACATCTCCAGTACATGTGGGGTTATACCATCCCAATTCGCAGCCCAGAAACACATGTATATATGCCCAAGGCGATATTAAATGTGTGATCATTTTCAAGGTCGGAAACTGTCTGCAAGGGCTAAATGCATAGACACAAACATGTATGTTTTTGGGTGTTCTGTTCATCAACTTTTGCAGGTAGAACCTTTTTAAAATGCCACCAAATCCACTACTAAACTTAAATTTGGATTGTGAAAATGGCACACTACCTCTGGGTTCTATATATTCCACCAACACCTATTCTGTGGAATATGATTTTCAGCTAGTCCTTCCATTATTCTTATTTGTTATGTAGGTGCATGTAATTTTGTGAACCGGGTCCAACCATAGGTAACGTTTTAATATATACAATGCCTTGTTATTTAATAAAAATTAAATGTATAAAATATTTTAGAAAAGAACTCCTGCAAAACGTTATTACATGCTGTCTAAATTCAAGTGATAGACATGCGAAATATACCATTCAGACCAAAAAGGCAGATACCATTGAACACCGGCTAATTAAGACTAATTATCACTGAGTGAGGAACACTCAAAACGTGGGAATGAATACGCTGAAATTAAGATTTTTTGAATTATTATTTGATTAGTATGTAACGTTTTCAAGTCTACTGATTTCAATGTTGTCTGACACTTCCTTAACAGCAACAAATTAAGGCATAAAAAGGACATTTAACATGTCTCCTCAATTACTATCTTGTTCAGCCAACACCTTGGAAAGTTGGACAGATACATATCTGAAAATATTTCTGCTAAGTGAGAACTTAGGAACAGCCACAGCTAAATAAAGCAATGCATTACTTGGCTATTTCTAAATACAATATTGTCAAATTCTACATTCAAAATTATCAAAGCAATGTCTCATGGAATTTACTATTTCGCCTATTTAGCACTTGAAACAATCAACAGTGCATTTACAGTTTTATTTTCAGAAAAGTGTGACTATGTACATTTCGTTTCAAACATTGCACAAAATAAATTAAAAGAATGAGAAACAGTTTAAAGCCGGGAATAATTTTTTAGGTTCAAGAGGGCTTGAATTCTTAAAAATTGCACACTCCTTATAAAAACATACCATCCTAAGTATTGAATAGATCTAAAAATTAAAAGCAACCTCTAAAACAGCAAAATAATAAAAGTGGGATATGTCAATATTGAGGTACAGCTCAAATTGGAGAGTGTCTCTTACAGTATCATCTATTGATCATTGCGTGATCCCAAGACGGTGAATTTCATTCTGACCAAGCGTATTGCATTGTGGCTCAAAAAGTATATTAACTAATTACGCAGAGTTCCTGTCAAGCTCTCTGTCTGGAAATGTTCCGTCTGTCTTCCTCCTATTCCAGGGACTTTTTGAGCTGCGCACCCCCACTTTGTTGAAGAATCTCTGATCTGGAGCACAGCGACACCACTCAACGGCTGGCATAGGGGTTGGTTGCACAGCGCCGCCACACATAGGAACTGGTACGAGGTGCGGAATAGGAGGTCCTCCGTTGCTGTTTTGGGGTTTTTGCCTCTTAGTGCATTCATACAATTAAAAATAACGACAATAAATGTGCATAAAATCAGTACTAAAACATATAACGCAGCATTACCCTCTACCCCCGAGAGCAGGAATATACCATACTTTATCTTACATTGAGAAAGAAACAGAGGAGTAGTCCTTCCGCGTAGCCTTAAATCTACAGAGTGACCCTACCCCCTTTGCAAATGCCTCCTCAAACAGATAGGACTGGGACAAATTAGTAAGCCATTGACCTATCGTCGGAATCATTGATGATTTCCACTTCTGCAGCACCAAGGACCTTGCTACCGCTATTGAAATACAAATAAAATATTGCTGATTTTTGGTTAGCTGGAGTCCTATATCCGAGGAGTCAAATAAAACCAACCACGTTGATGGAAAGATAGCCATTGACATGCAAGATTGACCCATAATAATTTAAGAAAATAAGAAGGACCCCAACAACTTTAACCTCAATCCAGATCCATCTCGCTTCCTCAACCCAGATTACCTATTTAACCTCACCATCCAACATACTCAAAAACACAATGCAAACTCCCTGAACTGCCATATTGCCGAAGCAAAGTACGCTTGTGAATATTTCCTTTGCAACATCAGTTTGGGAGTGTTAGACTTAAAATTGCATTTCTTGTAGAAATAGCACCTCAGGGGAAATATATATTACAGGAGATTATGTTTATCTTTTGTGACATTCCTTCAATTTAAACATGTAACCACTGCTTGAGCAATAAATGATATTTTTCCCATTATTATTTCCCCTTGATTTAACCTTACTGCCCTTTGTTTCCTGGACTCGGTCCGTACCCCTGCTTGCCATGATTACCACAATTACCACCTCCGCCCTTCTCCTCATGCTCTTATACCTTTCCCATTCCCAACCTACTCTTGTCTTGCTCTTCTTTAAATACATATACCTGCTTCCCATCCTTCCCCTTCCTACCACCCACCTTTGCCCCATCAGAAGAGGGGAATGGCCCTTAACTCCCTTCTTCAGCCCACCCAAAATTCTGGCGCATGGCCTGGCATCTGCCCAGATGCTCTTGCTTCTACCCTCTCCATAATGTTCAGATGTCTCTTCTCGACACCACAGAAACAAAAATAAATTGCTAGCATCTAGGAAAAAAGTGCTTGTGTGACAAGGTGACTCATACTTGACAAATTAGTTCGGCTTAGCCAAAACATTTAACCCCCGCAGGCTAAATGATACCCATCAGTGCTTTCACTTGTACCCCAAACCATAGGCCTTTACTGTTTAGATAAATAAGAACCTTATAACAGAGAAACCCGGTTTGAGTATATAGATGTCATAACTAGCCAGCAGTATAAGTCGCCCTACCTACAAAGTGCAACATGCAATTTGCTTAGAGAAAACCCTTACACAGCTTATAAACCTAAGAAACACTGTTTTCAGTCTATAAGCCGGGACTAAAGTGCTACTGTTACAACTATTCCACTTTTGTACAAGCCTGCTCAGGAACACTCAGCTGGGCAGGGCTGGTCTACCTGGGTGATTACTCAGCCCTAAAGGACCTCCCTACCGCAGCGAGACACCTGACACCGCCCTCCGTCCCCGTCTCTGTCTCAACTCTATTAAGTGGCTTTCCTTATGCCGTCATCGAGAATTAACTGTGCAACGCCACGTTCATAGATCCAGAACTGCCGCACACAGACTCATTTGTCTCCAATTCCAACTCCAGCATTCCTAACCCAGAAGCTGTTCTTGGCCAGCTGTTTCGGCATGCACATGGCCTCTAGCAAGGGGGTGGGCTTCTCGCATTCTAGCGACAAGGCATCGAGCTCACCCTCGCCGCCTCTCGTATATACTGCCATGCTCCCATTGGTTTAGAGAGCCGTGCCCCATGGTTACCTGTTAGCACACCCTCTATGGTTTATGATCTTGACCACAGGTCCCAGAGTTCACCTTTTCGGGATAGGCTTTGCGTGGGGAAGGCAAATTCAATGTCCAAATTACCAGGGCAAAAGTGAGTATATTCAGGGTGGAAATCCTTGATTTTGTATATATATATTTATGCAAAAAAGAAGGCGAGAACTCTGGGTAGTTCTCCAGTTTAGGTGGAAAGCAGATCCTGCATAGAGCACTCTCAACACCAGCGACACTCTAGATCTGCTCACCTCAAATGTCTGTTTTTCTATCAAAGTCTGTAAGCATAGGATTAGCACAGTGCCATCCAGGCCGAGATAGAAATGGACAAAGTCTTTTGCCATTTCTACAGAAAAGTCTTTAAGCATAGGACTAGCACAGTGCTGTTCTTGCCGAGCTGTAAAATGACATATATATATATATATATATATATATGCAGCTCCACTGCTTGAAGGCAGAAAGCACCAGCACTCACGTTAGTTTCAAATCCATTTAGGATTTATTTGTTGAAAAATAAACAAGAGTTTTTTGTGACTAATCTCTGGATTTAATACATTTAATGCGGTCACTAGCTGCCTTTTCATAGTCTGTACTCTGTGAGCTGTTCCTTTTAATTCAGAGTAGTGCTCCATAGAGGATACTCTTTATGAAATTCACTGGATGGCTCCTACGTCCATGTAAAACAGAGTTCCCAGCCATGGATTTTCGGTACAGAGCTGTTTGAATAACATCTGAACTGACAAAAATCCTGAGATCTAGGAAATTCACTTCACTGGTGCTCATCTCACCAGTGAATTTCAGGTTTAGTTCATTATTGTTGAGGGCGGAGATATATCGTTCGGCTGATGTTGTTGACCCCCTCCAAATGATGAAGAGATTATCGATATACCTCTGCCAACAAATCACTTTCTCTACCCACTCACTCTTGTCATCGGCCCTGTATTTGCCAATATTTTTGGCCCTGAAAAATGAAAAATGTATTATTCAAACAGAATGAGATGAATTCTAGCAGCATCTCACTGTGTTCCAGGTACCTGACTGGACGGTGTCCCAAAAAGTTCTTAACTGCTGATAGACCATCCTGGTGCCTGATGCTTGTATATAAATAGCAAAAATCAAGCATAATCATAACACAGTCTGTTTCGCACCCTATGTCTTAGATCTGTTTCAAGAAGTCTTTGGTGTCCTTTGTGTAGGAAGATAATTATGTAACAAAGGGTGCGAGAAAGTAGTCTATAAATTTGGACATATTTTCCGTCAATCCTCCTATTGATCACACAATCGGTCTTCCTGGTGGTCTAGCAGCATCTTTGTGTATATATATATATATATATATATATATATATATATATATATATATATATATATATATATATATATATATATATATAAATATCTTAATTTTATGACATAGAATTGCAACTTTACATGCCAACATATGGCGCAGAAGTTATGTTTTTAAATTGACCTTCAATGTAGCAAATGAATGTATCTGAGTTATCCATAACACCATGGGAGGTAAACAATGATATCTCTAATTAGTGTGACAGAATTCCAGATATGTTTTGCATTCAGCTTAGCTGGGTGGACAGGCCATAATTACTCTTAAGTAAAAGGTACTTAAAAGCCTGAAGAAAAATCAGGGTAAGCAGAGTTCGGTGCCTTGATAAAGGAGCATGGACCGGGATCTTTTCAGTGCTTCATCCTCACATATACATGCATTGTTGTGTTTTTTCTGTTGAAGTTGTTTGTGGCTTTCCTGTAGTTTTCAAGTTCCAGCCTTATTTTCACATAATGACAAAACAGGAACTTTTATTGGAGTGCATTCTTTGCAAAGAACTTAAATACACTTCATATTCCTCAAATACAAAGGTGGTGTTAACAGACTTTCTTTCAATAACACAATACATTTGAGAAAAACTCTTATTATGTAATTATTATTGTATTTCCTATAGCATAGCGTTTTAGAATTTGTTTCCCATTTTTCGTTTAGTGGCCTCAAGTATCAGAATGCGGTGAAACCTAAAATTAATAGTTTTTATTATAAACGAATCATTCACACTGTCATCGTGTAGTACTTAATTAAAAAAAAAATGTTTCCTTAAACAGATTCCCAGTAGAATGTGTCAGCGCGATGTCAATTGGATTTGTAATTGGATGCACAAGTAATAATTCATGATAAATTTTAAACGGCCTTCCTGCTTTTTCAATACAACATCTCTGTAAGCGTAAGCAATTGCCTATATTCCATTGAGATACAATGTTTTTGCCAGCAGGAAAGGCAAAGCATTTGAAATAAATATATCTTCTCTGGGATATGAACCAATATGCTGCGAAGTGACATGGATAGATTGACTATATTCACGCTCAGCGCATTTAGAGAATCCTTGTTTGCTCCTTGCCGTGAATAATGTTCCAGACGGCATGCCAAACTGCAGTCAGCTCCAATAAAAATATTTTACACGCAGAATGTTTTTCATTGTTATCCAAAAAACACAGTGAGACACATCCAACTATGCTTTTTCAGCACCATGTGGGCCTTAAGAAGCTTAGGCCGTCTGTTAACTTGAGACAAGATGTTACAGGAAGGTGCAGCCCTACAGTGAGGGCAGTGGTTTGACCTTGTTCTCCCTCACCAACAAATTCCTAAATAACACATATTTCATTATGCTTATAGCTGTCCAGCTTCTCTGCGCAGTGGCACCGGTACAGAGCTGTTTCGAAATGTTCTTTTGAGCAAACGTTGATACTGTTCTAAAAGCACTGCTCATAAATTATTGGGTTACACGAATAATTGTGCGCGATACATCCTTGACCCAAAGCAAATAAGCAAGATTAGAGGAGTCTAGAAAAGATCATTTTCTCGTCCTATATTCAGCAATATTTGTTTTTTTTTTTTTATTAAAAATGGATTTCATTCAGCACAGCATTGTTAAATTCTTCTTCACAGACGTTTTTGGTGTGTTTGCTCACAAAGATGGGGAATAAGTAAATGGGGAACAAATACCCACTGGCCCCTTCAAAGATGATTTGGTGAAATGAAATTGTATTTCTATGTTAAGGAAAATACAATGAACAATTCAATATCAGTGCAATCATGCCTTTCCCGTCTTACTTAACACACAATATTCTAGCAGATCAATTGAGAAGGTAGAGTAAACTGCTATTCAAAGAAAGAGACAAGTTTTCCACTGCAAGTGCACATAATATCATGAAATCTGGATAGATATATGACATTACAACACATGCTTTTACCACGCATGCCTTTACAACGCGGTATTTACAACACATGCCTTTACAACGCATAGCGCTTTGGGGTGCTGGATAGTGAATAGTTTAATTTACTATTCCAACTCCAGTCCCCGTGGATAGTAGGGAAGGTGTTGGATAGTAAATTAAATCTATTCCCTATCCTAGAGCGCCCCCCAGCGCAATGCGTTGTAATGGTTTGCGTTGTAAATACAGCGTTGTAAAGGCACTACGTTGTAAAAGTTGCGTTGTAAAGGTTGTTCACCAATCTGGATACCTAATATCTGCGCATTATAAATCCTGGGTAGTAAGCCAAGTAGAACTTACTACCCGTCACCCCATAAGTTAACTTCTCCTAGTTTACAGCTGTGTCAGTCTCTCTGCAGTGACTGGAGAGTGAGCCTGTTCTTCATGCTTATAGTCCACAATTGTCTATCTCAGTTCCTACTGAAGACCCATACTATAGAGATATAGATAGTCTGGGATGCTAAGGTGGAGTAGCATTGGAGAGTGATCAGAGGGGGACCTCACTAAGGGTTCAGTCTTTCCAGTTCATTAGCATTCGGCTCTGGCACGCAGCCAGCAATCTATTCTGGATGACATGCTCTGGAAAGCTGAGTAGAACATAAAGCCCTGAGTGGCTGACATGCAGTCACTGCGGCAGGAGAGCATTTGCTCTATCTAATCTGGGGTTCAGAACTACATTAAAGTCAACATCCCATACTAGAGTACAGAGGACTGGTGAAGGCATGCAGCCATTATGCGCTGAAAAAGGGTAGCAAAAGACGCACAATTGATGGACGGAATGCAAAACAAATCAAAACATTCACCCCCAGTCAAAAGACCTGTGTTAAATCCATTATTCTTTTGCTCACCATGCCACCCCCGTTTATACCTACCTGGCCAAATACAAATCAGTCTTGACCCTGTGCCTCATGGGAACAGTACAGCCCGAACTGCCAAGCCAGGTCCTCCCAGGACCGGAAACAAGCATCCTAGGACCGGTTTCTGGATTTCACCCCTCGTCACCCGGGATAGCTTGAATCCAGTGGTACAGTGAGCTTGGGACCCACGTCTGGGCACACCCGCCACACTTAGGGCGAGGAAACAAAAGACACATTATTAATGGACGGAATGCAGAACAAATCAAAACATTCACCCCCAGTCAAGAGATCTGGGTTAAGTCCATCATTCTTTTGCTCACCGTGCCACCCCAGTTTAGACCTGGACATATGCAAATCAGTCTTGACCCTGTGACTCATGGGAACGGCCCAGTTCGAGCTGCAAAGCCAGGTCCTCCCTGGACTGGAAACAAGCATCCTAGGACCAGTTTCGGGGTATCACCCCTCATCAGCCAGGATAGCTTGAATCCAGTTGCAAAGTGAGCCCAGGACCCACATCTGGGCATACTCGATACACTTAGTGTGAAGAAGCAAAAGAAATACATTTGATGGACTGAATGCAGAACAAATCAAAACATTCATCCCCAGTCAAGAGATCTGGGTTAAATTCATCATTCTTTTGCACATCATGCCACCCCAGTTTAGACCTGGCCTTGAGCAAATCAGTCTTGACCCTGTGCCTCATGGGAACAGTCCAGCCCGAACTGCCAAGCCAGTTCCACCCAGGACTAGACACAGCATCCTAGGACCGGTTTCGGGGTTTCACCCCACATCAGCCAGGATAGCTTGAATCCAGTGGCACAGTGAGCCCGTACCCACGTCCTGGGCATACCCGGAGGCACTTAGGGCTGAAAAAAGGTAGGTCAGCATGTGTAGGGATCATACATATTAATAATGGTGAGCAGTATGAATGCCTTTTTTGTCTGGTATCATTCGCATAGGATACTCAGGGTATGCCCCTCTTAATTAGTGGTATCACACTTCTAAAGTATGCAGTTAAGGAAGTTGTGGGCTTTTCATTTGCACACAAACTACTGTTCAGGAAGTTTGGTCAATGAGTCTGCAATATCAACATTACAGGCCTGATTTATGGTTAGGTGGACAGTACCTCTGCCATCCTGCAGGCCCAGCGGTCATCTTTGTACATTGAAAGGAGCCGCCATCAAGACAATTCCTTTCTGTGAATAAAATGTTTGGTAGATGGTTGCTGTCAGTTCCGCCATCTATTCACTAAACATAAAAAAAAAAATGTCAAAAACAAACTTGGGAGTTTCATCCCAGGGTGTGGGGGTATTGATTGTTTTTTTACATTGTGTGTTTTCTGTCCCTCACCACAACGTTTTTTTCTGGTGGTGTAAGACAGAAAAAAAAACTTGACATCATCCACATTTGATAGTCTCGGTGGTATAATGTTGTTTCTCCATTGGGCTGTTGGAGGAAGGCTTTTGTTGATTGAGCCAACAGGGTCCCTGTCAATTGAAATACTAAGGTTCAACCATCTCTAAATGAGGCAGGTGGACATGGTGCGCAGTCACATTGGCAACGGAGTACCCCCTCCACCAAACTCTAAATCAGGCCATTGCTTCTGTTGTGGACATAGTAGTGAATATTGAGTAGTTCCCAAACAACTATCCATCTTGTCACTTTAGCAACCCACTACCAAAGCAAGATTGAAAGGCTCACTCATACAGGGTACAACTATCCTGCAATTAGCCGATCCAGACTGCCCTAACCTATTACCGAATTCAAACGAACTATGTACTATTAACATTAACCCCTTTGCTGCGGGGGTAATTCGCCGACGGCGCGGGGAGGGCAGGGGGGGTGAGCGCAGCGCTGCTGTGCTCGTGATGAGACCAGCTCGTCATGAGTCACAGTGGAGCTGTGCTCATGATGAGCTGGTCTCGTCATGACCCTGCCCACTGATTAATTCACCTGCTCAGGCGGAGAATTAATCATGCGTGGTGGCGCATCACCGTTATGACGAGACCAGCTTGTCATGAGCACATCTCCACCGTGACTCAGGATGAGCTGGTCTTGTCACGAGCACCGAAGGGGTTGTTGCTGAACCGGCCTCTCCTTGCGGTACATAACTATGGAACAGTGTGCGCTTGCTTTATACAAGTGACTCGATGTCAAACATAAAGCTGTAAGAGGAAACAGGATTAGCAAAGGCTGGGATTTAACCAGAAATGTTAATGCATCTAGATAATAGTACACAACCTATGGCAAAGTTAACACATCCACATAATACTCCACAATCCACCACTCTGTCACAATCTATGCTAGATTACTGAATATGTGGATCTTGCCTTGAAGAACGATTTTTAGATGGGACAGATACCTCATGTCATATGTATTACTGACTGGTTGGAGTTTTTCTTATTGGCTGAAATTTGTGGAAATGGACATAGAAGATCTCTTGAATGGCAGACCCCGCATGTCCTTCATTAGTCTCTGTATTGTGCCCTGAGATCTGCTATTTAAAAGTCACTTTATAAGAGGTCTTGTGGGAGCATCTGCTGGATCTATCAATTTAGGTCTGCCAAAAGTGTTTCCCACACCGACTCAATCCTCTGTTAACTCTTGTTTCTGCCACACCCATAATTCACGAGGCATTTCTCCTGGACTGTTCCCCTAGGCCCTCAAATCTAGCTTTGATTAATTCATCAACTTTCTCTAGCCGGACCAATTTTTTCATTTCTAGTTAAAGCTTCGTCTTAAGTATCAAAGATGTAATGCTCAACTACGTCTGTGCAGGCATTTTACCTGTACATATTCTCCTGAATGTTAGTGTTGTAGATTGTTAGAGAGCACATCTTATGGTCTAGTGTGGTAAGGCTTTTCAGTGTGATCAGGAGCAGAACAAATCTTACTGTCTATTTTGGTTAGACTTTTCAGTGTGAATAGGATCAGCAACTTGAAATGTCTTATCTGCTGCACTGGAAGATGCTGCTTCAGTATGCATTTGGAAGTGCTATTCCCTGTCCATTGACTGCCCTCGTAGTGCCTTTCTGATCAAAAGAGAGTATGTATTTCTTCTGGTCTCACTTGCCCATATTTGCAAAAATCCATGACATACATGTTGATTTGTAGCCCTGAGAACTGATATCAAACAGATGTAGGCATAGGTTACTCTTGCGTACCTCACCATCTGTTCATGGAATGTAGAAAGGATGCATCAGCTTCCAAAGTCCATCCCCTGGTAATAAAGCTCTAGCACCCCCTTCAGAAAGGGCTGCCAAAGGAGTGCCTGCCCCAGATAATCTTATAATGAAAAACATAAACCAGCACATTTGGCTAAAAACATGCTTGGTAGTCTAGTAGTTTAGATGCTATGAGGCAGTGCAACATCTGAGTGCACATTGTTTCATAGTCTCTGGCATAGAATAACATAGTGGACCGCCAGCTGCATTTTAAAGTAATACCAAAGGGGATGATGGAAGGAGCGTTTGAGCAAATCAAACACTCGCCCCCAGTCAACTGATCTGGGTTTAATCCATCATCATTCTTTAGCTCTCTCCACCACCCCAGTTCAGACATGGCCATATGTAAATTAGTCTGACCCTGTGCCTCATGGGAACAGTCCAACCCGAACTGCCAAACCATGTCTTCCCTGGACCGGAAACAAGCATCCTGGGACCGGTTTCGGGTTCATAACCCTCATCATCCAGACTATCTTGAATCCAGTGGCAGAGTGAGCAAGGGATCCACGTCTGGGTATTCCCTGCCAACTCGGGGCAAACAAATCGGTTCCCAAGGGGATGATGGACGGAGCGTTTGAGCAAATCAAACACTCACCCCCAGTCAACTGATCTGGGTTTAATCCATCATCATTCTTTAGCTCACTCCACCACCCTAGATCAGACATGGCCATATGCAAATCAGTCTGACTCTGTGCCTCATGGGAACAGTCCAGCCCGAACTGCCAAACCATGTCTTCCCTGGACCGGAAACAAGCATCCTGGGACTGGTTTCCGGTTCATAACCCTCATCATCCAGACTATCTTGAATCCAGTGGCAGAGTGAGCAAGGGACCCACGTCTGGGTATTCCCTGCCAACTTAGGGCGAACAAAGCTATACCAAAGGGTAATATTGGCAGAGCGTTTGAGCAAATCAAACTCTCACCCCCAGTCAACTGATCTGGATTTAATACATCATCATTCTTTAGCTCACTCCACCACCCCAGTTCAGACATGGCCATATGCAAATCAGTCTGACCCTGTGCGTCATAGGAACAGTCCAGCCCGAACTGCCAAATCATGTCTTCCCTGGACCGGAAACAAGCATCCTGGCACCGGTGGCGGGTGCATCTCGCATTGTTAACATTGCGGCACCGCCCGTCGCAATGCTAAAAATGCATATTGTGCGCTTCAAAGCACAACATAACAGGCACCGCGCGGTGCCTGCCATGTTGTACTTTGTAAATGTAAATGTGTTTGTATTTATATAGCGCCTTCGACCCTGAGGTCTCGTAGCGCTGTATTCATACCGCTGTTAAACCCTTCCTGGCTTTCCTGTGAAATGTCCACTCCTGGGCACCCCCAAGGTGAAGCCAGGCATCCAAGCGTTGCTGGGGCCGTTGTGGAGATTAAGCAAGCTATTGCCCAGAGTCACAGAGTGGGACCCATGACTAGACTAGGCACCGAGGCGAGAATTATCAGGTCTGGTGAAATTGTGTCCAAGAGCTGCCGAGGCGGGAATTGAACCCAGGTCCTGGGCCAGACCTCTGCATCAGGGTCTGCCGCTCTAACCATTGAGCCACGCTTCGAAACGCAGGGGGTACCATATGTACCCCCCATGTGCACCCTCCACGCCCCTTCAGCCTGGGGGCCCACAATGGGCCCCCAAAGCAAGGACTGTGCCGCCACGGAAAGGCATTCCCCTAAGCCCATCCTAATATTGCTGGCGGTGTCTGATAGACACCGCCACCATATTAGACCTTTTCCGCCACAGTCGCAAGGCGACCGTGGCGGAAATGCAGTGGACGGTCTTCCCGTCCGCCGCGGACCCCACAGCCATCCTATTGTGGCGGGGGGTCATTTCAGGATGGATGGTGGACGTATTGCCCCAAGCTGTGGGCTTTTCATTTGCACACAAAATACTGTTCAGGAAGTTTGGTCAATGAGTCTGCAATATCAACCTTACAGGCCTGATTTATGGTTAGGTGGACAGTACCTCTGCCATCCTGCAGGCCCAGCGGTCATCTTTGTACATTGAAAGGAGTCGCCATCAAGACAATTCCTTTCTGTGAATAAAATGTTTGGTAGATGGTTGCCATCAGTTCCGCCATCTATTCACTAAACATTTAATATATTTTTTTTTCAAAAACAAACTTGGGAGTTTTATCCCAGGGTGTGGGGGTACTGATTGTTTTTTTACATTGTGTTTTTTCTGTCCCTCACCACAACGTTTTTTTCTGGTGGTGTAAGACAGGAAAAAAAAACTTTACATCATCCACATTTGATAGTCTCGGTGTTATAATGTTGTTTCTCCATTGGGCTGTTGGAGGAAGGTTTTTGTTGATTGAGCCAACAGGGTCCATGTCAATTGAAATACTAAGGTTCTACCATCTCTAAATGAGGCAGGTGGACATGGTGCACAGTCACATTGGCAACGGAGTACCCCCTCCACCAAACTCTAAATCAGACCATTGCTTCTGCTGGGGACATAGTAGTGAATATTGAGTAGTTCCCAAACAACTATCCATCTTGTCACTTTAGCAACCCACTACCAAAGCAAGATTGAAAGGCTCACTCATACAGGGTACAACTATCCTACAATTAGCCGATCCAGACTGCCCTAACCTATTACCGAATTCAAACGAACTATGTACTATTAACATTAACCCCTTTGCTGCGGGGGTAGTTCGCCGACAGCGCGGGGAGGGCAGGGGGGGTGAGCGCAGCGCTGCGGTGCTCGTGATGAGACCAGCTCGTCATGAGTCACAGTGGAGCTGTGCTCATGATCAGCTGGTCTCGTCATGACCCTGCCCACTGATTAATCATGCGTGGGCGGAGCGGCACCGTTATGACGAGACCAGCTCGTCATGAGCACATCTCCACCGTGACTCATGATGAGCTGGTCTTGTCACGAGCACCGAAGGGGTTGTAGCTGAACCGGCCTCTCCTTGCGGTACATAACTATGGAACAGTGTGCTCTTGCTTGTTACAAGTGACTCGATGTCAAACATAAAGCTGTAAGAAGAAACAGGATTAGCAAAGGCTGGAATATAACCAGAAATGTTAATGCATCTTGATAATAGTACACAACCTATGGCAAAGGTAACGCATCCACATAATACTCCACAATTCCCCACTCTGTCACAATCTATGCTAAATTACTGAATATGTGGATCTTGCCTTGAAGAACGATTTTTAGATGGGACAGATACCTCATGACATTTGTATTACTGACTGGTTGGAGTTTTTCTTATTGGCTGAAATCTATGGAAATGGACATAGAAGATCTCTTGAATGGCAGACCCCGCATGTCCTTCATTAGTCTCTGTATTGTGCCCTGAGCTCTGCTATTTAAAAGTCACTTTATAAGAGGTCTTGTGGGAGCACCTGCTGGATCTATCAATTTAGGTCTGCCAAAAGTGTTTCCCACACCGTCTCAATCCTCTGTTAACTCTTGTTTCTGCCACACCCATAATTCACAAGGCATTTCTCCTGGACTGTACCCCTAGGCCTTCAAATCTAGCTTTGATTAATTCATCAACTTTCTCTACCCGGAGCAATTTTTTCATTTCTAGTTAAAGCTTCGTCTCAAGTATCAAAGATGCAATACGTCTGTGCAGGCATTTTATCTGTACATATTCTCCTGAATGTTAGTCTTGTAGATTGTTAGAGAGCACATCTTATGGTCTAGTGTGGTATGGCTTTTCAGTGTGATCAGGAGCAGAACAAATCTTACTGTCTATTTTGGTTAGACTTTTCAGTGTGAATAGGATCAGAAACTCGAAATGTCGTATCTGCTGCACTGGAAGATGCTGCTTCAATATGCATTTGGAAGTGCTATTCACTGTCCATTGACTGCCCACGTAGTGCCTTTATGATCAAAAGAGAGTATGTATTTCTTCTGGTCTCACTTGCCCATTTTTGCAAAGAATCCATGAAAGACATGTTGATTTGTAGCCCTGAAAACTGATATCAAACATATGTAGGCATAGGTTACTCTTGCGTACCTCACCATCTGTTCATGGAATGTAGAAAGGATGCATCAGCTTCCAAAGTCCATCCCCTGGTAATAAAGCTCTAGCACCCCCTTCAGAAAGGGCTGCCAAAGGAGTGCCTGCCCCAGATAATCTTATGATGAAAAACACAAACCAGCACATAAGGCTAAAATATGCTTGGTAGTCTAGTAGTTTAGATGCTATGAGGCAGTGCAACATCTGAGTGCACATTGTTTCATAGTCTCTGGCATAGAATAACATAGTCGACCGCCAGCTGCATTTTAAAGTAATACCAAAGGGGATGATGGACGGAGCGTTTGAGCAAATCAAACACTCACCCCCAGTCAACTGATCTGGGTTTAATCCATCATCATTCTTTAGCTCACTCCACCACCCCAGTTCAGACATGGCCATATGCAAATCAGTCTGACTGTGTGCCTCATCGGAACAGTCCAGCCCGAACTGCCAAACTATGTCTTCCCTGGACCGGAAACAAGCATCCTGGGACCGGTTTCGGGTTCATAGCCCTTATCATCCAGACTATCTTGAATCCAGTGGCAGAGTGAGCAAGAGACCCACGTCTGGATATACCCTGCCAACTCAGGGCGAACAAAGCGATACCAAAGGGGATGAGGGATGGAGCGTTTGAGCAAATCAAACACTCACCCCCAGTCAACTGATCTGGATTTAATACATCATCATTCTTTAGCTCACTCCACCACCCCAGTTCAGACATGGCCATATAATAATAATAATAATTCGGAGTTTTTAAAGCGCCTGGTTACACCTGCCGGTGTGTCCCCGCGCTATCATGGACTGAGCAGCAGCTTGGAGAGGTGGCGCAAGACATGCGCCGGTAGGTTAGGGCTTTGGAAACAGGAGAGTTTTCAGCTCTTTCCGGAACAGCACCTCAGAGGGCTCCACACGGAGCTTCTGTGGGAGGGAGTTCCATCTTTGTGCGGCTAAGTAGCGAAAAGAGCGCCCTCCCATTCTTGCCCTATTAATTCTAGGGACCGAGAACAGGCCTGCGCCCATGGAACGCAGGAGCCGGGTAGGCTTGTATGGAAGAAGCAAATTGCGCAAAAAATCCAGCCCCTTTCCATGGGCAATCCTGTGACTGATACAGAGTGCTTTGAATTCTATGCGTTCCCTGACAGGGAGCCAGTGCAGTGTCTCCAAGGCTTTTTTTGAGGAGGCTCTCCTGGGAAGCTGTAGCACCAGTCGCGCGGCTGCGTTCTGGATATGCTGCAATCTTAAGGTCCGGCCTAGATGTTACCAAGGCATGGACCAGGGCTCCTCTGGCAGACGCTGGAAGAAGGTCAAGTGTCTTTCTTAGACTGCGGAGGATTCCAAAGCACGTCCCTGCGACACACCGATTATGGTAATCATAGGACATCCTGGAATCCAACCACATGCCTAAGTTTTTCACTTGATCCTTGGGGACAGGTAATGGGCCCAAAGCCTGAGGCCACCAGGCAGAGGTCCACACCGAGGGGGACTTGCCTACAATGAGCACCTCGGTTTTGTCCCCGTTCAACCTGAGACAGTTTTTGGCCATCCATCCTGCCAGATCTTGAAGGCAGGATGCTAATCTACTGGCTGCATGCTCAGCTGGCTGCGACAAAGCCACAACCAGCTGAGTATCATCGGCATAGGTTACCACCTCTATCCCATACTGTTCAGTGATAGTAGCCACCGGCGCTACGTACAAATTGAACAGGGTAGGGCTGAGGCTGGAACCCTGGGGGACGCCCTGCTTTAGGTTCAGAACCTCTGACCTATAAGCACCCTGTTCCACATAGAAACTGCGGTCATGGAGGAAAGATTCCAGCCATGACCAGGCTCTCCCAGTCACTCCACTTTTCCTCAGACACTGTAACAGAGTGTGATGAGCTACAGTGTCGAACGCAGCACTGAGATCAAGAAGAATCAGCGCTGCTGTCTGACCCTCATCTACATGTTTCCTCAGTGCCTCTGTTGAAAAGAGAAGGGCAGATTCGGTGGAGTGATGGGCACGAAAGCCAGCCTGGGAGGGTTGGTAAAGCCTGTGCGCCTCGATGTGGGCTGTCAATTGTTGATTAGCCAGCTTTTCGGCTATTTTAGAAAAGTAGGGGAGGAGGGAGATCGGACGTAGATTATTTAGTTGAGTTATACTAATTTGTGGCTTTTTCTTAAGTGGGAGTACAACAGCCTGCTTCCATGTGTTCGGCACCCTGCCAGATTCAAATGACAGAGCTATGAGATGCTTAACATAAGGTGCTAATACCTCCATGCTGCCACTCAGAATCTTGGCTGGGGCTGGATCTCTGGGGGAGCCAGATTTGACCCCCCTCGCTACTGCTATTAGCATAGCCTCATCCGGGACCGAGAAAATACTGATGCTGTCTTCCTCCAAGATGGCACCTTCCAGTCCTGGCCTCATTAGGAAAGGTGGTATATATATCTTGAACTTTCTTATGGAAAAAAGCAGCAATTTGGTTGCATAGTTGTACAGAGGAATCAACTTGTTCGCTTCTTGAAGCCAGCAATAATATCTCCTTATAAACTACAAAGAGTTCCTTAGTTGAGCACTCAGCCTTATCAATACGATCAGTGTAGTAGATTGAGCGGGTTTTCCTAATCAAGGCGTGGTAGCACCTGAGGCTATCTTTATACGCCTTACCCGCCTTCGGAAGGTAGCCCTTTCTCCAGGCTCTTTCAAAGCGTTTACATGCTGTCTTAGCATCTTTCAACTCAGCATTAAACCAGGCAGCTGATTTAGTTCGGCGCACTGGACCATTCATTGACCAGGGGGCAGTCAGATCTATGCCCGTCTCAATGCGTTTATCAAGCGCCGCGCAAGCTGCCACAATAGTAACACCTAGCCCATCCGGAGCACCCCCCTGTTTTAGGCTGGCATAAAAATTGTCTAACGAAAATTTAGCCCACTTCCTCTGTTTCTTTTTAATGTCACTACCATTCTTCGGGTTGCTGCCCTCTGTGAATTTAAAGCAAAAAGGAACTAAGTAATGGTCTGTCCAGACCATCGGGACAGGGCAGTCGGCCTTGATGCCCTCCCAATTGCAAAAGAGAGGATCTAATTGATGACCTAACCGATGAGTGGGAAGTGTCGACTGCAATGTCAATTGCATAGTCGACAACTCTTGGCGTACCTCTTGGGCTGCCATGTTAGATCCATCGTCGAAATGCATATTGAGATCGCCAAGTAAGAGGAATTTATCATATCTCATAGTAGGGGATAACAAATTGCATATTAAACTCTCCACAAACTTGCTGCTGCCGCCCGGGGGTCTGTAAATTAGAAGGCCTTTAATAATTGTATTGCTGGTCACTGTTATAGAGAACGCCCCTGTCTCACTGCCCGCTATACAAACAGGCTCCATAGTGCAGATGATATTGTCCCTGTGGATCAATGCAATCCCGCCCCCCCTTCCGCGGGGTCTGTCCTGCCTACAAATGCCATATCCCTGGGGCAGGGCCTGTAGTATTTCAGGGTCTGACTCTCCATCGAGCCAGGTCTCTGTTAAAAAAAGAATGTCTAGATTGTTATCCAGCAATAGATCCCGCACTTCCATGTTATGCTTTTTTAAAGACCTACAGTTAAGCAGCGCGCAGATAACTTCCTTAGTAGTGCCTCCCACTCATACATCACCCTTTAGCTTAATACCACAGTACTTGCAGACACTTACAGCATCCCCCCTGCTGGGATCCAGTCCGTGAAAACACTGTGGGCTGACCGTCAAGCATAATTCAATCAGCTGTTGCTGAGTATAGCCCAAATTTGACCCAGATCCACCAGGGGTTCTGGCCCCAGGCCCCGATCGGCCACGGACGGGCGCAGACAGGCTTGCCTTAGGCGCGCCCGCTGCGCTTGTCCGCTGCGCGTCCGGTGCACGAGTGGCTAAATACCCTTCCTTCCGGCGGACAACTAGACCGCGTCCTGCCGGAAGTAGGGATTCTGAGGACTAATGGTTGCCGCCCTCCGCACAAACGGCACACCAGCCGCGGCGGAACTGGGTCGGCAACGATGGTAAACGTTTAAAATGCCCCTAACAATGTAGGTCACAGTGCCCCAACTCTCACCTTAAAATAGTATCAGTTAAAATATTCACAGGTATTAAAATGCAGAGCACAAGAGTTGCACACTATTACACAGATTTATCAGAAGAGGACCAAATCACTAGTGCTTAAGAATTGCGGCGCCTCGAGGGCCACTCACAGTCCGCTGCGCGATGATTCCAATCTTGCCTAAATACCCTTCCTTCTGGCAGACGACTAGACCGCGTCCTGCCGGAAGTAGGGATTCTGAGGACTAATGGTTGTCGCCCTCCGCACAAACGGCACACCAGCCGCGGCGGAACCGGGTCGGCAACGATGGTAAATGTTTAAAATGCCCCCAACAATGTAGGTCACAGTGCCCCAACTCACACCTTAAAATAGTATCAGTTAAAATATTCACAGGTATTAAAATGCAGAGCACAAGAGTTGCACACTATTACACAGATTTATCAGAAGAGGACCAAATCACTAGTGCTTAAGAATTGCGGCGCCTCCAGGGCCACTCACAGTCCCAGTGCAAATCAGTCTGACCCTGTGCCTCATGGGAACAGTCCAGCCCAAACTGCCAAACCATGTCTTCCCATCACCGGAAACAAGCATTTCGGGTTCATAGCCCTCATCATCCAGACTATCTTGAATCCAGTGGCAGAGTGAGCAAGGGACCCACATCTGGGTATTCCCTGCCAACTCAGGTTGAACAAAGCGATACCAAAGGGGATGATGGACGGGGCGTTTGAGCAAATCAAAAACTCACCCCCAGTCAACTGATCTGGATTTAATACATCATCATTCTTTAGCTTACTCCACCACCCCAGTTCAGACATGGCCATATGCAAATCAGTCTGACCCTGTGCCTCATGGGAACAGTCCAGCCCGAACTGCCAAATCATGTCTTCCCTGGACCGGAAACAAGCATCCTGGCACCAGTGGCAGGTGCATCTCGCATTGTTAACATTGCCACACCGCCTGTCGCAATGCTAAAAATGCATGTTGTGCGTTTCAAAGCACAACCTGACAGGCACTGCGCATGACATAGGTACCCCCATGTGCACCCCCAGCCACCCTTCACCCTGGGGGCCCGCAACAGGCCCCCAAAGCAAGGACCGCATTCCCCTAAGCCCATCCTAATATGGCTGGCGGTGTCTGATAGATACTGCCACCATATTAGACCTTTTCCGCCACAGTCACAAGGCGACGGCGGCGGAAAAGCAGCGGACGGTCTTCCCGTCCGCCGCGGACCCCACAGCGATCCTAATGTGGCGGGGGGTCATTTCAGGAAGGATGGTGGACGGATTGCCCCTGGCGGGCCGGCGGTGGCTACCGCCAGCCTGGTGGTCGTCCTTCCATCCGCCATCGTAATCGACCCCATAATGTGTCAGTAGAGAGCTACAATGCCTATCAGAAAGAAATGCATACTAGGGCCATTGTCTCAAGAGGAAAACGTGCAAACCTCTATTAGAAAATAAAGCTAATTTAGGATGACAAACTTAAATGGAGACTAAACGTAAGCCACATAACAACAGGGACCCACTTAGGCTTGCTTAACAGAGTACCTTAATCCTGGTTGATAATAGATGCAGAGTCCTGTTACGAAGGTGCTTTGTGCACCAAAGGTGATGTGAGGTCTGGACAAGGAGATGTATTGAGAAGGGTGGTTCCAGGGAGCTGCAAAGTGTGAGGTGATATTTTTGTGTGGAGATGTGTCGCGCAGCTGTGTTGCAGATGGGCTATGTTGAGCAAGACTATGTCCTTGCTTAGAAGTGAGTCAGCTTCGATGGGCTGCTATGGACAATGCAAAGTTCTTGCATCAGGGAAGTCTGTGCAACAGAGGTGATGCAATGGTTCCAAGGGCAATGTGTCAAGCAGCAGAGGCAATGAACCAGTTCTGCAGGAGGTGTGTGGGCTGGCATTACACCTTCAGACCCACTTCCAAGGGTCAAGGACTTAGGTGGCACCAGTGGGGAGGGCAGGACTCACAGATGGTAGGATCCAGGTGCTGGGTTCAAGGTTGTAGGAAGTCTGTTATATCCCTGAGGGTTTTGATCGCGAGACCAGCAATTAGCCCTTGAAGTCACTTTTGGGTCCTGGGTTTAAAGATGCAGGTCCAGTCCTTCTCACCCAGGCAAGAGGGCAGCAAAGCAGCAGGTTGGCACAGCAAGGCAGCTGTACAACAGCACAGCAGTCCTTCTTCTTGGCAGAGTCCACAGTTCCAGAATACTGAATTGTTGGGGCTTGAGGTTAAACATTTATACCTGGTGCCCACTTTGAAGAGGAGGATGTTTCTAGAGGCTTCCACCTCCTTGAGGTGTCAGGCATCCCCTTCCTCCTTGTCCTGGCCTCAGCTTGTCAGGGGTGACAATAGACCAGTGTTAAACACTCTGTTAGAGTATTCAGGCAGAGTCTTTTTGATCTTCAAGTAGCAGGTGACAGCTCCTTCCCCTTGTTAATTCAAGACAGTGGCCGCATCAGATGCTTTTTGACGAGCTCAGAGGCTATTTATTTTGCAGTAACCCCTTACATCCCACCTAAATCATTGTGGATTACCAGTCCTGGCCACTTGTACAGCGAACCGGTAGTGGCGGATATCACTGAAGGGGGGAGGTGATTATCACTGTATGGAAAACAACCAAAATGGAGGGTGTTGCTGCTGGCGGGGGCCCTTAATGACTGCATCCTAACCTGAGGTGGCTTCATTATAGCTTGACACACCTAGGGATGCAAGCATCAGCTAACCCCCAACATAGTGCTCATCACGAATGGGTGTGAGGCTTCTGAGACCATCCTGTAGAAACCCCCTAGGATGCTACGGCAATGCCTGCAATAAGCTGTGCGGTGTTGTGATCTGTGTCCGAGTGGGCCTCCAGCTGCTTGGCCTTGACTATACGCCCTGAGAAGACTGTCAAACTGCCCAGCTTGATCGGGCCAACTCAAGTGCCATTGCGACTCCCCCGGGTGTCACAGACACATCACATCCCACTGAGCTACCTTTGTCTTGCCTGGGTGCACATTGTATTGCTGGCAAGGTGCTCAGTCCCGTTGCAATTCTGCTGCTTGCTGGCAGATGCTCTGGCACTACCTAAGTTTGAACTTGGTGCGACCTCACCGCAAGTCTCTCCGAGTGACCTAGTCGGAGGCCAGGGAGGGCGATCTGATAGCTGCAGTGATCGTGCAGAAGTCAGAGGGTCATGTGAGATGTCTGCCTGGCCCCCGCAGACTATAATTGGAAGTGACATAGGGCCATTCAATGCTGCTACAACCTGCTCAACCTTAAACTGCATAGTTCATGCAACCCACCACACCTACTAGATGACAGCTACTAGCGTTGGCACTTCTTTTGAACTCTGTCTTGGACTAGCGAGCGCAGGAACACAGTATGACTTATAGATAGAAGACAACTGGGCACTACAAGGACTTAGTTTCCCCCACAGCTGACCAGCTATAGCCGGGTGCACCAGCTACATAACACCAATAGCGACATCCTTTACCTGGAGTTTTCACTGACTTGCTCAGTTTGAGACCCAAGAACAAATGTACGTAGGTTAACATCAGAGTGTTCTTTGCATCTACACCTGAGTGCCTGCAATGCAAACTGGTAGAAGCAGGGTTCTATCACATGGTCTGGGGCTGTCCCTTGATACAATGGATGTCAATAGAAATTACAGCAACCACGGCTGAACTGGTGGACCATGCATTGGCCCCACGCGGTCTCCTGCCTCCTTGGACTCCACCGCAAAGCAAAAGAAAAGAAGCCATAAGATGTACTTAGGGAGATGAGGAGAGCCATATAAATATTAAATAGAGCAGGACTAAGGGAGGATCCCTGCAGACAGAACTCCCATAGCAACTGCTCTTTCTGTGGAGAAACGTAGTCCAAGTGTGAATGTTAGCTTCCTTTCATTTTAAAATCCAAAGTAATTTTTTATGGTTTCAGAGACCTCCAATAGAACAGACTCAGTAGAGTGCTTTGTTCAGAAACCAGATTGCAGAACGTGAAGTACATTGGAGAATGTAATAAGCTGCTGGTTTACCAATTTCTCAAGAACGTTGGTTAGAAATGGAAGAAGGGAGATTGGCCTAGGGTTTGTAAAGGAGGTTAGATCTGCTTAAATGTTTTTGGGAATGGTTTTACAACAGCCAGCTACCGGATGGTAGGGACTTTCGCAGTGGTTAAGTATAAATTGAGGATCTTATTGATTACTGGGTTGATCGTTACTGCATGTAAGATGGAAGAGGGGCAGGGGTCGTGATGGGTCCAAATTCACAAGAGTGAATGTTCTGTTTTGATTGGAACAGGGAGATTTCCTGGAATTACGTCAAATTAGCCTGAGGGGGGTCGATGGTGCTTCTAAGCTGTGTTCGGTGATCGAGAAAGGAGTAAATCCCAGGTCATAGATGGCCTGGGAGGGAGGAATATCTTGTGAGAGAACTTTTAGTTGTAAAATTGTTTTAGAAATATTATAGATAGTTTTAGAGTCATATTGGGCCTCTTCGATTTGTGTGGTATGGTAGACTTTTTTGGTTTCATTAACTTGGCTAAGATTGCCCTTCTGTGCTTTCCTAAAATAAGATAATTCTTCTGATTTCTATGTAATGTGCCATTTGTGCTCCAGCTGTTTACATACCAGCTTTTGTTTTGTTAGAGCTGGAGAGAACCAGGGTACATCATATTTAGGACAGCACGATTTTGTCTGAACTAGAGGTGCACATTTGTTGACTGTACTCTTGAGCCATAAGTTGAAAGAGTTAAGGTCCTCATTTAACCTAGCAAAGTATATAGGGGTATTATTAAGGAGAATGGGATTAAAGTTGAACAACATGGTTCTCCAATTTTGTCGGGAGGAAGGAAGTTCGTCTGTTCCCTGCTTATGGAGATTATAAAAAGTGGTAGTTAGATTAAAAGGGATCAAATAGTGATCTGTGCATGATTGCTTGATAGGTTCCCCAGGTGTTAGATGGGAATAATTCATGCAAATCCAATCCAATGTGTGCCCTGGCAGGTGGGTGGAGACAGAAATGGGTTGAGAGAGATCTTTTAGTATTAAAGTATCTGTAAGGTTAGCCACTTGTTGACTATAATGATTATCAAAGAGGTAGTGGAAATGAGCCGCGACCGCAGTTCCACATTTTGTGATTAGGGCCAAAACACTGAATCTCCCTGTGGCAGCCCGCATTTGCTGTTGATTGCTTTCCACCTCCCACCCATGACTGCTTACCCCACTCAGCTCCATTGCAAAGATCCCCTCCACCCTGACTCTTCACATTTCTTATGCAGTTTTAAATAGCACCAACAACACTCAAAGGTATTGTAGCAGTTTACATTAGAATCAGTTGCTTTTTTGTGCAGTTTTTTGTGGTGCCAAAAACAACCCAAAGTAATTGGCTAGCTTTACATAAACAGCAGTTACTTTTCATGAGGACAGTGTAAACTTAGGTAAATCACTTAATCACATTGTGTGACAGCCCGCATTTGCTGTTGGTGCCCGTCAACCTCCTGACCGTCGTTGCTTGCCCATGCTGAACTCCCTTTGCATAAATCCCCTCTTCTCCCAGATCCCGTCCTCCCAGTTTTATGTAGCACCAAAAAACCTGAAGGTATTGAAGCACTTTACATAAGCACCAGTTGCTTTTTTGTGTCGTTTTATATAGTGCAAACATCACCAGAAGGTATTGGAGTGTTTTACATTCACACCAGTTACTTCAAAGTGAGTGTGTACTCATTTTTGCAGGTAAGGGAGATTAAGTGATTTGCCCAGAATCAAGGATTTTATTCTGCTGCCAAAACTCAAACCTGTTATTTTGGCTCCATAATCAGCAGCTCTGGCCCTTCCCCACATCCTCTCCCAAGAGGACCCCACATTGTCTCCATAGCTTTGGCCTAAGTTCAAAATTTAGTGTCATATCACTTAATCTCCCTGTGTTTGCCCGCATTTGCTGTTGGTTGCCTGCACACCTCCCGCCCATCGCTCCTTGCCCCTGCTGAACTCTGCACAGATCCCCGCCTCCTCCTCCTGTTTCTCACATTTTTATGTGTTTTTTTGTAGCACAAACACCACTAAAAGGTATTTGAGCACTTCTCATAAGAACCAGTTACTTTTTTTTTGGACAGTTTTATACAGCGACAACACCACCTGAAGGTATTGGAGCGCTTTATATCAGCACCAGTTAATTTACACAAAAACACATTCATTTTTTAAGGCATGGCAAGATTATGTCATTTGGACCAAATCGAGGATGTTAAGCCACGCCAAAACTCAAACCTGGTTTACCAGCTCAATAGTCAACAGCTCTGGCCCTTATATTATATCATCTCCCTAGCCTCGGCCTCAGTTCCACATTTTGTGATTACGGATAAATCACTCAGGGCCTGATTTAGACCGTTACGGTCTGACCACTGGCCCACTACGGCGGCAGGACTGAGTGCTCTGCTGAGCCGACAGTGTTCTGTCCACCCTATTTAGATGTATACATAATACAGGCACGACCGAGGAGGTCTCCTATGCTGGTGACTGTGCTGCCGTCTTGACCGCCGAGCCAATTTGGATGTTCCTGAAGGGTTGTTAGTGTCCTAGTGACGAAGTACTGACGGGGCATACTGCAGCGGGGGCGAGACAGGCAAGTACAAAATATTTTTCATAAAGCATATATATACATGTTATCTCTGTGAACATATGTGTTTGTAGGATATGTGTAGTGTGCATTATGTGTACATACTGCTTTGCGCCCCACTAACATACATACACCATGCAATGTATACTCTCCTACACCATGAACACCTGCTTTCCATTCCATCAGAATGGGGTTCCGGTCAAGGTGCAGCAGGATAGAGGGGAATGGACAAAGGAGAAGAGGAAAAAACTGCATTGTGTTCCCCACAAAAAGGTGAGTTTTCACTCCTTTTTGTCCCATTCTGCCGACTCAAAGTGGGTGGGATTCCCTTAGAAACAGTCCACGTCCAAATACCAATGGCGGGAATACTGGCTGAAATTCCACTGCTCCTGCCTGCAGCCCATACAGCAGTCGGGTCAGGAAGTGAATTCCAGGAAGAGTCGTTGGGACCACGGCTGTCTTTCCTCCCATTGAATTCCAGCATCCTAATCAGGGCGGATCACCAATTAGGCAGGCGGGAAGACTGACAAAAAAAGTCTAATCCATCACGGTCCAGCCAACATCTAAATAAGGCCCTTAATGTCCCCGTTTCTAAACACAACAAGCACTAGCAAAGTCAGTAGGTTTCGCCTGTGTGAAATCTATTGTTTTTAGGTCTTGGCTAGATAGAGCATACGCTGCTCAGCTAAACAGCGCATGTGCAGTCTCGAAAAGACATGTTCTGTTCAATCTGTGGGCCAACAGGACATCCACCTCCTACTATTGGTAAACTTCAGCATCGCTCTCATTTTCTTTGATCGGTAATTGCAAACACAACAATGATGGACAGAATGTGGATCAATGTCACACATTCACCCCAGTCCAAAGATCTGGGCCCAAATCCATCGTTTTTCCACTCCACACCACGCTGGGTTAGACAATGGCGATATGCAAATCAGCGCTGACCCTGTGCCCCATGGGAACAGTCCAGTCCGAACTACAAAAGCCATGTCCTTCCCAGAACGGAATCAAGCATCCGAGGACCGGCCCGGTTTCGAGGTAACACCTCTCATCAGCCCGGCTAGCTTGACTCCAGTGGTGTGGAGTGCCTGGGACTCACGTCTGAGCATCCCCAGTACACTTAGAGCGGTAATTGCAAACACAAGTGTGGAGTGCAAAAAAACGATGGATTTGGGCCCAGATCTTTTGACTGGGGGAGTGTGTGACATTGATCCACATTCAGTCCATCACTTGTTGTTTTTTGCAATTGCCGCCCTAAGTGCGCTGGGGATGCCCAGACGTGGGTCCCAGGCACTCCACACCACTTGGAGTCAAGCTAGCCGGGCTGAAGAGAGGTGTTACCTCGAAACCGGTCCGGTCCTCGGATGCTTGATTCCGGTCTGGGAAAGATATGGCTGTTGTAGTTCGGACTGGACTGTTCCCATGGGGCAACAGGGTCAGAGCTGATTTGCATAAAGCCATTATCTGACCCAGGGTGGTGTGGAGTGCAAAAAAACGATGGATTTGGGCCCAGATCTTTTGACTGGGGGAGTGTGTGACATTGATCCACATTCAGTCCATCACTTGTTGTTTTTTGCAATTGCCGCCCTAAGTGCGCTGGGGATGCCCAGACGTGGGTCCCAGGCACTCCACACCACTTGGAGTCAAGCTAGCCGGGCTGAAGAGAGGTGTTACCTCGAAACCGGTCCGGTCCTCGGATGCTTGATTCCGGTCTGGGAAAGATATGGCTGTTGTAGTTCGGACTGGACTGTTCCCATGGGGCAACAGGGTCAGAGCTGATTTGCATAAAGCCATTATCTGACCCAGGGTGGTGTGGAGTGCAAAAAAACGATGGATTTGGGCCCAGATCTTTTGACTGGGGGAGTGTGTGACATTGATCCACATTCAGTCCATCACTTGTTGTTTTTTGCAATTGCCGCCCTAAGTGCGCTGGGGATGCCCAGACGTGGGTCCCAGGCACTCCACACCACTTGGAGTCAAGCTAGCCGGGCTGAAGAGAGGTGTTACCTCGAAACCGGTCCGGTCCTCGGATGCTTGATTCCGGTCTGGGAAAGATATGGCTGTTTTAGTTCGGACTGGACTGTTCCCATGGGGCAACAGGGTCAGAGCTGATTTGCATAAAGCCATTATCTGACCCAGGGTGGTGTGGAGTGCAAAAAAACGATGGATTTGGGCCCAGATCTTTTGACTGGGGGAGTGTGTGACATTGATCCACATTCAGTCCATCACTTGTTGTTTTTTGCAATTTTCTCATTTTCTTTGATGCCATTCATCATGGCATGCAGGCGTCATGCCTTCTTCTTGTGTTTGGACCTCCCATAGTGTATGGACCAAGTTCATGTTCATGTGTCCTTACTTTACTCCCGTTTTGCGCAGCTATTTTTGTCTTTGTTTTCAACCACTCCATAGGAGTACTTGTATTTTCAGGCCGTCTCACTTGTATACATACACACATACTAAAATGCATGCCCATGCATATAAACTTATTTAATTATTGAAAAGTTAAAACACGAAAAGCACTTGTTTCTTTTTTTTTTGCATGAGCCGATGGCATTGGGCAAAACCAAAGGGGATGAAGGACGGAGTGTTGAACAATGCAAGCACTCACCCCCAGTCAACTGATCTGGGTTTAATCCATCATTATTCTTTTTCTCACTCTGCCACCCCAGTTCAGACATGGCCATAAGCAAATCAGTCTGACCCTGTGACCCTGTGCCTCATGGGAACTGTCCAGCCCGAACTGCCAAGCCATGTCTTCCCTGGACCGGAAACAAGCATCCTGGGACCGGTTTCTGTCTAATCAGCCGTCATCAGCCAGGCTAGCTTGAATCCAGTGGCAAAGTGAGCAAGGGACCCACGTCTGGATATACCCTTCCAACTCTGTCCTGCCATTGCGCGAAGACAAACCAATAATATGGGAGAGATTTTACTACTCACCAGTTACATTCCACAATGACCTTGACACTGATCCTGCTTCAATTAAGTTATTCTTTTACCCCTTCATTGTTGCTTCCTCCCGCCCTCTCCAGCCATTGCTTGCCCAACTCCCCATCCCCGCCTGCTTACCTGCTTGACCCCTCCGCCCCACTATCTCCGTCATGCTGCTGCTTTAATTGTTTTGGTATGATCCGATGATATCAGAGCGTTAGTTCCATCCTCTATCCTGCCATAGTGCTAACCCCAGTTGATGGTATTGGAGCACTTTAAGGGCTCACCAGTTACATTACACACGTAAGTGAATTTCCCAGAATTACCAACTTTTCAGCTGAACCTGAGATTTGAACCTGTTTCCCCAGTTTCCCTATCGGAAGCTCTGGCTGTTACACTATACTCTCGCTTCCTTTCAAAGCTCCTGAACTGATTCTCACTATCACTTCCACATTTCTTCAGCAAGACCCCTTCAACATCAAACAAGTATTGGCGAAGCCAATAGATCTCGGCAATGCCCGAGCTATATACCTTGTCAATGTGAATGATTATTAGCCAGGTTGTCTAGCAGTACATCTGCTGTTCAGCATGGCTGAAGGTCACTGAAAAAAGTGCTATGATGCAGCCAGCGCAGCCCATGAAATAGCAATTTTTGTGAGCAGGGGCAGGACAAAAAACTCAACATGATAGCGAAGAGACTTGCTGTTGGATCCGCATCCTGTGATTCTGGGCTTTCAGTGACTTTCAGCATGCTGAACATGATGTGCTGCTAAAACACATGGCTCAAGGATAATATCTCGGGCATTTCAGAGACCTATTGACCTTGCCAATGCGTGTTTTACCTTGCTTCTAGTATTCATGGTATAGCTCCCTAGAGGTACATCTGTCACATTGACGTCCTACCAACTCATTTAGGAGAGGTTCATTTAGTTGTTCAAGCTTTCAATGGAACGGCTGTCTGAATCAGTCATCGTACTTGCTTGTTCACAAACCGTGTCAGTGGAGCTGTACGATTCGGTTCCAAAAGACTCAGGCTGACAGAATGCCTTTTGAAACCAATTCGGACTGCACAAATGGTTTCCGGGCATCATAATCGGTCGATGAGAAATGTGTACGATTCGTTCGAAAACAAGTGCTCCGAATCGGATTCTGCAATACCAAATCCCAACCAGAGACCTGCCTGATGCCATTGTAATCGGGCCCATAGTGTTATCCCCATTACATGTGTAAAGTGTATATGTAATTCTGAAATATCATGAATATGTTACTAGTAATATGTTTCCATTAAGCACATTTCCCAGCATCCAGTGCAAATAGAAATCAAAGAAAGAAGAGCCTTAACTACATTTTATTACAACCTATTGTTAAAACTCCAAGTACTAAGAACCGAGCACGTTTCAACACAGATGTCATTCAAGTGAATGCTTCTTGTTAATATCAATCAGGCTATGACTCAGCGGTACTATTCTTACTTTCAAATGTATTAAAAGTAAATGAGATTGTAAAAATTCATCATGGAAATCAGATTTGGCAAATGAGGCGGTGCGACATCTGGAGCACTGATGATGGTTCAATGATTCATATGTTGAAGTTCCTGCAATGGATCGGGTCACATCCTACATTAGGTTCCAGCAAACTTTTCTCTCTATTGAAAACTTAAAAGGAATGCGATCATTGTATAGTAGTAAACCGCAAAGATATATTAACAGCCTCATTGTGCAACCTGAATTTGTGGTCAGCCAGTCATAGAGATTCCTTAAATTATTTTCCTATTTAGCCATTTATATATTTCCTCTGAGCCACATACCTAAAGTTCACAAAACCAAGCTGTGGTTTAAAATTTTTACAATGAGAAATGTGGTCAACACACACGTGTGGGGCAGCTTAGTTACTAATTACAACTTTCTGACTCGTGGACTGGTATGTTAATACAGTGTATAAAGCATCAACGTTTTAGGATTCTAACAGAGAGCACCATTTACCAGTCTTGTCTAGGACTGTTTTTTATCATTTTTTGAAAATTAATGTAGATAAGCACATCTGTGCCGTCAATTGTATTTATCCTGTTTACAGAGTTAACTTACAATGGAGCACGCTGCATCGTATGCATATATTTTTCTGTGGTACATGTTGTAAGTATTACAAAAGAAGAGTCTGTTTTAGCACTGTATGCAGGGTATTAAGACATCATTTAATTTTTTTATTACAAGTACAAGTATAATTCCTGAAATAGTAAAGATTCCTTTTGTTGTAGCTGTTGCATGCGCTGTTAGTGGATAAACGTGTTCTATATATGCCTGAATGTAATTCAGACAGTGAAAGTCATGCCTACTTTGTGAGCACCTGTACTAGGTTCGATAGGCACTACATATGCTCTTGCGGATGTTTGGAGATGCTCATTATGAGCAAAATACCACAACCCTGCACTGATGCAGTGCAATATTGCGCTGACATTTCCAACAGAAAAGTAATATTTGCACTGGCCAACCACAGGAGGAACATCATTTTTAATTGATCAGTTATTGGAAATGTTGCTGAACTACTGGTTGGTGTTTTGAACATTGTACAATATCAGTGGAAGGGTAATGTAGTCCGGCCCCTGGACTCGTGTTATGTGCTCGTGCTACACCTGCCCACTGGCTCAGAGACTCATATATTGGTTTTCATGAAATTGCAGTGTCTACAGTGCTTGCACTTACGTAGTTATACTGAAAACTACTCTGACTACTACTCTCATCTCGGGCTACATATTTAGTGGCGGGAAACCTTTGGTATTAGTGCGCTTTACAAACGGTCTCATCACCAGGAAACAAGATCGGATTGGGCAATCTGCCACATTTTTCCGGTGGGCTGCAGGCTCGGGGCTGCTTTCAGAGCCTGATGGCCTGCAATGACCCAACCATGAACCGTCCCAGTGCATAGTTCTAGAGATGCCTCCTGCAGTGTAAGGCTGGTTGGAAAATGGGAGCATGGGCTGATTTTGTGTTCGTATCCAACCCTGTAAGTTGAATGTGCTGAAGAGAGTGCCTGTCTGTTGCTTCTTGTTTCTGAGCTGCAATGTCTAGAGGGCATTGAATAATTAAGTTTATTACAAAGTTAGGGCATGGTCTGTAGGTGGCAAATGTTCTTTGACACATGGCTTCCTTCTGTGCCTGTGTGAGAAACTGGATAATAATCCTATGGATCCTCATCTCTAAAACTGAATTGTATAAATTGAATTTTAAACACAATTTTAAACACAAATGCCTAAACATCTATATAGATGTTGTTTGAACAGGTGTAGTGCATACAGTAGGGCTTCAGAGAACAAGCATTGGCATAGACAATAGGTCTCGCCTTTGGGACCGTCTAAGTGTTTAGCCATGCAACAGGTGATGTGGTTGCACCAAGGATATTGTGATGCATAACTAAATATTTCTAAGTTCACAAAAGCGAGAACTATTGGCTATGCCAATGCTTGTTTTTCTTGTTTGCATCAGAGCGCATGGCTCGGTTTTTCCTTCTGCACCACTTGGGTCTCGAGAGAGGGGCCAGATAGAGAAGTGTTCCAGCTTTTTTGGTCCTGAACCCCTGCACGCACCCCCATTTGCCTCACCAACATAGTTATTGAATGTGCTAGAGGTGTTAGAGCAAAAACCACAGCTCCAGCTCCTGCACAGTTTCACACAAGTCAGATTTAAACATTTTAAGGAAAAGTACGTGTGTATGTATATTGATATTGTAATTTATTTATTTTTATTTCTTTATAAAGTTTTATTTAGCGCAAACATGACCCTTTATCTATTCTCTGCTGTTAATTCAGGAGCGACAGAAGAGCTCTTCTGGTTGCAAGCCTAGTGAAAAAGATGAAGAAACATTTAAACTTCACACATGTCCACCATGTCCTATGCAGCTGTCTTAAAATTGGATAACATGGCTTACGCTGAGGTCACTGCAGTCACCTTTATGACCCCTACCAATACATATATGCGCATGTTAGACTAGATGCTCTTCTCATGTTCTACCTATGGTGCAGTTCAGGCTGTGGGTTGCCGGAGATGGCCGTGGCAGTAGAGAATGTAGTGACCATGGTATCGAAGGTAGAAGAAGCAAGCACATACCACCACCGGGACTTTCCCGCTACTGACCATTTCGTTTTTTATGGCAATACCTAGATGTTTAACTTCTAAAAAAGGAGCGGGACAGTATCCGGAGTAAAAGAAAGGTGTGAGAATGAAAGCCAGGAAAATTAGGAAGCAGGGGAATGAAATCTAGGAAAATTAAGAGGAAAAGTTAGACATCAGCAGAGAAGATCGTGAGATCTGTTGAAATGTCCATGTAAAAGGTAATTGCATGAAAGTGGCCTTAAGGTGCAAGTAACAGGCGAATATATGGGTGTCCTGTACTACTCATAATTCTTGCTAAAATTCCAGAAAATGTGTGATATGCCATGTTTTCACTTTTGAGTCCCTTGCAACAGAAAAAGGTGCAGTAGGTATGTAATTGAGCACAAAACACATGTGCTTACCTATGCAACTTATGTAAATGGGCGAGTTCCAGAGTTTGCGCAAAACATTCCTGCTCCAAAGTAAGCCTCAGAAGTCAAAATTACAAATTTGGCCCAGTAATAAGAGAAAAACTCTTAAAAGACACTACAATAACCAGGATATGCGCAATGCCATGATCATGTTACATAAATCAGGCCTGGTGAATCGAAAAAATGTTGCAAGCCTAAAAGACTGTGTGTGTGTCAGGTTTAATGAATTTGTTGGCAAGAACCAGGAGGCGTCGAGTTCAGAATCTCAAGGAAAAGAATTTGAAGAACTTCCACTCTGTAAATCCCTGTGGTTGTATTTTATATTTTCCAAAAGGTTATTAATGCGCGTATTCATTGCGTGCCTCGGCTGGGCAGGTTCACTGCCACAGCCGGGACTTCAAGCACAGGGACCCAGATCTGTGGGTGTTAGTTAAGATCTTTTATGCCAGTGCACCTTAAATAGCAAGCCATATGTGCTGAGCTCCGAGTGAAACAAAAAGTAGTGGAAATGTGACTACCACGGTACTGGCTCATGGTGGTTGGTGAGGGCCTGGGCTCTTACAAGGTAAGGCTAGGCAACAGGCTTAGGACAGCCCCTGCCTGCTCTTGGTGTAAAATTACAGCAAAACTCCCCATAGGTTTCAATTCTTAGTGTACGAGGAGCGGTTAAGTCAGCAGAGCACGTGTCCGTTGTGCCTGAAATTATGGACGTTTCTGCTCCGTTCCTGATAGAGGGACAGAGGTTCGTCGAACCCAATTAAGGTTACACACCTCTGAGACCACCAGGAGCTCAAGTGAAACACTGGCTCAAAGATGATCTAGTGCAATTGTGAAATGTAAGGAAGCATGCTTTCACTGCCACAACATTGTGGAAAGGTTGTAAAATGCATTGGCATTGTAACAGTATAAACAAAAGTAGCTAAATGAATTTCCCTTTCACCACAGCTTTCACTTGAAGTGCGTCGGTGAATGTTGATTACGTCATGAGGCTAATAGCAGACAGAAGGGAATCATGTCCATCGATGGCGTCTAACAGTAAATGTTGATATTGATTTGCATGTGATTAGGTGTGAAAAATATAAGATCACAATTGCCTTTTTGAATGTCAGGATCTTTATTCAACTAATATGATTTTTGAAGGGAAGGGAATCATCTCCATCGATGGCGTCTCTAATGAACAGGAGTTTTTTAGTTGTTTCCTGAATGATGCCAGGAAATTATGAAAAGTAATTGAGACTGGCTCAGGAAATGATAAGAGTCCCGTGGATATACTGAGTATCGGAGGAAACTAACAAGAATTTATGGTAGTGTGGGGAAGGGCAGCTACTGCCAAAGCTTCTTACCTCTCCGGCGCTGCTCGGGAACTGAGAAGCATGTGCCGGGAGCGGAAGCTGGAATGAATAGGATTGGGCTGAGTGGCAACATGCAGCTGCGGGAGCTTCATTGAGAATGCCTGCAGGCTAATTGTTAATTGGGCCCGGCTGAGAAGTAAACAAGAGCTTCATTGGGAATCATATACGGCTAAGCTCGGTCAGCCGGGAACCGCTGGAAGAGAGGCAGATGGCGGTTGCGCGCGTGAACGCAATCGCTAGGCCACCAGGCAGCAATTTGAAAACCCAGATACTAAATGTCTCGGAGCAGTGCATGCGCTGGCTCAGTGAGACCTAAAAAAGCAGCAGTCTTTGGCAAAAAAGCACATTGTCACTTTTGTAATGTATTGTAGTTGCCTTTATATAGTGCTTCCTACCCCTGACAAGGTTCTAAAGTGCATTTGGGGATGGCTAGCTTACTAAAGCCTGGAAGAGTGAGTCTATTAAGTGGCCTATGTGGGTAGTATTTCAATGCCATGCAAGATAACTAGAGTTGTGATCATATTGTGGTTTGTATGCTGTGAATTTGCTTGCATTGAAGGGAGACGGTGTGATTAAAATCCAGGGTATACATAGATAGAAATTACCTGATTCAAATACTGCACTTTGAAGTATGTTTTGTAAAACATGCAAAGGAATATAAGTTTTACCTAGACTTAAGTGTGTGGAGTTCCCTGCCGTGTTTGTGGAGTCTCTGCACATGTAAGGATAGATCTTAGTGGTAATTATGGGAGGGACATAGGAGAGGGTGGGAAAAAGGGCAGACTTACTCATAAATGGAATGGGATTTGAGAGGAGCAAGAGGGGTTTGTAAAGGGTCAGAGAGGGGTATAGAGAGGGATATCAGCCACTCACACAAGAGTGAGTCAATTGCTTTACTCTGGTGGTGGAAACATGTAACTTACACTTTTGTACTAAATTAGCATGCACAGTCGATGCATTTAGAAAGAAGTAAACACTGCAAAGTGTAAACTTACTCAAAAGTGTAAATTACCTTTGTGGATCAGACTCAATGTGAGTGGCTGCTAAGTGGCCTCTGCATATTTGTTGATGTGTCTGTATGGTCAATGAATAGTAGCACTAACTCTTATGTGTTGTAAAGTAGTGTGAGAACAGATGCAGTTGTACATACAATCACAGCCTGTGTCATATTATTTAAACTACATTGAACATTGAAAAGTGGAAATTGCCAAGAGAAGGTGGTTGCTTTTGGCAGGTGCAATCTTACATCACGGCAATCTATGTTCTGTGGAATTCATCCAGAAGTTTCACAGAGGAGACACTAGAAAAGGCATTACAATACCAGCAACGGTATCTGCTAAGAGGAGTCCTCCTGGAAGCCGCAGAGGAGTAGCCATTATACAACCAGACATAGCATAAGTGTAAGAAGGCCAACCATGAGTGGCAGAGTACTCAACCTTATAGGATTGAGAATAACACAACACTTGATAGTTTAAACGTCTGGCCTGGGAGTCCACTCATGAGCTGCAAAAGCACCTCATAGAAATTGACATTATTGCAGCCAACGTTAGTATCTGCCCTTAGTTCCCTCAAGGAACAAGGAAAGTGTATATATTACAAAATGAATTAATATTTTCGGGTGCAAACAGATAATATGGTTGCCATTGCTGAAATCTACCAATCAGAGCCTAAAAGAATATAGAATGTTCCGAAAGCATTGCAACTCTTACACCGGTCCATTCTTGGTTTAAAGATACGAGGAAACAACGGACAAATATATCATCATTTTATGCAAGCATGTTTACTAGCGAGTTCTTTCTAGTTCCAAGCATGTGCAAAATGCATAGAAATAAACTATGCATGTGTGTGTAGAATGGCATACTCACTACACACGTTTAAACCTAGTTAGAAAGAAAAATATTATTTGCTCAATGGTTTAAACACAACATGGGCTTTAATTACACCTGCATACATTTTCTTGTTATTAATTATATTTGTGTACATGTTTTCCCAATAAATGTGCCTATTACATAAAATATTCACACGATTACTATTTTTACCATGGCAGGAGATGTTGGAGTGTAGTGATTAGAGAAAGTAATTTTGCTCTAGCAGTGGTTAAAAGAGATGCAATCTTAGGGTGTAACCAGTGAGTTCTTAAACAGGCCAGCTTTTGAGGAGCACCAGTTGTATTCTAACTCAGCGTAAACTGGTTCCAGATGTGGGTCCATTCGTGGGTAGGAGGAGCTAAGTGGCTAAATGGGTCCTGCTCAGTTCCTTCGTGCAGTAGCTGTCTCCTTCAGCACACTTCACTCACCCTCATTGAAGTGTAACAACGGCGGCTGCAGAACACTAGTTCCTAGATCACAGATGAAGTTCTTATATCTACTGTTATTGTTCCATAATCCAGCACACTCTTTCAGATCAGACCTTAATCATCTTCAGTTGCTATCGCTCTGTATAATGGCCTCTATGAATCATGTTACCTTAAAACACCTTAACGTAACAATGTTGCTCTAAACATTATGCTTTCACTTCTCTGTTGTCATTTAGTGGTAAAAACGCTCCTAATGACACCAGTATTCTAGCATAACATACCATTGTGCGGCATTAAAAAGCATTGCATGCTATTTTAGCACACCATGATGCTTCAGATAGCATGAAAAATAACAAAAGAACACGGGAAAGAAGGTATTATTTAACCAGGCCTTTGCTCTGCCTTACTTACGATCTAATTCTTTGAAATGAGTGCTGTCCAAGGTGCTTCCATACATATTTTCACTCCATTGACGTTCTGAAATTAAACATACCATATCACACAAACCAAAATACTGTACACTAATAGAATGTATATGCGGGACTAACTATACTTTTATTGTAGGTGTATTATCCACTTTGGCAGTTTCCCCCGGGACTTAAAGTGATTTACAAGAAACCCAGACTATGTTAATCCTTTTTTTTTTTTAGATTGGGGAGGCTAAGAGAGTTACCCAGAATCACAGGATGTTGATCCGTGGTTGAGATTCAAACTATTGCTCCACTTCTTAAGTCAGCAGCTCTAGCCGTCAGGCCTTATCTTCCCCGTTCTGGTCATAGATGTTGCAAACACACCCAAATTCTCACAGTGAACCCTCTGCTTCTTCCAACTTCCTTTGCAATTGATACTAATCTTCAAATTAACACATGTAGAGATTGTCCACTTTCTTCAATAGCAGATTTGTTTTAATTATTAATCAGTCATGTACCCGATACAAGGCTGCCCATATTATTAGAGCATTTTATCCACTGGCACTTGTAAAACAGTGGACGGGTTATCCATCACATTTGTGACAGACGTACCTGTCCGCCGAACTCTAAATCAAACCATCAATAATTTTACATAGATTGCCAATAATCACCCTCTGGATATTGTTCCCGAATAAACTTACCTGAGGTGTTGATCTATAATACTTCATCCACTTGATTAGGCTAAGTACAGGTAGGGAAAGGAACTAACCATGATAGAACAGGGGACATACTACCAGTTGAGTGCTGCGCTGCATGCCTGCCCCCCCCCCCTCCTTCCTGGCAGCGCCCCCCCCCCCCCATTTCAAACCCTGGAGAGATTCCTTAAAAATCCGTCCCCGTGCAAGCTAATAACGCCCCTTTATACAGACATGCAACACACAGCACCGGTGTGCACCCCGCGGGCCCGACAGGAGTGGGAGACAGCCCTGAGCATTTCAATCAGGCAAGAGAAGTGGACACTCTGCTGAAAACAGGCGCCGGCTCTTTTATCCGAACTATACACTGTGTCTAATACATTTCAAATTCGAGCACAGCCTTTACAGGACGCCTGCCTGGCTCCGGAGACTAGGCCTGGTCTCGGAAGTGCGCTGCCAGCGATGCAGATCGCCGACACGACTTTCCTATACCTGGCGTGGGAGTGCCCCCCCGAATCACCATCATTGGGCGACTGTCTTTGACGCAGTAGATGAAATGACAGGCACACCCATAGACAGGACTCCCCTGACGGCGATGCTTGGCTATGTGGAGGACCTCCCGACAAATAGCAGAAGGCTCACTGCACTGCTCTAGCTACTCGCTAAAAGGTGCTTTGCAATAACATGGGGTGGGACACAGACACCGCAGAAAGCGGCATGGCTCAGAGATGCTGCGTTTTGCCAGGAACAGCTGTCTGTCAGCATACTGGGACCTCCAATGCCTACTCAATCCTGACCCAAAGATATATGGGGCTCGCTACAACTATACATGAGAACGCACACAGCAGAGGAAGTGTCCTCCCAGACCCCAGACGAATAGGTGCCACACTGGACTCACCAACTTCGACTGCCAATGGGACCTACCCCAGACCACCTGGCCCAACAGACCCAAATGATATCCTCCCTCACCCTCCTTTCCCTATGACATTCCCACCACCCTCCACGTTGGTTAGAATGGCAAGCTTCCCTTTTGTTTTTATGTTATAGTTTTGGATGTTTAAAAGAGATCCTGGGATTTTATACGAATCTCTGTTGTGTGACCGCTGCAGGATGACATTAGAGGAGACAATAGAGGGATACATGGGAGAGGAACCAATATGTTTGTATATAATAATGTTGAGAAACATTGATCTGTGGCCTGTTTGAATACATCCCATTGTAGCAGTTTGTATGACATGAAATCTTGAATAAAGAGGATTAAAAAAATATATATATCATTCTGATGAATATTGCCTATTGCCTTCAAATGGACATTGTCATTTGATGGAAATGTGGATCCCTTTAGGCCCTGTGCCTCCAGTCAATTTGGATAATTTTCACTGAGTGTAACTCTATTCAAATTAAACCTGCCCATTATTCCACTAGGACAGCTGGATACCAGAACTAGTGAGGCAATTGCTTTCGCATACAGCCACCTTGCACATACAAAGTGGTAGAAAGAGAGAGGAACATGAACAAGTTACACGGAGGGATGTGATAGAGGAAGAGATAAAGTAGAAGTGATTAAGAGTGAGGGGTGATGAACTGATAGACAGGCAAGGTCGCGAGAGAACGTAGAGTGGCAAGATAGAGGTGAGGTAGACAAAAGAAAAAGTTTAGAAAGATCAGTGAAGTAAAGAGTGGTAAGAAGCATAGAGAGAGATATGTGAGTGGTAGAAAGAGATCAAATAAAAAGAGAAAAGAGGTCAAATATAAAAGTTGAGGTAAAAAGAGAAGTGAGGTTGTGACAGATATAGATATAAAGAGAGAGAGAGTGAGGTTCAGAAAGTTAAGGAGATCTGTCAAGTACACAGCAAGGTACAAAGAGGTTAGTTTGAGAGATGCATAAAGAGAGAGAGGTAGAGTTGAAATAGAGAGGGTAAAGTGAAATAGTGAAGGAGGAGCAGCGAGAGATGGGTGAGAGAGAAGAGAAAATGAACATACTACCCGTTGTGTGACCGCTGCGGGATGACATTAGAGGAGACTTCCAAGGAAAAAGAAAGTAGAGAAAGAGAGGTAGCAAAACTGGGTAGCATAAGTAGAGATGTGAGGCAGCGGGTACAGTAACAAAGAGAGAGAGTAGGTGGAGAAATGCAGAACCAAACAAGTGGTGAGGTAAATTGAGAGGAGAGTGAGAGAGTTGGTATAGAGCGAGTTGAGGTAATTAGAGACATATGAAATAGAGAAAAATTAGGTAGACAGAAGGAAAAGAGTAGAGTCATGTAGAGAGAGATTTGTGAGCTAGAGAGTGCTAAGGTATAGAGAAGGCTGAGAGTTTGAGGTAGGTGAGATATGGAAAGATAGGTAAAGTAAAGAGCGAGATGAGGTTAACAGCGGTTATGCAGATGGAAGAGAGAGGCCGGAAGGTGAGATGGAAGAAGAGCAGAAATGTGCAGACAGAGGGGTGCAGTGGCTGGAGAGTAGATGTATCAAGAGGTGGCAGAGATGTAGTCGTGTGCACAGAGAGTGGCGAGGGAGGTGAGGCCCAGGGCGGCAGAAAGAGGAAGGGATAAAAAGTGTTTTGACAGAGTGCCGAGGTAGTCGTTGGTGAGCTACAGATTATTGTGCTCAAGGGGGGAGGTTCGTATAAGATGTGGAGATAGGTATCTAGCGAGGTACAGGGAGGGTTGAGTTAGCAAGGGTGAGGTGAATTAAGGAGAAAGATGTGATAGAAATTTTTTTTTTTGCAATTTGTCACTAACTGCCTGATATAGTGAGCAGAAAAATTGGATAGGAAGGGCATACTGTGCAGCACACATGTACATCTGTCAGGTAAAAAAATTGTTTGATTTCAATGCACCATATATTTACAGTTGGTCTTGTGATTGTCATGATCATTTTCCCAGGGACTCCTCAGATGTTGGATGCCTTGATCAATTCTCCACTATGCCCAAGCATTACAACGAAGTGTAGTTTGCGTTGGAACTTATGGAATAGGCCATGCCCTGACATGCTGAGGGTTTAGCGGAAGAGCTTGCTTCATGAGGGAAAAATGATTTTCCTACAGAGAAAAAATCTGCATTCTCACAGGAGGCTTTGTTTATTTGCCCTGTTCAGAGTTCTGCACTGTGTAGTACTCTGCACAGAGAAATAGAAACATTTAGGAGAAGTTACATGATATTCCCTGAAGTATACCTCGAAGCCTATGCCTGGTTAATTTTTTTGGCAATACCACTGGGAAAGTACCTTCAGGTGGAGATGAAATCTTCTGCCCCTATATTTGTGATTCATTTGATAGTATGCCCCATAATGATCATACTCGTCACAAATTCATTCTGGGACTAACCAGAGGTGTTTACTGAAGGGACAACTTCTTGTCCAGTGGCAGCTCTCTAGCATCCTGATTCAATAGGGCAGTAATCAAGGGATGACCCGAAGGAGAAGAGGCAAGGCTACTATATTGTTAACCTCCAAGACGCTCGGATTTACTTTAGAAAAATATGCAGAAATAGGAGTGCATCTCATAAGAGTACAGACTACTGTAATTGAATATCCATCTGTGTCAAGGAACTGAGTCAATATTTTCATTCAAAGAACAACCAGTTAAACGATGAAACTCCTAATCTTTTGCAGCACGTCATAAATCATGTTGGAGGAAGACATTAGAATCTAATAAATGGGCCGCTGTGCAGAGGTGCTTGTGTTACACCGCACAAGCACCCTCCTCCTCCAGTTACACTCCTCAGGGCCCCATTTACCCACCACCGCAGCACAAAACCGTCACGTGCGCCGCTTGATGTTTTGCACAGCAGTTATAATAAAATGTTTTAGTGATGATATATGATAAGCACCATCTTGAACCAGAAATGTTCACCACAAAACAAATCATTGATAGGTTTGATAATTTTGCAAAAGCGATTAGCGTTCCAGAGGCGTGTGCATTAATCCGCCTTTGCCTCAGTTTGTGAGCTGGCGTGGAATGTGTTCTGTGAAAACAACAGCTGCTTGGATTAAACTGAGCATGACCTAACACCCTTTTATATAATAAAACAATGTTTGTTATATTACGAATTAACGAAAAACGGGATCATTCTATCTTAAAATAAACACATTTGTAACTAACTATATTACGAGCCTTAGCTCCACACTCATTGATGACTAGCAGAATTATTTTACTAGGACAGAGAGATTGTGCCTCATTGGTTCAACACAATTATTACAATGACATTATTTATGTTTATACGCGTGCTGCTTTCTCCACAGGGGAAGCCCGCACATGCATTTGTTCTTGAAAGATGTGATACTACATTGATCAAAAACACATTTGTCTGTGCCAGACAATAATTTAACACGGGTTTGGTGTTCCGCATCGGGAACAGGACACGGAGTTAAACTAAAGCATAAGTGCGCTAAAGACCAAAGAAAATAATTTAAAAAAAATACAGTTTTCATGTGTGAAACATTCTTCTGTCAAGCAATATATGATTGTATGTTACATCGGACATGCCAATAACATACATAAGTGTTTTAAAAATAACATTTGTTTCACACAGTAATAACCATTACAATTGGCATCACGATTGTATTGCAAAGTGTGTTGCATGTGTTTTGCAACCATAGTATGCCAGAGTCGGTGAGGCTAGGGGCCTAGTGTAAAGGTTGTGATACTCTAATATCCCAAAAAACAATGAGTTATATTCAATTTAAAAAGGTTATGTGATGAGCAGGTGAAGAGGAACAAGGTCTATATTGTGAGCTAAGAGGTTCGAATTGGATATTAGGCCTACAAGGTAGAGGGGAACGATTTATTTAAAAATATCCATCCTTTTTGTAGGCACTAGTTAGTGTATAGAACAGTAAGACACATTATAGATAAAGCAGGGAAACAGTAGGATCTTCATTGCAGGTGGTCCAGAAAGTAGGTTTTTGTTTTGCCAATTCCAAGTTACCGATACTGGGGGTATACCGAGGGTTCACTAAGAAATGAGGAGTTACTAGGGGAATGTACCAGTTTGGGGTCAAAAGTTTCTTGTAACTCTTCATTTTAGCTCCTGCTTTTACTTGGACTTTTAAGCTGCTTTCAATAGCTGTAAACTCCAGGTGAAATCAAAATCATAATTTTGACAGAGTCAATATCTTATGTTCCTGGTTCCCTCAAAATTAACTGGCCACTTGTACTGATGGTCAAATCATTTTCCCTGTTGAGAATAAAAAAATAAAACGCTAGCCCATCCTTGGATGTTTCAGATGCCCGGGAAGAGCTCTTACTCCGCTTGTGACAAGAGCATTCTTGAACCTCCTCCTCATGGGAACAGTGCAGCCCAAAACAGGAGGCCAGGTCCCCCCTTAACCAAAACACAAGCAACCCAGGAACAGTCTCCCCCCTTTTTTGGGGTCTTCAACCAGTGATAGCTTGGTTACCGGGGCCCGTTTTTGGGCATATCTAGCACACTTAGGAGGTCAAATACAAAACAACAAAGTGATAGTTGGAATGCTTCAATTAATCTCAGCCACTGGCAATCGCTTGGAGCTGCAACCCAATCAATAGTTTTTTGCCCACCGTGTCACCTTAATTTGGAACTTGACCCTGCTCCTCATGGGAACAGTCCAGCCTGAACTGCCACTACCAGGCCAGGTCCTCCCTGCACCAAAATACAAGTAAACCTGACTGGTTGTTCCCTGAAAGAGCTCTTTGGAGATGTAACTAGGCAAGATAACTAGCCATGATCTTATTACTGGGCTGAATAAATGGATGTCATGAGCAAACTAGAGATTTATTGTGGCAAACATAGCCAGGCCACATCATAACCAAGTCAGATGTCCTTGGTGGCATGACTGAGTCAAACGTTGACGAAGTAGACAGTAATTCTTAGAAGCATACATGTTCTAAATATCCATAATGACACAACTGAGCTGAGTTCCTTGATTGCATGACTGTGCTCTAGATCCATAATGGCATGACTGAGCCAGTTAGACTTCATGCAAAAGCTGGACCATAACCAAATGGTATCAGAGTACAGTTGTGGCATAAATGACACAGAACAACTCACAACATAAATCATCTGGTAATTTTTGGCAGCATAACAAAGCCACAGTTCATGATGACATGAAGATACAACTGAGCGTGTGTGAGCCTTAATAGCCCAACTGTGCTACGTAGCCTTGGTGGTGTAATTGAGCCAGAATACATTATGGCAAAAAAATTAAGGGAATTTATTAATCAATGATACTTTCATCAGAGATCCTCACTTAACTGAGCCACTGATTCTTGGTTACTAAATGTTGATTGAATTGGAGTTATGGGCCTCATAGCTGACATCCTAGCTTTCATAAATCAGACATTTTGCCTAGTACTCATTTAAAATTCAATTTTTGTGCATTCTGACCCCTCTAAGGCCTGTTTATAACTTTGGCAGTGTGGTTCCAGGTCCACCCTGCCGTTGTACCACCAAAGCTGTGGTCAGACCGCCCACCAGATTAGAAGTTTCCTCCTGTCTGGTGGACTTTTTTGAATATTCCCCTAGCTGTTCCCTAAAAATGGGCACCACAATGGGAAAGCCCAAAATAGTTCCTGCACGGCATGGACTGTAAAGTCCATGCTGTGCAGGAATTGGTATGCATGCACACAGGGGGGGTACATGTTGTGCCCCCCCCTGTGTACATCAACAAGGTGTGAGGCACTCTCCGCCCTGGTTTTCATGGCAGTTCCACCAGCATGAAAACCATGGTGGAGAGGAAACTTGTAAAATGCTTGGCGGGACCCAGGCAGTCCCTCTAAGCATATTACTGCCTCCTGACCACTGCAACACTGCAAGGGAATGGTGGGTTCCTGGCAGCTGCAGCTGGGCAATCGCTGTCCAACCGCCCTATTGTAATAGGGTGGTCGGAAGCCCCCTACATCCGTGCCCTGCAAGTCTGTCGGTCGACCTGTAATCAAGGCCTAAGTGTCATGTCCAAGGAGGGATTGCTATAAAACAAACAGCACTGCAAGATTGTGAATACAATTTACTGGATGCTGCTAAACCAAGATCATCTGTCAAAATACTTTAATGAGTTATACAAGAAATCGTGGAAACAAAAAGTGTTGGATTATTTTTTACAACAACATAGTATATACACTTCTGAGGGCTCTAATGCTTGTAAAGAGTTTACAGGAGAAGCCCATAATCTGCTGCTCAGTATCAGCACTAAGAACAGGGTCACTTGGAACTCCTTCTTGCCTCTAAGTGAAGATGACATCTACAAAATCCAGATTAGCATTGACCCCTTCAATCACTTTAGCGACCCTCTGCCACCAGTTATCTTCAGAGAAATCAGGGAGGCCCTCATCCCCCTAAGGACTAAAATTGTTAACGCTTCTTTAACTCAAGGTAAGATCCCTGAATGTCTAAAAGCAGCCCAGGTCTCATCTGTTCTAAAACAAAAAACTATAGCGGACAGATCTGATCTCAACAACTTTTGGCCCATCTCAAATATCACTACTCTGGCTAAGGTATTAGAGAAATACGTCCAATAGCAACTGTGCTTGCACATTGAGACCTTCAATCTCCTGGATCAATATCAATCTGGCTTCAGGAGTGGTCACAGTACTGAATCTGCACTTCCTCACATCATCGATGATATTTTAATCATACTTAGACCATAATGAATCCTGCCGCCTAATCCTTCTTGATCTTTCTTCTGCATTTGACACTGTTAATCACAAGAAACTTCTAGCTATTCTGGAAGATAGGATGGTCCTCTCCAGCTTCGTACTGCAATTGTTATCTTCCTTCCTTCACAATAGATCCCAAAGAGTTAAGTTGAACCATACCTTATCCCATCCGTCTGCAGTTTCCATGGGGGTCCGGCAAGGTTCAGCCCTTTCTCCTATACTCTATAATCTTTTCCTGGAACCACTAGTGAATCTTTTATCTTCCTTTAACATGCTCTTCCATATGTATGCAGACGACATGCAATTCAACCTGAAAATAAATTCATCTGAATACCTCTTCTCACTCAACTCATCCTTGACGATTATCCAAAACTGGCTAACTGAAAACCATCTTCTGCTGAACACCTCTAAAACTGAATTCCTTCTCATCTCCCCCCTAAGCACACCGTCAAGATTGATACCTGGGTGAAACACCTCACCGTCTTCAACTGCTCCCGGGTTATCATCGGCTCAGCAAAATCTCTTAGAATCACCCTGGACTTACACCTGAACATGAAGAAAAATATTAGTACAATGTGTAAGGGTGCGAATCACCTAATAAGGACTCTTAAGAACCTAGAACCATTCCTCCCTCAAGAAGACGTCAAGCAGGTGGTACAAGCATATGTCCCAACTAGGCTAGACTATGGAAGTGCAACGCTCAGTGGCACCCCAAATATTCCTTAGCTCCGCTTAGGGCCTCTCTGAATGCCACTGCCAGACTGATTACCGACACTAAAAGAAATTAGCACATCTCCCCAGCCTTAAGATCTCTAAAGTGGCTACCCTACGAAGCTAGACTACAATTACTGGGGTTCCACAGGGATCAACCCTTAGCCCCCTACTGTTCAACATATACATCACCCCCCTGGTTTATTTAGCAGAAGAGTACGGGGCTAAAATCATAGGGTATGCTGATGATACGCAGCTACTCTTCACTTGGCCAGATGATCACTTAGACACGGCAACGGTTCAGCTTTGCCTGTCCTCAGTTTTTCGCTGGCTAACCTTGGCCCAGCTAAAATGCAATGGGGATAAATCGGAGGTCCTCTTTTATGGCTCCTTCCCTCCCAGTTTCAAGAACTCACTGTGGCCCCCGAATATTCCCTGTCCCAAGGTGATGGGCGGCCCGGCCAAAAATCTCGGCATCTGGTTTGGGGAGGATCTAAGATTTGAGGACCACATAAAGAAAGTATCTGGGACATGCTTCGCTACTTTAAAAATGCTCAGAAATTTTTTTCCACTGCTTTCTAGAGAGGCTAGGGAGACTGTTGCCCCAGCACTTATTTTAGCGAGGCTAGACTATGCGAACGCCCTGTTTAGCGGCATTCCTGCTTACCTGGTTAAGCGGTTGTTAGTCATTCAGAATGCCGCTGTCCGTCTCCTTTGTAATGTTCCGAGATGGAAGAGCGTTCGGTCTCATATGTCTGGTCTTCACTGGCTCCCAGTACCGCAACGCATCCTTTTCAAATCATTAGTGCTTGCATTTAGAGCCACTCATGACCAAGGTCCGGCCTATCTGAAGAAGAGATTCACTCTCTATGTCCCTACAAGAGCCCTTGGGTCATCCTCGCTGTTTAAAATGACCCTTCCTCGGTTTAGGCGAGCCAGGCTGGGTGGCCAATCTATTGCTGTTGTAGTGGCCGTGCCTGGAACGCCCTCCCCTTGCTTCTGCGCTCTAGTCAAGACGTAGCCCAGTTTAAGAAAAATCTTAAAAACCCATCTGTTTAGAAGTGTGACATAAGTCGATCCTTGCTGCTCTCCCCCGCTTTTTTCTATCGCGCCAGGATACTCCCAAGTAAAAGAGCGCGTTACAAAACAATTTATACAATATACAATATACAATTAAAGATTGCCGTTCTGCCACACAAAGCCCTGCACCACAAATCACCCGGATATCTGACACAAAAATTTGAATTTTCAGGGGGTGGCAGACCTTCCAGAAGTGCTACCTCATTGCTACTCATTGCTACTCATTGCTACTCAAACCGTATACATTTCGTAAAAAGTAAACGAGGTTCAGAGCGTTCTCTGGCATAGCCCCCAAGAACTGGAACTCTCTCCCACTGGAAATTCGCAGACAGTGGCTATCAAAAAGGAAGTAAAACAATCCTAATGAACAAGTTCCTGCCTTAATTTGTCTGTTTTCGAAGTGTCTGTTTTTGTGTTTTTTTTATCAATTATTAATGTCTTTCATTCATTGCCTTACCTATTATATAACGTTGTGCCTTACAGGTTTGTATTAAAAAAAAATGTTTTGTACAATTGTACTAGCTTAACATTTTAGCCTCCTTTACCTCAACGTTCCTCTACTTTGTTTCCCCTTCCCATTAATGTGAAGCGCTCTGATACCCTTCGGTGTCTTGTTCACGCTATACAAAACTTTTTTTGAATAAAATCTGCAGTATGCATTTTAATTACTCTTCAATGTGTCCATAACAGAAGTAGAGACGTGATTAAAATAGGCTAAACATTCTATCTCTATCATGTTTGTACAATTCTTAATGTCTAATAAAAAATCTATATTTCTGTGAATTGTAGCACTGTACATCTGAACTTGTGAATAGTGCCATGAAGGCATGAAGGCATGAAGGCATGAAGGCAGCTTCTCTGGTGACACCTGACACTAGAAAAAAAGCCCTGCTTGAGGGTGCTGGTGACCGATGTCACATTTTGTGTCTTTCTTGGTTGCATGTTTTGTACTATTAGAATTGATTATTAAACAAGACGTCTATGGTTTAGGATTGTTTTAAGAAAGCACCACGGTCAGGCTTCTTAATGGAAGCATGCTGTTAGGGCTTCATGATTGCTGTCTGTGCAGGAACACATTTGTAAATATTGCTTTTATACATGCAAACACGCCTTACCTGCCAATCTGAATAAAAATCACTGTCAATTCCTGTGATTTTCTTTTCAAAACCATTTAAAGAGTTTCAGTAAAAGTATGAATCATAGGCTTTACAATCTAAAGCATATGGCTGCCATATTACTTATTAATGGGCACTGCAGCTATAGACATGTTTTCATATGGTTGCATAGCGTGGCTGTGCTATCATTTCATCATCCAAATCCAAATATTTCATATTTGACTAATAGGTGGCTTATTTTCATCCTGGGGGACACCGGGTTACTTCTGCCCATGTGGTCAGTGTTTGCTGCTGCATTATTTTTGATCGTACAAAATTGATAACAAATAGTAATTATTATGAAGGGATTTAAATGATAGAATGCCTGCACCATTATAATTCCTTTGAATCAAGTTCAGATTGTTACCCTTACTTGCTGACGCAAATATCTTACATATTTTCATATGTACTGAAAGAAAGGCGGTGTGCATGTGAAGTAAGAGTCGGTGTACGTTTTACTAACAAGAGTTGATTGTACTGCCACAGACAAGGTTGATATATTAAAAGGTGGTGGGGAGTCAGCACAGATGCACAGCTTGTCCGAAATCTGGGCTATTTGGGTTTAGTTTTCAAAAAGATGCACTGTTAATCGTTACTGGTCTTGATTTGGCTTCAACATAGGTCTGAGTGCTGATGGTGTTGGCCGCATTACGAACATGAGAAATACACTTCTGAACATGTCACTAGGGAGTCCACCATAACTGGAAGAGTGTTCAGCTTTGTCAGTAGCCCTCTGCTTGTAGAACTTCTCAAGAGATCCTCAATAGAGTCACTCATTGTTTTTTAAAAGTTATAACCACTGCTTATTATCTCTTATCTTGTATCAGAAGCCGCTCAGCCCTGCTAGCTCTTGCTTGCTCTTGCTGTATATTCTCACCTGCAGTTCTTGTTGCATTCTGCCAGATCCGGTATGTCCTGATTTTGATACATTTTGTGGTATGATTGTCAAAAGCTTCTCTCTTTTGCAGTAGATTAGATTAGCCTTTTGTTTGATTCTAGTAACGTCTTATAAAATGCATCTGAAACAGATATAATGTCACCTAAGTCACAGAACATTTTTGGAAGAAATACAGTATTACTTAGTCCCTAAAGTGACAGTAAAATATAAGTATTTCTACAGATTCACTGGTACTATGGACTCCCATTTTCAACTGGCTAGATTTTCACCTGACCAATCACCATAGATGCCTAGTCACATTCCTGCTTATGACAGTGCAGGAGTTTTTTGAAGACTTTTCTAGACATCATTAGCTGTGACCCTCTCCAGATCTGAAGGCAAGCAGCCACTGCTTAACTTATAAAAGAACAAGTGCTGGTGCCCAAATCTCTGCTTAGACACCCATAGTCAGTGCTATGAAATGTTGGAGTGATGAATACCAAGGATGTGCAGTCTTGAACCCACCTAATTTCAACTTTAATTCACCACCAGACGCCCACTGCATATTTATCCCACTCCTGCAGGTTCCCGATTTCTCCTTTTGCGATGGTTTTTACTTCCTCTCTTCCACTTTCTTTCCCTTTTGTGTGTTTTGTCTCTCTCTTATGCTCGGGGTAATGTCTCATGAGGAAAATAAGAGCTGGTCCCCAAAAATGAGTGCTGGTACCCTCACCGGCAAGAACTGTCTCAAATTAAGCACTGCTAACAACAGTCTCATAGATGCACACTATGGGCCTGATTAGGATGGCGGGCAGACTCACATTTGCCTTCCACCCTAATGGAGATGGGGACCTCCCGACTTAGGGGCCGATTTTGATCTGGGTCGGAAAGCACTCCGACCGAACCGGATCCAAGATGTTTTCCGACCGATCCAGACTTCTGCAGTCCGACCGAGCGAGTACGATGCAGCCGTATGCCATCGGACTCGGTTCGGTCGGACTCCCAAAGAAGTCAATGGGAGCCGGTCGTATGACGCGTACATGGGCTCCCATTGAATGAATGGGTACCGTGCAGACAAGTGTGCCCCCTACAGTGGGTACGCGTCAGTGCCATCCGCACCGTACTTGCCTGTGTTGGGGAGACCCATGGGTCTCCCCCTGAGTCCGAGTCAAAAGGCTGCGAGTAACTGGGGGTCCGACGCGGACCCCTGAAGTCCGACTCGTTAGCTATTGTGAGCCGGATGCTCCGACTCGATCCAGCTGTCCGAATCGAGCATCGAACTAGCTCTGTCATGAAACTTCTCTATTGCGCGCCACGGTTTGCCTGTGACCGAGTCGTGCGCAGCGGTTCGGACCCGGAAACGATTTGGATGGAGATTTCACGCTTGTTCGCATCTCACTTCGACATCCGGACCCGTGTACGACTCGGACGGAAATCCAGCCTCCGAATCGGATCCGCTAATGCCGAACCCGATTCGGTGCCCTTCCGACCGAGATCGGAATCGGACCCATAGTGTTGGGGGTCCCACAGGCCATATTACAATGCAACCGCCATGGTGACCGTCGCATTGTACATGTTTTCTATTACGGTGGGTGCTGCTGGCTGCAGCACTCACTGCAAGGGAAAAAAAAGTATGTTTTACATATCCCTGTACTACGAGACAGGCACCATGTGGTTCCTGTCACTTGGTTTAGGGATTCCCCTAACGACCAAAGGAATGGGCCAGGGATGAAGGGGGATGGCTACGGGCCCCAAATGTCCATTCCTGCCAGCTTTTCCTTGGTGGGTGAACCGCCATGGAAGGGCTGGTGGGAAGGGACCACCCTATCCCGATGGCGGTGCCTGGCAGGCACCACCACCAATGTAGGAATTGGAGTGCCATCTGACGGGCCAACGGGCTCCTTGAACCGTTGGATCCATGGCGGTCGGTCTCTCCGACCGCCACCCGTCCGCCATCTAAATCTAAATGTAGCGGGCGGTAAAGTTGTTTAGGATGGTGGGGAGACCACCAACAACAGTGTGTCGATGGCAGTCTCCCTGCCATCTTAATCAGCCCCTATTATCCTTTGACAGAAACATATTATTCATTGGTTTCTTCCTCTGATACAAATTTCATGTCTACCCTATCTCAAGGCTGCAAGGTGACCCTCCATTTGCTCCAGTGGGTTAGGAAACAAACCTGTAGATCGGACCTTTGCAGCACAATACATTCTACTGCAGATAAACTTTGTTTCCCCAGTCCCTTAAATTGCTAAACCTTTGAACCACCATTACATTTGTTCCTTAACTTGACATGTTTTGCTGAGCAATGTTAGGCAGAAAGCACTGAAGAAGAGAGCTTTTGTATTTAACGCTCAAATACAAAACTCTAATTATCGGTAATGACTTGTTCGTGTTGGGTTTTCAGTTCAAAACGAGCAGGAAACAATTTGAACAACTGCATATATAGTGGTGATAAATTGAACTTTTCAGTTCGATGCAGCTTTGTGTTTTTGCAGGTTGTGCAATGTGCAAAACCGGCAGAACATTGGACAGTCGCTGCCAGGCAGCAGATGTTTACTCTCTGATGCACTCAGGGCAGCCGTAAGTGGAAGGGAGTAAAACACTCCCAATGTCAGCCTGGTTACTGATTCTATTCGGCCCAAATCCTGACTTTACCTGTATGGTCATCCAGCAGCAGTGATTTCATGGCCTGGTAAAGATGAACTCACAACTGTGATGTTGTGAATCTTGGCCTTCCTCCTCTTTTTATGATCAGTAAAGGTTCCCAACTTCGCAGGCAAAGATCAGAAGTATTTTTAAATCAGTGTCTTCATTTAGTGGGATCCGGATCTTTCATAGAGCACTATTAAACACAGCAGTTCATAAAGACATAAGCGTTAGAAAGGGGTTAAAGATGACTGTAGAGGAATAGAGGAAAACCATTATATGGTACTTTTCAGACATAATATATGTTTGTGCTATAGCACATGGTTGGCTGCAGTGTTGGGATCAGAAAAGCTGATGAAGTGTCAGCGATTGAAGAACTTGTGATTGGGATAGTTACTTGTAATGGAAGACTTAAATATGGGTGGATAAGATTTAGGATGCAGTTTGCTAATGAGAATATCTCCATAGAGTTGGCTAGAAAAATTATATAACGCTAATCAGGTGACAGCAAAGTGAAATGTGGGGCTAGATAGCTGATTTGAGGTGAGATGAATACAATGCTTGTGTATCGGAACATTGCTTGGAAAAATTATGGATTTGTGAAGATATTCACTATTTTGAAGACCTGCTGGCATTTATTTGGCCAATAAACTACTGACTTGGTGGCAGTTAGAGTTCCTGGATCTTGCTGGTGAGTAAGACGTGTGTTTTAGCGGTCGAGTTCATGATTTTGTCCGATGAGAGAAGGAACACAGAGATGTTGACCTTCAGGCAACAGTACTTGGTAGCCTAGTTTGGTAATAAATAGTGAGGCTCCCAGGTATCACCATTTGGACGGTTACATGTAAGTGGAACTTTCAAACACTCATTTTCTGAAATGCTGCTGTGGTGGTGGTGGGTTTAAAGGACACCATAGCCACACTGGATTCACATTGTAGTCAAAGGTACCAGGCAGAGGGGAAGATTATTAGTATGTCTAAGGCCAAGGAGGTAGAAGTGGTCTTGAATGAGTTTAGCATGAAGGAATGGAGGGGATCCACAGACTTACAGGTGTGAGACAGGCAGTGAGTTGTTACATGAGTTAGGTTTAAAGGGAGGGAGGGAGAGAAAGAAGGAGAGAGGGGTGGTTTCACTGACACAAGCAGTGCAGAGTAAGAAAATGAGAGTGGTCAGTACGAAACGTTGTAATGACATAGATGGAGAGTGAGGAGAACTAGAAGACCAAAACTGGATATGGTAAGAGATAGAAGGAGCAACAGGTAAGTCACTGATGGTCATGGCAAGAGTAGCTCACACGCTTGTGTGCTCAACTATATTGACTGATACTTTGAGTTTTAAAAGTATGAGTGAAGAGTAGAAGTAAATATTAGAAGAGCTAAGAAAGTTGGGTACTTGAGTAACGTTCAGTGGAAACCTGATTACTTGAAAATATGAATGTTGCCGTAAGTAAGGTAAGGAGTAAACCGACTGAACACCAGCATTCTGAGGCTGTCCATAGTGCAATATTTTGCATTGTGCTGGAAACAGACTTTCCATTTGTGGCATCAGAAATGTTCAAAGACCTTACGCTTCCAAGACCTATTTTTTTAAGCAATTGGAACCTGCTCAGCTCATCAATTTTATTGAAAGAAAAATGGATTTAAGACACCTTGTGGAAAGTAATAAACGCTGGGATGGAAGCCTGCATATGGAAGCAGACCTCCAACCCAGCAATGACAATGTGCCATCATTGTGACCCCATATTTTAAAACACAACGCGATGAGAGAGAGAGAAGAACTCTTTTATTTAGACCTTAGTCTTTAAACAAAATCGAATAAAATTCAGAACACTATAAAAACCAATTATTAGCAAGACAATACACAACTTTTAAAATCTAACAGTTTCTTCTATACACTCTACCTAGCTACTTCTATACAAAAATCAATTTCATCAATATTCGAATTTTTAAAATCTTTAAAACAATTAAAAACATTCTATACATTCTAAAAAAAACTAGACCTTATAAGACTTTTAAAATAATAGCAAGTTCTTTACATTCTGCATTATTCCTTTGCCGTAAAAATATTAAGACGCTTTGAGCATGCTGAACCTCTTTTACCCTTCGACTTTTACTAGATATAATGTAAAGGGGGGTTCCTCACTGTGCTTCCTTGAGCTTTTCCCTAGCCAGTTGATTAACCCCTTTCAGATAGTAACCGAGTGCAATTGCTATTTCTAGGTGTTCCATTCTTAACAGTAAATTAATTGTTTGGGCTCTCAATCTTATGCCATATTTTATAAATAAAGGTCGCAAAAACCGTTTTCTCACTTCTACACACATGGGGCAATCGAGTAATATGTGCATTATTTCACACTTAGTCCCCATACCACACTTGCATATACCATCAGGGTGCATAATTTCTGCCATAACTCTCCCCTCCCATCGCCAGGTGATGATGCCGATTCTCATTTTTAAGATATCCCACCTGAATCCATAGTTCGGCAGGTCTTCTAGGTAGGAATACCTTGCATCGGCTTCCCATGCTTCTATCATGTTTTCTACCGATTTTTTCTTTCTTAAGTATCCTAAGTCCTGTGTTCTAGAATGCTCCCTTCCTTGTGCTCTAAGTGCACTTTTTGTAAAGTCTACATCTAAGGGATGTTGAGTTACACCCACGTTTAGGCAACAAATTATCTCCTTTATTTTCTTTTTTGTCTCAGTTGCCCATCTTAGGCTACTATGTCGGATTTCCTCACTGCACCAATTTGAGACCTTTTGGGCTTCCCCTTGGGATTGGCGTTTCCAGAATCTTGCCACCGCCATTTTGGCCTGGGTATTCCACCCTATCATTCCTGTTTCAAGTCTGATTGCCTGTAACATTGCTGACTTTGGCAAGGACAGAAGCATTTTTAAAGCCATACCTTCCTCCCGATCCCAGGCCCCTTTGCCACTAAGGAGGAGCACCTCTGCACCATACAATACTTGGGGGGGAACCATGGCTGAAAAAGCTTTTAGCAAGGGATTGTGTGACATATCTCCATAATTCGTGTTACATTTGTTCAAACCTCAAATGGAGGAAGAAGCTTTTGCATATTGGTTTTCCACATGTTTGTCCCATTTTAAGGAGGATTCGAACCATAGGCCCAGATATTTATATTCTTTTACCATTTCTAATTTGGTTTTACCTAGATACCAGTAAAAGCTCTTTGACCTTTTTCCAAAGCACATGACCTTTGTTTTTTCCATATTTACTATTAACAATTGACTCTTGCAGAATTCATTAAAAGCATTTAATTTCCTCTGTAACCCTAGCTCTGTCTGGTCGGTAATGACTAGGGGCTAGATGTAGGTAAATGATATTTACCGATTCATAAATACCGAATTTTACCGATTCGGTATTTATGAATCGGTAAATATTAAGGGGGGAGATGTAGGTATTTCCAGATGTGGAAATACCGAATCGTTAAAATTCGGTATTTACCGATTCGGTAAATACTGATTCGGTATTTCCTATTGATTTCTATGGGCTGTGAAGCCCATAGGAATCAATGGGAAATACCGATTCGGTAATTACCGAATTGGTAAATACCGATTCCAGCAAGGGTGCAGGGGTGTCACTTTGACACCCTCTGGCACCCCAAAAATAGGAATGTGCGCCATGTGGCACAATGACATGCCCTAAGGGCATGTCTGTGTGTCACATGGCACAGGTGTGCATGCACACATGTGCATGCACATCTGGATTCGGTATTTTACCACCCAATTGGATTGGGTGGTAAAATACCAATTCTTAAAGCCCTGTGGCACTCTGACATGTGCCAGCTACATCTGCATTTACAGAATCGGTATTTTACCGAGTCTGTATTTACCGATTCGGTAATTTTACCGAATCGGTAAATACAGAATCGGTAAAATACCGATTCTGTAAATGCATGCCCTACATCTGAAAACCCTAATACCGGTCGGAAACGGCCAAAATCGGCCGTTTCCGACCGGTATTAGGGCTACTACATCTGGCCCTAGATGATCTGCATACAACAAGCATGAGACTTTTCTTCCACTCATTCTGGCACTAGCGCTTTTTTCCACCTCCAATGCTGCTGGCAGATCTGCTAAAAAGATTGAAAAGAGAAGGGGGGCCAAAACACAGCCCTGTCTTAGCCCGTTACCTATATCTATTTTCCTTGTAAGTGCCCCCTGGGTGTCTTTTATTACTTGGGCCCAGTTCCCTCTATTTAGTTCTTTTAGTATTTCTGGTAAGTAGGCTGGCATATCGTATTTAATCAGGCACTCCCAAAGTTTCCCACGGTCCACCGAGTCGAAGGCTGCCCGGAAGTCGACAAAGCAACAGAACATATTTCCCCTTTGCTCTATCGACTTCCGGGCCAAAGCCCAGAGGGCATAACAGTGGTCCACCGTGGAGTGCCCTTCCTTAAATCCCCCCTGTTCCACAGGGATAATTAGGTTTGCTGCAGTTTTTTAATTTGCCTAGCACTATTGTAGCTAAAATCTTCTCCCCAATGTCGAGTAGATTGATTAGTCTATAGTTTTTCGGGCTAAGCATATCCCCTTTCTTATGTATGAGCCGTATTATAACCCCTTTCCAGGTATCGGGGAGTCTCTCAATGTCTAGAATAATTGGGTACATATTTGCGAATAATTTTGCCCACCAGTTTGATTGTGTTTTAATTATCTGTGCCGGGAGGTTATCTGGACCTGCTGCTCTTGTAAGGTTCAAGCTCTTTATCGTTTTTCTAACCTCAGTGACTGAAAAATCGAGTTTCATATCTACTACCAGACCGCTCCAGTCTGTGTACAGACTCTCTTCCCGATCTGTTCCTGGGCTATACAAGTCCTGTAAGTATTCCTCCCAAGCAGCTTCTTCTACTATACAATTCATTGCCCCTGGCTGGAAATCTGCTGCTGACTGCACTAATTTCCAGAACTGGCGTAGGTTCCTTGTTTCAATCGCCTCAAGAAGCTTTAACCAACAACCTTCTTTAAATTCTCTTTTTACCCTCCTAGTTAACATACTGTACTCTCTTTTTAAGGCCACTAAAGCATTTCCACTATCCTGATCCCTGTTTCAGGCATTACGGCGTGCCATTCTCCTGACTTCTCTTTTCTTCTCCTGACATTTTCATGTAATCCAGCCAGTTAATTTCCCCATCTTTCTATTATTCACTTTAGTTTTATTTTTTCCCACATTTCTATCTTTCGGTCCCTTACTGAGTAATTGGACCACCTCTTCGATTTTCCTTTCGTACCAATCAAGAGTTTGGCCACTAACTGTCTTCAAATCTAGATTTTTTTGTAACTTTATTAATCTTGAGACATATTCTTCAGTTAGCCTAGTTGTACAACGTCTAGGATAATCCATCTGTTGTTCCATCACTTGTGGGTGGGGGTCTAACTGCGCATCGAGGAACTCCAGGGCTAACACATTGTGGTCACTTCCTACTCTATTCATGATCCTAAACCCAGAGATTAGATGGAACTACCAGGGTGCCAAAAAACATAGTCAATTGGGCAGCTTTGTGCACCCAGCTTAAAGGTTCTTTTAGCAGGACAGTCCAAGTGGCCTCTTCCATTTAGGCAAAAGAGATTTTTTGCTCCCAGCAAATTAACCAACTGTGTATCCTTTGCTCCTATTATACATTCTGGGAAAGTCGCTTGTGGTATCTCATAAGCCTCTAGTATTTCTTGGAACCAGCAATCTACATTCTTAGGATGTAGTTTATGATTAAAGTCGCCAAGTAGTATAATCATGTGCTTACAATACTTTTCACACAAAAAATCCATATCCTCTTTAAAAAGAACCATTTCCTCTGCATATTGCTCCATAGAAGCCCATTACATATACACATTTATAGTCAAAATCATATCCATATTTATGCACCCTGATAACAGTATTCTACAGACTAGCAGCCATTTTCATTTTACAGTTATTTCGGGTTACTTTTTTCATAATTTTTGTTGACACCAAGGTCATTATTCCACCAGCAGGACGCCCAAATCTATACTTCTTGGCGAGTCGGTTTAGCTGGCAGAAACCATCGAAAATTGGGGTTTTGCCACATAACCAAGTCTCCTGGATACTCATGATCTCTATATTTTCTCCAAGTTCCCTTACGTTTTTTTGTTTTTCATCATCTCCTAGCCCATTTATATTCCAGGAGGCTAATCTTATGCTATGTGGCGTACCTTTTTCCTATTTGATGTCATCTAGCCAACCTTCCTCCCCCTGCTCTTCCACGGATTTCGGTGAGGGGCCCGCCTGGCCTAACTCATTGCTCCAATTTCCCCACCAATGATCAATATTTGAGTTGTTTGCTACTATTTTGATGTTTCCTAGTGGCACTCCATCCTCTTCCTCAAGCTCACATAACCTGACCTGTCTCTTTCCTAGGCCTGCGTGACATTTTAGAAAATGTTTCCCCTGCCATCCCTTCTCATCTACGTCTGCTAAGACTTCGTTCTCCTCTAGTAGTCTAATTCCTTCCTTCTGTAGCTCGTTTGTTGCTTTCTTGATCGAATCTTCTACCAGATTGGAGTACAGTGTAATTCTTGTGACCTCCTTCCCTTCTCTTGCCTGTCTGAAACCCACTACCCTTAGGTCGTTCGTTCCTATTGCTTTCAGGTTCTGACATTTAGCAAATCCTTACAGCAATTGTGACCTATTTAAGGGTGGCCTCTTTCCTAGTTTCTTCCCCCCTTTTCTTATCGGGATTTGTTCAAAGTATAACCCCATATTCTCATTCATCTCTTTTCTTATCCTGCTTGGTGGCAGCAGTTCTTTCATCTTGGCCTTCTCTAATTGTGTGTTTGGACTATTAAGTAGTACCTCCCTTGTAACCCAGGCCTGCAGGTTACCTCCCAGTTGTCTCCCAGCCACCTTGGGCTGTACTATGGGATTATTGCTGTCTGGGTTTTTCTGGGTCTTCAGGATCTTAGGTGGGGGCACAGAATTTATCTGCCATTTTGGTGTTTTTTTCTTTGATATACTTATATGGTGGTCGGGTCCCTTTGTATCCTTTCCCCTCGTACCACCTTCCTTTTCCACCCCAGGTTCCTCCTCAGTGGTTTGCCTCATTTTGCTTGCTGTTTTTTTTTCCTGCGCCTCTTGCTCTACTTGTTTGCCCACGTCTAGTTTGCTCTACTCTCCTTATTACCCTCATAGGCCACTTTGATATATATACCTGATGACTCTCTTTAGATTGTTTATCATTTTGGAACTGGCCTTTCCCCCGAGTATCCAGGTCTGGGTTAGGAGTTTTATCTACCATCTTTGGCATGTGTTCACTTCCTATAGGAGGTTCATTACATGTGCCTGTATTTGTGGCTCATGGTCAGGGATTTGTCTTACCATATCTGGCATATGGGATCTTATCCCCTGCAGCTCCCCCTCTATTTTGGCTAAATACACTTTTTGATTTTTTAAAACGGTATTATTAGACAGGGTTACTTCTAGCAGTCCTTGCAGAGTCCTTTGTAGTATTAACATTAGATCCAACATAGAGGCAGCAGACAATGATGATAAGTCACGATTTAGTTCTGGATTTTACTCAGGTGTTGCGTTCAGTTCATCATCCTGATTCAGACTGGTATCTCGAGCTTCCAGCAGACTTTTATTTTCATTTCTTTTCTGGCTTGTCCTGCTGCTCGAGGAAATTTCTGTCACTCTCTCAATCCCTACCCTAGGAATTGGGCTATCCAGTCGGATCAGGCTGTCCAGGGGATCTCTCTCCAAGTCATATGAGAAGAGGTCATGCGGTGATGACGACAACCGTGGCGATGGTAGGCCCCTCTGATCCAATAATAACTGAAGAGAGTGATTGATCATATTAAGGTCAGTCCTGTGTACCTTCAGTGGTAGGGAGGCACATACATTCTCTCCCCTTTCTGAGCTCCCATTCAAAGATGTTAGTTTACTTATAGTCTTTTCTTTGTCTTATTCATGTACTTGTGCTGGTGTAACTACTTTTTTAAAATGTCTCCCCACAAATTCCTTTATTGCTGTGGCTCTGCCTGGGGGTTTGACCTCTGCTTTAGTCCTCTTTACTCCTTTTCTTTTCCCTTTATCTGGGGTCAGCTCTATACTCCCACTGCTCCCTTCCATGGAGCACAGGCTTACTGCATTTGCCGCATTCAATTTTGGACTCAGATTATGTTCTGCCACTTTTTTCACTTTTTTTTTAGACCATCCTGGTGATTTCCCTAGTGCTGTTATTACTTCCCCTGGGCTGGTGTCTCTTTGTGGTTGTTAAAGAGGGGTAGTATTATAGGTTTCACTACCAGTGTAGTCTGGGTCAAAAATCCTTGTTACTTAGACTCTCCGTGTGCACTAAAGTTTCCTCGCTGGGGGTGCCAGTTCAACCACCAATTAGTGACTGTATTCTCTTTACCTGGCCCCCGATCTCAAAGGCGCCCGCCAAACGCAGGCAAGGTGTACGCAATTACACACAATTACAGAGAGGTTCACACTCCTCCTCTCCTCTCCCCCCACTTACCTCTGTGTGCCTGACTCACTTGATCTGCCTCGTACCCAGCCCCTCTGCCTGCCGCTTTGCGCAGGGAGCCCCCTACACCCCACCGTTCACCGCGTCTCCTTCTCCTCTCGTTTTCGTATTTGTTTTTCCGTTTTTCCTCACGTTGCAGCCTTCCTCGCGTTAGGGGCTGATTCCTGTCCTCGGCACCGTTTAGCTCACAGCTCTCGGCTTCACGGCCCGCTCATGCTGTCACGTCACGTCAGATGTAAGGAGGGATGGCTCTGGGGCGGAGGCAGAGGCAGAGGCGGGCTACGACGGGCTACGCAATTAATCAGAGCACAACAGAGGGTATTCAGAGGGGCACAACAGAGGGAACGCGATTCCTATGGGCTTTAAGGCCCATAGGAATCAATGGGCAATACCGAATCGCGATTTTTACAGAATCGGTTATTCAAAAAAAGAATTTACCTACCTCTCCCTCATTCTAATTTACCGATTCATAAATACCGAATCGGTAAAATTCGGTATTTATGAGTCGGTAAATTAGAATTACCTACATCTAGCCCCTAGAGATTATGGGGAGTTGAGAAACGAGATGACAGCAGCATCACAAGGAGGAAGCATTTCTAATACGGAGGAGCTAGAAGAGCTGAGGTGAGCAGAGGATGGAGCGAGGGAGGAGAGTAACAGAGCAGAGGGGGGGCAGTGAGGAGGCTGCCAAGAGTCTTTCTGATGAGGGTGATTTAGGGAGAAAATTAGGAGGCAAAGATCCTAGCCAAGACGTTCAAATGATTTATTGTGCTGTAAAGAGGAGCATGAAGAGAGTTGGCCGGCCTGCGGCCATTCAGCTGATTTACTATGGTTCACGTATAAGGGATTTCCTTCACTTGTGGAAGTGAGCAGGGCAGAGAGTGGGAGTGCAAGGCGATAATGAGATTTAAAAGCCAACTTAATCCTCTTATTTTTCTTGGGGATGTAACAACTGGCCTGTACACAATTTTTAGTTGATTTGCAGAGAATGTATCCCTTATTTTGTACACTTTATCCTGTTCTGATTTTAGCTCCAAGGCTGAAATAACTGACGACGTGGCTCATCTGTGGTGAATTTGATTAAAAAGTGCACTTACTCTGTTTAAACAGTTCCTGCAGGAGACAGTTTATTATTACTCCGTAGTTATCAATCACCGAGACTTTAATTTAAATATCAACCTCTTCCTTTTAACCAGTACGCTGGAGAAAGGTAACTATTTATGCCACTGTGATGTTTCTTTTTACTTTCACTTGCAATGTTCATAGCATGAGTGGCCATATAAGTCTGCATCTGGGCACAGGTGCAGAACAGGTTCATGAGACAACCATAAACTATTTTCTTGCCCCAGCATCTCAGTTACTCCAGTCAGCAGCGTGATATGGCCAGGAACAGGTTAATTCAATCCAGCTGTAAACGTGTGTTCATAAAATAAGTAAACAGTATCAAGAGAGTTTGCTCAAAATAGTTCTTATACCTCTGAACTCTGATCACTGATTTCAACTTAATATGTACTGATTCTCTAAAGGTAGGCCTATTCTTTTACCATATACACAGCAGGCGCGGCCGGCACAATGTAAGAGTGGTAGGTGGGGGTGGAGGGAGGGAAGTCGGCAGACGACGGGATAGGTAAAATTAAATAATACCACTTACCTTGTGCTCGTGGCATCGCCGAGTCCCTGATGCAGCGAACACACGGTAAGTGGTTTTATGAATTTCTTAATTTCATTTGACCTATCCCGTCATCTGTCGCCTCCCCCCACCACGCTGAGCTCCCGCCCCGCCTCACCGCTCTTATCTGTGCCAGCTTCACCTGATACACAGGCCTTCTAGAGTTCCACATCCAGGAACTATAAATACACCTAAGTGGCGAGGCTGTCTTTATCCCTCAATAAATAGTAACGAAAAAGCGCAAGTGGAACAAATAATATTGTACATAAGCCTACATCCACTACAAAATGGCATCCAACGGACAGGCCCCACATATCAGAAAAAGTAAAAATTCCCAGATCAGTCAGGCCAAAGACTCGTACCTGATTACATCAAAGAGGTTACAGAAAGAAACATAGTAAAACGACACTCAGTGCAGTGGGTACCACATAAAGGAATAATGTGATTATCTCTTAATAGTCATGAAAGGCCTAAAACACAGATTTTCAAGCAGTCATTTATGTGATGTGATGTTGAACAAAAACTCTTCTAAAGAATAAAGTGTACTACTACTACTATAAAAAAAAGATACAAATGTCTGATGGAAAAAAGCTGGTCCTTCAGCAACCAGACAGTGAATACACAAGAGTTATCTTTGCATCCTGTTCATCCTGTTCTCTGCCTTTCCTTTCAAGTGCACCCCCAAAGTGTTATATGCAAACCCAGCAGACCAGTCAAGCATGATTTGGCACTATAATGACTGGCAACATTAATGCTCACTTTCACCACTTGTTAAAGTACAATAGAATGACTCGAAGATTTGTATTTTGGATCTGCTGAATAAATTAGCAGTATACAAACTGGTGGCCAGGTAACTTTTTGAGATAAAAGTATTGAACGTCCTACCAGGCCCCCTTAACGGACGTGAGCCCTATATTTTAAATCACTTCCACCACTTGGCATATTTAGGGATGTTCAGAGTAATCATCCTTGCCTGTTCAGGACCGCCTATTGGTTGATCCTGGGAAGCATTTCACAACTTTTTTACACATATTCAAATGCTAATGATTGGTTTGCAGGAGTGGAAAATCAATTACCAATTTAGCCTCCAGAAACCTCAAGCATAGAAATGGTAGCTTTCAAAAAGCAATGTTCCTTAATATTTATTAAAAATCTGACTTCACAAATAATTACGGTTTTAAATAACTATTAAACATATGTGCTTAATTACTTGTTTAGTTAGCCACATTCCTGAAATGCAGTATTATAATTTTAATCTATATTCTATTTTTCTACACAAGACAGTGAAACATAGCTGTGTGTTAATCATTGTATGGACATTTTAACTATATTTCTACATGACCTGCTTTTTAAAACCATGCACCTTGCCTTTGGAGTACACAGGAGTGATTATTTAAAAGGGAGGTTTTGATCTGTCAGAAGTGTTTATTTTGAAAAGTTTAAATTGTAGTGTGTCACAGTCACTCTACAATGGTAGACCTGAAGCCAGATCAATCAATGGCACAATCGATGCTGCAGCTTACTCTGGCATTCAACTTACAGGCTCTGGGTGCATTTTGTACCTTATACTAGGATCTTATAAGTAAGCTAAAAATACCAATTAGCAATATGCTAATTCGACCATGTTTATAGGGGGAGCATAGGCACCTTACAGCTGGTTAGCTATGGTTAAAGTGCGCAAAGGTCAAACTTTCCAGGATGGGTGGGAGATCTTTTTCCTACCTCGGTCCATCGCTATGGAACTCTCTCCCCCCGACATCCGCAAAGAAACCATCTACACACGCTCCCGCAGATCCCTTAAGGCCTGGCTATTTAACCAGTAGCTCTGTCTATCGGTATAAATAAGCTATTACCTGCACTTGTCCGTCCAGCGCCAGTAAACCTTTTTTGGGTAGCTGCTGCGCTCTACAAGCTCAATAAATAAATAAATAAAATGGCAGCAAAAATATAGGGTAAAGCAAAAGGTAACAAATCTGGGGTAACCATGTTGAAAAGGCAGGTTCTCTTCAATGTTTTACCCATAATTCCAACTGAAATAAGGTGCCTACGCTGCCTTATTATTTGTTTTGTAAAACTATGAAATTGGAAGCCAGGTTAATGGTACCCAAGTGGTGCCCATTGGTGTAATACGTACGTGTTGACAAAATATTTTGTTCCACCAGCGGAATTGGCTGAATTTTGGTGACTAGTTCCGGCCAAACTCCACAAATCGCCGCATGACAGAATGTTTCTCATGTGCAGTTCCAGGACAGTAAGTTGACAAGTGAGATTTGGCAACCCAAGCTCGATTTCCAGTCGCAACCGGTGAGACTTTTTTAACACAGTTGCTATTCCAGTAGAAAATCTACTCCAGTGACAGCAAAATCATCTCAAGTAGCTGTGTCCTCAGCCATGCCATGTGGTGCCATTTGAGATGATTTTTCAGCACAGAAAAGCTATAAGCGCAAAATCCCAGAGCAAGCAGCCCGATGTACCTATTTCCACCAGTTGGCAGAACTCTGTGGAATCTCACTGAGTTTTTGTGTAACTGTGAGATACCGCTGAGTCAAATTCTGCGAGCTCCACCCACCCCTATTAATATGGGAGTGGCAATGTTCAACAACTGCTAGTCCCATGTTGCTATTTTCAACACCTATGGAATCATTGTCCTCCCTCTCATTTAACCGGACTTCCAACCTATTAAGATCGAAAATTCCTTTACCTTTTGGTCATTTTGTGAGAAGTTGGCCTGGTATATGCCGTCCACTAGTTATAGTGGGCACCTCGTACCAGTCCAAACAATCCTTATTGATTATTAAGTTAAAGACAACCTTTATTGAAAGTTGTCCTACTGGTAGCTGTGGAGCGCAGCCTTCAGTCTAAATCTGGAAGGAATGTAAAGCAGCTTCTTTTACCAGTGTATAACCTTTAAAAGTGTATAACCTTTAAAAAAGGAAAGGACCCCTTGGAAACCCAAAGGACTAGGGTTAGACCATCAACATCTAGGGCAATGTCCGTACAGCTGGATTTGTGGAAACAAAAAAGGGCATCCTTATGAGTGGTTGTGGTGTGTATGCAGTTGGGAATGGTTGTATGAGATTGGGTATGGACAAAAAATAATCGCAGAGGACTTTATTTTTAATTCTTAACCTCCTGAATGATCAAATGAAAGGAGAACCACACAAGGAATATATAAAATATATGTATGTATTACTAAACACTCTCCACTAACCTCTTTATGAGACTAGAGAACAAAGCACACAATATTAAATCACTAGAACAACAGTAAATGGCACAATACACAGCGGGCTCCAGGGGGAGACTGAACCATATACTAAGAAAGTGGTATAACAACCACGACTTGACTAGATACAGTGCCTAGAGCATGTAGAATCGCTGGGACCCCAAGGAACCACCCAAAGTAGTGACACAGGGGACGTGAGCTGCGTACAACTCTATTGGAAAGTCACGGTTGTAATTTTAAAGATTAAGGACAGTTTGGAGAGGACTTTGAGAAAACCCTTTCAAATAAAGAAGGTTCTAAGGCCAACACCCTTGTGAGTACTGGAGTACCCATGTTACCTAGTCCAGGGAAGCCGGGTGCTTAGGTGTCAAGTGATGTCGGGAATCTTCGTTGTTTTCAATAGCGTGATGCTGAAAAGTGTTGCTGTCAGGAAAATAAAAAGTGTGCGGTGTGAACCAAGCCTGGATTGGAGATGAGAAGAACCTGAAAGCAGAGGGGACAGAGTCTGGGTTGATACAGGGTGACCAGGGGCTCGGTAGACGAATGCCCACTGATGTCGGGTGCTTCAGGTGAGTTGACACGATGCTTGACTGCAGCCACGGGGACCAGGAGAGGTCGAGGACAACCAGTCCTCGGATGGAACCCCAACAAGCCTTGGCAACTGCAACCTGCGGGGTCAGAGAAAATCAGCTTCGGTGAGAACCAGCAAGGTCCTGGAGAATATCCGAGCAATGGAGAGTCAGGGCACATCAGGATCAACCAGGAAAGCCCACTGAAAGTTAAATTTACTTTCACAGGGACCCACAGGTCAACAGACCAGGGTTCATGAAGGGACCTCAAGAGGAATCACAAAATACCAGCCCACCGAACACTCACAGAGTATAGGCCAGTAATCTTCAGTGGAAACACTGCCTGGGGTCAGGACTACAAGTAGCCCAAAGTACAGCCTCAGGGGTCGCTGGAAAGTATATGCTGCTGCAAAAGTACACAGTGCTCAGGGGTTTGGGTTGCATGGTCCCCACAAGGGATATGGGCCTCAGAATAGTTGAGAGGGCAGATCAAAGTCAGAGACCACGGAACCCACCTCCTGTGTTGCATAAATCTTCGGATTCCTCAGGAGCTTCATAGATGCAAATCGGTCAGATGCATTTATGTGCCTGTTCAACAGGGGAGTAACTCCTTTAGTCTAAGGGAGATTCTTCAGTCATCCAGCATTGTGCAGATTGTCGAAGTACTTGGTTTCTGAAACAGAATTTAGTCCAGGTAAAATTCAAAGTCCTGTAGTCAGGGGTTCCTACTTTATACCCAAGGAAGGGGTGGGACAAACTCTGGGGACCCACCTATGGGAGGGTCAGGACAGAGGGGTGGCTACACCCATGTCCTTTGCCCAGTTGCGCACCAGAGCAGGAGCAAATGGCTCCTGCAACCGGCTTGAGCTAGACTATGCACAGGGACACCAAATGTGCCCCCAGTGCAGACATCAAAGCACTCTAAGAGTGCACCCACCCAGCCCCAATACACTAAAGCATGTCTGGGAGGTGGTTACACCTCCCTGTGACAGGAAACCTATTGTCAAGCCTGCCGGAGTTTCATTCAGCAGCAGGAGGGCAGACTCATCTCTATGGCTGGCAGCAGCCATCTTGTGATGCCAGGGTAGAGAAACCTGGTACCGGGTGTACCGGTGTTGTCATATTTCACCCTCTAGGAGGGTGGAATCATACCTCTCCCACCAGTTACTGGTGGGGAGGTATGATTCCATGGTGTTTGACACCAAACACAACTTGTTTCCTTGCAGCCATTTTAAAGTTAGCAATTACCGCAAGTTTACAATGCACTTAGAAGTATATGATTGGCTGCATCAGAAACAACCCCGGAGAATAGGTTCTGAAGGCTGCAGAGGGGCTCTGCTCATGCAGGAGCACCCTCTCACATAAAATCCAGCACCCTGCCTTCAGGATTGATAAGGCCTGCCATAGGGGTGACTGATATGTTTATATGTACAGTGATGTAAGGTAGATCTAGTGAACCTACAAGTAAGGGGTGCATGCACCACCTTACACAGGCTGCAGTAGCAGATCTGTTGTGTCATTTTTAATGGTCTCCCAGGGGTCACATAATACATGCTGCAGCCCCTGGGAGGCCTCTGGGGTACCTATGCCCTATGTACATAGTATACCATATACTAGGGACTTATAAGTGTACCCTAGAATCCAATCTGGAGTGTACCTAAAGTATATGCAATCAATTTAGAGGAGAAAGCAGCTAGGCTGGAGTCCTTTATAGCAGGATCCCAGCCAAATTAAGTCGAAAACAGTGAAACATGAGCAAAAAGTGGGGCTAACTATAAGAAGCGGATCCTACTCTCCTACACATTTTACTAATTTGGTGTGTTCCTGTTTTTATTCCTATGTATTATTATGCTTCAGACTTGTGTTTTAAATAAAGTTTATTTAAAAGTGCCAAGCCTCACCATTTAGAGTCAAAGAACATATGATTTATCTTCCTTAAGAATTTTTTTTTTCTCTTCTTGATGCCTTGTACAGTAACACATGGTAGCAAGTTTGTTTTTCTAAAAAAAAGTGTGTATGTGTTTGTCTACTTGCAGTACCTAACAATTACATGTTAAATTCATTATTAATCACTCGTATGACTGTTAAGACTTGTACCCATGGTGAGTCATGCATCACATCCTTGTGTTTCTGAAATAGTATATGGCTTGATCAATCCTAAACAAAATACCAATGTGTGAGTACAGTTTTGATTCAGTATCATTAAAGTTATAGACAACAATACATCTGTATCACACAAGGGGGCTTATTTTGATGTCAGGAGGACACCGCCATGGAAACGGGACCAATGTCCTCCGGTCGGCAGTCCTGACTGCTTAATCACAATACGATCGCACATTGTGCTGTTGCATACTCCCATTCCTCTATGGGAGCTCATGTTACGGATTTAACACAAGCTCCCATAGAAGAATGGGAGTCTGTGTTCAACCCTGCGCTCCATGGCAGGCACCAGAAGGTGCCTGCCACAAGGTGCAGGGATGCACAAGGGGCACCTATGGCGCCCCCTCAGCCCCCAACCGGGAACCAAAAACAGAAGGGTGTCCTGCTAGGGGCCCCCAAACATGCTTTCCGACAGGGTTTCCATGTCAGAAAGGCCAGCATGGAAACCCTGTGGGAAACTGTGCATCATATTCCAGAAGGCGGAAATGCCTTTCTTTTGATTCACGGGCCTGTCTCCAACTAGAAGACACTCCTGAAGCCTGTTGGAAGCCAAACCTCTTGGCTTTGCCCATGCTTATTTCGCTTTGTTTAAAATTAATGATGCACAACTAAAATACTTTAGCTGACACTTTGATTGACAATCATGCAGTAGCTTCTCCTCATTTTTTAAGCTCGATCTTCAACTGTCATTCCTCTGCTAATATTGTGCAGGATCTCATAAAGAAACAAATCATAAAATAAAAAGTTAAGTACCATTTTTTTTATCAAACATTCCCACAAGTGGTCCTAACGCGGCAGACCAAACAAATCCACTTCGTATGCTTCTAAGCATACTCAAAACACAAGTAGTGCTCGCAGCATCGGTAACTCTGAAAAACTATTGTGCCCTTCTGTAAAGTGGAGAATTTTAAGCCAATAAGGATTTAGCTTTTATTGTGCGATTGGGATGCATATTAGCTCACTCTCAGAACCAATATCAGCAGAAGCCACCTGTTCCCAGGGCGCTGCTGAGGAAACGGACAGAGCTAAAAGGCTAAGGAAAGAATGGCTGCATGCTCCAAGGGCCTCTTACACCGGAAGCCTTTCTGCAGCAGGTCACTTTGGACACACATCTTTGTGCGGCTGTGGCTGTAAACATTAGAGAGAGCAAGAGCCTTTGATTGGATGCTAATGAATGCGTCCAAGAGGCAGACGGGTTGAAAGGCAGAAGCCAGCAGAAGACGGGCACATTTCCGCTGACAATCCTTTTAAATCCATCTCTATAGTTCATGACTGCTGAGTGCCGAAAGGATGCTCAAAGTAAGAGGATTACGCGTTGTATGTATATTGTGAAATCTAAAGAATCATTTGGAAACTGAGGAACTGTGAAAAGAGTTGTAACTTTAAGAAACTTTATAGTCTTCCTGAAACAGAACCCAGACCTGCGCTATTAGCTGGTTTGTTAACTTGAGCTGCTTTTGAATGCCTTTGCAGCTGTGCGCACTTGAAGTCGACAGCCGAGGGTCAGAACCAAGTTTAATGTTAATGCCGCCCTCGCCGCACCTGGCATCCAAGGGGGACACGGTGCTGCTGCTCTTTGTTCTCGGTTCAAGTGTTGGAAAAGATTAGAAGCCTTGAAACCTTAGCTACAGTTTTCATATTCTTTCACCAGTTTAATGCTTGAAAAAATGGCCCGTGTGGGCCGGCGGTTTAGAAATCCTCCAGAGTGTTTTTATGGTCTGATTATAAAACGTTCCCGCATGTTGTTCTTTACAAGCTAATCGAATTACTGCTGAGTTCTTGTGAAGTCGAATGCTGGCCACAAAAGCATGTCTACATTTACTTTAATGTGATGGAAGAACTAAGGTCCACTGGTGAGTCATTTGTGCTGATAACCGACACTCTGCATATTGGTTTTTGGAGATGCCATGTCTGATTGAAAACTTCAGTATACATCTTCTGTTAATCCGATTGTATCTATGAATATGGTAGGGACTTTCTGTTTAATTGTGGTGACTCACGCAGAATCTACAAAATGCAGATTATCTGTCTGCATGAGGGGGAAACCCGATTTCTGGCACTGAGTGTCATCACACACAGGTCCACCCACATTAGGCCAAGGTTCTGAATGCAGCAGATATGTATGCACTCGCAGCTGTGTAATATAGACAGCAAAAAATCAATTTCAAGCCTTTGGGTTGCAAGAAAACTGTCAATGTTCACGCCATTGTGAGATTCTTGAAGAACCATTAGCTCAGTTCCTTTTTGAGACCCTGTGTGAGTGAGCTCACTGCCTCATTGCAAGAGTCGCAAGCTTGCCACCTAAGCCGAGGATGCACAAATCATTCTAGGTTGAGTTGTTTAGCGTAAAGTCACATGGTACACAATGATATGCTCTGTCAGTGATGGAACTCTGCTGCCAGAGAAATCCGCTAGGCCTCTGTCCATCTAGTCTATGCTCTTATGCACATGAGATTCACCTCATACTACATCGAGTAGTGTATCTTGCTACTACGATGCCATCGGTGGAAAAGGAAGCACTGCCTATAATAATACCAGCGGTTTGCTTCTCCCAAAGAGTGTGCATTGACATGGGTGCAATGACCATTCTTCCAAAGACCCCTTGCTAGTGTTGCACGTTCCTGGTGACCCCCTCCAAGTAAAGGCCAAAGGTGGTATGTGTCTGGAGATCAATTGAACTGCATTGAACATGTTATCATAGTCTTAAGATTGCTGAAGTCGAATAATCAATGAAGGCAATTTAATAAAATATTTTTGGCAACAAATTGACGTAATTAAAAAAAAATAAACTCTTTCCACAAAACACCATTATTACAATCATGCTAAAACAGCCCCTACTTGTAAACAAACTTTATCATGGCCAATATCCAGAACACATTCCAGGTCAAAGCAGCGTTCCTGAATGATGTGGCTCATAAACGACTATCAGTTTATCCAGCATCATGGCAAGAGACCATGCTTCGAAAATGTTCTGCCTTTCAAAGAAGATGCCTCCTTGAAATGTAACGCAGAAATTGATTTAACGAGGTCTTATATTGACTGTTTCAATATGTAACTACAAATAATGTTATCCCCTTTAAACTAGAAGACATTGCACAGTGTTTCGTTCTTGAAAAAGATTCTGATAAAATCATAACGGAAAAGACAATTGTGGGATGTCTTCAGTTTGTTTTGGTTCAAGAGAACAATCTAATTTCCTCTATGTGCATCATATACAGGCTCTCGCGGTGCAATAAATCAGATACAATGCAGCTGCATATGGTCAGTGCACTGGTATTAAGAGGCGGTCCACTTTCATTTCTCACGGACTACTGAAGGGCCCGATTCAAAGTCTTTGTGAGGAGATATGGTGGATGTGATACCTGTTTGCAACCCACCTTGAAAGACCACTTTTCGACAAGCTACAATTGGGTTGCTGTGTAAAACTCACACTCCCATTTATTTGCAGTGCATTGAAAAAAAAGTGTAGGTTGTGTGGTGCTGCTGTAGCAGCTGATGTAAGTAGTGCTGAATGGTTCCTCTCTTTTCCTTAACAATTCATTTATGCACTGGGTTTGGGTAGGGGGATACTGCTCATGCCATTGGGCTTATCGCTGTGCATCCATCCATGCATAATTTGACAGCTGACATTTTTTTCTGCTTTGGGCACAGGTTAACCCAGTACAGTCTCTAGAGAGTCCAGCACTCCTCCATGTAGCCTACTCGTTCCCAACCTGCCACAGGATAGGGTAGTTGAGCCATGCTTGAAGTCCCCATGCCAACTTGAGACAACAAGCATTTGCAATATAATTGGTCTCGCATTTGTAAAAGTTAGAGCTCTTGGCATTGAAAATGATTTTTTTATTTGAATTTTTTTTTGCAGTGGAGTGATTATATTTGCATAGCCCTATTGCCATTTGTATGACCTCTCAATGCTGGAGCACCAGAAAATGGGAAATAGGTTTGGAGGGGAGGAGACAAGAGTAATATGCTGCCTGAAAAATAAGTAACAACATCCTGGAAAAAGCAAACACTTATACGGAATGCAAGATTAAGTAAAGTTAAGGACATGAATGACTACAGGGCCTGGGAAGAGACTAAAGGGGCCAGCATGCACCGCTAAAAGCCCGCAAAAGCTAATCATGCCAATTACGAGAAGTGAGTGTGAAAAGAGCAACACGTGAGATAAAAGGGGCGGAAAACTCAAGCCTCAACCAGTGGCCCAAATGTGACAACAATAATCAGTAGTCCAATGAGACAATGGACTTACATCAACGAACATTATAGTTAACAAAACAAAACGACACAGGGGACTTTGGGAATCTGGAACTGTAAAAAAAATGTGCAAAATATAGTACCCAAATCAAACTTTAAAAGAGGAACATTTGTGACAACCTCTATCGACAGAAGCATGCTATACCTGCGCCGATGGGCAAACAATTAACCAAATGGAAAGACATGGTGCTTCCCAGGGTCCGTTAGCTGAAATGCCAATGTTCACCCTTTTGCATAAAATTAAGAGAACAAAGTGAATTGCAAACCCGTTTGTAAGTAATCAGTGGCGTTACGACGCACCGGACATGTGGGAAAACATAAACAAAAACAGATCAAAATAAAGTGTAAAAAACTAATGCAGAATACAACAATGAAAAATGCGTAATGCAATTCCCTGAGTTTCTTAATTAACAATTAAAGCATACTCACAGTTAAGATACAAATGCCTGTAATCCAAAATTAATAAAGCACATAGGGAATATGAAAATTAAACAAGATGTTGTTCTATGGTATTCAGGTGTGAGAAGAAACACCCTATTTGTTGAAGGATGGCAGCAATGAAGGGAATGAGGGGGTGCAAGCGAGGAGGCAACAGCTGGCCAGAGATGGCCAATGAAACCTATGACTGAAATCACAAGCAGCAGTGCAGGAAGGATGCCAGCAATGATGGAAGGGAGTGGGTACCCGCAAAGAGGCAACAGATGGTCAGAGTTGTCCAACCAATCTGTGATGTCGCTTGGAAGGGAACCAAACACCCAAAGGTGGGATATAAGGACACTATGGAACAACCAGAGTAAAGGAATTTCAAAAGGCGAGCCAACCAACAGTGCTGGGCGTGTTGAGTAGCCCACAGACTAAATACAACATAATTCGCAGAGCAGCGTATTCACTGCCCAGGCCCGACCTAAAGAGGGAACATGTGTTGGAGGAGGAGTGTTTTAGTGGACTACACCTTCCTGATACCAGTGATGACAGATAGAAGCAGGAATGGAGAAAGTGCACTCTGTGTGTCCTGGCTTTATGCACAGAATGCCCAAGCCCTAGCTCAAATACTTGCCTGCTCTGTTTTTCTAGCTGTTTTTCGTGATCAGCAACATCAAGTTGACGATCACGAATGAGGAAAATAAAACTCCCAGGGAGATTCTCAACAAATAATGATATTATGGTTTTCAAGAAGAGGAAAGTTTCTTGAGAAATCAAAGGAAATTAGTAGAATTCCCAAAGCACCTTTTTCCAATTAATGCATTGCTGGATTTTTTTTAACCTATGAGAGGAGACGCAACTAAATTATTGAAGCTGTTCATTTCATTTCCCTTTATTTCACTCAAAAAGCTGGTCATTGCAAAATGAACCGCATTCAGTAAAAAAATAATAGTTTTGTAGGATATATTTTGATGGAGAATCTGTTGTCTTTTTCCAAGCCTAAATACCAGTGCCTAATTAGAGCCAGTAGTTTCCGGGGCTCTGCAATTGCACTTAATTGTCCCCACCAGCTCTAGTGATGGTGCTGTTTGTCAAATATTAGATGAGCACAACAACAGTGTTAAATAAGTAAATATGCATTAATATGAACGATACCTGTCGCTCACAACATTATTGAAGTTTTGGATGGCCTGAAAATAGTTTGAACTGACACACCTGTAGGAGTGCAATGGTTACTGGTTATGTTGGTACGGTCATTGGCATTACACTCTTGAGAAGGGCCGTGGTACTTACTTTTTTACAAATTAAGCACTGCTAAGAATAAGCTCTGGCCAGGGGGGTTTCTCAAGTCCAAACTAGAAGTACACATAGAGAGTAGTGTGTGGTATCTGTGGTGGCATTATATATAATTTTAGTGTTTCTATAACACTAAGGTAATACTGCAAGAGCATAACTTTTAAGGAATGTTGACACATGTCTGGTTGGTGTATTACTTCAGTAGATTCACAAAGATATTTTTTTCCTAACAATGGCTCCCCAAAAGTGCATGATTTAGTAATCCAATTGTTCAATCTTGGTGCTATCAGAAGGTAAGTAAACTATGCAAACTAGATGTTATGCCATGTATCATTTGTGGTGTGTGAAATTGGAATATAAACAGCTTTCCTGCTTGATGACATTTCTTAGTTCTTACATCATTATAGCTTGCTCTGCCTCTTCTGCTAAAAGTAAGGTTGCTTAGGAATAGGTTGAATCATATATTGGGTAGGGATGTTCAGAAAGCGGTAAAAAAAGGAGACCTGTTTTACAAAAAAAACCTCAGTAAAAGCCACAACTTGATATACACACATTATCACATAAAACAATGTTGGGAGCGTGCTAATTTGCATTTCTATTTTCAGGACAAGATTACATTCATACATTCCTGCTATTAAATGCTGGATCATGAACAGGGCAGTTACCATTTTAGAATTGCATTCAATTGTCATGCATTCAGATTCTGACCAAATGCTCCCATGCAATAATTCAGGTAACTGTGTTTCACAGTATGAAAAGGGGGGGCCATTGGCCCCCCCGCACGCATGGCAGTGCGGCGACCGCCCCTCTCTAACAAAGCCGCTCGGTGGTGGGGCATGTCCTCAGGGGCGCGCCCTGCCACCGATTGGCCAGCGCCCTCCCCGACCCGGATGTCATTGTGCGACATCCGGGTCGGGGGGGCGGGCTGAGGGGTCAATAAAGGGTTGGGGAGCGCCCAGGGGACTCCTTGCTTCCTGGACGCTCCCCCTCCACACCGGTGGTGCCCCGCGCTCGGGCTTGTTTTTTCTTTAACGCTTTTTGATTTTGTTCCAGGGGCTCAGGATCCTTCAGGCGATCGTTCGTTGCAGCCAGCGAGGAACAGGCCTTCGCGTCCGATAGTGCGTCCGGAGGAAAGAAAGGTGTTTCGTATCGCGGGCAGCGAGCGCCGCCCGAGGGTGTTCTCCGGCGTCTGTTTGAGGTATTTGTCGGGGCGGGAGCGGAGGTGGACGAGCAGCGGTGCCGGCTGCTACAGCGTGAGTAGATGCTCTCGGGCTGCAACTGTTTAAAGCGCCACACGGTGGAGCACTGGAGTGCACGTGGGGCGAAAACGAGTAATTTTATTACAGCGGGTGTGATTTCGAGCGAGATATTTACTAATTGAAGAAGGTTAGGAGCTGTTTTTTCCCCGAATCGGGCACCCATGTGGGGTGAGCCAGGCAGCCCGGAGATCGTTTTCTCGTCGTGGGGGTGAAGCAGGGCCGATTAGGGCAGTGCTTGGGGGGGAGACCTTGATATTTAATTAGGAAGGGTGCTGTGGTTTAGGGCAATAGGACGACCAAGTTTTGACATTGGACTGCAATCGAACTTCACAACAAGTTTGGATTGGGGTGGTTAACAAAGGGCTGGAGCAATTTCACATCTCCTTTGTATTTACAGTCGTTTTTGGTTGACCTTCAGCAAATGTGTTAGCCCCTCCTAGGTGTTATTGTCTTTCTCTATTACAGATAATCACAGTTTTTGTGTTCCCAATACAAACCACTACATCCTGCACGCGGTGAGCCTGGAGTGAGGGAGAGCGGACGTAGCCACACACTCGATACTGGCCGTGAGAGACGCAGGATTGGATCGGTAAGAGGAGAACGGGGGGCTTGCATTTCACTGCTTCTGGTCGCCGCTGGGTGGGTTTACGTTAGAGTTTACTCACCCCTGACAAACCGGAGAAGCCGGGGCGTTGCGGTTACGGTTGCATGGTGCTTATAGCCCCCTGAGCATCCTCCAGCTGTTGAAGGTACAAGGCACCTGTGTTGTAACACTAGGAGTGTAGGGCAGGGGTGTGCAAACATGCCGGGGCCAAGGGGTGGAAAAGGAGGGCCTAGCATGGAGGTTATGATGCACGCCATGATGCGTGAGATAGGCGAAATTAATAAGAGGTTGGGGAAAGTGGATGAATTGGAGGCCCGCATGAATGAGAGGTTTGCCGATCCACCAGGTCCATCGGGCAGGTCCGTGCGGCAGAGAGCGGCACCCTTGCCGAGGGGAGATTTTGTTACCCCACCAAAGAGATCTAAGGCCAAGAAGCCGAGGTACAGTGCCGGAACCAACTGTCGGTGAAGCATAACCCTGAAGTGGTGAGGGCAAAGATTAGCAAGGAACTGTCACTGGGCAGGATAGCGGGCCCCTTCCAGGAGGTTCCAGTGCCCAATTTTGTGTAGTACCAAAAAAAGAGAAAGGCGAGTTTAGATTGATTCACAACCTGTCGGCACCAAAGGGAGCGTCCTTGAATGATGCGATTGATGAAGGGATTTGCAGTGTGAAATATGCCTCATTTGACCAGGCAGTTGTGTTATTGCGAGCACTGGGGCCGGGGGCATTGATGGCAAAATCTGACATAGAATCAGCTTTCCGTCTCCTCCCAGTTCATCCGGTAGATCACCACCTGCTGGGTTTCAATTTCGAAGGCAAGTTTTACATGGACAAATGCATGCCCATGGGCTGTTCCATTTCTTGTGCTTACTTCGTGACGTTTAGCTCATTTTTAGAGTGGGTCATGAGACAGGCGACAGGACACCAGCAGGTCATGCATTACCTGGACGATTTTCTTTTCTTAGGTGCGACGGGCTCTCACGAGTGTGCTTGGGCATTGCAGGAATTTTGCGTGCTCATGCGGGCTTTTGGGGTTCCGCTAGCACCAGGGAAGACGGTCGGCCCGGCCACCTGCTTGGAATTCCTTGGGATCGAAATTGACTCAGTGGAGGGTTGCTTTAGGTTGCCCAGGGACAAAGTGTCTAGATTTAGAGCAGCCCTTTCCCAATGCCTACGCAAGGACAAAGTTACCTTGCAACAGCTGCAGGAAGTAGTGGGGCAACTGAATTTTGCTCTACGGGTTATCCCCATGGCGCGCCCATTTTCTCGCTCCATTGCACAAGCTATGAGAGGCCTACGAGAGAAACATCACCGCACGAGGCTGTCATCTGAGGTTCGCCAGGATATGCGGATATGGATGGCATTCCTGGCGGATTTTAATGGCAGGGTAGTGTGGCCCGGTCCTCCCGCCACATCAGCAGAGTTGGGTTTATGGACGGACGCTGCTGGTAGTGTGGGCTTCGGCGCCATTTTGGGGTCCAGGTGGGTCGCCCAGCGGTGGCCGGAAGAATGGAAAGCCTGAGGTCTGACCACCAACATTGGGTTCCTGGAACTCTTTCCGATATGGGTGGCCTTGAAGGTCTGGCCGGAACACCTATGTGATCAATCAGTGGTGTTCTGGTCGGATAACATGACAGTGGTGGAATGTATAAACCAACAGGGGGCACGCTGCCCTTTCATACTGCGCCTGATAAAGGAGATTGTGTTACAATGCTTAAAATGGAATGTGGTGTTCAGAGCCAAACATGTCCCCGGAATTCTCAACAATGCAGCTGATGCCCTCTCTCGCTTTAAAATGCAGGTATTCAGGGAACATCTTCCTGCAGCAGACCCCTCGCCAGCCTACTTCCCGGCAGTACTTTGGCAGATTGGTGCCCCAGACTACAGGACCTCGTGGTTGCTAGCTTAGCCCCCAGGACCAAGTCAGCTTACGAAGGGACGTTTTTGTCTTACCGGGCTTTCTTGGGGCTGGAATGGGAGGCTATGTGGGCGCAGGAGGACAGCTTTGCGGCATACTTAGAGACAATGCACAGGGAGGGGCGCTCAGTGGCGGCAGCGAGCAGACACAGGGCGGCGGTCGCCTTCTTCGCACAGGCTAAGGGCATGCGAGATCCTACTAACACCTTTATGGTGCGCAAGGCGTTGAGGGGTGGGCGCCGCCTGCAAGGTCACGCACCAGATGGAAGAAGGCCCATTGGGCTAGCGCGGCTGACAGCCTTATTGGGAGCGCTGCACAGTGTCTGTAGCTCCGAGTGGGAGGTACTTCTGTTTAAAGCTGCGTTTTCCCTGGCCTTCTATGGGGCTCTAAGAATTGGGGAATTAGTCGCAGGGTCAAAAGGAGACAAGTTGGGAGGCCTGCAGCGGTCGTGTGTTAGGATCAGTGAGGATACTATGTGGGTGACAATCCAGAGGTCAAAAACTGACCAGGAGTCCCGGGGTCACACCATAGTGCTCCACCGGGCACGGGCCAACCCTTGCTGCCCGGTCTCACATGTGGAGTACTTCCACAGGCAGCGAGGGGGCACAACGGGGGGTGCACTGTTGTGTCACGCCGCTGACCAGGTACCAGTTTAGGCGAGTCCTGGAGCTGACAGTCAGACAGGCAGGTGTTGACCCCAGAGACTTTGGCACTCACTCATTTAGGATTGGGGCAGCAACTGAAGCAGTAGCAAGGGGTCTCCCGGTTTACAGTGTAAAGAGACTGGGGAGATGGTCATCAGAGTGTTACAAACGATATGTGCGAATAGACTTGTTGTGACAGGACGGTGCTCACGCCTGGTATCTTTCTGGTTTTTGCAGTTTCTCAAACCTGTGACGCAGGGGAGGAACTCGCCGGCGTGCGTCAACGATCAACACCAGCTCAGCACAAGCAACAAGAAGGACACACGAAATTGGTGACTTGGATTGTGGGCCACTCTTATGTGAGGCGTGCTAAACATGTTTTCTTGCAGGGGACCGTATGAAAAGGGCTGCACTGAAAGGGTTCCATATTTCCTTTTTTGGTAGGGGGGTCTGTGCCTTAGCCAGTTTAGGGGCTTCTTCCAGGGACTCTTAGCGCAGCAGCCTGCCCCCCCGTCAGTGGTGATACTTCACCTGGGGGAGAATGATTTGGCCAGACTAGGGAGGCGCATCTTGATAGAGGAAATCATCTCCACTGCTGGGTGGGTCACGAAGATGTGCCCGGGCTGCACAGTAGTATGGTCGCAACTTATCCCCGATGGCAGTGGCGAGGGGGGGACTCGGTCAGGGCGTTGAATCACTCGGTAAAGAGGATCAACACACAGTTGGACAAACTATTCTGAGCCCCCCGGTTGCAGACGATTCCACACGGGTGTATCTGGGGCAAGCAGTTCTATCTGGGAGACGGGGGCCACCTGACTGAGGCGGGGAATGTCCTGCGGTCTAATAATCTTTGGGCGTGGTTAGGGGGATTTGCTAAATAAGTCAGTCCAAGTTTTAGGGTTAGGAAGGGGGAGGCCAGATCGTCGGTCAACAATGCTGGCTTGTGGCGGTAAGGTCATGACCGGTGAGCAGCTATTTTAAGGTCTGAGGGGGCGGGCATCATCCTATGGAGGTTCCCGCCCAGGGGGAGGGGCCATTGGCCCTTCCTAGACCTTCAGGGGCAAGGTAACTGGTGCTTCAAAGGGGCGCGGGTCGGAGGAGTGACGCTTTCCTTAGGCTGGTAGCCACCCCGCGCGCGCATACTCATGACGTCAGCAGATGGCGCTGAGTAGGGGCCCTCCTTAAGTGGGTAAATGGAGTTCACGGCGTGGACCGGGTAATTACCGGGCCCGGCTGCGCATGCGCACATCTTGTGGTGAGGCGCAGCTAGTAGGACCTGACACCGGTTAGCGACCTTGCCATATGGCCAGAAATGTTAGCATACTAAATTTCAGATGAGGATGTTAGATTCGGTTAGGAAACAATCTGTATTAGAGTTTTTGTTAAGGATAGTCTCTCACACTTGTTGACAATCATGTATCTAATGTCCTGCTGATTTTTCGTATAAACTGCATTTCGTACATTTAAATTTGTTGTTTTATATCTTAATAAATACGGCCGGGGGGTCCCGCGACCCCCCGCCTTCCAAAGATAATCATGTTCAGTTGTCCTTGTATCCGGGTGTTGGTGTGGTCATAGGGAGGGGGGCGGCAGCCAATCACTGACCATGTTAAAGACTAATGACAAGTCAAGTACAACTAGCTTTGTATGATGGGACCTGTGACTTTCTTCCAGTGGGGACTCACTGATGCTTTTCATATTGTGCTTTCATATCGTGCCCTGGCCTTGTGCCCAATAGCACAAAACTGCCCAATTTATATTTTCATAAATCATGGCCTTTTAGATGCATTACACTTAATCCTCAGTATCTGAGTCTAGAACGCTGAGGACAGAGATAGGTCTAAATCAGCAGGATTGACTGGGCTAGCTTTGCTTTCCCAGGTAAATAAGCACATGCTTTATGTCCTGGATTAAGACTTTTTAGAATAAAATGGATCTTGAGAATTAATATCTTTCTTAACCACTTAACAGCCACATTCTCTGGTTATTTGAAAACAAAAGGTCACCATCTGTATGAATGAGTACGGCCGAGGTAGGCTTCATGACAGGAAGAGGATTTCAGAGTGGCATTATTTGAAATGGTTATTTCACCACTCTGAGGAAGAACCATCCTTATGCCTGTTATGAATATCTTGAACTTAGAATAAAAGCAATGATAAAGATGTTCAGTTCTTTGAACTGCTCTTTGTATGGATCAGTTTTATGAATAGCTAATTGGAAATTGATGTGTATACATATGTCAACTTCACTTAACTAAATGAAACAGAATTCAGAATTTCTCTTTGATTGCTAATCACAGTTTTAATCATAATTGTAAAACTGCATGTGTTGTGAGTTTAATCATGAAGGCTAAGATTATTCTCTTTCTGTACTGATATGCAGCAGATACATGGAATGTTAGTAGCATGTGGGGAGTTCTGACGGTGACAGTTAGAGACTGAGAGGTGGACCGGGCAGCTGACAATGTCAGTGGTGCTACATTGGAGGTAATAAACCAGTGTGGAACTACAGCTTGTGTCTATACTTTAACATTGGCGATGAGTAACACTTAATAGGAGACAAGCAGAATCACTCCCAACTCCCCTGAAGATTACAAGGAATTGATGACTTTTGTACATATATCTTTTACGACAAGACTGTTCTGATTTGGTGAAGTGATTAAATGCATTAACAGAACGTATCGTACACATACCTCTTTTTAATTTGTTTTGAATGTGCCTTGTGACTGTAATCACCAGCACTCTAATAACTCCAGAGGATTTTCCCGAGCTCACTCGAGCTTCTGTTCTCACATGATACTGTGTTCTTACGTCATCATGTACGATGTCTAGCAGCCATTTAGGATTGGGCCTAACTCATCACTTATACAATGGGCATACATCATCTCGTAAAACAGGTGATGGCCAATTGGATGAGGCTGCACTTCACTTATCGAAGCATCACACATCAAAGCATTGTGCTGGAGTGCAGAAGTTATTTTTGTTTGGTATGAATTGCTGCAGTTAATCATGAGGCAATTTGTACATCTTCATCTCATACATTGATTTGTCTTCCCGGAGGTTTGCCTGGTTCTGTAAGTAATATGTCCCAGCCTCTAGATTATATTTCTGAGAAAGGAGATCTCATGATTCTGTGGAAACAATGGAAAAAATCTTTGATTCTTACCTGGTGGCCATAGGGGGTGAAAAATGTTCTGGTGCTGGGAAACAAGCCATTTTAATACATAACTTGGGAATAGAGTGTCACAACATTCGTCAAAGCATAGATGGGATATCAGTTGGAAATGGAGTTGTGGAACCTTCTGGTGACTTTGAGATGTCAGTAAGAATTTTGGAACAATACTTTGGACCACACATAAAGGTTGTGTTGGAATGTCATAAATTCCTTACTAGGAGTCAGGAGCCAGCAGAAAGAGTTGGCAACTATATTGCATCTCTCAAAACATTTGCTTGTACCTGCGAGTTGGAGGAGTTAACAGATTCATTGATAGGAGAGCACTTGGTGAGGTGCACCAATAGCAGTCACCTGACTGCAGGAGACATTATCCAGGAATTCCTCACTCAAAGAAGCTATAGCCATTGTTCAAGGTATGGAGAGTACATCTGACATGGTAAATATAATGGATGGGTTGCAAACTTTTACTCCGTGTACAGGAAAACACGATGCAGTAGATACTGGAGGTTTGATTGGCCTGGATGTGAAGTTGATATTGGTATGAAGAAGTTTCTGGTATTAGTGGATTCCAGATTTCCTTACACAATGACTGGAGATAGGATTTGTGAATACAAATTTGCTTTTGAGTATATAGAGTTGCTTCCCCCTGCCAATTTTCCTGTCAGTTATGGCAGTAAGCAAATTGATGCATGGGGGTATGCTGTTAAGAGAATTAGATTCAAGGACAGAGAAAATATTTGTAAGGTTTATGTGGCTGAGGTGCCAATCTGTTGTAATGGAGACAACAGAGATCTATGGGAATAACTCATAACCCGAATGCTTGTAATCAAGTTATGTAGGTTGACAATTGTGGCGCAGGTGGAAATGTTTTATAAAGAGTTTCTTGAGGTGTTCGCAGATGATTCTTACCTTCTTAAGAATTTGGAGCACCACATTGTTCTAAAAAATTGTGGCAAAAGCCTGCATTCACAATGTGCGCAAGGTTCCTAATTTGATACTTTATCCCCTGAAGAAGGAATTTAACAGGTTACTTGTTTTGGGTGTGAGTGAAGAGATAGAGTCTTCAGAGTAGTTGGCGCCTGTGGTCTTCACACTTAAAGATGGTGGTAATTCTATTAGAATATGTGTAAATCTGCTTGATCTTAATAGGTGGAGTTGGGCAGATAGCCAACCTCTTCCCAATATCTCAGAAACCATGACAATGCTCAAGGGAGCCAATTTATTTAGTGTTTTGGATCTTTCATCTGCATATCAGGTGAGCTTGCACCAAGATCTGAAACACTTGACCTTGTTTGCAATACCTCTGGGAGCTAATAGATTTGTAAGGATACTATTAGGTTTGGCATTCTAGGTTGCTTGCTTCCAGAGGATTACGAAAATAAAATGGTACTGAGGGATGTACCTATTTTCTGTTTTCTCAAGATGATATCCTTATTTATAGGAATAACGCTTTGGAGCCTGATGATACATTGAGGGAAATGTTAATAATAGTGACTGACAGTGGATTGACAGTGAAGAGAGAAGTGCAAATCGAGGGTGACATATCTGACTTATCTAGATAATGTGATATCAGAAGAGGGTATTCAGCCTAAATTTGAGTTAGCTGACAACATAAAAAAGCCCCCACATCTGTTTACAAGGAGCAAGTGGGAACTTTCTTAGGTCTCTCAGAGTTTTATTTCAAAATTATCAGATATTTTGCAAGTGTTGTTGAACCCATTGGAGTATTCTTAAAAAAGGAGATCCTTTTGTTTGGCCAGATGAGTGTGACATTGGTTTCAAGACAGCAATAACTAAGATTAGCAAAATACCCACATTAGGGCATTTTGATGTGAAAAAAGAAGACTATATTACCCACAGATGCCAGGCTCAAAAGAATAAGAGATGTCCTTACCCTAGTTGTGGGCAGTGATGAAAACGTGTTTGCACTTGCCTCTCGGGCATTGATGGATGCAGAGAATCATTATCCATGCATTGAAGGAGAAGCCATAGTTTGGGCAGTACGCAATTTCAAGTTCTCTCTGTTGGGTATTCCTTTCCTTGTGCATATGATTCTTTCTCCCTTAGTACACATTTTTTCTTGCAAATCTGGTGAGAGATTAACTCCCTGACTTAAAAGGTGGTGTGGAAGTGGAGGAATGTAGCTTTCAAGTGCAGTGTTGGACTTTGCCCTTTTTGCAGGGTCATCCCAGAACTGTTTGCCTTCCTCCTGTATTTCTTCTGACCTGTTATTGGTCGTTTTGTGACTCTGGGCACTTTATCACTGTTGATCAGTGCTCTCTATGGTAAACTTGGTAAGATTGGTCTACATCTGTTTGGCATAATTACTTTCAGTTCCTTGTACAGTGGTATCCCATATACCTAGGACAAGTAAATTAAATGCTGCTGAGGGGCTTGCAGAGCTGCTTGTGCCACCCACCAAAGTAGCCTTTCAAACCTGTCTCAGGCCTCTGCCACTGCAGGGCCTGCCCACACAGTTTACTGCCGCTGTGGCGTGGCATAAAAAGTGGTTGCCACATCTGCAACTCCCTTTTTACTACATATCAGTCACCCTTGGCCCTATGGGCAGGGTGCTGGGTAGGTAAAAGGTAGGACATGTGTGGAATGTCCTGGTAGTGACAAACAGTCTATTTGGTTTGCTGTGAGGCTGTCCTCTCATTGGGATGCATTGGGGATTCCCTGATATGTGCTTCAGTGGTAATTCCTGATATGAGAGGGGTAGCGTATCCATGTGTGGTATGTTTGGTATAGTAGTGATAAATCCTGCTTACTGGTGAAAGCAGATTTATTATTACTATTTTAGAAATGGCACTTTTATTATTATTTTATTTATTATTAATATTATTATTTGTAGGGCGCAACAATCATCCCCAAGGGGATCTCTCGGCGCTTGGGTAGCAGACAACTAGTGTGGGAAATGCTCATTAAAGCAGCCAGATTTTAAGATGTTTCTTAAAGAGAGCCAGACTGGGACAAGCCCAAAGATCTTCTGGCAGACTGTTCCAGTACCTGGGGGCTAGATAGGAAAAAGCACGGCCACCTATATTAACTTTCCTGATTCTCCGTCTGCAGAAGTGTAGAAGTGTGTAGAAGTGGGCATTTCTGTGTGCTATGTGTTTTGTGCCCTGCCTGATGTGTATTGACCGCCTGGTTCTGACAGGGGAGAGGAGATGTGCATCCCCTCCAGCAGTCCCGGGGGGGAGGGGTTGAAGTGTGTCCTGCCCTGCCTGGGTGACTCAGGGCTAGGCTGAATAGACCGTGGCTGAATGTAGAGCAGCGGGAGGAGTTGTCCGTTTCACCTGAATAGGCCTGGTCTGCATTTGGAGTGGTTGGAGGAATAACACCAGAACCTGAATAGGGCTGTGACTGCCTTTCACAATGCTGGCTACGCCCCCCGTGGCGTGTCTGGAGCCAAGGCTTACACTGTGAACAGAGGGTGTTGTGCTCTTGCGATAATTTTTGTAAGTGCCCTAGAACAAAGACATGTGAACTATGTACTGGGGCTGTGAACCCATGTTTGGTGAACTGGAAGAGAAAAGACTGTGTGGGGCCAGAAGATTGCTGTGCTGGCAGGGAATCGCCATTGTGACTGTGCCTTGTGTACTGGGCTGCTGGAGGGACTGCATCTATGTCCAAGGACCCTGTGTGCTGGCCTGATGCCTGCTTTCCTGGAACTGCGTGACCCAAGTACTCTCCAAAGAGTCCAGCACGAGGAGACTGTCCCTGTGCTGGAGAAGCCCGAGCGCTGGTGAAGGGCTTCAAATTCCTTGCCTTTGCTCCTGGGGAGCTTGGTTTTTCATCACTATCGCAACACGCTTTGAGAACTCTGAAAAATATGTTGCCCAATGAGTGGGCTCACTGGTGCTGCCAGGGAGGAGTGCTCTTATCCTCTAGTCTGCTTTCCCTATGCATTCAAAAGTACTGAGGCATATGCCCTATGGACCCACAAGAGATTAGTAACCTGGCCACAGTGTGCAGAAGCCCGGGCAGTAGGGAGCTGCCCGTCCCAGCCCAAGTGAGCCGAGTTCCCGATATTTGCCTAGCTGTGCCCCCAGCAGCCTACGAAGACAGCGCATCATTGGGGTTGCTGGAAGAGGAAGTCCTGTCGCATCACTGGGGGCAAGGTCAAGTCTCAGGTGGAGGGGCTTGAGCCAGGAGGCACTCCAAAAAAAGGCCGTTCTGGTTCCGCCACTGCACCGCCTGGTCACAGGCAATGGCCTCCATGGGATTCTGCAGGTGGGGGCTAGAAGAGGGCTCCTGTGCCCACCTCCCACCTGTGCTGCATTTGCTTCCTGGGTTTCAGCAGCTGTTCTGCATGATTGCAGGCAGCTGTGTTGGCTGTGGATTCCAGGGGAGACGAGGGCAGCGAAGTCTCTCCGCAGCGCTGTGTCCCTCCTCGTCGTGGTGGGTGCCTATTTGAGGAGGCACCAGTTCTTGAAGTTAGGGCAGGGTGAGACCTCGATGGAGGCCCCGGCTCATGGATTCTGAGGAATCCCCAGTGATACTGCCGGTTTTGCTGTGTGGGCACCCTAGTGGGTCTTGGCCAATAACATGTACAAAAAGCGCAGGAGAGCGGTCCTAGCTTGTGACTGCACACTAGATGCCCTGATGTGAATATGTAGATGATGTCCTATTGCCAGAATTCTGCACCATGGGTACAGTGATGTAATAGTGGTAGACCTAATGCGAGTATGATGTTACTATAATGTGTGCAGCTTACAAGGGTGTACTCTGGTACCCATGTTGATGTGGTTTATGCATAATGTGTTATGCTAAGTACAGTTCCTACCAGTAGCTACTGGGTTGTACTAATTGGTGTTTATGACAGTGGCCCGATTGGCCCAGTGAATTATGTAATCCCTGTGAAGTCATGACGAGTGCCTAGTGGCACAGTGTATATATGTGATTTTATGGATAATACAAAGGATATTTTTATATAACCTTGTTTGGAGTTTCTTTTGTGGTGTGTCTAGTGTGTCGCTGTTGTGTAAGTGTGTTGCTCAAACACTTTAGACGTTGCCTCTGGGATAAGACTGCTCTGCCAAAATACCAAGGGGGAGAGCCTGGATTGTCTTCAGCGTGTAACTCCCTTGCCCTGACTAGGGTTCTGCCTGGCTTAGGTGCATACCCTGGCCAACCAGAAACCGCGTTTCTAACATGCAGTACTTGCCAGGTCTTGTAAATGGAACTGCAGATTGTTTATCTCATTTACTGGTTGAAGATGGCAGTAGTGAGGTTATAGATTACCATAGTTGTGTGAATTGAGTTAATGAACAGGATATTACTCGCAGCCTTGGGACCATTTGTGGAACTTTGCTTTTAAATTCAAGAACGCTTTTAATTGCTGCCCTGCACCCTGCTTCCTGAAGAAACTAGGACCCAGGACACAAGCGGACGCTGCCGGGGCCGGGACTGCGAGACCCAGGTTGCTCAGCGCTTCTACAACCCAGCGCACCTGGTGTCTCTTCCCGCCCCCAGCCCTCCGCCCCTTGCTGCTTACTCGTTTATAAGGCTCGCGGCCCCCGCTACGCGGGTGCCGCTCGCAGCCTTGGGACCATTTGTGGAACTTTGCTTTTAAATTCAAGAACGCTTTTAATTGCTGCCCTGCACCCTGCTTCCTGAAGAAACTAGGACCCAGGACACAAGCGGACGCTGCCGGGGCCGGGACTGCGAGACCCAGGTTGCTCAGCGCTTTTACAACCCAGCGCACCTGGTGTCTCTTCCCGCCCCCAGCCCTCCGCCCCTTGCTGCTTACTCGTTTATAAGGCTCGCGGCCCCCGCTACGCGGGTGCCGCTCGCAGCCTTGGGACCATTTGTGGAACTTTGCTTTTAAATTCAAGAACGCTTTTAATTGCTGCCCTGCACCCTGCTTCCTGAAGAAACTAGGACCCAGGACACAAGCGGACGCTGCCGGGGCCGGGACTGCGAGACCCAGGTTGCTCAGCGCTTCTACAACCCAGCGCACCTGGTGTCTCTTCCCGCCCCCAACCCTCCTATTTAAGCTTAGAGGTGAGCGCGCACGCGGGACGCGCGCGGGACATAGCCCGGGGCTAAGCCCGGGCAAAGGGCGGGCCCTCTGAGGCCCTCCGAGGACCGAGAGGACTGGACTGGCCATACCCCCTCGTAAACTTTTCTTACTTTGAAATTGTTTTTATTGTGATCCCTTTTTGTACTGGATTTTATTGCTTGGCTATTGGTATTACTGAGTTGATTAGTTTTTTTCTTGTTTGATATTACTTATAGGGTTGTTAATTAAGCTACGCCCTTTTATCATCAATTATAGTACCCTGTGTTAGTTATTGCTGGTGCTATATAATGTCTACAAGGAAAACGAGAAGCCAGGCGGTAGCGGGGATAAAAAATACAAAAACCAAAAAACTTACTAGTACTCTGGATAGTTTTATCCTTCGTACAAACACCCTAATTGATGAGGGTATTATATTGATGGAACGGAGGGTTTCTCAAGATCTGCTCCAGGCTAAAAGGTCATCACTGGGTAATATAGCCATGGCTCGTACTCCGAATAAACAAACGCGTTTATCGGACACGTCCCATTTACCAACTACTCTTATGACCCCTGTATTGTCCACGGTATCTCCATTACCAGTACCCACAATTGAGTCTGTAACTCTTATAACACCTATGGCTACTACAGCTATTATACACTCAGACCCCCTGGAGTTAGAGGGGCCCTCTATTGTGGGGAAAACACCCTCTCCAATACCATCTGCTACAGAAGGGCTTGGTGTTGTTGTAGTTAGTCAAAATATCTCAGCTAGTATGGGGTATACGGTTGGTGGGGGAAATGGTTTACAGGAGGGAGAATTAAGTGCGGATGCCCCAGTAACCTCTGTTAGGCAATCTCGTGCTTCACACCCCTTACCCTTAGAGTTACCAGATGTATCTGTTTCCGATACAAGTCTGGCTAGCATTCTTGATAATGGTAGTCCTGATGAGTCTGGAGAGAGTGAAGAGGATGTGGATGCGCCCTTTTTTGATACCCTAGCAACCCTTATTAGGTCCTTGCTTTCGCCCTTGGAAGCTAGACTCCAGGGTATAGAAAACCAATTGGGAATTATATCAAATGATTTAAACTGTAAGGGGGTTAAAGTAAATCAAGAAACTGAGAAGAATACCCCCGGTACAACGGGAAGCCCACACCCATTAGTTAAGATCCCTCCAATAGTACCCACTCAGCAAACTAAGACTTGTCCAACCGTTACTATGGTGCAGAAGGTTGGTAAAGTGACTACTAATCAAGTTATTGTAGATGATAATAAACAAACAGGAACTGCCAGCGCAACTGCGCCTGGTATTATTCAGCGCCAACCCGTTGCGAAGACTCCTCGGGTACGGCGGAATATTAATCTACCATCTGACGCCTGCCCATTCGTGGTAGTCTTAACAGGTGTCCCTGAGCTCACTACAGATATCCCCGAAACATTCTGGGGGCTTAAAAATAAAGTTTGTCATTGGTTGGACAGAAACCTCCCATCCCCACCCAATATGAATAAGAATATTCTGATGGTAGAGAGAACACCGTGGGTGGGAGAGAAAAAGAAACATCTTAAAGGAGATTGTGTGGTAATTACATTTGAAGACCCCTGTATTGTTGAGTTTATTTGCTCTGGGCCTAGCCGCATTAATGACTCCGAGATTCAAATTAAACCTTTGTCATACTTTTATATGCCCACGGGGAACCATGATAATAGATGGAGCTGGCTAAGACCCACCCCGCATATACAAGGTTGGAGGAGATTTGAAACCCAGGGAAATCATCGTTTCGACAATTGGGGAAATGTTGGAAAAGGAGATTGGCAAGAAGTGCGTAGAGGTAGAGGTAGAACCTACCATGGTGGTAATAGGCCTAAGGAGGGATGGCTGGGCCCACAGTTGGACTATCCTATTCAATGTTATAATCGTTTCAATGGTCTGGAGGAAGTCGATTGACTTACAAAGCAGCCTATTGATCGATTAAGTAGTAGGATGGTGCAGGCTTTACCTGGAGATGAAGTTAATATACCGGTAGATAGAGTGGTTATGGTAGGCTCCACCGGTGTTGGTACAGATTCTGTTGCATCAACAGCTATAGTCGGTAGCTGTATGCAAGATATAGTACCCGCAGGTCAATTGGATCCCAAGCCCCCGGGTCCCCTCATTAATATTTTATCATGGAACATTGCAGGTCTAAAGAAAAACTTAGTAAATCCTGATTGGAACAATTTTATTAACACCTTTGATATCTGTATGTTTCAAGAAACGTGGTGCCTATCCCCCGAATATATGAATGGTTACTCTACATTCTATGTTCCAGCTGTCTCACTGGGAAGAGGCCGCCCTTCGGGTGGGTTACAGATTTGGGTGAAAATATCTCTGAATTGCCGTGTTATTTTTAATAAACCCATTTCTAACGACATCTTGCACATCACTCTAAAGAATAGTATAGGGGGCTATACATATGAAATCTTTTGTATTTATACTAGAGGTCTTCGGGGAGGGCTTATTTCCCCGATACTGGAATTATTGGATGTGGAGTTGTCAAAACTCCCGACCAGTGCTAAAATACTGGTCGGGGGGGATTTCAACTGCACATTCGAACCCCTAGATGTGGAAGAGGTACTGGGTCCGAACGTTGGGGAAGGTAGACAAGGTATACCCTTGCTAAATCTTAACCCAATTAAGAAATGGTCATCAAGAGTTATCCAGCTGAATGCCCTGGTGCTAGATCATAATCTCTGGGCCTTAAATGGTCGTACAAAATCAGATAGCGCAGGTGCTATGACCTTTAATAGGGTGGGATGCCCCTCACGCATCGACTACATCCTTTTAGATGCGCATTCATGGCCCGACGTAATAGACATGGTGGTCAGGGAGTCTTCCTATAGTGACCACAACCCCCTATGTATGCAGCTCAGGTGGGTACGTGGCCGTGAACCTAGCCGGGTAACAGAGATGCTAACCAAAGAAATTTTCCCTGTAAATAATAACAGAAGGTTAAAATGGAATGTAGTCAAATATGATGAGGGGAAGCTTCAAAATATCACGGATTTAGTATCCAAAGAGATTAGTAGTTTGACTGCTTCGCCCCACTTTGAAGTTAATGTAGTTGGTCCCAGTTTATCGGTATCCTACAGTAACTTAATAAGTAAAATAGGAGCCCATTTTTGTAAAAAGCAACCAGCAAAATCAGGTCTTATTGGTTTTAAAACCACAAGTAACCCATGGTATACAAGTAATTGTAGAATTAAGAGGAAAGCAATAACTAAAGCAATACGAAGCAAGGATTCTGTGTCCGTTAGGGCTGCCAGGAAAGATTATACAAGAAGTATAAATTCGGCAAAACGAGCCTGGGAGGAAGAGCACTGGCAACAGCTCAAGGAAGCAGCATGTGGGAAAAATGCTGTAATTTTCTGGAAATTAATTAATATCTTAGATAGCAAGGGAGCAGGATTGATTTTAAATCATATAACGGAGCAGGAATGGTACTCCCATTTTTTAAAGTTGTACTGTGATGATAACGTGGATAGCTTGCTACCACAACCAGCTAATACCCCTGGAAATATGCTCTGTGAAACTTTGATCCACAATTTAGATCCATTTTCGCAGAGAGAAGTATTAGATGCTATCTCTAAATTACTGCCCGGGAAGGCCCCTGGCCAAGATGGTCTCCCAGGGGATTTGTTAAAACATGATCCATATGTATGGTCCAAATATATTGTGTGTCTGATGAACTCGATCCAGGCTGGTCACCCTGTTCCAGACTCCTGGAAAGGCGCTGAGGTGATAACTATTTTTAAAAAGGGCGAAAGGGATGACCCCTCCAATTATAGACCAATAAGTCTGATAGACACCATTCAGAAGGTGGTAGGAAGGGTGATCATAAATCGCACAGAATCTTGGCTCATGGATAATGACATCTTGTCCCATTTTCAGGCCGGGTTCAGAAGCAATATAGGTGCAATAGATCAGGTCTTCAGATTTTGTGCAGTCTGTTGGAAGTCAGTGCTAATTATGAAGGGTAGTCTATACTTGGCCTTTATAGACTTGAAGACAGCATTTGACGTCATCCCACGGACTAAACTCTGGTCGGTCTTATCCGATATGGGATTTCCTAGTTACCTTTTACAATTTATTGTTAAACTTCATGAAGGAAATTATGCCAGGATCCGCTGGGGATCTCAGGGCCAATTGACTGAGAAGATTCCGGTAAATAGGGGAGTGAGACAGGGGTGTGTGATGGCCCCAACCTTGTTCTCCCTCTTCATTAATGGGGTGGTAGACCATTTGAGGGAGGACCAGGCTGATGCCCCCACCCTTGCGGGTGAGAAAGCACCTACTCTCCTCTTTGCCGATGATACTCTTCTCATGTCTAAATCCCCTATGGGTCTGCAGAAACTGCTTGATCGGTTTTGCAGTTTTTGTAAAGAAAGAGGGTTGACAATAAATACCTCTAAAACAAAGTTGATGGTGTTAACATCGAAAAAGCAACATAGGAAGGTTAACCTCTTGTTGAATGGCACCGCGCTGGAGGTGGTACAAGAATTTGACTACCTAGGAGTAAGACTTTGTAACAATCTGAGTTGGTCCGCCCATATTACTAAAATGGTTTTAAACCTTAAAAGGGTGGCAGGAGTGATTCTTAAAAACCAGCGACGTTCTATTAGTAGACCCATAGCCCCTACCCTGGCAGTGTATGAAGGGAAAGCACTGGCGGCGGCAGTTTATGGTTCAGAACTTTGGGGTGCGGAAAATACAAAAGTTTTATTAGTGGCGGAAAATAAGTTTATTAGAGATATGGTTTCGCTACCTTTATCGTCCCCCTTGAAACCTTTATTTTTAGACCTGGGCAAAAAATCAATAGTAGATCTGGTGCAAATTCGCCCCTTGTTATTCTGGGTTCGTCTCAGAAGGACCCCAGAACTCTCTAATTATGCCAAGGTTTTGGATGAGCTTATTGGCCTGAATGTAGCCAACAAAATTAAATGGTTGAATAACCTAAAGAGGCTCGTGAAATCCATAGGTCTGGAGGAGAGCTGGTCTTCTCAAATGCCACCCCCAAAAACAATTGTAAAAAAACTATATTGGGATTGGGTTGTTGCAAAAGATCTTAGGAACCAAAATTGGGGTAAATTAACCAGCAACTTTCTTGACCATAAGCCCCTTGGAAAATTGGAGCCCTTTTTGGACTTTATCCAGGTCCCTCGAGATAGAACACTGTTTCTGGAATTCAGATACGGTATTTTACCTCTCAACACATTCAAAGAAGGTTGGAAGGGATATAGTGGAACAGGGGTTAAATGTCCAGGTTGTCCCTGTCCGAAAGAATCCTTAGGACACTTCCTTTTTGCTTGTGTAGCCTACAAAAAACCAAGAGATAGGTGGTTGAAACCGGTTTGTAGGAATTTAGGGGTGAGGGAACATAGATTGGCCATGCGTATTTTACAAACAAATGTCATTTCAATGAATATGATTTGTGGGGTGGCTAAATATGTGGCGAATGCTTGGTTCATCAGGTCGAAATTTTTGCCCACTGTCTGAATTATTTTTATGTTAAAATTGTTTATTGCTGGAATATTTTATTTTTGTGTATAGCTTATTTTTGTTATTGTGTGTTGTACTTTTATGAAACTTGTTTCGAATAAAGTATTTTTCATCGATAATACAAAGGATATTTTTATATAACCTTGTTTGGAGTTTCTTTTGTGGTGTGTCTAGTGTGTCGCTGTTGTGTAAGTGTGTTGCTCAAACACTTTAGACGTTGCCTCTGGGATAAGACTGCTCTGCCAAAATACCAAGGGGGAGAGCCTGGATTGTCTTCAGCGTGTAACTCCCTTGCCCTGACTAGGGTTCTGCCTGGCTTAGGTGCATACCCTGGCCAACCAGAAACCGCGTTTCTAACATGCAGTACTTGCCAGGTCTTGTAAATGGAACTGCAGATTGTTTATCTCATTTACTGGTTGAAGATGGCAGTAGTGAGGTTATAGATTACCATAGTTGTGTGAATTGAGTTAATGAACAGGATATTACTAAGTATGAATGGGATAGAGGTGAAAAGGAAGATGTGTTTCCCTTGATCAAGGTATATGTTGTGAATGGTTGGCTAGATTACTAGATTTTAGATTCGGATTTGAAACCATCTTATTGTGTGAAAAATGAACTCACCATTTAAATGATGGTCTCGTAAGAGCGGAGAGAGTCATACCCCCGATGAGGGTGAAATCTAAAGTGTTCAACTTGGCACATGAAGGATATTTTGGAAGAAATCTCACCAAGGCCAAGGTGAGAGAGAAGTATTGGTGGCCAGCCATGGATCATCACTTGGAGGGGGTTGTTAAGGATTGCTTTATGTATGTCTTTAATGACAAAACCTGTGCTACCAATCAGGTTCCTTTGTCACCTATTGGAGTGCCTGAACATGGACAAAATTGGGTTTGGGTATAATGAGCCCAATTGAATTGCTACAATTAGTGGAAACATGTGTGTTGTTGTTGGTGGATTATGCGTCGAAATGGGTATAAACCAGGTGTATAAGTGGAATGCATGACAGAACAGTTTTAGATTTCCTCAGAAATTAATTTGCTTGATAAGGAGTGCCCAAGTATCATGTGATTGACAATGGTGTGCAGTTTGTTTCTCTGTAAAAGCAGTACTTCTTGAGAGATTTGGGGGATCAAAAGACAGATCTATATGCACCACAGGCCAATGGCGTTGTGGAACTCCTGAATAGGGTAGTGAAATCCTGTGTGCAGAGAGCTGTGAAGTCTAGCCTCACTTAAGGAGGTCCTCAGTGAAATGTGGGGGCCCATCATACTACTCCTAACTGTGTGACATTGTTGGGTGGGGTGGAGAATGCTCTTTCCCAAACTAAACACAGGTTGGTTGCCTCTTAACAAAACTACTTGTGAAGACAAGGAGGTAACCCGCCACAGGTATGGGCATTACCAGGAAAAGTACAAACACAGGTATAAAAGTAAAGTGCAGGAAATGGAAAGTGTATGATTTGCTTTTGATAAAGGAACCATTTTGGAAAAGGGAGGATGTGAACCAATTTATAGGTCCATTCAAAATTGTGTCTATCAATTTGGTTGCTGTCCATACTGGGAGTGCTTGGAGTATGTCCAGATTGGCTGAATGTTTAGACGATATGCTCAAGCCACACACCAGATGTGAAGTTGAGGAGAAAAGTTGTGCCTTGCTAAGTGCTCAGGATGTTAGCAGAAGTGCTCAGGGTGTTTGTGAGTGGTTGGTGTAGACAGGAATGTTGAAGCTCAATCTGCTGGTTCTACCAGCAGTGGTAAAGAGTTCATCTGATATAGGAAATTACCTTCCACTTCAAAGCTTATCTCATGCTTTAATGTAGTTGTGTTCAATTATTAGGTTAGCAATTTTTATTTTGCCTGGTGGGGATTTATTCTTACTTATACCTGTTATTCATACTGTACGTTTCAACTTTTTGTGTTGTTATATTTTTTTCTTTGTTTTACTGATTGGTTTTTGTATCAAGTGTGGGAGATGTATTGTGGGTTAAGTCACGATGGCTTAGATTATTCTCTTTATATACTGATATGCAGTACAGGAATGGAATGTTGGAAGCCCTGGTGTGTGGGGAGATCAGAGGGAGGCAGTTGAAGGCTAGGAGCTGAACTGGGCAGCGGATAATGTTGCAGGTGCTGCATTCGAGTAATACGCCATTTTGGAAGTACAGTTTGTGTCTTTACCTTAACAGCACACATTAAAAAAATGTTATAGGGGCCTAGTGGGCTGCTCCACGTTTTTACCTGGCTGACCTTTACCTCTAACCCCCACTTAGGTCTCCTACACTCCTCTCACCTATTAAAGTCTCCAAGTCCTGGGTTGTTGAGATTGCTGGTACCAATACCTGTTTGTTTATCTTTCACTTTCCTGTCCCAATCTGCTTTCCTTACCCCTTTTTAATTTTCACCCATTATCTTCCTTGCCCCTTAGGATATTTTGTATCTGTTACGTCATGCTCTAGTAATTCATTCCACTGTTTAACTTTGTTTTATTATGTGTCTTTATTTGCTATTCTCTAGTAACTCTTGTTTTACTATGTAACACTATGTAACTAATGTTAATTTGTAACTTGCAACTCGCTGACCCTCATGTAAAGCGCTCTGATACCTCCTGGTCAAGCCAGCGTTATATAGGGGCGGGAGGTTTGAACTTTAAATTCTGCTTGAGCAGAGCGTTTTCCCTATCCCATTGCCAAGCCACTGAAGAAAGGAGTCCATCCTGAAACGCGTCTGGCTGTTTTACTGAGGATGCCTGAATTGGTGCTGAGTGTGCTGGCAAGTTACAGATCGACATAAAAAACTTTGAACTAAATTGCTTCCTGTGGCTTCTCGAGTGGGTGCTACCTGAACTGTGGAATTTATACGGCTTTGCACGGCCGGAAAGAGAAGCTCACTGCTACGGTGGGTCCGGTTTGGCTCTTGCCTTAGAGCCTGACACAGCGGGAGGAAGGCGTGTGAGGTTGGAGTTCAGGGCTCCCGCCCGCATGATGTTCGAGGTCGGCAACTACAAACTATGGCAGAGACAGCGCCGAATTACGCACCAACCCACTTGGGTATTTATTTGCATCATACAATGGATTGAAAACGCACCCACTGGGGTAATACATGACTACATTAACCATGAGGCTGTGTTCACGGCCACGCCCATCCGGGGCGGGAGGTTTGAACTTTAAATTCTGCTTGAGCAGAGCGTTTTTCCTATCCCATTGCCAAGCCACTGAAGAAAGGAGTCCATCCTGAAACGCGTCTGGCTGTTTTACTGAGGATGCCTGAATTGGTGCTGAGTATGCTGGCAAGTTACCGATCGACATTAAAAACTTTGAACTAAATTGCTTCCTGTGGCTTCTCGAGTGTGTGCTACCTGAACTGTGGAATTTATACGGCTTTGCACGGCCGGAAAGAGAAGCTCACTGCTACGGCGGGTCCGGTTTGGCTCTTGCCTTAGAGCCTGACACAGCGGGAGGAAGGCGTGTGAGGTTGGAGTTCAGGGCTCCCGCCCGCATGATGTTCGAGGTCGGCAACTACAAACTATGGCAGAGACAGCGCCGAATTACGCACCAACCCACTTGGGTATTTATTTGCATCATACAATGGATTGAAAACGCACCCACTGGGGTAATACATGACTACATTAACCATGAGGCTGTGTTCACGGCCACGCCCATCCGGGGCGGGAGGTTTGAACTTTAAATTCTGCTTGAGCAGAGCGTTTTCCCTATCCCATTGCCAAGCCACTGAAGAAAGGAGTCCATCCTGAAACGCGTCTGGCTGTTTTACTGAGGATGCCTGAATTGGTGCTGAGTATGCTGGCAAGTTACCGATCGACATTAATAACTTTGAACTAAATTGCTTCCTGTGGCTTCTCGAGTGGGTGCTACCTGAACTGTGGAATATATATATATATATATATATATATATATATATATATATATATTCACTGAAAAAACCATAGGTTATAGACCATATATAGTTAGGAATTAGCATTTAGAAAACCTTATTTTACTCACACAAAACCATTGAAATTCCATATATAGTTAGTTGCACTAACTATATATCGCGCACCCGCAATCCACTGCTGATGATGTCACATATTACATCATTCATGACATGGTCAGTGACATCACTGATGACATCACTGATGACATCTCAAATGACATCACTGATGACATCATCTAGTGTCTGTGTGTTTTTGTAAAGTTTAAATACGTTTTACATATTGAAGAATGACTGGATGTATGGAAGACTGAGTGTGTGTGTGGCTGGCTGGGAGGTGTGTGACTCTGTGCATATCAATGTGTACTTGTATCAGTGATTGTATAAGAGAGTAAGTATGTGTTAGTATATGTGTGAAAAGTATGGTGTTCTGTGTTTAACTATAGATGAGGAAATCGAAGTGTGATTGATTCTTCACAGGACTGACTAGGTGTATGAGTGCATATGATAGTGTTCTAATAATAAGTGACTGTATGTATGAGTAATTGTATGGGTGAATGAGTGAATGTGTGTGTAGACGTACGAATCAGTGAGTGTGTATGTAGTAACTGGTATTGGTGTGTCATGATGTCATCAGTGATGTCATTTGAGATGTCATCAGTGATGTCATTTCAGATGTCATTAGTGATGTCATCAGTGATGTCACTGAAGTATGGTGTTCTGTGTTTAACTGTATAGATGAAGAAATGGAAGTGTGATTGATTCTTTACAGGACTGGCTTGGTGTGTGAGTAACTCCATGGATGAGTGGCAGTGTGTGACTGTCTGCATAGGTGTATGAGTGCATATGATAGTGTTGTAATAATAAGTGACTGTATGTATGAGTGATTGTATGGGTGAATGAGTGAATGTGTGTGTAGACGTAGGAATCAGTGAGTGCTTATGTAGTAACTGGTATTGGTGTGTCATGATGTCATCAGTGATGTCATTTGAGATGTCATCAGTGATGTCATCAGTGATGTCATTTGAGATGTCATCAGTGATGTCATCAGTGATGTCACTGACCATGTCATGAATGATGTAATATGTGACATCATCAGCAGTGGATTGCGGGTGAGCGATATATAGTTAGTGCAACTAACTATATATGGAATTTCAATGGTTTTGTGTGAGTAAAATAAGGTTTTCTAAATGCTAATTCCTAACTATATATGGTCTATAACCTATGGTTTTTTCAGTGAATTTTCAAGGTTTTGTAAATGCTAATTCCTAACTATATATGGTCTATAACCTATGGTTTTTTCTGTGAATTTCATTGGTTTTTTAACAGCTAATATCTGTAGCTGTAAAATATATTCTTCTTTAAATCCAAAAATATATTTTATATGTTTATGAATAATTTTTTTTTTTAATATTTTTTTTTCTTCGTTCCCGCTTCGCGAATCGGGAAGCTTCCCGTTAGCTGACCTTGATGCCGCGAAATAGACCGCGAGCCGGTAAACGTTTCTTTACCGCAAGTGCCGCGTTAGAAAACAACATCGTGACGCCTCCCGTCCGCATGACGTTTCACGTTGTCGCGTGATACGTCATATGACGTACAACGTTAGCGAACTGGTACGCGAAGCGAGTCGCAAAGCGCAGGTTTCTGGAAGCAAACCGGGAGGCCCTGCAAAGCGCTTAACGTAAACACAGCAAGTCATGTGACTTGGTAATAACACTTTTCATTGGTTCATTTCACTTTTGGTTTCCTAATGATGTAAGACTAGGTCATATAATCTAAAATGAACACTTTTGATTGGTTGAGAACTCTTGTTTTTCCCAAATGATGAAAATCCCTCCTTCTTTCCTCACTCTGACTTTCATCATTGTGAGAGAAAGACCCTTTGTGATCACTGAGCAATGGCTTCTTTAGTAGCTTCAGCTGGTGCTTCCCCACCACCTCCACCACATCCAAGGAAGAGTGGACCACCTGCTCAAGTTATAATTCAACAAGGAGAGGAAGAAGAGGAACAGGAGGACGAGCACGAAGAGAGGCAGTTTTTGCCTGAGCAGCCCAGGACGTCTCACCGGAAAGAAAACTTCATTTGGCAATTTTTTAAAATTCCCAAAGGTCAGAAAAAAGTAAATGCAAGATACGTAACTTGCCTTATATGTCAAGATAGACTGTCCAGAGGGACCGACAAAAAATACAGTTTCGGAAACTACACAATGCATCGCCATATGACTAGGTGGCATCCTAACAACTACAGTGCTGCACAGTTTCGGAACGACCTAGATAATCTCCCTATTATGGCCAGAAGATCTGTTGTACCGGAAGTAACGGGACCAGAGGGCAGGGAGATGGTGCCAAATATACAAATGAGATTTGGTGATGTAAAACACATCTGCGTATTTTGCGATGGATTCATTTCCTACGGAGAAAAAAGCATCACTCTGATCAACAGAGCTATTGACTATCATATGCAAGTTTGTACGAAACGCCCAAAATAATAAATACTTCTTTTTTTTGTTTTGTTGCTCCTGTTGAGCCCTTTACAATGAATCGTTTTCATTGCCCCCTCCAAGAAAAACCCCAAAAAATATAAAACTGTTCAGAAAAATTCAAAAAAAGTAAAAAAATGTTCTGAAAAATAAAAAAAAATGTTCTTTTCAGAACTACCTCCCCGTTATTAAAAAATTGGTACAATATTTGGAACTGTGCCAACCTCTATTTCTCTTAGTTCGCTTCCCAGTTCGCTCCCCGGTACGCGAACCGGAAGCGAACCAAAAACAGTAAGTATAAGGGAAGGAAACAGACACTTATGTTAAAAGAAAGACAGCTATAGGGGAGTAAACTAGAGATACTATTACCCGTAATCCACTGCTGATGATGTCACATATTACATCATTCATGACATGCTCAGTGACATCATCAGCAGAGGATTGCGGGTTTTTTGGCAACGTGCCTTATCCACGGTTTAATAACGCTGCCTTTTGCTTTATATAAGTTTTCAAATTGTATGAAATATATACCAATAGGTCGTTATGAACCTTTAGGTAGTGCTTTTCTTCATGAGGTCTGGTCGCTTCCATACACATACAGATGTTTCAAAGATGATCAAGAAGTTTATCTGAATGGAGAGGAATGCACTGAGACGCCAGATCATTCACTAATGTGTAGGCACATACAGTTACACGGTTCATGCAACAAACACCGACCAAATATGGCTTGCGTGTTGCAAGGCACGCCAGTTCCTGCTATCATCCCCACGTTCAAGTTGTTGGAAAATGGTAGTTATTGATGCTCAATAATGAAGATTGTTCTGAGTTAATTAAAAGTATTCCTTTTATCGTAACAGTAAGTGAACGGGTTATTTGCTGCAGAAATGTTCTATTTCCTCCCACACATGAACATAGGGAGTTTTCAATCTGGCCACAAATACCAACCTTGGGACAGATTTCAACGGCATGGCAAGAATAAGAGCTCTTTTGTCTCAGAGAGAGGTGGCCTTGAGTTCGGCCCGTGAAACTTTCGTGCTTCACATAGCGAACACCCGTACAGAGGTGCACACACTTTTCAATTCAGATTTGCCTTTCAAATTCAGCAAGATGGTTCCGACTATCTTTAACGCATCCTCCGCAAAGTCCCTGGCGCACTTTTTTAAAGTTGTTACCAGTGGTCTCGTGACTTCATTTGAGAAAATCTTTGGACTCATCCCTGCTTCCTTTCATTCTATTTTCTCCACTCTGGTTCGTGGATTGGCATTTTTACTTGCATTACCAGCGGACGCTCTTGTGCTTTTTTACATTTTTAAATATGGATGTCCCTCCTATGCAACCTCCCACCCTGCAGCTGCTGACACTGTTCCGCAATCGCATGCTAGAATATTATGGCACAATGCCGTTGGCGATATTAAGCACGGCATATGGATTATCTTTTCGATTCTCCTACTTCACCTGTGTCCAGCCTGTATTTCACTGCCTGACCTGTGATTTCGATTGGGCCATTGATTTGTGTCTCTGCGGACCGGTTTCTCCTGACGTCGACTTTAATCAGCTGATGACTCCTATCATTACTCACGAGTTGGTTTGTCCTGGCGAAAGGATTATGGCTGTGGCATTGATGCATGGACTACTTGGTCCCTGGAATTTACTGGCGGCAGCACAGTCTTTCTTGGAACAGAGCTTTCTTGAAAACCCACCGAGCTGTCCTCTGATGGTGATAGCACGTATGTTCTTTTCCGCTTTTAAATTGGATGGCTGAACTGTTTTCGGATGAAGACGGTGACTTCCTATTGGAGGCTGTTGCAGCTTATTTTGCATACACAGTTATGTCATAGACCTTTTTCATGTTTGATATGCTGAGTACTAGCATTTCATTGACAATTCATTGACTTATTTGTCAAGTTTTTATTATTTACCTTGCCTATTGGCTTAAGACTCGATAAAGTACTTGGCTGTTTTATTTTTCTTTAGCATTAAATTTTCCTAGTTTTTAATGCTTTACCTTGCGGACCGTCCACATATAAACTTGCAATCTGCTCTCATGAGATGGCACTTCTATTATCTTATTCAGTTCGTTTCCGGATCATGGGGAGGTGTCATCTAGGTCCTGGATATCTTTACACCGTGTTAAGTTAGCATGGGCTCATTACCGGTTTAAACGCCATTTTTCCTTTTTTGCAACTTCTGCACACGACACTTAGTTGTTGCTTTAGCTTTCCACCTAGTAGTTCATCGTGGTTTACATGAGAATAATATGTTATTGCTCTACTATCTGCTTTGCTTGTTAAACTATATCTGTACAGCGAGTGCTAAAGTTTCAAGAACAACACGATACAGAATTGTTATGAGGTCTGATCTCCACGACTTCATACTCATAACATAAGTGCAACTTCTGCCAATTCTGGGCATGAGGCGGGTTTTATATTGCTTTGCCGAACACACATACACAACAGTTGATGCGGCTCACATGAAGAGAGAGCTGGTGTATGCTGATGTGATTCCTTCAAATCTAAGACACTAAAGTATGGGCACGCCCTAAACCAACACAAAGAGACCTTCTTAGCAAATAATATAATATGTGTATTAGGGAGGGTGAGATATAAGCAGCCGCGGGCCGTGGAGGGAGTTACGGTGAGGCAGGGAGGCGGGGAGGGGGAGAAGCAGGGTGGAGCCCTCTCTACCTTGCCCCTCCCCCTCCCCGCCTCCCTGCCCCCCCGTAACTCCCTCCACGGCCCGCGGCTGCTTATAAGTGTTGCTAACTCTTATTCATTTACAGCATGTTAACATACTATCACCATTCGCTTTTTATGTACTAGTAACTATGCTGGTAATTTTGCTACTGATAATATGTGTACTTGTATTATCTAAGATACTACGCCTGAGAAGACGGCATTAGTAAATAAGCATTTCAAATACACATGTGTTCTTCTTAACTCCATGTTCTGGTTTCTAAGAAATATATAACGACCGACTGTTCATGAGTTCCACGTATCCTGAGGTACTATAAGTTCATATTCTGGATTGTCTAAACATTGAGAGTTTGTTATATCCAATGTGACACTGTACCTAGCTTGCTAAGGAGTTTTTGATTACTAACGTGAGTTTTGGGACACCCTAATTCGCCGAGGTTCCAATCCTCTGTCCACAGTTCTGTGTGAGAACAGAAACCCTGCGACAGGGGCACCCCCGACCCTTGCTGGAGCTTCATCACACTTGCGATACAACTCCAGCAATGCGCCACCTTTACGGCACAGATACATCACGCATCTGTGCTGTTTTTGCCCCATGATGCGCCGCATTGTAAATGCAGCACACCATAGGTGACGGAACAGCGGCACAGAATGACTAACACATCCCTGGTGATGCGCCAGTCATCATAAATGTATCCCTATGCTTCTTATCTTGTTAGAGATGAACCGCCATATGTATCATCAAAGTTTTTTGCATTTCCTAAATAGCGAACTTTAAGGAATAAATAGCGATTCTTTACCATTCCTAGTTTGCGATGAGCTATTTGCTAATTACAAATTACCCATTCATTTCCTTCATTTCCATAGGGCGGTTGGACTCACTTTTAGCACGAACGGCTGAATGGATTTCCACGAAACTTGGCAAAATTGTAGGGACTGGTAGCCCGATGTGCCTTTGCTATGTCTCAAGATATATGCTCCAGTGGTTTTTACGAAAATTAACTTTGAAAAATATATATTGGGCTACATTGGCCTATATATATGTTGGAGCCCAAATGTAGCCCAATGTAGCCCAAAGATGGCCGCCAGACACACAAAAAAACAAATGTAGCCCAAATATCAGCCAGATGTAGCCCAACTATAGCCCAGTGACAGAATGACCAATCAGCTTCGCAAACCTCCGTTACGCGAAGCGGAGCGCTGTTACAGATATATATCTTTTTTTGAACGTTAATTTCTTAAAATCCACTGGAGCACATATATTGAGACCTAGCAAAGGCACATCGGGCTACTAGTCCCTAATATTTTACCAAGTTTCGTGCAAATCCATTCAGCCGTTCGATTATTATTATTATTTTTTTTTTTTGCCCCGCGGGGCCCTTTTAAAACCTCCACATCAAACCTAGGGGGTCAGCGAGGATCTACTATGCCCCCTTATAGTTATTTCCCCCTTTGTTTTGACCTCCTCTTGTCTCTCGATCCTACCGAGAGACAAGATGGCGGCCGCTACGGACTGTTTGGAATGTTGACAGACGCCGGAGAACCAATCAGCTTCGCTTCACAAAGCTCCGTTGCGCGAAAAGTACGCGTCCTGGGCCGCTGCCCAGTCCGCTGTTACAGATATATATCTTTTTTTAAACGTTAATTTCTCAAAATCCACTGGAGCACATATATTGAGACCTACAAAAGGCACATCGGGCTACCAGTCCCTACAATTTTGCCAAGTTTCGTGCAAATCCATTCAGCCGTTCGGGCTAAAAGTGAGGCCAACCGCCCTATGGAAATTAACATGGGAAAAACGCGTTTTGGGACCCCCCTTTTTTCTCGGCCCCCCCTTGACGAACCCCCCAAAATTTTCAGGGGCTGCTCAGAAACAAAATGTGCCATTTTCCTGAAAATTTCAGCCAATTCCGTCCACAAACGCCAAAGTTATTAGACATAGAATTTTCAAAAATCCCATAGGGAAAAAATCCTAACTATATATACCTACTGGCGACCGCCAGTAGGTAATATATATATATATATAACCTACTGGCGGTCGCCAGTAGGTAGTTATAGTTAGGACCTAGTTTCCATAGGAAATCCTCAACATTCTATTTGGATTAACTTTGGCCCTGGTGGATGAATCTTTGCGAATTTCTCAAAGAAGATGGCTCGGTCCGCTGCGCTCCTTCCCTGAAAGTTTGGTGAAGTGGGGGCTGAGATAAAAGGGGGGTCCTAAAACGTGTTTTCTCCATGTTATTTTCCATAGGACGTTTAGACACGGCTACAGGTCGAACGGCTGAATGGATTTATAAGAAATTTGGCAAAACTGTAGAGTCCGGCTCGCAGATTACGCTTTTTTTGGAATGGTGTAAATCCGTTCAGTAGTTGCTGAGAAAATTAAAGTTAAAGTCAATTATATATCTATAAGCGCGCACGGGTGCGCGCACTCAAGCGGCTGCGCGCGAGCGGAATTTTTTTTTGCTGCGTGACGTCTGTTAACGTTCGATTCGAAGGAAATCAGGAAGTGTTGACCGCCATTTTGTCACTGCGAGTAAATATATTGTCATTTCAAAGCGTTGGAACATGGAAAGGGGAGAAGGTAGAGATTGTTTTGCTGCGTAGGTTCTCTCAGGGTGTGCAGTAAGGCCCTTAAACGCGAAAATATATATATATATATATATTTTTTAAAGTTGCGGGGTGCGCGCACTCGGGCGCGCACACCTATTTACAAGAGTGTGAAAATGGAGATAAATCAGAAGTTTGAGTGCTTTGATATAAGGTGGCTCTGAAAAGAGCCCTTGTGTTAATTGAGTTTTTTCTGCATTTATAAGTAAGTACCGATGCAGAGTCTGATGTTGCAGAGGAAGATTCTGTTTCCCTCATCCGTGAAATGAACACCATCTGTCCTATAGATGTCTTGCATGTGGTAACGCAAGTTGTTGTGGTAAATAGAACCCATGCTATAATCTCTGAGGAAAGCAGAAACAGATTTATTAACATGTCTCCTTGCTTTCTCAATTTGTGTACAATGTTGATTGGACCAATTCCATTTCTGTCTTTGGCATATATTGGAATATACCAAGGCAGTTCGAGGAAAAAGTGTCATCAATTGTCGAAAGGTGTCTTTTAGAAGCATTTCCAGACCTACCCCAGTCAATGTGCCTAGATCGGTCCCACCACAGTGCACAATTATACGGTCTGGTTCTGGGAGATGCATAAAAGTTTTCACTAATGGTATTAATTGGTGACATCTTAATCCTCTTTGCCCAATCCACGTTATCTGCACATTTGGTAAATCAAGGTTGGAAATTCGTCTGCTTGCTGCATATTTTCCACTCCAGTGAATATAGCTGTGTCCTAAAAGCCAAACCTTCATTTTCAAGGCAGATGCACTCGTACTCCGATGGGTTCTGGAAGTGGAATGGCAGTTAGAAGCTGAAAGTCAGGATAAAAAAATGGATGAAGCTTGGTGTGGTTGAAAAACGAAAAATGATTGGTTGATTCTAATACGTGAAGATTGAAGACTACGTTCCATGTTAATGTTATGTAAAAGAAAAAGTAGTATTGGGTGTGAAAAAAATGACATGTAACAGAGCTGTGGATAGGCAGGTGTTTCTGGAGGGAAAACAGTGTTGTTAGTTTGCTGTAGAACGTTGAGATATGAACTTTTGACCTGTGCCTTCAGCCAGGTGCAGAATGAGGTGTTACCATGGAAACAGCCAGAGATGGCAGTGGGTGATGGGTGACTTTTATGTGACATTGAAAATATTGTGAGGGACAACCAACTGAAATGTAAATTTGAATACAAAATTTTGCAGGAGGAAATATGATTGGCTGAAGAGACATATATGAGTCTGTATTGACTGGATATCTGTGCCATTGAATTTTGGTTGCAGTGATAGCTGCATAATTGAGACTTCCGTCAAACGAATATCTATTTTGTGACTGTCACTGTTGTACATCGTACAAAGCATTGGTAAAGGTAAGTCTGTAACTGTTTGTTTTGTCATGTACCGTACAATATGGTTTACTCACAAACAATGATTGATTTTCCTCATAGTTTGAACCTAAACTCATTTTTGGCTGTCATAATGTGTTGTATTTCTAAAACTATTTTTAATTTAAATGTGAAATATGAAGTATAAAATATGTTTAATATAAAGAGTAATTATTTGTGTGATTTTGAAGCCTTTATATATAATGAGAGAAGTTGTTTATGAAATGAAAAAGTGATATTAGCAGAGAGACAGATAATGCAGATAGAGAGAGAAATGGTAAATTACAAGTGATACCGTCGTGAAAAAATGTTAATGGTTAATGAATTCGTAAACTTTCTGTCACACGACAAAATTAGAGTGCGGTTTCTGGACGCGGCCTGCATTGGTGGGTGTAGGGTGAGAGGGGCAGGTGGTTGAGTGAAATAAAATGAAAAGTTGGTATATTACATGTGATACCGTGTTGAAAAAGTGGTAATGTTTAATGAATTCTTAAAGTTTGTGTCAGACGACAAAATTATAGGGCGGTTTGTGGCCGCGGCCTGCGATGGTGGGCGTAGGGTGAGAAGGGCAGGTGGTCGAGTAAAATAAAATGAAAAGTTGGTACATTACATGTGATATCGTCTTGAAAAAGTGGTAATGCTTAATGAATTCTTAAACTTTCTGACAGACGACAAAATTACATTGTAGTTTGTGGCCGCGGCTTGCACTGCTGGGGTGAGAGGGGGAGGTGGTCGAGTAAAATAAAATGAAAAGTTCTGACCATGAGGTTGTACACAGATTTGTGCAGTAAATGTGTTCGTAAATTGAGGTACCAAACGGAGTATAAAAATATCTCTCTCACTCCTGCTGTTTGACTGCATCTTCATCTCCCTTCTGTTTTCCGTCTCCGTTGCCCTGTGTTATCTTATTGTGTGTGTGTCTGTCTGTGTCTGCCTTCAGTCCGGGTTGAGGAACTTTGCTGTGGAGGCACACACAGATAGTCTCATCAAAGTAGTTGGAACGTTTTGAAAAAACTATTTATATAATTGAAATGCTTTTTTGAAGCGCTAGTGAATGTTTTCTTTCACAATTACCGCTCGGTTGTTTCCATAGAGCAGAGGGTATGTTGTATTTCACTACTTAGTGCCTCTGCATCTGCACTCTGTTCTCTGGTGGCTGGCGGAGAAGTGTTTGTTATTGTGGAGATTAAAGCGTGATAAGGAGTGAAATACGACATAGCGTCTGGTCTGTAGAAGCGTGGGAGCAGTGATTAACACTGAGAGAAGCGGAACTGCGGTAGTGCTTGGTAAGAGTAATAAATTATTTTTTTACAGAGGTACAACTGTCTGCATGGTGCGCGACCTACTAAGAAAGGGTTCACGGGCTGTTATAGGCCTGTGGGTTCTAGTATGAGTAAATCAGGTCGACAAAAGAAAATATTAAGTTAGTACAGCTGAAGTTACGTGGAACACATGAATACTGTTTCAATATACAATCATTTTAGTTGAGATTATGGATTAAAAGAGAGAACGTGTATATTTGAAATGTTTATTCAGAAATGCACTGTTTTCAAGGCAAGTTTCTTATCTAATACGAGCACAGACATTGCAAAAAACAAAGTAATCGGTATAGCCACTAGTACATAAAATACAAACGGTATAGTTGATGAAAAATGAATATGGTTTAGCAAAATTAATTATACACTCTTATGAGGAAGTATATTGGGGCAGATTTATGAAGGCCTTGCGCCGCCGGTGCGTCACTTTTAACATGGGAAATAGTGACACACCGGCGGCGCAAGGCCTTCATAAATAAGGCTCATTATATGTTAATAAATGGAAGAAGGTGTCTGGCCTTTCAGTTTAGGAACGATACATGAAAATGCTAGTGGTTAGACAATATGTCTTTATCAATGAGCTCTCTGCATGCGAAGCACTATCACGTTTCTGTTATGCTATTGTGTAAGGGAAAAAAAACGCGCCAAAACCGACAAAATGGCGAGAGGTGCATGTATGTAATGTGTTGGATCGTTCGCAAATCAGTGTTGAGAAGAACTACTGTATTGAGATATCTTTTGAAGGTTGCAGTATTGCATTTGAAGTACAGTACGAAAAACAATGGAAATATTATTGAAAGAACATATTTTTCTCTTATGTATTAAAAAATATTTTAGTTTATGGAAAATTAAATGAGCAGAGGTGTGTGAGGCGGAAATAAGCAGTTCAAATGCGAAATGGCGTTTACAGTTATAAAAAACTCATTCTATATTTACACATTAATTGGGGCACATGTAGCATATATTACCGAGTTTTGCTTCGAGTACGTTTGAAAGAACATAAGATAAGATATACAATAGAATTGTTGAGATTAGACTTTAATAAAAAATAAAGTTCAAAATCGAGTAGCTGAAGAAAAAAAATGTAGTCCACAGAAAAGATCAAAATTTAACCAGCAGGAAATCATAATGTCCACTGTTAGTAAAGCCAATAGGTCTGTTCATGTTAAGAAAATATCCAAGAAAACGTGAAAAAGATAGGGAGGCAAAACGAAATGTGGACGTCAATGGCTTGTATAACAGTCATCCAAGTATTGTATAGGCGAAGTAGGCAGCAACTGCTTCTAACAGGAAGTCACTGTTATGATCCGAAAACATGTCAGCCATCCAATTGAAAAGAGGAAAGCAGCATTCATGATCTGTTATTATCGGAGCCTCTAGTACCATCAGAGGACAGCTCGGTGGGTTTTCAATGTAGCTGTCTGTCAGGAAATCTTGCGCCGCTGCGAATATATTCCAATGACCTAGAACTCCTTGTATCGCTGCAAAGGCCATAATCCCTCCGTTGCAACATAGCTGTTCATGATCAATTAACGGATTCATGAGATGATTGTAATTCACTTCAGAGGTACCAAGTTGCAGAGACATAAGTCCAGGGCCCACATGAAATCACAGCTCAGGCAATGAAATACAGGCTGTACACAGGTGAAATAGGAATATGGAAATGATAATCGATATGAAGTATTCAGAGTCGAGAGTGCTAAGATGCCGTAGTAGTCAAGCATCTTCTGGCGAAATAGTTCTAAGTGTTCCGGCTTGTTTGCAAAGACAGGAGGGACATCCATTTTGAAATAAACGAGATGGGAACACAAACGTCGCAGCACTGGCAGTTCAACAGGAAGTCCACAGAAATAGGTCGCAGAGCATGGAGTGAAGAGTAGCAGAATGACTTGATATCATTTTTGGCAGTCCGGTCACTAAACCATTGCTTAGTAGTTATAAAAAAAATAGCCTGTCTTGAAGTGGAGGATGCGTTTAAAATTAAGGGAGTCACCTCAGTACATTGTAAAGGAAGGCCACTCTTTTATAAGGAATGGTGTTGTCTGTGAATATTAGCTAAGTGAAAGATATGTTCGCGAACAGATGCTACGCTAACTTCTTTTTGTGACAATAAGGCTGTTGTTCATGTCTTGTGATTCAAGGCCAAAATTCGCTGCCAGATGGAAACATCAAGGTTCAAATGCGTGGGGTAGATAAACTACATTCTTAAAGGGAAGCAAATGCAGAGTGATTTTTACCGCGTAAGCTTTGTCGTTTAAAAAGTCATAGTGATTTTCATTATATGTAAAAAATAATATCACTGATGAAGAATGAAAAAAAATCGTTATAATAATAGGCACTGGTGTATTTTTGGAAAGATATGCAACATTACAGGGATTCCACTTAAATAAGTCATGTAATTGAAAGTGCCTGCATGTGGACGACTAAATACATGTTTAGGCGTTTAATATGCAGCTTTGAAAAAAAACGTGTGTATGGTTTAAAAATGAAATGTAAAGGTTTAAAGCAGGAGTTTCCAAAGCGGTCGTGGAGGGCCAGATGTATGGTAGATTAAAAAAATTACTACATGTTTTTCAATTGAGTTATCTAAAAAATATGTTTCATTATCTACTGTGTAGTTTTTCAGCATGTTGCTTATTGTTTGAGTTTTACTATTGCTGTGTCTTATACATTTTCAAGGGGCGGATCTAGGGTCATGGTGGCCGTGGGCAGGGAGCGTAGGTAGGGGGCCCTGTAACAGGGGGTCCGGGCGGGGCGGAGTGCGGAGCGCAGTGAAGGGGGGGGGGTCAGGGTGTTTGGAAGTGGAACAGAGCCAGAGGACGCGTAATTCTTGGCATGGGCCATCACAGAAACATGTATCTATTGTCAGAGAATTATTATATTAAGGATATATATTGGCATGGTGGCCGCTGGGGTTTGGTGATCCAGTGCAGGTGTACAGCTTGCATATGCCTAAGACCAGCTCTGCATTTTCTGTGTATGCAGTTGTTGTCCGTTACATGGGTTTTTACAAAACGTGTGTGTGGTGAAAATGAAATGTAAAGGTTTAAAGCAGGAGTTTCCAAAGCGGTCCTGGAGGGCCAGATGCATGGCAGATTAAAAAAATTACTACATGTTTTTCAATGGGGTTATCTTAAACATATGTTTCTTTATCTACTGTGCAGTTTTTCTGCATGTTGCCTATTCTTTGATTTTTACTGTTGCTGTGTCTTATACATTTTCCAGGGGCGGGTATAGGGTCATGGCAGCCCTGGGCAGGGAGCGTAGGTAGGGGGCTCTGTAACAGGGGGTTTGGGCGGGGCGGAGCGTGCAGCCCACTGAATAGGGGGGGGGGTGGATCAAGGTGTTTGGAAGTAGAACAGAGCCAGAGCACGCCAAATTCCTGCCATGGGCCGCTACGCAAATATGTATGCATCCTTAGAGGATTATTATATTAAGGATATATATTAATATGGTGGCTCCTGGAGTTTGGTGGTCCTGTGCAGGTGTACTGCTTGCATATGCCCAAGGTTGGCCCTGTATTTTCTGTCTATGCACTTGTTCTCCGTCACATGGGCTTTTAGTTATGAAGGCCTTGTGTCGCTGGTGCATCAGTTTTAACATGGGAAAAAGTGACATATCTGTGGCGCAATGGTTTCATAAATGAGACATTTTGTATCTTATTGTAATGATAGAGAATCTTGGGGAATTTATCTGTTATGCTTGTTCTTTGCTATAATGGCTCTATGTTGTGTAAGAAATAAGTCTGTAATAAGTTAATTACATTTTATTATTTTCTTTTTTACAGTGTTTGGTGGTGAAAAGCAACAACCTGCCTTCTGAATTACACAATTTGAGGAATTATATTCTTTTTTTCAGGTGAGTTGGTATTTTTGCATAGGCAATTTTTTTGGGTGCACATGAAAATAATGAAGAAGATTTTTTTAAATGTTTGTAAAATTTCATTTTGAAATATGATTTTATTTTGAATTATTCACATGGGTTGTATCTGCTTATACTAGATATGTATTTTGAGATATTCTCCACTGACAGTTTAAATTATCTTTTAATGGGCTTGGTGCATGTGTTGTTTTTGATGGAGTTCAGATTTATGGATCATTGGGGTATAATTCTTTCATGTTTCCATTACTTAAATCTTGTGAAGTGCTCATGATTTTTGAAATCTTGTTGCATTATGTTTGGCAGTCTTTCTCCTTTATTTACAGAGAGGTATTATGATATGGTTCTAGGTGTGATGGGTATCTTTCCTGCATATCTGTGATTATACTATGTATAGGTATTGTTTTACATATTCATGCAGAGGTTTATTATGAGGTTGTTCTTCATGCTTAGTATGACATTTTGTATATGCTATGACATTTACATGGTGAGTATGCTGTTGAAACATAAAAGGAACTGTCTCTGTGGAAAGTAGTAATCTGTTAAGTGAATGCTATGGTTTGTATAGTGTGAGCCTTCTCTTCAGAGTGCATATAGTTTACATAGCTCTTTGTACTGGTGAACTGAAAAAATGGGTCTCTAAAAATTAATTCTACAGTTAATCAATATTTGTGATATCTAGAAAATCTAAAAAGAAATGTTACCGTAAAATGTCTTTTAAGAACAGTAATTATTTTATGGAAAAAAAAGATCAGTGTTAATGTTTAGGGTTATATTGCCAATTTCTTTTCAAAACAAGCGGAACGTGGTATCTTAATATATATACAGTTAATAAGTTAGAAATTATAAAAATATATGTAGTTTAAAAATTAGTAAAGGTACTTTTAAGTTATACATTTATGAAAAAAGATATAATTTAGTCTGTATATTTTTTTAAAAGGATACAGAAGAATAAACTGAGTCTAGTTATGGAGAATTCCTCAGAAGAGAAACAAATTCATTTTGAAATCATTAACGAAGTGATGGAGGAAATTTTAGATGCAGTCTTTGAAGAGGAAATTGATGAAAATAATGATTTTATGGACATGTCTTTAGACTCAGCTTACTTAGAGATGGTAGAAGGAGATGAGGACTTTGGACTTGAAGAAGTTACTGATGATATAATGCTGGAAGTTCTACTAGATTATGAAGTTTTCAATGAATAACATTTTTTTTGATAGTAAAGCATTCTTGAAGACAGTTTTCTTGTCCTATTCATCGATGATGTGCTTTATGAGAGTGATAAGACATGTTCTCATGAAGTGTAAAAGAGATTGTAGTAAAAAAGGTTAAAACATCTACGATGACCCATAGTTCTTGAAAAAAGTGTACTGTTTGTATGCTTTAAAAATTAGAATTAAAAACTGTCTATAATGTTAAAACAGATATGGAGTGTGATAAAATTAAGAACCAACATTTACTACAGGATTTCCTACTCTGTTCAGAGACTTTCTGTTATTTTCTTTATTCTACTTAGAAAATGAATCTGTGGTTTAAATTTGTACGTTATATGCTAGTAGTCAACTATAATATTTGTTATGTTTGTGTTTTACAGATTGAGAATTTCATCAAAATCTTAAATTAAGATGCCGACCAGAACTGAAAAAAGAAAGCTCTATAAACTGACTTACAATTTGAAGAAGAAAGGAATTGAAGAAGTATCAAAAAAACATAGGACTGATAAAAAGAAGAGTGCTTCTGGTAAGCAAACCAAAAAGATTTTGAGAGCAATATGTGGAAGGAAAAATGTTAGTATTGAAGTCCACAAGGAAAAAAGTATACCAGTATCGAGAAGGAGACATGGAACCAAAGATAAAAATGTTTCTGGAATCAGCAGACAGGAAAATCTGTACAGTAAAACTCGGATGAATCAATTTAGCCAAATCAGGAAGCGTATGTTTTACAACAGAGTAGTTTCGAATTTATTACAAAAGGAGAACGTTTCTAAAAGAAGATCTGCTTTTCTTAAGAAGAAACAATATATAGAGGGTATTGTTGAGCGCGCGTTTGAGACAAAAAGAAAATTATTTATTTTAGTACTTAATAGAATAAATACGCTAAATAAGGCAATACGAGTTTTAAAAGCTAAAAGTAAATGGAAGAGACACATAAATAGGAGTAATTTTTGTAAAGTGTTTTCTGGGAAGTGGATGCATACTTCAACTTCTGAACCATTTTTTAATGAAGAGAGTTACTTTCAAAGTAACGATTTGTTGCATGCAGTTGACACCAGTGGTCGAGGATATGAGGTGAAGGAGGGATGTGTAATTGAGAAAGAGAAAATTGTGGTTAGAAATGCAGAAGGGGTGATGGCTGGAGAAGCTTCAGGGGGACGTCCTAATGTTCCTGTTTACAGTTGGAATTGTAGTAGCATTTGTAGTGTACGACAGGATTCAATTGATTTCTTTCGCAATTTCTTACGTAAGTACACTAAAGAAAGTCTTAGAAAAAAAATTGTTATGTTGCAAGAATTAGATCATTGCAGAGTGCGAGAAAAAATAGGTCTGCAAGGTCATTCTCTGGCTTGTCTTTCTAAAAAAATATGCCAGAGTGTGTTTCATCACTTCAGGATGTTAGCAGTGCATCATACTAAAATGAGAAAATTAGTGAGAAAGTTGTATTATGCAAAAAGTCCAGCACTTAAACTTAAACAGTTAAATAGTGCTCTTTTGCATGGATGTGAATTAGATGTTAAGAAGATTTGTGCAGAAATTGAGGTAAGTTATTTTGGTCCAGAGGAAGATAATGCAGAAACTGATATAATTATAGAAGGAACTGTGTTAGAAAATGTTGGACATGTTAATATTGAAAATTTTGAACAGGAAATAATAAAGTTTAAGGTAATTGCAGGTGAGAAACCAAATTTTTCTTGTGTCTGTTGTCGACGCATTCATTACAAAAGTCAAACTAGGTTAGTTGACTTATATTTAAAAAGTGAAGATGAAAGTAACGGTCAATGGAAAGATTTTGCAACTTATTTGTTGGTGGAAAACTATTTTGATTTGGGTTTTGAGCAACGTATTTGTAAATATTGTTATAATAAATTAAATGAAAATAAAATGCCTGCTAGAGCTGTTCATAATAATCTAGAGTTGATAAATATTCCATCCGAATTGATGGATTTAAATACTTATGAGACTATTCTGATCCAATGTGTACATCCTTTTCAGGCTATTGTTCGTATGGAGCCTAAGACTGGTAAATTAAATCCTTCAGATTTACAAAGAGGATTAAAGGGTAGAGTTGTATATTTGCCACTTGATTTAAAAAAAAATATGGAAACAATTGGTGTTGAAAATGTAGAAGAAGAACCTCTAGTTATTCTAGTTAATGGTGTACCTACAAAGAGTAAGAAAATCTGGCAAGATGTAGTGGATGTTAGAAAAGTCAAAAAGGCAACGTTGTATTTAGTTCAAAACAATAAGTACTATAAAGATGTATACGTAGAAGAAGAAGATGTAAGTGAAGAAGAGGAGAGTGATTTGTCTATTGGACAAATTGAAAAAGTTGACCTATCCAGAAGTGAAGAAATTTATGAACATTACAGTGTTCATCCACTGCATTCCAAAGAAGCAATAGGGAATGCTATTGAATTATTTCAGATGAAAAAGGCGAAAGGAAATCCTATTAGTGTGTGGGAAGAAAGTTTGGAAGGTCGTTGTTTCCCACAGTTATTCCCTACAGGTGAAGGTACACAATATGATGATCGACCTATGCAGATTCCTGCATCTGAATACCGGACAACAAGATTATATGCAGAAGATCCGAGGTTTCGCCAATGCATTCCATATTTGTTTCATCTTCTGTTTGAGAGTGACTTATCTGGTCTCTCTTATGCAGTAAACCATATCTTAAAAAGTGGAGTTCATCTGCATAATATTTCAGCAAAGGAATTTATGGATAAAGTGCAACAGAAAGATAGTGTTTTGGTTTCACATCTAATTAATTTAATGGCTTGTTAGCGTGGTACTAATGAGTATTGGTACCGTCGTCATGGAGATTTGAAGTGCATGCTTAGAAACTTAGGAGCACCAACATGGTTTTTAACTCTAAGCTGTGCAGAGTATGCTTGGGAAGATTTACTTGAATTTCTTCAGGAGGCGAATGCAAACATAGAAAATATAAACTACAAGACACCCGGAGAACTGTGTTCGTTAGATCCGGTTAATGTTTGCAGATATTTTAATCATAGATTTGAAGCTATGATGTCTTTTCTTACAAACAAGAAAAATCCGCCTCTTGGTGAAGTAGTGGATTTCTTTTGGAGAAAAGAATACCAAGCAAGAGGTGCTCCTCATATTCATATGCTGTTATGGATCAAGGATGCTCCTAAATTTGGAAGAGACTCGGATGAAACTGTACTGTCTTTTATTGAACAGTATGCCACTTGTGACATACCTAATAGTACAACTGATAAGGACTTAAGAGGAAAAGTGTTACGCTTTCAAAGTCATCGTTGTGGAAAATATTGTCGGCGAAAATTCAAATCAAAGAGTAAATTCTACACCAAATGTCGTTTTGGATTTGCACGACCGGTACTTTCAAAAGGAAGAGTCAACAATTTGATGTCATCTTTGCGACATAACATCAGAAGAAGGTCACCTAAAAATACGTACAATTTAAGAAGAGGTGAAGAATCCAAATATATAAATGACTATAACCCAGTCATTTTGTCCATGTGGAATGCTAACATGGACATACAATATGTTGCAGACAACTCTATTGCTGTGGCTCGATATGTAACGTCTTACATCACAAAATCTGAAAAGACGGAACTGAAGGAGATGTGGGAAGACATTTCTTATGAAAAGAGCCTAAGCAAGAAATTGTATACGTACAGTTTGAAGATGTTGTCTCATCGAGAAATTGGAGCATATGAATGTTGTGACCGATTATCATCAGCAAGTCTTTATGCTAAATCAAGGACTATTCTCTGGGTGAGTTTGGGTCTTGCAGAAACACGAAACCGTGTTCTAAAACCTGTGCAAGAAATTGAATATTTAGCCCAGAAAGAACCAAACAGTACAGACATTCTGAAAACAAATATGTTGGATACATACTATCCAAATAGAAGTAATCTTCTAGAAAACATTTGTCTGTATGAAATACTTCAAAACTACACTTTTAAAAGGAATGTTACAGAGAACATTAATAAAGGTGTATACGCTGTAATTGGACAAGAAGGATGTCTGGTGAAACAAAGAAAAGGACACTTGATTAATCATCGGAAACTGAGTTGCGAAACACCTGAAAAAAGAGAAGTTTACTATTTTGCTCTTTTGCAACTCTTTAAACCATGGCGTAGAGAAGAGGAACTATTTGGGGAGTTTCATAGTTATGAAGATTCATTCAACGCTTCTAAAAGTAGTATTGAATGTCCTGTTTTTAGTAATTATCTCCAAATGTTGAATGATGAAATAGAGCAAGAAGCGACAATTGCAGCGGAGATTGCTAAAGATAGTTCACAAGATAGTCAAAGTTCGGCTTCATTAAGTCAAGATCCACTGGGACAACCAATTATCCAAAATGAAGCAGCCACCGCCATGGATGAGGTGGAAAGAGCAATGCAGCAAGGTCAAGAGGAAGCAATCAACTTAGAAGAATTAAAGAAGCAATTTAATGTTGAGCAAAGACAGATATATGATGAAGTGACAGAGCACATTGAGCATGGCTTTCGTCATGAGAGAAAAGATTGCTCATGTATGTCATTTCAACCTATTCGATTATATGTAAGCGGAGAAGCTGGAACTGGTAAAAGTTTCCTAATTAAAGGAATTACTACATATTTACAGCAAAGAACTCAGTCAACACTGTCGTGTGTTGTTACTGCTCCAACTGGATTAGCAGCACATAATATTAAAGGTATTACTTTACTTCGTTTACTGATGCTGCCAGTTGAACATGAAAATAAATTACAATATCACAAGCTATCTGGAGAAGCTTGTTTTGAAGTTTCTAGAGTGCTTAAAAAAATGAAACTTCTTATTATTGATGAAGTAAGCATGGTATCTAATTTAATGCTTGCTTTTGTGCATTTAAGAATGCAACAGATACTTAAGACAGAGTATGATGTGTTATTTGGAGGTAAACATGTCATAGTTTTTGGAGATCTACTCCAACTAACTCCAGTGAAAGGACAACCTGTATTTGAAACTGTTACGCATGAGGAGACTAGAAAGTGCCTGGGCAGTATTGGAAATGTTAATATATGGTCACATTTCAAATATACTGAACTGATTCAAAATATGCGACAGGCAAAGGATACTAAATATGGAAATATTCTTCAAGATATAAGGATTGGAAAACTAACTGAAGATGCGAAACACACTCTACGAACATGATTACTTTCCAAGCTGTTTCCTAATGAAGATGATGTACCTGAGAAAATATATAGTAAAGAGGTAGCAGATACATCAGTGATATGCTTGATGCCAACTGTGAAAGAATGTTCAGTTTTTAATGAGAAAATGTTGAATTTAGAAAATCAAGAAATTAGGAAACTGGAAGCTAAAGATAGAATAGAGCATGAAGGTAGTACTATTGTTTTGTCTGAAAAGTTGAAGTTAAAATTTGATTCTCTTCAAAAAAGTATATCTAAAAATGCTGGTTTAGAGAAAAATCTGTATGTATGTTTAAATTGTCGGATAATTTTAAGGAGAAATTTACATGTAGAAAGAGGATTGGTAAATGGAGCAATGGGTAATGTTGGTTTTGTCAATTATACAAATAGAGATGAGATTGAATTTTTAAGAATAAAATTTGATGGAATTGAGGAAGTTCAGAAAATTAGTCGCTGTTCAAATCGTTTTTTGCTTGTGAAAGACTTATATGTCCGTTGGAAGCAATTTCCAATTTGTTTGGCATATGCAGTGACTATTCACAAATCTCAAGGTTTAAGTGTAGATTGTGCTTTGGTAAATATTGGAAGCACTGTATTCAAAGAGGGTATGGCATATGTTGCTTTATCGCGAGTTAGAACTTTATGTGGACTTTATTTAATTGATTATGATGAGACAAAGATTAGAGCAGATTTAAATTGTGTGAAGGAGTATAATAGGTTAAGAAGAGAATATGCTCCAAGTTTACCTCAATATCCTTTAATTGAAAGGCGTATGGTTGGTCAGAAAAGGAAAAATGAGGAGAAATGTGCTGAAGTAGTTGAGAAACGACGAAAAAAAAGATGTAGCTGTTGTTGGTAGGCATAAGAAAACGGTTAGTATTGAAGAGATTGTTGGATTTAAGTTTGAAAACAGGTCTGGTGTCAACTGTTATGCAAATGTAGTAGTTAATGTTGTTTTTTTTCTAAAAAATGTTAAGGAACAGATTGTAGAAAATCAAGAGCAAACATTTTGGTATTCTTTAAATTCTATATTTGAAAAATGTAGTAGTGGTGAAAGTGAAGTAGGAAGTGTTTCAGAACTAAGGAATGTTTTAGACATATGTGCAGGAGTAAATCAATTTTCCAGAATATTCAGCAAGATTGTCAGGAATTTATTATGTATATGTTTACAGTTTTGGAAGATGAAGGTGTAGATATTGATAATCTTTTTGGCCTTTCTTATAAATGGGAACATAAGTGTGATAATTGCTCATTTTCAAGTAGTACTGATATACACAGTGAAAGATTTATATATTTAACATTACCAGACTGTAAAGAAGTGTCTTTTAATAAACTAGTAAAAGATGCGCATCAGAACATGGTCTGTTCTCAATGTAAGTCTGAAATGTTATCAACTTTATTTATCCATAGATATGGACAATATGTAATATTAATGTTTCAACGATGCAGAGCTGATGGGAGTAAATTGTGAACTTTAATTAAAAATGTTGTGGCTACTCAAGTATCTATTTCTAGAAGAACATTTGTAACTGTAGCCATAATTTTTCATGAAGGGCCTTCCACATCATCAGGACATTATACAGCTTATTTGAAGTGCGGAAGTGGCTGGACGCTTTGCAATGATACCCAATTGACTTTTAAGAAACGTTTGCCTTTTGCCTTAACTAACTCCTATCTGCTATTTTTGGAACCCAAATTTCAGTAGAATCACTTGCGGTAGGAAGATTAATACTGTAAAGATATGAAACTTTCTTGTTTACAAATATCATGTGACTGAGGGTCTACAAATCTATAAATGAAATTTGTGTTTGGTATAGTGATAACATCAGGTAGAAATTTAGTTAATGTTTGATGGTATAAAACATGTTACACATTGTTACTGTAAAGGTTCACAAAAGAATAGATAAGATTAAGATTAAGAAATTTCAGAAAAAAACTACTTAACTCATAGTATTTGGCCATGTGGAAAAATATGAGAGAAGAAAATGAGTACTTTAGATAATTATTTTAGAACATATATGGACGCAAGTTTTTGAGAGAGGTATTTAAAAGATAATGAGTTAACTTATACAATTTGGCCACGCGGAAAGGTATGAGAGAAGAAAATTTATAGTTAAGATAGATTTTTATAGGAGATACTTGCACGGTGTTTTTTTGAGATATATTTAAAAATAGGTCGTATAGTTTAATTAGTTTGTAACTGTGGAAGATGTAGTGTGCTTACTAAAGAAATTGCGAATTTGAGAAAAACATTTAAGATATGTTTTTTTCAGGTATTTATAATATGTATGGAGATTTTGGATGGGTTTTTTAAACACAATCATTTTGATTGTGGTTTTTTTTCCCCGCTGTTATATGATGATTAATATTGAAATCACTGTTTATAGTGAAAATCAATGTATTCTGAGGACAGCAAAAATAAACCATTTAATATGTTGTTTGAGTTATTTTGTTACATTAAATTTAGAAATATGTATTAAAACATTTTTTTACTGTCTTCCACAGATATTATATTTATAAGGTAAGTACAACTAATAACATCTGAGAGTTTTCTCTGCCTCTCTCCTATTGACTCCTACTTTTTTTTATTTTATGAAATGTACATTATAATCTTATTTTTACTTTTCTTCCACAGGTACTACGTTTTTAAAAGAAATTTACTTTACTTTTTTACTATTTTTTAGGTAAGTATAAAAAATAAAGAAACTTTTACATCACTGTGTCATTTCCTTGTCTATCCTGCTTAAAGCAATGTTATGTTATGTTATGTTAATTGTTTTTGTACCGCGCACAGCTGCCCCAGCAAAGGGGCGTCCTGGCGCCCAGAGAGGTAAACACAACATTGCAAATAGTAGCCAAATCAGAAATTTTTATTAAAAAGTACAGTTTTAGTAGCACGTCTGAACTGGAGTAGGTCTTCCAATGCTCGAATTTCAGCAGGAAGAGAATTCCAGAGTTTTGCGGCTACCACTCGAAAAGAGCGGCCGCCGGTCCTACTCAACAGGAAACGTGGAACAACAGACAGATTCTGACCCATCGATCTCAGGGGACGAGAGGGAACATACGGGGTCAGTAGATTCATCAGTATGGGGGGGGCTATGCCTTTTAAAATTTTAAAAGCCAGGCAGAGCACTTTAAACTCGATCCTCCTAGCAACTGGGAGCCAGTGGAGCGCCTGCAGTGTTCTTGAGACCGAGCATCTCCTAGGCAGTCCGACCACCGCTCTTGCAGCGGCGTTCTGTACTCGCTGCAGCCGCTTGAGTTCCGCCTGATTGGTTCCTGCTAACAAAGCACTGGCATAATCTATCCTAGATAGTACTGAGGCCTGCACCACTAGCTGTCTAGTGGGGGCATCGAAAAATTTCAGTACCGGTCTGATGCCCCGGATGATACCAAAACAGGAGGTGGCCACTCTCTCAGTATGGCAGGTAAAACTAAGGGTGGGATCCAACCAGACTCCAAGGTTTTTCATCTCCATGGCAGGGGAAGGGATCATTCCTAGCTCCGGGGGCCACCAGTCATCGTTCCACCGTCCAGGTTGCTTGCCAAACACCATGACCTCTGTCTTCTTAGTGTTCAATTGGAGACAGTTCTGATTCATCCAATTGGCCACCGCACGAAGCCCCTCGCAAAACTTGAGGGCATCCACAGCTGAGTCCCCACTTAACGTGACCGCCAGCTGTGTGTCATCCGCATAGGAGACCATTGTCATGTTTAATATAAGCACTTCCACATAGGATTGGGTGCATTGTTATAAGGCATGCTTTAAAAGTGATTTAATGAAATGAGCGACATTTTACTGAGTGAGTTCAGCAACACTGATATATGAAAACATTGGTGGGAAATGATATTAAATGTTACATGTTGTTCTTTCCAGGAGTTTAACTCCTTTGCTGCAGTGGCAATTCTGCCTCAGCATTAGGGGGCCGGGGGGCTGAGTGGTACTTCTATGCTCATGATAGAGGTACTCCTTCATGAGCCACGGTTGAGATCTGTTCATGATACAGTGGTTCTGTCATGGCTCTGCTTAGTCAATAGAACGTGTCATGGAGGTACAATATTAGTGCTGTGCAAGCACAGCGGCAAGCCCATGACAAAACTGGTCTATTCTGAGGACAGCTGAGGCAATGCTCGTGATGGAGCGGCTCTGTCATGAGCATGGAAGGACTTAACAGGTGTTAAAAAAACATGAGGGGTCTCTTCAAAGAGAGTGTTGGTTGTAATTTAAATGGCACTTTAAAACACATTGTAGCAGCTTTATGTTGACGTTGCGTCTCTTTGCGCCACAATTTCGTCAGTTTATTTAATACAATGACAGTGGAAATAATGTACCATATTTACAACGTTATGGATCTAGGAGATATGTCACATTCTAAAGCCCTGCACCATAAGGAAGTGTTCCTCTGAAGGAATGCGTTTTGAAAGTGGCTGACTGTAATGCATGATATTTCACTCAGTGACTTTCAGGCCCATGCTGTTTCAAAACTGTGCATGTGCTTGAAGCAGGCGTAGGTATTGACGCAGCATTGTGAATATAGTGCATTGGTGAGCCTTGCTGGAGCTGCATCACAGTTGCGATGCAACTCTAGCAATGTATTACTTTTTCAGCACAGATGTGTTACGCATGTATGGTGTTTTTGTACCATGGTGCGCCACATTTCAAATGTGGCACACCATGGGTAACGGAGCACTAGCATACTGTGGTGCACATTAACTGGTGCATATCTGGGTATGAAGTAGTTAACATAAATCTGCCCCATAGGTTACAAATCCGCGTTTAGTAGACTGTTTGGCCCTTGTAGTTTTATGTTTTTTCTGTTATTCTATGTAGGTATGTAATATTGCAATATTTTTGTCACGAAAAAGAAGCCATGAGTATTGGGTTTGTGAAAGATTGCAAGATTTTTAAAATTAAAAAGCAACAACCATGGCATTGTTTAATATAGTATTGTAAATACTTATCTTTAACAATGATGAGAGAGTAAAAAAAGGTTATCCTGATGTTTTAAAGTTATTCACAGGCTTCTTTAGAGGAAGTATTCTATATGATTGTAGCGTGGGTGTTTCACTTTTTTATAGGTAATACAATGCATTCTGTATGCTGTAGCAGGAGGAGTACTACATGCTTGAATATTCTTCAGTGCTTATTTTCATTTCGTAAGTGGTATTGAGACCGACACAGAACTTCAATGGATCAGAGGGGCTGTTCCTGTGCATCTGGAGGACTGCCAAGCCGTTGCAGCAGTGGGAGTGAGGCCTCTCACGACAGAGAACTTCAATGGATCGGAGGGGCTGTTCCTGTGCATCTGGAGGACTGTCAAGCCGTTGCAGCAGTGGGAGTGAGGCCTCTCACAGGGGCGTAGCGCAGCTCCTTTTGATGCTCACAATTGCAGATAACAGGGTAGAGATGTCTGTGGAATTTATAGATGGTTAGTCACACTAGAGTGTGGGCGGCGCCCCTAGCACTTCATTACGGCACACAGGGGAGCCGCGTTGCACAGTTTGAGAATCAGAGACTTAGGAGATAAACCTTCATAATAGGAAGGCTTCTAAGTGATAAAAATCGCCGGTGCTCGGCGTTAAAAATATCACTGCTATCGGTGGAATTTTCCACGGTGTTAGTGCTTCTACAGCAATGGGAACACAATACTGATAGAAAATCCTGTAACAATCTCAGTATTTCACATTATCGCGTGAAAAGAAAGTCTTCCGAAAGATGTTGAACGTTGTTCTCTTTTGAGAGTACAAAGGATAGTGAGGGAAGTGGGTGGAGTCCTCCATGTAAATTGCAGAATAGAAACTACTAAGAACCAATTGGAAGTGTTGTTTTCGAGTCACATGACTTCACATGCGCGTCTCGGGACGTGTAGGCGGTGACAGTATCTGGTCACGTACGCCATTTGGAAGTAGCGGTCTAATTCAGCGAAGTTTCAAAACGTGAAAAGGAGTAAATCCAAACACATCCGGATTTAATATATCTTCTGAGCTCGATTCAAGCATACAATTGTTAAAGTATAAAACCTTTTATATTTTTTTTAAAAATACCAAGGTGTGTACATTCGGTCACGCACGAAAGTTTAAAAAGACATTCGGCTCCATTTAATGTAAATTTTCATAATAATAAAAAAGAAGCCTAGGTTTAGTGTCTTTGACGTAGTATAAGTTCTTTGATGGGTCTATGAAGAAATTTAATAAGTTGCAAAGTTTTCACGAAATATATATGCGGGTGCGCGCACACGGTCGCGCACGAACGAAAGCCAAAAAAGCGGAGATAAACCCCCTTTATAATATGCTCCTGGAGCTCTTTTTGGTAGAATGAGTTAGTTCTGAAAAGAACTTTTTTTTTTTTTTTTTAAACAAGTGTTATGTTGTTTTTGATTTTTTAAACTTGCAACAACATTTTCATGTGTGACACAGGATCAAAATGAAATGAAGAAATTTATCTTTTCTTGGGGCATTTATGACTCTCAATTTTTAGTTTAGTAAGAATGAGGCTCTGCTCTCCGTACAGAAGAATTTCTCCACACTCGTTGCATTTCATGTGCACCTTTGCAAGATATGGTCTCAAGTCCATCACAGCACTCGATGGAGATACAGGTCGTCGATCAGAAGATGTGCTGGCCACCTCTGATGGTAATAGCGTGGCCAGGGCTCTTGTCGATGCCTGTGCGAATTTCACAGGGTGCACTTGTTTGACATGCCGCACCATGGTATGTATGGAAAAGGAATATTTTTTCTTGGATTTCCTCTTGAGAGAACCGAATTGCATATTGTGCAGGTAACTTTTGGCGCATTCACTTTCTTTTGTTCTTCAGGATAAGTGAAAAATTGCCAAATAAAAGATTCCTTTTTTCTTTTTAAAGGTAGTCGCTCATTTCCTTCAGATTCGGAAGATGAATGCGGGGCGGCAGCCATTTCAGCAAAGTCTTCCAAAGGATGTTGAACGTTGTTCTCTTATGAGAGTACAAAAGATAGTGAGGGAAGTGGGTGGAGTCCTCCGTGTAAATTGCAGAATAGAAACTACTAAGAACCAATTGGAAGTGTTCTTTTCGAGTCACATGACTTCACATGCGCGTCTCGGGACGTGTAGGCGGTGATAGTATCTGGTCACGTACGCCATTTGGAAGTAGCGGTCTAATTCAGCGAAGTTTCAAAACGTGAAAAGGAGTAAATCCAAACACATCCGGATTTAATATATCTTCTGAGCTCGATTCAAGCATACAATTGTTAAAGTATGAAACCTTTTATATATTTTTTTTTAAATACCAAGGTGTGTACATTCGGTCACGCACGAAAGTTTAAAAAGACATTCGGCTCCATTTAATGAAAATTTTCATAATAATAAAAAAGAAGCCTAGGTTTAGTGTCTTTGACGTAGTATAAGTTCTTTGATGGGTCTATGAAGAAATGTAATAAGTTGCAATTGCAAAGTTTTCACGAAATATATAGGCGGGTGCGCGCACACGGTCGCGCACGAACGAAAGCCAAAAAAGCGGAGATAAACCCCCTTTATAATATGCTCCTGGAGCTCTTTTTGGTAGAATGAGTTAGTTCTGAAAAGAACTTTTTTTTTTTTTTTAAAACAAGTGTTATGTTGTTTTTGATTTTTTAAACTTGCAACAACATTTTCATGTGTGACACAGGATCAAAATGAAATGAAGAAATGTATCTTTTGTCGGGGCATTTATAACTCTCAATTTTTAGTTTAGTAAGAATGAGGCTCTGCTCTCCGTACAGAAGAATTTCTCCACACTCGTTGCATTTCATGTGTACCTTTGCAAGATATGGTCTCAAGTCCATCACAGCACTCGATGGAGATACAGGTCGTCCACCAGAAGATGTGCTGGCCACCTCTGATGGTAATAGCGTGGCCAGGGCTCTTGTCGATGCCTTTGCAAATTCCACAGGGTGCACTTGTTTGACATGCCGCACCATGGTATGTATGGAAAAGGAATATTTTTTTCTTGGATTTCCTCTTGAGAGAACCGAATTGCATATCGTGCAGGTAACTTTTGGCGCATTCACTTTCTTTTGTTCTTCAGGATAAGTGAAAAATTGCCAAATAAAAGATTCCTTTTTTCTTTTTAAAGGTAGTCGCTCATTTCCTTCAGATTCGGAAGATGAATGCGGGGCGGCAGACATTTCAGCAAAGTCTTCCGAAGGGTGTTGAACGTCGTTCTCTTTTGAGAGTAGAAAAGATAGTGAGACAAGTGGGTGGAGTGCTCCGTGTAAATTGCAGAATAGAAACTACTAAGAACCAATTGGAAGTGTTGTTTTCAAGTCACATGACTTTACATGCGCGTCTCAGGACGTGTACGCGGTGATAGTATCTGGTCACGTACGCCATTTGGAAGTAGCGGTCTAATTCAGCAAAGTTTCAAAACGTGAAAAGGAGTAAATCCAAAAATATCCGGATTTAATATATCTTCTGAGCTCGATTCAAGCATACAATTGTTAAAGTATAAAACCTTTTATATTTTTTTTTAAAATACCAAGGTGTGTACATTCGGTCATTCGGTCAAGTTTAAAAAGACATTCGGCTCCATTTAATGAAAATTTTCATAATATTAAAAAAGAAGCCTAGGTTTAGTCTGTTTGACGTAGTATAAGTTCTTTGATGGGTCTATGAAGAAATTCAATAAGTTCAGATTGCAAAGTTTTCACGAAATATATAGGCGGGTGCGCGCAGTCGGTCGCGCACGAAAGCCTGGAAATGCGCTATCCATTTTATTGAGAACTGTTGCCGAGAGTGCGCACACCGGGTCGTGCACGAAAGTTTAGAAAGGCTATATTTATTTACAGGCAAATTTTAATGCGTTGAAAAAAAGGCAAGGTACAGACTTTCTAATTCTGTATCGCTTTACAAGGAGTCTCTATGCAACTTGAACAGTGAAGAAAACGGCTTGTTTCCGAAAAAAATATTGCCAGAACTTTATTGACAAAAGTATAGGTTGTATACACGAGATATTTCTGAATTAGCATTTTAAAAACCAATGAAATTCACTGAAAAAACCATAGGTTTTACACACGTTATAGTTAGGAAGTAGCATTTACAAAACCTATGAAATTCACTGAAAAAACCATAGGTTTGACACCAGTTATAGTTAGCTGGAAATTTTACTGATATAAAACCAATGAAATTCCACGTTATAGTTAGTTGGATTCACTATAACTTGCGCGTGTAATGCACTGCTGATGACGTCACATATTACATCACTCATGACATCACTGATGACACCATCCTTGTGACACAGTGACAGACCTCCTTTCACTCTAATCTAACCCTTGAAACACATATTCAAAAATAGAAACTAAAACGTTCAAAAAAATGGAGATACCCATACCAGTTACAACAACCAATTCAATAATTCCACCATCTATATACACTTGCACTAATTCACCAACAGTTCTATATAGTCACTCATACATATATTCACTAATCATATGTAGTGATACACCTACACATCATGTTACAAACCGACAGTCATCCAAAAGTTATTCACACACATACTCACACATGCAAATAAACTATTGAACATCCATTTATTTGCATAAACAGCTATACACACACTACCACTTTACTTCTAAGGAAACTTACACATACTTACTCTCTTAAAAAATCACTTATAGAAACACATACTAATTTAAACAGGAACTCTTACAATCCCTCACTCTCACATATACTCACTTATATACATCAATATTCACATATACTAGATTAAAACATATGTAGTTACTGATAAAGACACTAATAAGACAGTCATTCACTCACTAACACAGACATATACACACTCATCCACCCATACAGTCCTGCACATATGCTGTCTTCAAAACACATACAAACAGAGACTCAGTCATTCTTGCATCTATGTAATAAGTAATACTCCCACCAAAGCATGCAAACACTCATACTGATACTAAGAAAAACATCTAATAACCTATATACATACACATGTACCTACTCATCAACCCATGCAGCCACTTATACACAAAGTGAAACACTAATACATATATTTAAATATTTAAGCATTACTCACTAATATATGTATTCACTAAGATATTCAATAATATATACATATATAACACATATTTATTTTTCAGAAAGACACACATTCACTGGATGGTGTCATCAGTGATGTCATGAGTGATGTAATATGTGACGTCATCAGCAGTGCATTACACGCGCAAGTTATAGTGAGTCCAACTAACTATAACGTGGAATTTCATTGGTTTTATATCAGTAAAATTTCCAGCTAACTATAACTGGTGTCAAACCTATGGTTTTTTCAGTGAATATATATATATATATATATATTTGTTTAATTACTCCATAATTCTCGGTGGACATTACATGCATCCTCCCTAAATAATGTTATGGTCAAGGACAGCTGTCCTAAAGTAAATTTTTCCTTAGTGTGTACAAACGTACTACTCACTGCTATGGCTCAAATGCAGCAACTCACCATAAAGTATAACAAATAAATGTATCAATGGATAGTTGACACAATATTTCACAATTAGAAAATAAATGTATTGCGCTTAAGTGTTGCAGAATTTATATCTCAATATGTCGCCTGACTGTGCTGGTTTTATAACAGGCTTGAAGAACAGGGGATGGTAGTCTTTAAAACAGATGGAAAAATGAATAGCTACCAAATACTGATTATGGATGTGTGTTACCATGCTTTTATTTCTGAACTATCGAGGGCACATCCATCGTAGCAGATCAAAAAGTGTCAATAATAAATAATATACTAAGTCATCTATCAACAATAAGTATTATTTAAACATCTAAACAAAATAATTGATTCAGAGCTAGAAGTGGGTAAGTATTCTGATCTTATATTTTACCTTAAAGGGATCCATGACAATTCATTGAATAATTAGCATTTCATAGTATATTGACCCGGATTAAGTTTACTTCCTATTTTTTTCCACAATTACTACTTGTGTACATCACGGTCTATCCTTATTGAGAAATCCAGTGAAAGAGTATTTGTTTTCAGGCCGTAAATAGCCCATGTTTTCTTGCTTGTCATCAAGTGTGATCTTCCTACTTTAGTTTGCAAGAGACGGTGAAGGGGTTACTAGTGATTCTTACTGTAATATTAGAGCTTGTAACAATGCAAGATCAAATCCAGTTAGAGGACAGTTTGAATAGCATTGTAGTTTGTGTTTAAATGATATTCAACTTACCAGTTTAGCAGCAACTTGATGATGAATTAACAAATTAAAAATATAAATTAAATTTTCATCATTTAAAATTCAAGTAAACAATTGCTGCACACATAGTTGGGCATAATCTAATATTGGTCAACCTCATAAAGGTTTTGAGCACATGTAATAGTTATGGAAAGTGTAATATCCCATGTAAGCTATTATTTATCACAATTGGTAGTATACAATTTATCTTTGTTATTATATAAAGCTGGCTTTGGCAGTGTAAGCAGCTCTGACGGGCATATTGCTATCATTATGAAAAAGTGAGCACAACGTATGATATTTTAATCTTATTTACAATACAATCTATATACAATTAGTAATGAACTGAACCATGTGTTATGAAGATTTCATATTTTCTCCTACCGTAAGCACTAACTTTGTGAATATTCTAAAATTTGAAATCTGAAATCCAAATTAAAAGAAAGATAACTTTTCTTGTAAATGGAATTTTGTAATATGAATGATGGTTACATATTAACAATGTTTTACTGCATCTTATTTATTGAGGTAACTGTAATATTGCTTTACAGCGCTTCATTAACTAATTCTCATCTAATTATATTTACAAAATTATATTTAGAAAGCAAGATTTACCAAGAATAAAATGAGGTGACAAGCAATATAACACTCTAGGCTTCCTTTGCCTGTCCTTTGTACACATTGTGTTACCTCAGAGACAAAGAATTAGAAAGAAAGCAAGCATTGTTATAAAGGACTAGCTGTAATAGGTCCGCTCTCAAAGTGGTCGCTGGCCTAGTCTCAACAGAAATTACATTAAGGTTATATTTATTCAAGTGTTCCTTTTTAAAATAAGCACTTGGATATCTTTCAAAGTCAAGAAAAACCACATGCAGTAAAATATTTTAAGGACAGATGTCTTATTCTGCATTAACAGACTACATTGGAATGAAGCTATCACGTTAAAAGAGTGCGTGTACAACAAAACAAATAATTTCAACATCTAGAGTATCAGCTAGCTCCAGACACTGTAGTCTGTTCCGGTAATTTATGATGTGGAATAGTTTGCACTAGATATTGAATCCAGGGTTGAAATGCTAAAAAGATATCATTATAGGGAAGTAGCCGAAAATCATCTTAACAAAGTTATGATGCTGCTCATGAGCTTACTCTACATATTATTCATGAGCTCCACTGTTCATATTCCCAAATGTGATCTACTAGCACCACAATGAAAACAGGAGATATGGTCGAGCGTCAGCAAACCTTTAAACACTGAACATTATATATTTTTTTATTGTGCCAGAATAAAACATGCAAAAGCACCTGTTTTGCAATAATACAGTTTGAAATTACTGAAGGATATTTGTAGTACTTTCTCTAAAACTAAGAAAGTTTCCGTTGAACATTCAATGGTAATTCTTAAACAAAGCTGGAAATTCCCAGTTGCCCCAGAGCACGTCCCTTTCAGAAACATGCCCTACCATGCAGAGCACAGATTAACAACCACACAGGGGTGTCCTATCTGCTTTCCACTTCCTTCAAAGGCTGTATGTAAAGATAACCCAAAATATATTTTGACAGTGTGTGTGTCCCCATTAATGGCAGAAGGTATGTATTTAGACTTCACCTGCACTTCAGATCTATTTCCTTTTTTGGGAATATAGGTACATTGGATTTTCAGTCTGCCACTTTCAACAATTGAATTTGGTGACCTGTCTTTTTAGCCACTGAATTGAGATATCACATCTTAACTCAATTCACAGTAGTATTTCCCTTTCACTTCAAGCTATTGACTGTTGGGTGTATCCTTCCACCTACAAAGGAGTGTTTGAATGGCAGTGCATGAGGAACTTTTGCAACTCGGGCATCTCCCTCTCATCTGCTTGTAGCTCATTCCTGCCCTTCTACTTTTGCCTCGTGTGTCGGCTCCTCATATTTCCCTCCAATGCCTCCCTTTTTTCCTTGTGAGCCAATCCTTGTTACTTCCAACCATCTGTTCTTCTTTCTCCATACCACCCATCTTTTTTTTCCCTTGGTTCCTATTCCTCCTGTTTGCGCTTTCCGGTTGTTGTTCACTCTGTGCCTTCCTCTTTCTTCTGTGTACAGCTCATCTCATTCCTTCCACCTGACCACCCCCCCCCCTCCCCTTTATGCTCTCTCCTGTCCCACCGTCGTTAACTTTGGGTGTGCAGAGAGGCTCCAAACAACACAAGACTGTATTGAAGGCTCCTTTGCCAAACCAACTTCATTTGTCATAAAAGCTAAAGCAGAACTATACTGAAGGATTCCTTGCTTTCATTACAATTATGTTTTTCTTTATATAATATATATATATATATATATATATATATATATATATATATATATATACATATATATATATATATATCATGCAGGTCTGGTGTCAAGAGAGCAGTCATTATAGTCCTATATTTTTTTCAGTGTAGTACTATAATAAAGCCTCCTTTTCCATCTGACCTTTATTTTCTATAGGACCTGGAACACGCATTTAATTCAGGCAATGGTGTCTTCAACGTGCTTTGGTGTTTCTTTCTTTAACGACTCTGCTGTTAAAAGCTTTTAATCATGTTACTAAGACATCACAATGTATTTTGCTTTAGGCCATATACTCCGATCGCATGCTTCAAGCTGCTATGAATTAGTCACAATGTCTTGACATATATGTTGGCATGGGGTCAGTTTATGAACCACTGAGCAATTCTGAGGAGGGTTGCAATATAACAGATTTCATTGAAAGCAGTATTTTAGCCTATAAGCACATAATTACAGGTCAGGTTTATTTAATGTATGATGAGAGAAAGGTTTGCAAATTGTAATCCAGTGGTTTATGGCTTGGCTTCTTTTGTGTTTAATAGCTTGTCTGTGCAGTTGGTACAGTCCTTTGCTTTGTTAACATAATTTTCGATTGAGCAGAAAATATATTACATTTCTGAAAAAAACTATTTTTTTGACATACAGACAAAAACATAACTAAAAATTGAGCTAAGCGTTCAATACAGCTGTGCTTTCAATTCTTATATTGCACCTTATCTGGCTTTATTGTGCTAAGCACAGGCATATGCAAAAGCACACATTAAAGCCAAACCTACTGGCTTTGCAATTGTGCTTATTTTATTCTTAGCAGTCTATAATCCCACACAGACTGTTGAAAAACCTGGACACTGGCAGATATATAAACATAGACAAAGCATTTTATAACAGTGTATTTGGCATCTTTACTCACTCCAAAACATTGCCTGTAACAGAGAACTGAAAACTGAAGGTTTCTGGAGTTTGCAGAGGATTTCCGGGCTTTCAGTTAACACTATATATCGACCCCAAAGCTATTTTGATTCTAGCAATTTAGTGTGCGCTATAAAAATAATTTTGTATCACACATTGGCCTCAGATAGTTATAGGTCCACGTGGTTTGTGTGTGCACAGTTTAATTTAAACTGTCCTACTTTACCTAAGTCTAAATAAAGACCAATGGCCTTTTAGGTGGACTTTGGATGGACTGAAAGTGCTCCTATTTCTGAAGGGGTCGCTCAATATGGAGTAGATTCCATTGGCTGAAACTCCTTCACCAATGGTATAGATTGTAAAGGACATTCAGCCACTGATCTGTACTCCATATTTAGAGTTTTTCCTAGAAATTGGAGGATTTTAATTTACTTTCAGGCCATTATTTTATTTAATAGTATGAACCCTCACTGGACATTGTAAAGAAACTATTTTCCAAAGCTATTTTAACTTCCTAGTGTAAACCTTGACTTGTCATCCCAGCTAACCCTGATGAATATATACATGGCCTTCAAAATGGAATGTAGTAGTACCAGCAGCTATCGGACACACTAGTGGGAAATGGCTGTGTTCACCACTGTCTGCCAGACAAACAAGAGAAAAACAACTCACAATGTTCATGAAAATATTTGAAGGGACTTATGTCTTTCAATTCTATGTAATGTATGATTAAACCTGTTAATGATCACAAAGGTAAGAAGTGTGGGAGCAAACCTTTTTACGATTTTGGAGTAGAAAAGATACGACTTTTTGTTTTTTTCACTTTAAAATCAGAGTCTTTTTTTATCATGTTTGCATCAAACTATTCACGAGCAGTAACCACATTCATCAAGGGCCAGATGTACTGAGGGAATGGTTTTAAAATGAACAAATAGCACATTTTTGCTATTAGCTATTTGGTAATCGACAACACCCATGTACGAAAGAGTGCTTTACCTGTTCTGCGATTCCCAGTGAGTCGCAAATAGACCTACCTCATTAATAATCATGAGGTACATCTTGGTTTGCAACTCATCGGGAATCATAAAAATCACAGGACTGGTGGCCTGCTGGGGACAGCAGACCACCATGTCTGTGATTGCTTTTTAATAAAGCAATTTTTTTTTTTAATGTAGCCCATTTTCCTTAAAAGAAAATAGGATGCATTTCAAAAAGAAAAATGAAAAGTTTTCTTTCCATTTCTAGGTCTCGCTGGTGATGCAGCACGAAGGCGCTGTCGCCAGGGAGATCTATTGTCGTCTTGCCTGCCAAGTGGTACTGACCGGGGCACACGCCGATTGGTGTCTGTGGACGCACTACTAAAGAGACGCGCTTGCGCGGACGCGCTTCCATATACACACACAGCCCCTGCTTTCGCTTGGCTAGCATGCACTAACAGTGCGCACACACACACACACAGCCAGCCGCCCCCTTGAACACACACACAAACACGCACACACAGACACGCGCGCGCACATACACACACGTACACACGCACACACACACGCCCACGCACGCACACAGACACACGCCACACACACACACGCACACACACCCGCCCCAACCCGTACAACTAAGCCCCACTCACCACATCGGCGGCCTCAGCTGCCACTCCTGACTTCTGCAGCTGCCGCGTGACAGCCGTGACGCTCCCGAACTTCCGGTTTCGGGATGTGCACGCTCACGGCTTGTTAATAACCTCCAGGGGGAGAATGGTTCGGGAAGACCTGCCCTTTTCCTGGTCTGTAGATTGACAGGTACCACAGCCTATGGAAGCTTGAGAGCGTTGTAGCGTCCGACGTTATGTGTACGGGAAGCCGATGCCCTGAATGGCCTGCATTGTGCCCTGGCTAGACAAATTAACCGGCTGAAGGTGAGATCATAATGCCCCCTTTGTTTGCTATCATCGCGGGCGGGAGTAGGGATGGAGAGCTGCTGCAATCTAGGCATGGCGTGTACATCTCCAGCACGGTCCTATTTGCATTCCCATGTGTTTGTGAACTTCAGGCAAACATAGCATGCAAATGAAAAAAAAAGGAATTCTACCTCGGGGATCTTGAGCAGGAGCATTTTTTCATAAATCCGCTCGTAGCTCTGAGGGTCGGTATATCTGTTGCAGAATAGCAAGTCAAAAGAGTGGGTCACGGGTTCAGAAGTATATAGAATCGTTCATTGTTTTCAGGCAAGGTTTGTCGTGACATGCTCCACTTGCCGGTTACAGTTTCTAATACGGCAGGGTCGCCTTGGTGTCTCTTCCTCCAACATCGATAACACATGACCACCATTGTGTTGTGTAAAAATAGTCCGGGCAGTTTGAGGTACTGGGAAGTAGCTGGCTGTCTCCCTTGTGGAAGACCTACTTTCTATCTATTGAAAAGTTTCAAGTTTCAAGTTTGGCATTTGTATAGCGCCTTATATACCGAGAGGGTCTCAAGGCGCTTGGGGAAGGGGAAGTTTATTTGTCGAATATCCAAGTTTTTAGTTCTTTTCTGAAGGTGAGGTGGTTCTGGGTAAGGCGGAGATGGGTGGGGAGAGAGTTCCAGGTTTTGGCCGCTAAGTAGGAGAAGGATCTTCCACCCATGGTGGATTTATGGATGCGTGGTATTGCGGCGAGGGCTTGTGTGGATGATCGTAGTTGGCGGGGGGGGGTGTAAAAGGATAGGCGTGTGTTGAGGCAGTCGGGTCCTAGGTCGTAGAGGGCTTTGTGTGCGTGGGTAAGGAGGCGAAACGTTATTCTCTTGTTGACGGGAAGCCAGTGGAGATCTTTCAGGTGCCCGGAGATGTGAGCTCGGCGGGGGAGGTCCAGTATAAGTCTGGCTGAGGCGTTTTGGATGCGTTGGAGTTTTTTCTGGAGTTTGGCGGTGGTTCCGGCGTAGAGGGTGTTTCCGTAGTCCAGTCGGCTGGTCACCAGTGCGTGGGTGACCGTTTTTCTTGTTTCGGTGGGGATCCAGCGGAAGATTTTTTTAAGCATGCGTAGGATGTTGAAGCAAGATGAGGTGACAGCGTTGACTTGTCTGGTCATTGAGAGGGAGGAGTCTAGGATGAAGCCTAGGTTGCGTGCGTGGTCGGCGGGAGTGGGTGCATTTCCCAGGGCCGGTGGCCACCAAGAATCGTCCCAGGTGGAGGGGGATGAGCCTAAGATGAGGACTTCAGTTTTGTCCGAGTTCAGTTTTAGGCGGCTGTCTTTCATCCATTCGGCTACTTCTTTCATTCCTTCATGTAGGTTGGTTTTGGCGGAGCTGGGATCGTTGGTGAGGGAGAGGATGAGCTGTGTGTCATCAGCGTAGGAGATGATGTTGAGGTTGTGTTTGCGTGCGATGGATGCAAGGGGACTCATGTATACGTTGAAGAGGGTGGGGCTGAGTGAGGATCCTTGTGGTACACCACAGATGACTTTGGTGGCCTCTGATCTGAAAGGGGGAAGGCGGACTCTCTGAGTTCTTCCGGCGAGGAACGAGATTATCCAGTCTAGTGCTTTACCTTGTATTCCGATGTTGCTAAGTCGTTTGATAAGGGTGGTATGGCAGACTGTGTCGAATGCTGCGGAGAGGTCGAGAAGGATGAGTGCGGTTGTTTCTCCATTGTCCAGTAGTGTTCGAATGTCGTCCGTTGCTGCGATGAGGGCGGTCTCCGAGCTGTGTTTGGCTCGGAAGCCGGATTGTGAAGGGTCGAGGGATTTATTGGATTCGAGGAAGGTGGCGAGCTGATTATTGATGGCTTTCTCGATGACTTTGGCAGGGAAAGGAAGGAGTGAGATGGGTCGGTAATTCTTGAGTTCGGTGGGGTCTGCTGTGGGTTTCTTCAGGAGGGCGCTGAGTTCGGCGTGTTTCCAGCTTTCTGGGAAGGTGGCAGCGTTTAGGGAGCAGTTGATGACATCGCGGAGATGGGGTGCGATAATGGAGTCTGCTTTGTTGAAAATGTGGTGGGGACATGGGTCGGTTGGTGATCCTGAGTGGATGGAGTTCATCAGACGGATGGTTTCTTCAGTGGTGATTGTGTTCCAGGCGCAGAGGATGTTAGAGGGGTGTTTAAGTTCAGGTGAGGGTGGTGGGGTTGGATTCCGGTCTCATTTGCGAAGCTGTTATGTATGTCTGCGATTTTGTTGTGAAAGAATGAGGCTAAGGAGTCGCAGAGGTCTTGGGATGGGGAGATGTCGTTCGTGCCGGCGGGGGGGTTGGTGAATTCTTTGACAATGTTGAATAGTTCCTTGCTGTTTTGGGCGTTGTTGTCGAGTCGGTCTGAGTGCTGATTTTTTGGAGGATCGGATCAGTTGGTGGTGTTTGCGGATGGCGTTCTTGAAGGCTGCTTGGTTGTCAGAGGTTCGGTCTTTTTTCCAGGCTTTCTCGAGGGTGCGGCAGGTCTTCTTTGAGTTTTTGAGGTCCTCATTGAACCAAGGGGCTTTGTTGTTGATTTGTTTGGATTGCTGTTTTTTCAGGGGTGCTAATTCATCAGCGCTGTGGGTGATCCATTGGGTGAGGTTGGTTGCTGCAAGGTTTGGGTCCGATGATTTTGCAGGGAGGTTTTGTTGCAGTGATGTGAAGAGTTGGTCGGTTGTAATTTTGTTCCAGTTTCTGCGCGGAATTGGTTGAGGGAGGTTGTGGGTTGTAGTCTTTTTGTATCTGAAGTGTACGCAGCTGTGGTCCGTCCATTGGTGGGTTGTTGTGCGGTCGAAGGAGATATACTTGCTGGAGGTGAAGATTGGGTCGAGCGTGTGCCCTGCGTTGTGAGTGGGGGTGTTGACAAGTTGTTTGAGTCCGAGATTAGCGAGGTTGTCCAGGAGGGTGGTGGTGTTTCTGTCATTGTTCTTTTCTAGGTGGAAGTTGATGTCTCCTAGCAGGATGTAGTCCTCGGAGGGGAGGGCGTGAGGGGTGATAAATTCAGTGATGTCTTCGCAGAATTGTGTGCGGGGTCCTGGTGGTCTGTACATGAGTGTTCCTCTGAGTGTGGACTTCGGGTCTGTGTGGATTTGGAAGTGGAGGTGTTCGGCGGTAGCGAGGTTATCATCGGAGCTGGTAGAGATGCGGATGGTGTTCTTATGGACGATGGTGATGCCTCCTCCTGTTTGTTTGGTGGTGCGGTCTTTTCGGATGATCTTGTAGCCGTCCGGAATGGCAATGGCGATGTCGGGTGCTGAAGATGTGTTCATCCAGGTTTCTGTGAGGAAGGCGATGTCCGGCGCTGTGGTGTCAAGTAGGTTCCATAGTTCGATGGCGTTACTGTGGACCGAGCGAGTGTTGATCAGGATGCACTTTAGATGGTTGGGGTCGGAGCGCGGTTTGGAATCTGAGGGTGTGGTGGGTTTCTTAATGCAGTTGTACTTGCAGGAGAGGCAGGCGAATGGTCCATGGGTGCGTCCGGATTCGGCTTGGTAGCAGTTTGGTGATCGGCCGGTATTGAGGGCTGAGAGGGTAGCTGCATTGTATGTGATACGGGAGGGATGGTGTTTGCGGGGACCAGGGGGTCTGGCGCTGGGCGCGGTCCAGGCGTGGACGGGCGTAGACGGGCTTACCTTTGGCGCACCTTCGGCGCGGCCGTAGCGCGTGGACGCTGCGCGTAGGTGCATCTGACATATATGTGTAGTGGAAGGGGGAGGGGCGAGGGAGGAGCGGCAGGGAGGCGGTAGCGTGGGGGGAGGTCCGGGCAGGGAGGGTAAACAACAACAAAATGGCTGGCTTCAGGCCAAATTGAAATTGGATTGGGGCAGCAGCGAAAGTGTACGCGAGGCACAATGAGATAACAGATCTCAGTCCAAAATACAGACAATGTAATGCTCAAAAGGAGAGTAAAATTCAGCAAGTTGAGATCAATAGTAAAAAACAATGCAAAAGGGAGCGCACTATAAGTATGCGACCCAACTTACTACAGCGAGCAGCAGGCAGGCACAAATGCGCGATTTCACAGTTAAGCGCTACGCTGTATTGCGGCGTCTCAGGCAGGGCTAATGCGGACAGGCAATGCAATTATAACGATACCGCTTTTTGTTCAGGCAGCTGGGAGGGGAGCGACCGCTTCTGAAGCTCACAGGACGGTCACAGCGTTAGTGGTAATAAAAGGGAGTAATACAGCTGGTGTAATCTTTTATTCCCATCGCTGTCATTTTAGGTTTTCGAACTAAATTGATACACTAGTTAGTTACGTGGATTCACGTTGTGTGTCGCCGGACGTGTTGTTTCTGCACAATACATAGCATCTATGAGCTGCTCTGAGCACAGCAGAGCCTTGAAAATAGATGTAGAGTTCAAGTTTTAGCCATTCTTATCAGGTGTGATATTTAGCATGCTGTGAGCGAGAGCTTCCTTTCCCCTATAGGGATGAAAGTGAAGTTGCGTCTCCTTTCTGCATCTCCAGAATTAGTAATGGATCCTAATGGGATCGGAGTCCTATGTTCTCAGACTGGACTTTGATGAGCCAAGTTGTGTTCTGAAAACCCTAATGAAATTGTTTCCCGCAGTTGAAAATGGAATCTGTTGAGTGTTAGAACTGGAAGCTGAGTCTGGCCGCTGTTTTGGATTTGGCCCAGAGAAGAAAAGTGGAGTCACTTCCCTGTATAATTAAGTAAAGCTGAATCAGTCTGGGTCTCCCTTCCCCAGCTCCCTGCCATACGAGGGCTGAAGCCAGAGAAGTGAGTTGAGGAAAGGGAACCTTTTTCAACAGCAGCACACAAGCCACCGCCAAAGCACCGTGCCCGTAGTGAAAGATGGCTAAAATAATTAATGTTACAAGGGAATTAGGTCACTAGTAATCGTTCTTAAGATTAGAGACTGGCACAGAAGCATGAGACCGATTCACTCAAAGGCGCTTGACGCTTATAGATGCCAACGCAGGTATATCTAACTTATACGATCTACCAAATAACACTATCTAGATTCTTCCCTCATTTATCGCTCCTGCAGACACGCCCACTGTATCGCCGCTGGGCTGGCTGGCTTTCACTGGGTGTGCAGTGAAACGATCAGGGGACGCTAGTGCTGATACTCACACACACACAACCATACAAACACACACACACACACAATCACACCCAACCACACACCCAGAACTGCACACAACTACACACACAACTGCAAACACAACTACACACACAACTACACACACAGCCACACACACAACCACACACAACCACACACACTACCACACACACACAACCACACACACACAACCACACACACACAACCACACACACACACAACCACACACACATACCACCACACACACCACACACATCTATCTATCGCCCTCACTCTATCGCCCTCAATCTATCTATCTATCGCCCTCACTCTATCTATCGCCATTACTCTATCTATCTATCGCCCTTACTCTATATATCTATCGCCCTCACTCTATCTATATATCTATCGCCCTGACTCTATCTATCGCCCTCCCTCTATTTATCTATCACCCTCACTCTATCTATCTATCGCACCACCACAGCATCACTCATGGGCACCACAACATCACTTAACGGCACCACAACATCACTATGCATTACCACACCATCACCGAACGCCACAGCATCACTCGCCGCCACCACAGCATCACTCAGCGCCACCACAGCATCAATCTGTGCAACAATTCAACAACAACTGGTTCAAATATGTTCTCTCAATGTTTCAAGCTTTATTACAAATGTCACCAAAAGATGTTAATATTTCACTTCTGTTCTTGGATTTTCGTTTCAATAAAATACACTGAACATAATCTTCACAAAAGTTATTTACAAAAATGTAAGCTATTGCCATTATAAATTAGAATAACTTTTATTTAAGTATTAATTATTTAAAAAAACTTACAAGCCATTGTTATTTGTAATATCAATACATCAAGTCACGGAAATATAAAACATGTTGCATTACAAATGCTATAGGTGTCACATTTGCGAAAATTAAAAATATTGGCATTGTAAATGACAAAGCTATTACTTTCACTATTTTCAAAACCAACACATAAATAAAAAATGTGTTAAGTACAATACCAATAGCTCAAACTTTCCTAATGCGAGACCTATTGCATTGCAAATGCTTGTTTAAACGTAGGCAGTGCTCCGTGGGACCACTGCCTGCTCTTAAAAAATATTTTTACAAACATTCACAGAAGTGAAAGGGTCCTTTGGGGACCCCTTCCCATTTGCGCATGGCTTACTACCTACTTAAAGTAGTTGATAAAATGTGAATATTTTGCAACCGCATTTTGGTCGCAAAACATTCGCACACACCACTGCGATTCACGCCCATTCCTATTACCGAATTGCAAACCCGATATGCGATTCAGTGATAGGTTACCCAGATGCAAATTGGGCCATGGTACTTTGAAAAACGCCTTTTATTGTTCACAAGCAAACCAATTATGCAAACAGAGCAATAAGCAAATAAAAACATTTTTTACTACCTTGGCCTTACGTACCTAATTAAAGCAAATTTGGACTGCTTTGTAAATTGTCAGGGGGTCTAGTGAGTACATGCTAGTCTGAATTTAATTTTTCTTTTCTTATTAGATGAGCACTTCTGAAAAATATGAATTATTAGTTTTCAATACTTTTATGGAGTGCAATGCAAATCCATGTTTTTGGCTCTGTATTAATATTTCTCATTGGCTGATGAGGCGGATCTGAACTACCGACAATTGTAGCCTCTTATCATATGTACTTTGTAATATCAGTGCGCCTTTTATCTAGTTTTAGAGGCATGCAGCTGAAGATGATCTTTTCTTCACAAGAATATATGCTTTGGAAAGTTCCCAAAATACAACGGTGACCTAGAATAAAATCGATCAACAGATCTGATAAATGAGCTTTAAATATTTACATATTTATATACCAGAATTGACAGACCTGTATACCTGAGTTGGGTCAAATTCCCACAAGTCCCCTTGCTATATTACATTTTACTAGTTGCAGAAGTTCTACAACAGCAGTGGCAACTGAATATATTACAAATATCTGGTGCAGTAAGAGATTGAAGATTTGAGCACTGAGGTCAGATTGCATGGAGTGGTGCAGTAGTGCACTGACAATTCCAAGTAACATGTAGTGCAGCGGCGTTGGCACAGATCTGCACCAACATTAGCTCTAATATTTGGACAACATAAGCAGTACTAAATATTATGCATCAAATGGTCAGTTGGTAGAAATGGTACAAATGCCGATTGTGCACTATTCAAACTGCACACATATAAGTGAAAATTGCAGTCCTGCAAACTATGTAATTCAGAAACATTATCAGTGATTCACAAAGCTTTCCTTTATGTCTGAGTTTCACTTACTGTAGGAATTTTATTTTGCACCTACTTACAGAAATAACTTTGAAACGTGGGCAACTAATAACCCCTGTTAATAGTGCCATATACTTACACATGCACACAGACATACACATATATACACACATACACACCTAGGCCATGACATATGTTACCTCCAGCAACAGTACTAGTAAAAACTCATTCACACTTTTATTCCTACAGTGCAGACCAACAGTGTCTAATATCCAATGTATGTCCATTGTTAATGTGGAGTGGGGTCCTGGCTCACAAGACATGCGTTATGATGCACTTCTCCTTCCTCTTCAATGGTCAAAATAGAACATTATACTCTTTACAGCTGCATGTGATTTATTCTATAACATTTTACTAGAGTACTTGTTTTAATAAAAGGTATTTATTAAAAACACAGCCATAAAAACAACCACAGGGGGTCCGTGGTACAGTTCCAGCTCAGAGTGATTTGAAAACGATAGTAAGCTCTCCTGGGGTTATGCATTCAATGATCCAGGAGACTAGTTGTGTTTTTTTATCATTTTCTTGGGTGGATGTTTTTAATTATAGTTGGTGGTGCACCTGCCCCTCCTTGAGGAATCACAACATCTAGCATATTTTAAAACAATGCCATGCAGGGTATTATGAGGTGCTCTCATTAGAGAACAGTGAAGTTACCTAAGACACGCACAGCCAACATTTATGCCATTTTAATAAAAACATTTAGGCAGCATGGTAAGCCCACTCCCATGATGCTGCACCTTGTTTTCTGGCAGTGTGAGGAGCCTCTCTTTGCGCTGCTGCACCTTGTTTTTTATGGTCTGGTTTTACAGCGTAGCTGTCAATAGACAATTATGTGAAAACACCAGGAGAGGGCAATTGGAGCAACCCACAGGTTAGGAGTCTAGACTACATGGTTTGATTGGGCAAAAGTTGTGTGCTTCCATAAAAAAGTGTAGATTCTCCAGGAGCTGAGATCATTTTGTTATCGATCCATCTGCCTATGGTTGACCTTTAAAGGGCACATACATGCTATTAAATTGTCTTAGTTAACTAGATAAGTTATGGTGTTTTTCTGTGGCAGATGGGAGTCATTAACTTACATGGATGTTTAGGTCTAGCATGACAATGCAACTGTCACCTGACCTTTTAATCTACAGCAATATTCTATAGTTCTTTGCTTCTACACAAATACATATCCATTCCCACGCTATCTACTTGTAATACTTAACCTTAACATACAATATTATTTTGAAGCCAGACCTATTGGCATTGCCATTGCTTCTTTTTATATTGCGGATCTGCCGGTCCCACCCAAGGCACCCATAGCCTATCATTCCTTTTTATAGTAGCATAGGGGAGCTCACTCCTGCAGAACATTCATTGTCCCCTGCCAGAGCTCTCGCATCAGGCGTGTTTTGTGCTTCCTTCTTGCCTTCCGGCTCCCTGCTAAGGAGGGGGCAATATTCATTGTCAGCCCAGGGGAATGGGGTTCAATATGTGGCGCAGGAGCAGGCTATAGACAGGCACCCTTCACAACTTAATTTGAAAAAAAAAATATATATATATATATTTAAATATATATATATATATATATATTACCTACTGGCGGTCGCCAGTAGGTATATATAGTTAGGATTTTTTCTCTATGGGTTTTTTGAAAATTCTATGTCTAATAACTTTGGCGTTTGTGGACGGAATCGGCTGAAATTTTCAGGAAAATGGCACATTTTGTTTCTGAGCAGCCCTTGAAAATTTGGGGGGGGTTCGTCCAGTGGGGGCCGAGAAAAAAGGGGGGTCCCAAAACGTGTTTTTAACATTGAGTTTTCCATAGGGCGGTTGGCCTCACTTTTAGCCCGAACGGCTGAATGGATTTGCACGAAACTTGGCAAAATTGTAGGGACTGGTAGCCCGATGTGCCTTTTGTAGGTCTCAATATATGTGCTCCAGTGGATTTTGAGAAATTAACGTTTAAAAAAAGATATATATCTGTAACAGCGGACCGGTTAGCGCTCTGGTTCGCGGACTTTTCGCGCAACGGAGCTTTGTGAAGCGAAGCTGATTGGTTCTCCGGCGTCTGTCAACATTCCAAACAGTCCGTAGCGGCCGCCATCTTGTCTCTCGGTAGGATCGAGAGACAAGAGGAGGTCAAAACAAAGGGGGAAATAACTATAAGGGGGCATAGTAGATCCTCGCTGACCCCCTAGGTTTGATGTGGAGGTTTTAAAAGGGCCCCGCGGGGCAAAAAAAAACCAAAATAATAATAATCGAACGGCTGAATGGATTTGCACGAAACTTGGCAAAATATTAGGGACTGGTAGCCCGATGTGCCTTTGCTAGGTCTCAATATATGTGCTCCAGTGGATTTTGAGAAATTAACGTTGAAAAAAAGATATATATCTGTAACAGCGCTCCGCTTCGCGTACTTTTCGCGTTACGGAGCTTTGCGAAGCTGATTGGTTCTCCGGCGTCTGTCAACATTCCAAACAGTCCGTAGCGGCCGCCATCTTGTCCCTCGGTAGGATTGAGAGACAAGAGGAGGCCAAAGCGAAGGGGGAAATGACCATAAGGGGGCATAGTAGATCCTTCCTGACCTCTTAGGTTTGATGTACCATTTTGCCAAGTTTGGTGTAATTCCGTTCAGCCATTCAGGCTGTAGACGTATGTAAATGTCCTATGGAAAATTGCATGGGGAAAACACATTTGAAAGTGTTGAAATTTAGAACCAATTAAAATGTTACTTTGGTTTTGTATTTGTGTGTGATGAAAGTTAATTGGTTATGTATATATGTCAAATGAGAGGAAACCACAGCCATTTTGTGATACTACTGTCTGAGGTACATTTGTGAGGAATTTTTGGTGGTGAATTTCTGGTGTTTGATTTACACAGTACTAACACTTCTGCTACTTTTAAAAAGGTGAGTTGTTAATTTGTAAGGGGAACTATGTTGTACACTTGAAGATAATTTGAAAAATGTTTTCTGTTATTTATTTGCTGTCCTTCTGTTATACTAAATACTTGATGAAGTTAGTTTTATATTATGTATTACTAAAAACGATAAATGAAAGTGATTATTTTTTTCTGCAATTTACAGCAAGCAATTTCAAAATAAAATGGCTCACAATGAAGAGACCGTGGCAATTTCTTTTGAATTGTCCACTACATTGATTGAAATTGAGAGCACCAATAATGAAATATTGTCACAAGGAGGACATGACTTGTATGATTCCATTAGATTGATTGAAATGGACAGCACCAAGAATGAAATATTGTCACAAGGAGATGACTTGAATGATTCCACTACATTGATTGAAATTGAGAGCACCAATAATGAAATATTGTCACAAGGAGGAGATGGCTTGTATGATTCCATTAGATTGATTGAAATGGACAGCACCAATAATGAAATATTGTCACAAGGAGGAGATGACTTGAATGATTCCACTACATTGATTGAAATTGAGAGCACCAATAATGAAATATTGTCACGAGGAGATGACTTGAATGATTCCACTACATTGATTGAAATTGACAGCACCAATAATGAAATATTGTCAGAAGGAGGAGATGACTTGAATGATTTTTTTGATCAATCTCTTGATGGCGAATTTATCGAGTGTTTGGAGACCATAGAGTTACAAGAATCATCATTGCAGACTTTTAATGAGGAGATTCCAGATGAGATGATTGAAGAGGAAATTACTGATGAGGACATGTTAGTAGTTGTTTCAAATTTAGAAAATTCTGAAGAATAAATTTATATTTAGAAATCAAAAATTGTTTGAGACATTATTTATTTTTATTTTTAATTTATGAGGTTGTAGCGAAGTGATTGTAGTATAAAATGAGACTTATAGTATAGAGTGCAACATTTTTATGTTACATGGTAAGTTTACTCATATTTACTTCCCTTCTGCCACTATATTATCTCCAATGTGTATTTGACATGTCTTCTTCATCTCCGGCCTCCTTTCTCTCACTGTGTGTCTCCGATGCATCTTATCGCTGGTATTTTGTGTAATTACAGAAGAGAGTAAAATAAAATAGTTCGGAACGTGAAAAGGGGGCAAAGTAGAGTACTCCTCACCCCCTAGGCCTTTTTAGGCGGTCCCAAAAGGATCAGTTTCTGCTTTCCTGAGAGATTATGGTATGAGTTCCATATACCACAATAACTTGCATTACAACATGCAAGATATCTATGTCCTATTACCAACTTTTGGAGATATTCGCGCTAAGCGCGAATATCTCCAAAAAGTAACACCTGCCCTGAGCAGTTCTTAGCCATGTTATCCAATGGGAGGTGGATAACATGGCTAAGAGCATTAGCTCGGTAATGCATGAATATCGCTGAGTTTTTAGCGATATTCATGCATTGCGGCCGTTTATTATCGCATTTGCGATAAACCTTGATAATAGTAAGGTTTATCTTCGATAATTTCTGACGATGCTTAGTGGTAAAAAATTGGTTGGTAAGCATCGTTAGCGATAAATATCGCTTAACTTTGGTAATATGCCCCAACGTCTGTTAACGTTCGATTCGAAGGAAATGAGGAAGTGTTGAAAAACATTGTCTGCGCCATCTTGCCTTTTTTGAAATGCCACACTTTTGTCGTGCACGGCAGCCATTTTAGATGTCTTGACCAGACCCACTCTCTGCACGCTGTCGATTCGTAGCATGGCTCCTCACCCTCGTAAGCATCTCCCCCAGGCACTGGTCACCACCGCTCTCTGTCTTATGCATGGGCAATAAACCTTCCCCCATCTGCGCTGCTCTTCCCTGAGAATCACACTCTGTGCCCGCCCGACACCTCCCTTTCGCCCTATTCACTACCGCACCCTCTGACACTCCTCTTCCTCTGTGTCCGAATGTCCAGGCCGGTCCTAGGCTATCAGCTAGCCCTGCAGATGTAGTTTATGGCCCCAGCTGTAAAGAATCACCCCTCTTCAAAGGAGTTATAGTAGATCAAGGCCCACACCCGATGTGATCCGTCACAGCACACGCGTTCCTACTATCTGAAAACCATCCTGTATTGTGATTGGGGAGAGGACCGAGCCTGAAGCGGAAGATTCCAGGAATGACTCTTTGTACATCAAAGTTTTTACAATTATGTGTCACATTAAAAATATATAGCACTCCAACAAAGTAGTAGGAATATAAAACTTTAATAACATATAAATATATACAACAAAACAAAAACAGTAAAAACATTTAAACAACGAAGAGACCGTGGCAATTTCTTTTTAATTATCCAATAGATTTATTGAAATTGACAGCACCAATAATGAAATATTCTTGTCAGTAGCGGTCTGTTGTGCGAATAGTTCCAAGGCAGCAGAACGCGCTGAAATCTAGATGGCACGAAAGTGATGTCTAGCAAGTTGCCGCCCAGCAAATAACGGCGTGGGGCGCCGCGGGGGTGAGTGAGTCCAGTAGGCACCACAGCTATTCTTACCGGCATTGCAGAATTACTGCTGGGGACAATGCCTGTGCTGTAGCAGGGTCACAGCAGAAACAAAAAGGATTCTGTTGAAGATGTTGTTGGTTTTCAATTTGAAAACAGTTCTGGTGTCAACTGCTATGCTAATGTAGTGGTTAATGTTTTGTTTTCTCTAGAAAATGTAAAAGAGGGGGAGGCAGTCCAAAGTTCCGTTAAAAGGGCAAAGGAAAGGATCGGTGGTTTGAACTATCAGTCAAAAAGGGGAGGGGGTGCAATAATTTTTCCTACCAGGTCACACTGTGCTTTCACCGGAAGTGAGGTCTGCAGGATTGTAGTAATTCAAAGTGAGGCTGGCGCCAGCATGGGAGCGCCGACGTCCCGCGGATACAGTTTCGTCACTCCACGGGCGATCATGGCAGTCATTCCCCATCGGGGGTCGGAGACTCCCGCGGCTCCTCTAGAATCTTCAAGGTCGTGGAGGACTACGGTGGTGGAGTCAACCAGTGACCGGGCCATTTCTTTATGTTGGGCCCGCTCTTGCCAGGTCGACCGCCATTTTGAGAGTTCGGCAGCTACCGGCGATCGCGGGGTCACATGAGCGGACGGGCTCCACCCTGCCGGGCGAGACGTTGCAGCATGGCCACAGTGGAAGAACCGTTATCTAGGTCGTTCCGAAACTGTGCAGCACTGGAGTTGTTAGGATGCCACCGCCTGGAGCGCTGAGGGTGCAGCTGGGAAGCCTCCACCTGGGGAGGCGGGAGAGGCCTGTTCGCACCGTCTCTCCCTCCCAGTGCACCCCACGGCGTCTCGCTTGAGATTTGTTATGGCCGGACCAGGCGATGAGGACGAGGGGGGGTCGGAGGCATGTGCAAGACATCCCCCTCCAGTGTTGTCGCAGACATTATAAAAGAAAGAAGTGTCCCGTCCGTCTTCGGGCCGGGCTTCCGGTGGATGTCGGCCGGACGCCCCTGGCTCTGGCCCCATGAACGGGTTTCTTGGTTTATCGGCTGCAGCCGGATCCCGTCGGCCTCGGCCCCCCGACCGTTGGTGGTCGGACCGGAAGAGCATGTGGCGGGACTACCTGCAACTCTCAAGGGCCACCGCGGCCGGACTGGGAGAGAGAGGGGAGGGTCGAGGAGACATTCCCCCCCCCTGCAACTGTTCAGCGTTGTAAAGGCAATCCCCTGGCCGGGTCCCGCTGGTCTCGGCCTCTCCTCCGGCTACACCCTACGTTAGGATCTCCTGGCCGAGGCGTGGCAGCAGAACCTGCCTTATATGGGCTGCTCCCGGCTGGGCGTAGCCGGAACCCTGCCCCACCTTGGAAGTTTCCAGAGTGGGGGTGGATGTTCTACTGACTTGCATTTTCCCTAGTCTATCGATTTTTTTGGCGTGGCAGGCGGTGGGACAGCGAGGGGTGATTTGGTTTCTCTTACTGTTTTTCTGGTCTCTCACCACTGGCATATTTTAACGTTTTCTTGTTTCTAGGACATTAATAGGTTTTATCATTACGTTATGTTATCGTTTCTTTGTTCGTTGTTTAATAAAAGTTCATGGTTATCAGTGGCCTACTGATTTTCGTTTTCCTATTTTTTTCTTTCCAGGTTGTTTCATGGTAAAGTTTCTGTTAACAGGATACAGTGATCACTTCGTTATTATTGCATATGTCCTTTTCACTAGGGGTGCTCTCTGGTCGGGCCAGATGACGTATCTCTAGTAAATGGTCCGGGTGAAAAAGGTGCATCAATCAGTGGGGAGTAGATAGGCATGACAGATTACAACGGGGGAGAACGGTCCGCATTACGTACCCTTTCACTACTTGCAAAGATTTTCCTACGTTTATTTGCAAACAGGGAATACCTCCAAAAAGAACTAATTCCCAAACAGTCAATGTTCGGACAATCAATCAATCAATGAGGAATGAAATAGGTACGACGTGTTAAAGGCTTGCGTTACCTACCCTTCACTATCTGCAAAGGGAGATAGAATATTCCTATTCTTCCTCGTTTGCAGGTAGAGAAGATCGTTAAGAGAATTAACTTCGAACAATTCAATGCTCGATTGAAACAATCAACAAGGGGTACTGTGAACACAAATGAACGCCGCTTATATACATACGCATTGCTATTTTCAACAGGTTGTTCCTAATGTTTCTATTTTAGCGAGGTCAAAAGAGATCCCATTAGTGGCCTACTGATTTTGCTCGATTCCTTTTGTTTTTTTACACGATTTTTCGCTATCTGCAAAGACTAAACAGAGTATTGCGACTCTGTGCTTGTTTGTAAATAGAGAATGAACCAAAGAGAACAATCAATCAAATGGAGAGAGAAGCAGGCACGACGGATTACAAAGGGGGAAAGGGCTGCATTAACTACCCTTCACTATCTGCAAAGAGAGAGTACTCCTAATAGAAATGAGGGGTGGGGGGCAGCAATCAAAGCAGATCAGTGTGCATAAACACGAAAAAAAAAATTCTTACCACGTACTTGACATTCGACAGCTTATGATATTTGCTATTAAAAAACCATTGAAATTCACTGAAAAAACCATAGGTTATAGACCATATATAGTTAGGAATTAGCATTTACAAAACCTTGAAAATTCACTGAAAAAACCATAGGTTATAGACCATATATAGTTAGGAATTAGCATTTAAAAAACCTTATTTTACTCACACAAAACCATTGAAATTCCATATATAGTTAGTTGCACTAACTATATATTGCGCACCCGCAATCCACTGCTGATGATGTCACATATTACATCATTCATGACATGGTCAGTGACATCACTGATGACATCACTGATGACATCTCAAATGACATCACTGATGACATCACTGATGACATCTCATTTGACATCAATGACCACATCACTGATGATATCATTCATGTGACAATACAATGCATCTCCTCACATTTTAATATAACCTCTGTTTCACCCAGTGTTAAAAACAGAGTATAATTTTTGAAACCATTGACACACCAATACTAGTTACTACATACGTACTCACTGATTCCTACGTCTACACACACATTCACTCATTCACCCATACAATCATTCATACATACAATCACTCATGTTTACAACACAATCATATGCACTCATACACCTATACAGACACTCACACTCTGCCACTCATCCATGGAGTTACTCACACACCTAGTCAGTCCTGTAAAGAATCAATCACACTTCCATTTTCTACTCTATACAGTTAAACATAGAGCACCTTACGTTTTCAACCATATACTAACACATACTTACTCTCTTATACAATCATTGATACAAGTACACATTGATCTGTACAGAGTCACACACCTCCCATCCAGCCACACACACACTCAGTCTCCCATGCAAATACTTGGGCAATCAATCAATAACCCATATAGTTACTCATATAGCTACTGATCAACACATGCAGCAGTTTACAGAACAACAGACATAATGATGCACAAATTAAGACAGTTTAGTCACTAACCCATGCACTCAGTGAGACACATTTAATCACTCACTCATACATTCAGTCATGCACCTACTAAATCCTTCGTCCAGACACTTATACATCCACTCATTCTTCAATATGTAAGACATATTTTAACTTTACAGAAACATAGTCACTGGATGTTGTCATCAGTGATGTCATCAGTGATGTCATCAGTGATGTCATCAGTGATGTCACTGACCATGTCATGAATGATGTAATATGTGACATCATCAGCAGTGGATTGCGGGTGCGCAATATATAGTTAGTGCAACTAACTATATATGGAATTTCAATGGTTTTGTGTGAGTAAAATAAGGTTTTTTAAATGCTAATTCCTAACTATATATGGTCTATAACCTATGGTTTTTTCAGTGAATATATATATATATATATATATATATATATATATATATATAATGTACACCAGTTGTAGGCTCCTTCCTGGGATCAGTCCCGTAGTCGGTTGGTGCAACGCCGGCCAGAGCCCTGACGCCAGCCAAATTAGCTTTTGTATAATTTAAACGTGTAAATTGCACACGCGGAGGCCAAGTCAAGATTAACCAAAATCCTTTATTACCTCAACACTGCTACGCGTTTCGACACCGTGGTGTCTTGATCACGCAATCATCCATGGTGTCGAAACGCGTAGCAGTGTTGCGGTAATAAAGGATTTTGGTTAATCTTGACTTGGCCTCCGCGTGTGCAATTTACACGTTTAAATTATACACAAAAAAAAAGATATATATATATATATGGCGCTCAGTCTTTTCTTTGCAATTCACAAGAAATGCACAGCACTCAAGGAGGTTGTGGTAACCAAAAATGATTTATTTTGAAGCCAGACCTATTGGCATTGCCATTGCTTCTTTTTATATTGCGGATCTGCCGGTCCCACCCAAGGCACCCATAGCCTATCATTCCTTTTTATAGTAGCATAGGGGAGCTCACTCCTGCAGAACATTCATTGTCCCCTGCCAGAGCTCTCGCATCAGGCGTGTTTTGTGCTTCCTTCTTGCCTTCCGGCTCCCTGCTAAGGAGGGGGCAATATTCATTGTCAGCCCAGGGGAATGGGGTTCAATATGTGGCGCAGGAGCAGGCTATAGACAGGCACCCTTCACAACTTAATTTGAAAAAAAAAAATATATATTTAAGTATATATATATATATATATATATATATATATATATATATATATATATATATATAATGTACACCAGTTGTAGGCTCCTTCCTGGGATCAGTCCCGTAGTCGGTTGGTGCAACGCCGGCCAGAGCCCTGACGCCAGCCAAATTAGCTTTTGTATAATTTAAACGTGTAAATTGCACACGCGGAGGCCAAGTCAAGATTAACCAAAATCCTTTATTACCTCAACACTGCTACGCGTTTCGACACCGTGGTGTCTTGATCACGCAATCATCCATGGTGTCGAAACGCGTAGCAGTGTTGCGGTAATAAAGGATTTTGGTTAATCTTGACTTGGCCTCCGCGTGTGCAATTTACACGTTTAAATTATAAAAAAAAAAAAAGATATATATATATATATATGGCGCTCAGTCTTTTCTTTGCAATTCACAAGAAATGCACAGCACTCAAGGAGGTTGTGGTAACCAAAAATGATTTATTTAGCGGGGGACTTGCACAGACGCGTTTCGGCGTGCTGCCTTCGTCAGTGTGTGTAACACTTCAATATTCGACATGTTAATAACGTTTTTCATGAACATAGGCATCAACAAAGGACTCAACCCTCCTAGAGTCACGGTGGGTGCCATCTTGGAATGTATATACAAGACCATTAAGCACGTGTAAAGCACATATTCTGCCCACCAATGGGCTATGATCCATGAACAGGGGGGTATTCATTATATAATTATATAAAAAAAGGGTTTAAATATTCAACAATGATAAAGCCGTATGACATATATATACACACATACAAATATATACATTTTATTAACTGCAAATAAATAAATATTTATGTATGCATGTGTATATATAAATATATGTATACACACATAAAAGCATGCATATATATTTTATTTTATTTAAAGTGTACTTGTCAAAGGGAACTTGTCTATGTATATATTCCTGATTCAACATACAATATATGAATATTCCCAATTTATTCCAACTTTAGAGGTTTTAGTCCTAACTCTCAAAGGCAGGTAGGAGTAAGCTAAATATTTTTGTTATCATTTTGCTGCTCTGTAATATCAAGTTTTTACTGAATTATTTGGACGTCCAGAAATAGAGTTATAATTACATTCCTTAATTTGTGTAAGACAATAATGAGACCTAAGCAACCATCACAGTATTAAGATCTGTTGCACATACATTTTTAATTACAAGGAATTCACTGTGAATGAATGAATGTGGGTTTTGTAGAGCGCGTAGTAACCCGTAAGCATCCCAGCGCTAACACCAAGACAGAATCGGAGGGGAGTTCCGTGGGAGGAGAGGGGCGAGGGATCAAGGGAAGAGGTGGGTTTTCAAAAGTTTTCTGAAGCGGAGATCACTGGGTTCACTCCTGAGTTTGAAAGGTAGGGAGTTCCACAGTTTGGCCGTGTTCACAGAGAAGCGCCGGCCACCTGTGCGTGCCTTTTTAACTCTATGGACAGTGATAAGGTGTTCGTGATTTGAACGGAGGCTCCTTGAGGCTTTATAGGGCGTGATGATTTTTTTTAGGACGGGGGGACCCTTGTCCTGTAGCAGTTTGTGCGCCAGACAGAGGGCCTTGAATTTAACTCTTTCTCTTATTGAGAGCCAGTGCAAGAGTTTCAGAGCTGGCTTGGCCGAGGTTCTGGCCGGAGTGTTCGTGAGAAGCCTGGCAGCGGCGTTTTGGATTCGTTGTAGTTTGTGGAGGGTGGCTACGGGAGCTCCTAAGTAGATGGCGTTACTATAATCTAGCCTTGAAAGGATCAGGCCTTGGATGAGCAATTTCTGGGAGGTTTGTGGGAGCAGGGGAAGGATTTTCCTAACTGATCTGAGGAGACCGAAGCATGATAGCCTTGGGGAAGGGCGTTGACTATGTCAAGGTTGGAGTTGGGGGTGAGCCATGTTTCTTTGAGAAACAAGATGTCGATAGAGAGGTCCTGTATAAGGAGATTTAACTCAGTAGAATGTTTTGGGAGGGACCTACAGTTAAGAAGACCGAACTGCAGGGGGTGACGTGCTACCGCGGTATGGGCTGGATTGCAGAGATCGCAATTGGAGAAGGGTTTCCCTCCTTTGTAGATGTATTTGCAGCTTTTGTTTTTCCCAGGGTTGAGGGAGAGAAGGTTTCCTTGGGTATAGGTCAGATGAATCTGGGTGGAATTGGGCATAGTGACTGGGCCTAGGGCCGGCTGGGCCCGGACGGGCCCAGACGGGCTTGCCTTAGGCGCGCGTCGGGGAGTGGGCGTGGCCTCTGAGGGTGGGCGTGGCCTCGCTACCCCGGAAATGGCGGCAATTACAATTTCCCCAAAGCGCCGCGTCAGCGATCAGTCGGCTGCGCGGAAAGGCTTTGGTTGTGAAGGCGGGGGGGACAAGTGCACAGGTGAGGTAAAGACACGTGTTTTAAAAGCAGTAAATTGATAAAAATATAGTGCTAGAAGCAGCAAAGTGTCTCCCGGCTTTCCGCCTCAGGAGCTGTCAGGTTAATGCGCGAGAAGAAGCGGCGCGATTTATGTAGCGCGGCGGGGAGTGGGCGTGGCCTCTGAGGGTGGGCGTGTCCTCGCTACCCCGGAAATGGCGGCAATTACAATTTCCCCAAAGCGCCGCGTCAGCGATCAGTCGGCTGCGCGGAAAGGCTTTGGTTATGAAGGCGGGGGGAGGACAAGTGCACAGGTGAGGTAAACACAAGTTTTAAAAGCAGTAAATTGTTAAAAATATAGTGCTAGAAGCAGCAAAGTGTCTCCCGGCTTTCCGCCTCAGGAGCTGTCAGGTTAATGCGCGAGAAGGAGCGGCGCAATTTATGTAGCGCGGCGGGGAGTGGGCGTGGCCTCTGAGGGTGGGCGTGGCCTCGCTACCCCGGAAATGGCGGCAATTACAATTTCCCCAAAGCGCCGCGTCAGCGATCAGTCGGCTGCGCGGAAAGGCTTTGGTTGTGAAGGCGGGGGGGGACAAGTGCACAGGTGAGGTAAACACAAGTTTTAAAAGCAGTAAATTGTTAAAAATATAGTGCTAGAAGCAGCAAAGTGTCTCCCGGCTTTCCGCCTCAGGAGCTGTCAGGTTAATGCGCGAGAAGGAGCGGCGCGATTTATGTAGTGCAGCGGGGAGTGGGCGTGGGCTCTGAGGGTGGGCGTGGCCTCCCTACCCCGGAAATGGCGGCAATTACAATTTCCCCAAAGCGCCGCGTCAGCGATTAGTCGGCTGCGCGGAAAGACTTTGGTTGTGAAGGCGTGGGGGGGACAAGTGCACAGGTGAGGTAAACACAAGTTTTAAAAGCAGTAAATTGATAAAAATATAGTGCTAGAAGCAGCAAAGTGTCTCCCGGCTTTCCGCCTCAGGAGCTGTCAGGTGTACTTGCTGTACTTGCCTCATATGCTCCCGGGAGTTCTAGCCAAACACATTAAATATTTTTCAGGGCATTTAAACCATATATACTGCCTTTTGCAGATTGGCAGGCTGCCACCAGTGTCTATTGGCACAGCAAAAACAATTACAGTTTCAAAGATCAGTTTGGTGTCCACCTGGAGAAGTCACAGGTGACTGCCTTGCATTACCAGCTGTGGATGGAACTGCACAGAAAGCTTGAATGTGTTTACAGAATGAGAGCATCCACACAGAAAATGAAGCTAGTATTTACATTTGAAGTGAAAACTTAGACTTTCAAAAACATATTTCGGTCAAAAATACGCTCCATAATACAGACAGTCAAAACCTCGACCTTGCATAAAAATACATCCAAAAATATCAACTTGTAATGCATTTCCAAAGCTAGCCAAGTTCTCTTAAACCACACATTACGACAGAGACATTTGTAATTCCGTCCCCTATTATGTTTGGTGGCAAGTGCTAGCTAGATGGTGAAATTGGGTGCCTGTTGGGTTATTTTGTAAGGAGATTTTTATGTTGTTTTTGTTCTCATTCTCTTTTTGTTTTACAACAGATGTTCTTGCTTGCCAGTATTTGAGTTCCATGACACACGCTGTTTGTTTCAGAGCCACGTACACAAGTGAGGTGAAGCATGAACCCGCCAATATGTGCTCGTTCTCATACTCAGTGCCAGAGCTGCTGAGTAGAAGGAATTCGTCCTAACAGAGTTGAAACCTTTTCTAATTAACCCTCACATTGTATATAAAACTGAGTGACAGCTGAGTGGGCAGTACATTGAGATCCTGTTACACAGAACTGTAAAGGAAGACTGTAACTTCTTCCAAGTGCGGGACTCACAACAGGTAAGCTACTGTATCCTCTGAGTAAGGAATGTTTATCCTTCTGGCTCCCATGAGAAACAAGTTCATGGTGGTAGCCGCGCTCATTTAGAATAAACATTTTTATAAGTGTGTTTTGGTAGCAAGCTCCCACTATAAATCTACAATAATTAATAGAATAAATAGAAAGCTATAATGAAAACCTACTGTAGTTTTGCTTATGTTATATTTCAAAAATCCGAGTGGGAGATGAAAGTACCAAGCTTGTAGGATACCCTTCACAGCAAAAAAAATAGTAAAATAACTGTTAGCGTACATTTTCTCCCATCGGTCCCAATCATGAGTGGTATTCAACATGCAGAGACTCACATCCTCAAACAAGTGATCAACTCAAATGCTGCACACCAGAATCACTAACTATAAATGACATATTCAAGCAAGACTTTATACTAGCCATGGATAAGTTAATTAGAACCCTTTTCGTGACAGCGTCTGAAAGTGGAGGGTGATGGAGTGTTGTACAGTGGAGTAGAGTGAAGTACAGTGGCGTAGAGTAGAGGATCATACAGTCTAGGAGAGGCTTCTGCAGCGGAGTGGCGTACAGTGATGTAGAATGTAGTAGAGTACAGTGTAGTGTCGTACGGTGAATTGGAGTGTCATAGAGTGGAGTAGAGTTAAGTAGAGTTGCCTAGAGTGGAGGGGCACACAGTGGAGTAGAGTCTTGTACAGTGGAGTGGCAGAGAGTATGCGGGGTGTCATGGAGTGCAGTGGTACAAAACGGGGTGGTGATGGACGGAGCATCTGAGCCAATCAAACACTCACACCCAGTCAACTGATCTAGGTTTAATCCATCACCGTTCTTTAGCCCACTCTGCCACCCCAGTTCAGACATGGCCATATGCAAATCAGTATGACCCTGTGCCTCATGGGAACAGTCCAGCCCGAACTGCCAAGCCATGCCTTCCGTGGAGTGGAAACAAGCTTCCGAGGACCGGTTTCTGGCATTTCAGCCGACTTCAGCCTGGCTTGCTTGAATCCAGTGGCAAAGCGAGCAAGGGACTCACGTCTGAGCATACCCTGCCAACTTATGGCGAACAAAGCGGTACAAAAGGGGGTGGTGATGGACGGAGCATCTGAGCCAATCAAACACTCACACCCAGTCAACAGATCTGGGTTTAATCCATCACCGTTCTTTAGCCCACTCTGCCACCCCAGTTCAGACATGGCCATATGCAAATCAGTCTGACCCTGTGCCTCATGGGAACAGTCCAGCCCGAATATAGTGGAGTGGAGTGTTGTACAGTTGAGTGTCGTCCAGTTGAAGGTTTTCATTGGAGTGCCGTCAAGTAGAGTGTCCTAGAGATAACATAGAGTGGAGTAGAGTGTTGTAGAGTGGAGTGACATAGATTGGAGTAGGGTGGAGTAGACTGTCTTAGAGTAGAGTGTTGTTGGGTTGAGTCTCATGGAGAAGTGGAGAAGCGTGGCTCAGTGGTTAGAGGCGGCAGACCCGGAAGCTGAGATCGGCCGTGGACCAGGGTTCGATTCCCCGCCTCGGCGGGTCTCGGGCTCAAAATTCCACGGACTCGACAATTCTCGCTCCGGTGCCTACTCGACTCACGGGGTCACACTCTGCGACTCTGGGCAACAGCTTGCTTAATCTCCACTACGGCCCCTCGCGGCGGGATGCCTGGCTTTCACCTTGTGGATACCCTGCCGGGGTATCTCACAGGGGAATACCAGGACGGGTTCCCTAAGCAAGCGCCTTGATACCTTCGGGTGATACGTGCGCTATATAAGTCGCAATACATTTACATTTACATGGAGTACAGTGGAGGAAAGGGTCATAGAGTGCAGTGCTGTGTCATACAGTGGATTGGCGTGTCATAGAGAGGAATGGAGTGCATATCGTAGAGTGTCGTACAGTGCATTAGAGCTGCATAAAGTGGAGGTACATTGAGTTTCATGAACTGGAGGAGAGTGTCGTAGAGTGAAGTAGCTTAGAGTGGAGTAAAGTGTCATAGAGTGGAGTGGTGTGTCGTAGAATAGCATAGTTTGCAGTGAAGTAGAATGGAGTAGTGTATCATAGAGCCTAGTAAAGAGTCATAAATTGGAGTGGTGTGTCGAAGAGTGGAATAGTGTATCATAGAGTGTTGGAAAGTACTGTAGAGTGGAGTTCCACACAGTGGAGTCAAGTATTGCAAAGTAGAGTAGGGTAGGGTGTTGTAGAGTGTGGTAGAGTGGAGTGGCAAATAATGTCATAGATGTGCCTTGTGTAGAGTGGAGTGGTGTACCATAGAGTAGAGTGGAGTGGAGTGGCATAAAGGGAGTTTTGTACAGTGGGGTGGAGTGCCAAAAAGTTCAAGAGAGTGTAGTCGAGTGTTCAAGAGTAGCATAGATTGGAGTAGAGTGTTGAACAGTGGGAAAGAGTAGAGTGTTGTAGAGTGGAGTGTAGGAGCATTGAGTGGAGTAGTGTGTCCAACAGTGGCATAGAATGAGTGTTGTAGAGTGGAGTGTAGGAGCATACAGTGGATTAGTATGTACAACAGTGGCATAGAATGGCATAGAGTGTTGTGGAGTGGCATAGAGTGAAGTGTTGTTCAGTGGCGTAACGTGGCATAAATTGTTGTGTAGTGGAGTATGAATGAGTCAAGTGGAGTCGCGTAGCATAGAGTGGAGTAAAGCATTGAATGGAACGTTATACAGTAGAGTGGTGTCTCATAAAGTGTAGTGGTGTGGAGTTGAGTAGAGTGTAGTAAAGTGTCAGAATGGAGTGACGTGGGAAACAGTGGAGTGGAGTGGCATGTTGAAGCGTGTCAGAAAGTGTTGTGTAGTGGAGTAATGTTGCAGAGTGGAGTGGCGTAGAGTATATCGTATAGAGTATAGCGGTATGTGGTAGAGTGGAATGGCATAGAGTGTCATAGAGTAAGTATCATAAAGTGCCATTGTTTGGAGTGACATAGTGTGTTATAGCGTAGAGTGGAGTAAAATGGAGTGGAGTGGCATATAGGGAGTTGCCTAGAGTGTTGTAAAGTAGAGTACAGGATTGTAGAGTGACATATACTGAAGCAGAGTGTTTAGAGTGGAATGTCATAGAGTGGAGTAGAGTGTGGTAGAGCTGAGGGGCGTAGAATGCCATAGAGTGGACTAGAGTGTCATACAATGGAATAAAGTGGAGGAGCATAAAGTGGAGTGGGGGAGAGTGGAATGTCATAGAGTGTTGTGTCGTATTGCGGAATATCATGGCATAGGATATTGTGGCATTGTGGCATGGAGTGGTGTAGATTGTAATGGCATAGATGTTGATGGTGTAGAGTGTGATGCCATGGCGTAGAATCGAATGGCATAGAGTGGAGTGGCATAGAATAGAGTAGCTTAGAGTGGAGTGATGTGGAGTGACAGAGTGTAGTAGTGCGTTGTAGTGCGTTGTAGAATACAGAGGAGTGGCGTAGAGAGGAGTGCCATATATTGGAGTGTCGTACAGTGGAGTGTTGTTGAGTGGAGTTTTGTGGAATGGAGTGCTATTGAGTACAGTCTTGTAGAGTGGACCAGAGTGGAGTAGAGTGGTGTAAAGTGGAGTGGCATAGAATGTTGAACAGTGAAGTACAGTGTGATTGAGTGGAGTGTTGTACAGTACAGGCTCACCAGTTATAGTTATAGTTATCTCAGGAAACCATAACTCATGCCCTAAGGTAACTATAGCCCACACCTCACCATACACTGCTAATTACCCTACATATTACAACAATCATGACATCTTCAATTACATCATTGACTTTATCATTGCAAATTTGAAGTGAAATTATTGATCAGAAAACTGTGCTCTGTCGGACGTGAGTCTATTATATATATATAAAATTTTGCTAAGATTCGTCAAACGGCGCCAAAGATATTGGCAAAAGAAAAAACGCGTTTTGAATAGAAACAAGGTCCTAACTATAACTACCTACTGGCAACTGCCAGTAGGTGAATCTATCTATCTATCTATCTATCTATCTATCTATACATATATATATTTAAATATATATATATATTATATATATATATATATATATATCCGAACTTGACTACTCCAGCCATTTTCGAATCCCACACAGCGGCGGTACGGCGAAGAAGGATGCACAGACCCCTCAGTACTTTAGGCAAAGTCTAGTTTATTCTTTCTTTCGACCCAACACAACGCGTTCCAAGCTAAAAAGCCCTTGTTCACGTGCATTATATATATATATATATATATATATATATATATATATATATATTATATGTAACTCCAACTGGTCACCGTGCAAACAACGCCTCATGCACGTTCTCCAGTACGCAGACAACGATAAAAAACGTCCAAGGCCAGTCTTCAGGTTATGGTTCTTGCTTTTATTTTCAAACATAAAGTGCAGGGGTGCAAAAAAAACGTCGAACAGACGCGTTTCGGCGTGAACGCCCTTGCTCACTGTCAGTGGGGGAATGGACTCGTTCACATATAAATAGCACACAGTAATTTTGAAAAAGCGCGCCCAATACAAACTAAGTACATCAACATAAATGAAGGACTTAGGCCAAATTCAACATAGTCCAAACAACGTCTGTGGGGGCCATTTTAGAATGGTTAGAGCTTTCTCAAATGTAATGTTGCAAACATGGGTTGTATATGTATATGGATACTAATCACTATACACTTAATACAAATTGTGTCTTAATCCTTCTTTAATTTCATAATTCTTCTTCTCCCACCTTACTCCTGCAATACCTACCTACCAGAGTTTGCTATTGCATGCTGAACTTGTAGGCGCTGACCACCAAGCGGACTACAGGAGGCATATGCGTTGGGAGGTTATCAGTGTGGGAGGAGCTGCGGTCTTTGAATGAGGAGAGGGCAGGACATTTAAACCTTGGCTCATGCCCATTTCCACAAGCACTTGCACCTGGCGTTGAAGAGGCAGACCACGCCCAAATGCATCCGCCATAGAAGGTGACAGAAATCTACTCTGTTTGTGCAGCCATT